>NC_053496.1:27673411-28873411 GCF_905171775.1 Rana temporaria
GGTAAACAAATTATTTTCTACATAGAAATGTAGAAGTCTGTCAAATTATAGTTCGCTTTGTAAAAATATGTGTTTTGGGGGATTAGAGGGTAATATATAAATGGTAAAAATATTGACAAGCCAGTATTTCAATGAGTTTACATTATGAATATAATCCGTATGTCTTTTTTTCAAGAAAAAAATCGACATCATCTACATTTAGACTCGGAGCTCAATGCCCCCATAGGACAGGCCTGTAGCATACTGAACTTTGGAGAAATAAATTATGCATCATAGATAAAAAAGGCTCCTTTTCACTTTTTCGTGATTCCCTGTCTTAATTGGAATCTTTACTGATTAAAACTCAGTTGGCATGTTAAGGGAATTATCAGTTGGTTTAATGTTGCATTTAATTAAATAACTCTTAGGATGATGTAACCTTCATCTAGCTGTTATAAGAGTATAGATTTTTATTTTTTTATTTTGCTAATGTGACACTTAGGTGGCAAGTCTACAGTTCTTTCTTTAGTTTAAAAACATACATTCTTCTTCTTATTATTATTTGTCTCAATTTTTTTCTTGTTAATGTTGTTTATATGTTTAGTTTTTCAGGCAATTAAATATTCGAGTGGCATTGGTTGGCGTTGAGATTTGGAGTGATGCAGATAAGTGCTCGATAACTCAAGATCCTTTCACCAGCCTGCACGAGTTCCTAGACTGGAGGAAGCTAACATTACTACCTCAGAAGGCTCATGACAACGCACAGCTAGTAAGGTCTGCTCTTCCAAAAATATTTGCTTGCAAAAGTGGACAATTTAAGTAATCAAAAGTGTCTTATCTGTGGCTAATCTTTATGAAATGGGGCCAGGCAGACAATTTTAAGGACTGCTTCAGATAATTTTTTCATGAGTGGTTACGTGATTTTCTACGTCACAGCAATAACACTCTAAGCCTCGTACACACAACCATTTTTTTCCGGCAGGAAAACTGCCAGAAGAGCTCTTGGCAGGGGAAACCGGACGTGTGTATGCTTCCTCGCAGTTTTTCCGTCAGGAAAACAGCCGGGAATCCTGATGAGAAAATTGAGAACCTGCTCTCTTTTTTCCCGTCGGGATTCCCAGCGTTTTTTTTCCCCACCAGATCTACTACTTTCCTATGAGGGAACACTGCGAGGCAGTGCCGATGGAGCATACACACGGCCGGGATTCCTGGCCAAAGCTCCATGTCAGTTTTCCTGCCAGGTTCTCGGCTTTCCCCGTTCTCCTTTCCATTGCAGTGCAAAGGCACTCTTAAGCCCTGTACACACGCTCGGAAAGTTAAAGGGGTTGTAAACCTAAGTGTTTTTTCACCTTAATGAATCCTATGCAAAAAACACCTTGCAGTTTCCGGCCCCCCAGCTCCCCCCCCCCCCGTTTTACTTACCTGGGCCCCGAATTTACATGGGTGCGATCCCACGTCGCTCTCTCCACAGGTTCTCTGCTCTTCATTGGATAGATTGATAGCAGCGCAGCCATTGACTCCCAATCAAATCCAATTATGCTGGCGCCGGGGGGCGGGGCCGTGTGCATACACTTGGCATCTATGGACGCTGAGTATATGACACAGGAGTGCGCCTGCAAGGTAACTGCCTCGGGAGAGAGCTTCCCAGAGGGGGTTATCTAATACGGGGAGGAGCCGCGAGAGCCGCTGTGGGACCTCAGAACAGGTGGATCGGGGCCACTCTGTGCAAAATGAACTGCGCAGTGGAGGTAAGTATGACATATTTGATATTAAAAAAAAATGGGAACCTTTAATATCACTTTAAAGCAGAGGTTCAGCCGATTTTATTTATTTTTTTAAATGGACACTTACCTGTCCAGTGCGCCCACGATGTCAGCAGCCGAGGCTGAGCAATCGCTCAGTACTCGGCTGCTTCCGCTGCCATCCTCGGTGAGGGAATCAGGAAGTGAAGCCTGATGGCTTCACTGCCCGATTCCCTACTGCGCATGCGCGAGGATCGTGGCTCGCCGTCACTGGTCCCCGCTCTCTCCTGGGAACAGTGTTTCCCAGAAGACAGCGGGGGGAGTGACGTTGAATGCTGGATTCCCCACGGGGAACAGACCCGGAAGTGGTGCATATACCTGTCTCAGACAGGTATCTGCACCCCCCTCCCCCCTGAAAGGTGCCAAATGTGTCACCGGAGGGGGGGAGGGATCCAAAAAGAGGAGGTTCACTTTTTGTGTGAACCTCCGCTTTAAGAAAACATTTTTCAGCATATTGGAGACAGGTTTCTCTGAGATTGTTCTCCATAAATAAGGCAATGACCCCTAACAGTTTTGTGCACTGTATCCCAAAATTGGGAACAGAGGGGGTAATCCACAAATATCCGGCGTAACTTAATTTTTTCCATTTAAGTTACACTGCCTTAAAATTTCTACCTGAGTGCCCGATCCACAAAGCACTTACCTAGAAATTTTTGGCTGTGTAACTTAAATTCCGCCGGCGCAAGGCGTTCCTCTTTTCATGGGGGCGATTCCCATTTAAATTAGGCGCGCGCCGGCCGTACTGCGCATGCTCGTGACATCATTTTCCCGACGTGCATAGCGCGAAATTACATTACGCCGAGCTTTGTGGATTGCGACGGGTCAATAAAGTTGCGTCGAAAAAAAAAAGATACGGCGCGAAAAAAAAATTCTAAACAAAAAAAAAATCGTGTCGCTGGACAGAAGGGTCTGTTTTTACAAGGTGTAAACAGTTTACACTTTGTAAAAGCAGCCCTAATTTTGCGTTTGCAAACTAAAACTTACGGAGAAAAAACGAAGCTGAAAAGCTTTGTGGATCTCCGTAAGTGCTAATTTGCATACCCGAGGCGGCATTTCGACACGAAATGCCCCCAGCGGCGGATGCGGTACTGCATCCTAAGATCCGGCAGTGTAAGTCCCTTACACATGCCGGATCTTCTGCCTAACTATGGAAAACTGATTCTGTGGATCAGTTCCATAGTTAGAAACAGGGATACGACAGAGTAACAGCAGTTACGCCGTGGTATCCCTTTTGAGGATCTGGCCCAGAGATTCTGCAGGGGTTAGGATGATAATGTCATATTATGGGCTCAGACCTTATCCTATATGGCAGCCCTTCTGAATATTTTAAACACAGAGGAATCCTTGAAATAACTTTCCAATCTCAGGAAATTCATCCTAAAGATGTCTATATCTACAACGCATGATACATTAGTGTAATGGTCAGTGGGAAGAATGCTGCTTACACTTGTGGTCATAAGAATTCCCCATTTGCAGATAGCTAAAAAGGTCAATGGTGTCAGTGGAAACTTATCCGAGAGGCAGAAAGTTCCCAAGGAACCTCTAGCAGCCTCTGGAGAAACCCTGCTATATTGTGATTTACAGGCTATGTTCTGCCTTATGTTGATGGCAGTTTCCGTCATTTGTTTCATAAACAGCAAGATTTATTTACACCCCTAGATATGCCTCTGCCTTAAAAAAATACATTTCATTATGTGTCAAAGTGCCAGTTACTTCTTTAAAAAAAGAGAGATAATATGGCGGCTGGCTTCCTCTTCGGAAAATGCTATTCACTTTGTTGTCATACTGACCTCAAAAGTTTTTGGGGCACTAACTTGGAACAATTATCCAAATGAGAAATGCTGATCTTATTTTGACCTTCTCATTGGCATTTAGTGTTGGGTTGATAATTCAAAAGGTATTGAAGGCCATGGTCAGACAAATAGTATTCTTAAGGCCCATACACACGATCTGACTTTTTGACAACAAATGTCCGACGGACCTGTTTGATAGGACAATGCGACCGTGTGTATGCTCCATCAGACAAATGTTTTCGCTTTTTCATCGGACAAATGTTCGCTGTGAAAACAGACAAACTTTCAGGCAACAAATGTCCGATGGAGGCTAATCCGATCGTGTGTACACAAGTCTATCGGACTAAAGTACACACACGCATGCTCAGAACCAATGCTAAAGTTTAGACTACAATAGTAGAAGTTGCCCACAGGGCGGTAAAGAGCTGAAAAAACACGTGATTTGGTGAAATTTGGCTGAAAAAGTCCTGCCGTGTGTATGCAGAACAAGTGCACGGCCAACGCCCTTCGAAACAAAAATCAATGGAAAAGTCCGATGGAAGTCCGATTGTGTGTATGAGGCTTTAGAAGGATGTCCACAATGGCATTGCTCATGTTTCTTTCAATTCGGGTCTCCTTTAAAGAATGAGGGGACAAAAGGGAAATGCTAGTCCCATGATTTTATATAGCACAGGAAATAAAGTTTAAAAACCCATCTGCAGTTTATAAGAAAAAATGCATACACTTTAACCATCACTCTATTATGCAGACAGTGCAAAGCAGTTAACAATAAGTTAAGATGGCTGCTTGGCAGCTCCCTCCTCTTTGCTGTGTCCGTGCCTCTGCTTCATTGCCCATATAACGTCTGTGACAGATATTCAGATGAATACAGTGACAGCACCATGCTAATGGGAGCTTGTAGAAATGAGATGTCTTCCCATTCCGGCAGCTTTAATGTGAGTAATGAAACGTTTTCTCTGCAGCATAGCCAGAACAACAGAGAAGCGTTCCTCATATGTGATAATGGAAACATGAACCATGACTTTCATATTGAATATTGCATACTAACCTCTTACGTTTTTTTCCTTCTTATAATTACAGCGGGGTGCACTTCCAGGGAACAACGATTGGCATGGCGCCCATCATGAGCATGTGCACAGCAGACAAATCTGGTGGCGTGGTTATGGTGAGTATTACAAATAATCCTGCTGTTATCTTTTTAAGTTTCTAATTGAAATAAACCATAGTGATGCTAACATAACACTTGGGTGCAGTAGTTTTTTTTTATTAAAGGGCTAAGAGGTCTCCAGGGCCAATGTTTATTTTTATTTTTTTGTTTTATGTATTTTTTATTATTATTATTATTATTATTATTATTATTATTATTATTAAAGGGCCCAGAGGTCCCCAGGGCCCTGGATGGCAACCCCACTTTTTTTTTATTTTTTATTAAAGGGCACAGAGGTTTATTTTTTTTATTTTTTATTAAAGGGCCCAGAGGTCCTGGATGGCAACCCCCCTTTTTTTTGTAATTTCTTAAAAAAAAAAAAATATGTATATATATATATATATATATATGTATATATATATATATATATATATATATATATATATATATACACATATTTTATTTATTTTTTTCTTTTTATTAAAGGGCCCAGAGGTCCCCAGGGCCCCGGATGGCTACACCCCCTTTTTTATATATAATTTTATAATTTCTCAATTTGCGGCAGCCCCCCCCCGCTTCTCAATTTCAGGCGGGAGCAAGCCCCCCCCCCCCGGTTCTCTGCCCAAGCTGTGTAAGGGGGCCCATAATTCCTGATGGCGGCCCTGGGAAGGAGCCATCAGAAGATGGGTACACTGTAGTCATAAAGGGATGGACATGGTCAGCAACAATGCTCAGGTAGGTCGCTGAAAACGATGCTCAATTGATAATAAGGGGCCCAAAGTGTGCCAAGAAAATATCCCCCAAATTAATACACCACCGCCAGCCTGAACTGTTGATACAAGAACTGTTGATACAAGGCTTTCACACCAAATTCTGACCCAACCATCTGAATGTCGCAGCTGAAATCGAGACTCATCAGACCAGCAACGTTTTTCCTATCTTCTGTTGTCCGATTTTGGTGAGCCTGTGTGAATTGTAGCCTCAGTTGCCTGTTCTTAGCTGACAGAAGTGGCACCCGGCGTGGTCTTCTGCTACCGTAGACTATGTGCTTCAAGGTTCAAGGTTTTGTGCATTCAGTTGCCTTGTTGCCTTTCTATAATCTCGAACCAGTCTGCCCATTCTCTGACCTCAACAAGGCATGTTTGTCCACACAACTGCCGCTTACTAGATATTTTCAGACCATTCTCTGTAAACCCTAGCGATGGTTGTGCATGAAAATCCCAGTAGATCAGCAGTTTTTGAAATGCTCAGACCTGTCCGTCTAGCACCAACAACCATGCCATGTTCAAAGTCACTTAGATACCCTTTCTTCCCCATTCTGATGCTCAGGTTTCAACTTCAGTAAGTCCTCTTCACCACGTCTAGATGCCTAAATGCATTGAGTTGCTGTCGTGTGATTGGCTGATTTAGCAATTTGTGTTACCAGGGAATTGAACAGGTGTACCTAATAAACTGTCCGGTGAGTGTGTGTGTGTGTATAGATATAGATATATCAACAAGGCCCAGACCTAGGGCAGCACTTTGCATGGAGGCAGCACAGAAAGAGTCCCTGCCGACTTGTGCTACACTGTTAGTGTAACGCAAGCTGCTTCTAATTTTGACTGTCCAATCATCCTGGACCACAAACCTTCCTCACTGTGCTGTATGTTTTCTGCTGCATCATTGGCATGGTTATATTTTTTTAGTCCTCTCCATAAAATTATCAGAAATTTGTGCTTAAAGTAGAACGATAGGCAACACTTTTTATTTTTCATTTTAGATAGAGTAAGGGAGGGTTATATCTCCTGTCAGTTTATTTTTTTACCATCCCTGTCCCATTGCAGAGATTTCCCTCCACTTCCTGCCCCATAGCCAAACAGGAAGTGAGAGGAAATCTATGCAAATTAAGGGAATCCATTGCCGCCCCCCCCCCCCCAGGCCCTCAGAACTAGTGTCCCCACTCGAAAATTTCTGGGTGGGTCTTAAACATAAAGGGGTGTGGCCTTGACAGGAAGGGGTGGGTCATATTTAAATTATCTGGGTGCACAAGTTTAGTCAGGCCTAGGGCAGCACAAAACCTAAATACCCTACTGGTCTTAGTCCGTAGTATTTAATATTAAGTTGGCCCACTCTTTGCAGATATAACAGCTTCAACTCTTCGGGGATGTTTGTCCACAAGGTTTAAGAAAGTGTCTATGGGAATTTTTGACCATTCTTTCCGAAGCGCATTTGTGAGGTCAGGTACTGATGCAGTTTCCGCTCTAATGCGCTTCAAGTCACTAAGCCTGACTACATTTTTATTTTGAGAACAGCACAGGAAATCCCTGTACCGTTGCCAGAACACAGTTCTGCAGTGGCTCCATTTTTTTTTGGGGGGGGGGGGGGTTGGGCGGCAAACAAACTGTCCAACGTTTGGTCGGTTTATCCATGTTCCTTTCCCATCATGCTCACCAGTCCCGCATTATCCCATCTAGGTCGTTGGCAGCTTCAGCTCCTTTCTGCATCTCCTCCTACGATCGCTTCTCCTCTCAGCCAGTCGGGTCTTAAGACCCGCTTTCTGATTGGCTGGGAGGAGAATCGGGAAGACAATAGCGAATATTGATTCAATATAGCAATAAGACTGGGTGGGCTCAGGGCAAAGTGCTCTGCTCCCAAAGCCCACCCTTTTTTGAAGCCTCAGGCTCTAATCATGCGCTTTCCAAAAAATAAAAAAAAACACTGGAATCCATGTGTCCGTCGCCCTGCATGTAGATTAGGGGCCAGGTGAATGGATTAGGGGGGGGCAGCTTGACCAAAAGAAACTATTTTAAAGTGATGGCAAAGCTGGAGTTGGGCTTTAATCTTTGTGTTCAGATAAGAGTCCAGTACGTTTACAACATATTTTCTTTTTCTGTCTCTATTTAAAAAACTGAATCAAGAAAGGGGACTTCGCTAACCAGGCTGCATGGGAACTTCATAGACTAATCATAAATATAGTGGGAACATCTTTTAATTGCTTAATGAAAAGGTGGCCAGATTAATGCACACAGCTGTTTCATAGAAAGCCCGCGGGCATGCTTGTTCCCATAATGACTCTGCTAATTGTTTTCTTAGTGCTTGACTTTCATTGCTGACTTCTGCAAAAGCCTCTCGTAAATGTTTCATTAAACGGAGAATGCTTGGTTCACCCTTAATACAACACTGGTCTTCAAGGCCAGTATTTATGCCCCTTAGTCAAATAGGAAGCTGATAGGTTCCATTGGTTAGAAGATTGATGGTTCGGTCCTTCATATACCTGGATTGCTGTTATCAAACTTTCTTTTTCTAAATCCTATGACAAGCTGTCCCACTTAGTGAGTGAGTGAGTGAGAAACTTATATAGCACAACAAATGCGAACTTAATCGCCTCAAGGCGCTTAAAAACGACATGCTGGAGTCATTCTAGATAGCTGCAGTTTTGTTTCTGATTCCTGACCTCTTTATTTGATATTAGCCCCTTCATGCCTAAGCCTTTTTTCTGGCACCTGTTGCTTACAAATTAAAATACAGTATTTTTTTTGCTAGAAAATGACTTGGAAGCTTGTAGGATTTGGGAGATGGGTATACAAAGATTTGTGCTGAGAAGGTAGAATTCTGCAAGGGGCGGATTTGTACTGAGAGGAGGGGGAATTTATGCAGGGGGGTAAGCATGTGGATTAGTGCTCAGTGTTTTTATGGTGGGATTTTTGCTGTCACATAATGCTCCTACATCCTGGGGGGGGGGGGGGGGGGCACAGTTTGTCATGTTCGCCCTGGGCTCTAGATGACCTTGTCCCGACACTGGATGAGCTTAGTCTGGAGCAGCCTTTCTCTACATCTTTTACCCCAGAGGAACCTTTGAAATTTTAAACTCTCAGGATAACTCATGCTAAAACCAATTCATGGGGGGGGGGGCTAGATAGAAGTAGGGCTAAGGGTACCCCAAGACCCAAAAAGCCCCAAAAAGGGACAGGTGGGCAAATGGACTATATTGGTACACAGTAAATAGATTAAAAACAAGATACATTAAAAACAAGAGTAGATCAAAACATTGGGTAGATTTATTAACATAGTATCAAAAATGCATAAAAAACATCAAACATCACAAACCGATAAAACAATACAAGTATCGTGACAGCCATACGTGTCACCGAAACTAGGTCCCATGGGGGAATCCCGGTGAAGGTAGAGGTCACGATACACAAGGTCTCTACTAGTTTTGCGACATACGTCGCTTCGTCAGGAGAGGTTCTAAAAATCAATAAAACAAACAGCATATAAACAGGTTGAATAGAGAAAGATCATGCAGGTCAACCTACCAACATGAGCAAATACATACATGGTTATACATTGGGGAGTAGAGACTGTGTCGCTTACCCAAGAGCAGATTAACCCATCAGCTCACAAATGCCTATACCACTGGAGAGGATGTCTCTTGTGGTGGCCATCTTCCTATTTTTTTTATCTATTCTTGTTTTTAATTATCTATTTACTGTGTACCGATATAGTCCATTTGTCCGCCTGTCCCTTTTTGGGGCTTTTTGGGTCTTGGGGTACCCTTAGCCCTACTAATATCTAATCTTGTTTTGGATGATGGTACTATTAATTAATTTTTGATACATTCTTTATCTAAGAGGCTAACAATTGATTCATAGGGGGGCAGTGGGAAAATTCCAATTGGATTTGTGATTAGTGGTAGGAAAGCCCCTTTTACAGTAGTGGTCAGAATATCACTCTTACAGATGGCTACAATTCCTTGATGTTGTGCCACTGGCTCTGCAAGTTGTCGTTGACCCTCAGAACCGGCACCATTAGTTTGGAGGTCAACCTTCTACAGCTCAAGGAAATACCAGCAACCTCTGGAGGAGCATTAGGATTCCATTAAACTCCAGTTCAGAATGACTGGTCTAGCGCAGTGTTTCTCAACTCCAGTCCTCAAGGTGCCACAACAGGTCATATTTTCAGGATTTACTTCAGATGAAATGGCTGTGGTAAATACTAAGGCAGTGAAACGGATCAAATCACCTGTTCAAAATGGAAAGTCTGAAAACATGACCTGTTTGGGCGCTTTGGGGCCTGGAGTTGAGAAACACTGGTCTAGAGGACTGTTGTGGTGCTGAGAATCATGCATTCGTGCTGCTTTCATAAGCAACTGTGAACTAAGAGCATAATCAATATGAGGATAGGAAAATGTTGCAGATTTAATTCTTAATTCTTGTAAAACACTAGAGAAAGCTTCAGGCTAGATTCTGTACATCCTTCTTCTTTACAGGAACATGTGGCCAATTAAAGCGGTGCTAACGATGCACTTTTTGTTTCGTTCGATCCCTGTAATTGAGATAGTTTGCAGTGCAAAGACTTTTTTACTACATGGTGGAGAGGGCTGGTATGTTAGATGCAATGTACATTACAGAATATATCTTAAAGTGTATCTTAAAGAGCATGGGCCAGATTCACAAAAGAGATACGATGGAGTATCTCAGATACACCATCGTATCTCGGATTTTTTCTGGTCCTATCTATGCACCTGATTCATAGAATCAGATACGCATAGATAGGGCTGAGATCCGACAGTGTCACACTGTGTTACACTGTCGGATCTTTTTTTTGATTTAAAAATGGCGCCGGGGGCGTTCCCGCTGATTTACACTGAATAATATGTAAATCAGCGAGATACGCGAAATTCACGAACGTACGCGGACCCGACGCTGTGTTCTTACGTCGTTTCCGTAGCGGTTTTCCGTCGTATACTTACCCTTTCTAAAAGCAGGGGTAAGTATTGTTAAGTATGGCCGTCGTTCCCGCGTCGAATTTGAAATTTCCTACGTCGTGTGCGTACGCCGATTCACGAACACGCGCGTCGCAAGTCCCGCTCACGTCGCAACCACTGACGTCCTATTGACGTCAGTGGGAGCAATGCACGCCGGGAAATTCCCCGGACGACGCATGCGTATTTAAATCGGCGCGGGAGCGCGCCTGATTTAAATATGACACTCCCCTAGCCGCGGAATTAGAATTCCGCTGGGGGAGTTAGGATCCGCCGTCGCAAGTTTGGAGGTAAGTGTGTTGTGAATTTGACACTTTCCTCACAAACTTGCGAGGGCGGATCTTAAAACACATAGGTTACACGGATCTAAAGATCCGCTAACCTTTGTGAATCTGGCCCCATGCATATAATATTGCAGCTTATCAGTCCTTTTCTTTTTTTTTTGGGGCTTTATTTTCTTTATTTTCACCTACTGATCCTGCCAGTAACACACTTTCCGTCCCAGAGTGACAATGCTCACTTAATGTACTGTATATAAGGCCTCGTACACACGACCGGACATGTCCGCTGAAACTGGTCCGCCAACCAGTGTCAGCGGACAGATCCGATCGTGTGTACAGGCTAGCGGACAGATTTCCAGCGGACAAATGTTTCTTAGCATGCTAAGAAACATGTCCGCTGGGAAGCTGTCCGGCGGACATGTCCGCTGGTTAGTACGTCTAACCAGAGGACAGAAATCCCGCGCATGCGTTGAATTGATTCGACGCATGCGTGGAAGCATTGAACTCGCGATAGAGAACGTCGGTGTCATCTACGCCACCGCGTTCTCTGTCCGTGCGGATTTCGGTTTGATGGTGTGTACAGCCATCAGACCGAAATCTCCCAGTGGACATGTCCGATGAAAACGGTCCGGCGGACCGTTTTCATCGGACTGTCCGCTCGTCTGTTCGGGGCCTAAGGAGAAGCAGCGTTATCACCCTGGGCACCTTATTTCTGATTTGGCCTACAAAATTCCCTTCCCTCTCTTCAAGTTCATCAGGAGATGTTCCTGTAACTGTAAAGGGCTGATAACACTGTTTGAGACTTCAGTACAGCACAGGCAAAGAAATGCCTGTATATCCCGTTGATTGGCTGCATGGCCAACTCAGAACAAATTTGGAGGTGCAAGTTCTATTTATCATGACAGCAAAGCTATTTATCTGGTAAAAGAGAAGGGTTACTTTAGAAAAAACGAAATAAAAGTCAGCAGCTACAAATCCTGTAGCTGCTGACTTTTAATAAAAGGACACTCCCCTGTTCATGGATCCAGCTCTGTCCTCACCTAGGCTAGTTTTTTACTAGCGTTTGAGTTCCTGGTGCCGGAATCCTAACTGTGGGCAGCCGGCTATGCTTCTTTCGGCTGCTGAGCTGGCTGCCCACTGCAAATGCGTGAGCCACGTTGAGCATTGTAAATGGTTTTACAGTATTCTGGGACCTGTGATGTGTCCCAGAAAACTGTGGGTGGTGGGGTGGAGAGGAGCACCTGGAAAATCTAGGTATCCGCTCCCCACAGAAAAAATGACCTGCCAAATGTGGCAGAGGATGAGGAATTAAAGCAGAACTTCCACTTTTGGGTGGAGTTCTGCTTTAAGATTTGTCGATTAATGGAAGTCTGATGTGGAGAAGTGGCCACACTCTGGTGATAATTTTGTTTTCATTTTGTGAGCATGTGCCTAGCTGTTACTGGTAACATAAGAGTTTTCTTTTCACATGGCTGCTGTTATTTTTTTTAATTGATTGATTAAATTGATAGCAAGCAATTGCGCTGCAAGTTTGAAAAGGACTTGTTAAGCTATTGCTAGACTTGGCAGGCTTCACAAGTCTGCATTGCATGACTCCAGATTAACTTTCTTTGCAAACATTCTGCAAGTCTGCTGCAGTTTCTGGTTCAGTTATGTTGTGCAATAGTCATCCCACCACAGGGGGCACTGTGACTTGCAGAGCTTTTGCTGCAGACTCCCCACTGCAACTTTGCTCTTGCTAGAGACTTGCCACACACTGACACACATTTGCTACAAATTGGAAAAAAATGGGAAAAGTGTCAACTAGAACTTGTGCTTCAAGTGCTCTGCAAGTGTAAAACTTGCCAGGAAAAATGAGCAGCAAGTTAACAAACTTTACAATTCAACACTGCCACAAATTTGTGCCAAGTATATATATACACAGGGCTGGACTGGGACAGAAATATGGCCCTGGACTTCATTCAGACTGGCCCACTTTGACAGGTCTCTCACATGGCGGCCGGACAACTCCCGCACCCCCTGGCCACCCAAGCCCCCTCTCCCCCTTCACTAGCCACTAGCCGTCCTACTTTGTTACAGTAGAATGGCTGGTACTGGTACTCTTATAGGCAGTACCAGTGGGCAAGCTAGACATTATTTCACCCGGGGCAAAGAATCAGTTCGGTGCCCCTTTTATGGGACAAGATTAGGCAGAAGTGAGAAACTCCCAGGCCATAGCTGTTGAATCAGCTGTCTGTCCCCTCCCCCCATGCTCCTCTGGTCCTCCCCCTGCTTCTTTGTTCCACCCAGGTGAGCGATGCGGGGAGGGAGAGACATAGGAGCGGAGTCCGCTGTCACTGAAGCCGGCCCACCGGGAAACTCCCTGTAGTCCCAATGGCCAGTCCATCCCTGTGTGTGTGTGTGTGTGTGTGTGTATATGTATATGTATGTATATATAATACTCTTCTATACTGTGTGTATGTTTTATTTATGCCCATTGTTTCATGAATTCTATTGGCAAATCGCTTAAACTGAGGTAGCTTGGTTGTGCCACGCTCCACAAGAAGGTTAGTACTTATTGTATTTATACATAATATAACATATTTAAACAGTTCTGCAGATTTCTTGATTGCTACTGCAGGAAGGGTTTACTGTTAGTTTGAATGATTCCACTGACAGGCCCAAGAAATAGAAGAAGCTATGTTGTTAATTGTCAAAACTGAACTACAGTAATATCTTGGATTACGAGCATAGTTTGTTCCAGAAGCATGCTTGTAATCCAAAGTGCTTGTATATATTAAAGCGAGTTTCCACATAGGAAATAATGGAAACTCAGATAATCCGTTCCACAGCCACTGCTGGTCTATGCAGATCTGTATGTGGTCAGAGGTGCGGGGGGCGCCGGAGACACTCTGAGATGCTCGGGGACACTCTGGAACAAAGTGTGTCTGAGTGTCACTGGTGCCCCCTGCACTTCTGGCCATATGTGGTAGTGCACCCCCTAGTGGCTTGAATCCTGCTCGTCTTGCGAGATGATGCTCGCAAATCGAGCCAGGATTTAAAAGAAAAAAAAGCTTGTATTGTGAAAGGCTCATAAACTGCATGATTCAAAACCTGAGGTTCCACTGTATTTGTTTTGGGCAGATGACCTGTTTGGAGCTGCAAATTCAAACACACTTTGGGGTTTTGGGGTCGGCCATCTTGTTATATATTTGTTCAGAAACCTTTTCTCTTTAAAAGGTTACATAGCAAAGAAATAAACCCAAATTAAAAAAAAAAACATGCTTTCTGCCACTATAATGTGTTATTTCTTGTGTAAAATGTGATACATGCTGAATAGAGGAAACCGACCTTGGTTGCTAGTACCATAAATTAAACCATGCATCAATCAATAAAAGCCCAGACAGCACCACAATTTGTTTAACCCTTCCAAGGACTGCATATGTCAGAAGTCACTGGGCTCCCAACGAAAGAAAGATTGCTGTACAATTGTATTCGGTGCTGGCAATCACCTTCAGATTATTGGGGCAGGAAGGTGCAAATGTGTCATCAGTCTTGTCTGCGTGTGTTAAATGAAGCAGCTATTTTCAGGAAAAAGTCATCAGAATCAAGTCATTCACTTAAAAGGCAGCGATTGCTATGTGTTGATTAGAGCAGTTGTTGTAGACTGGTTGGCTGAAAAGTCAGGAGAATGGGTGAACCTAGCTATAGAAACTGCACACTGAGCAGCAGCTGTGTCCTAACATGTCAAAAGCAGGTTTTGTTTTTATTTGTTTTTTTTCAGAATCTGTAATATTTTTTCATATTATCAATTTTTATTGAGACTTAAAAAAGAGACAATTAAACACATATCATAGCCATTATTATTTTTACACATGTCTTAGTTTACATATACTTCTCAATGTATTTTACAAACTAAATAATAACAATAAAATAAAACTATAAGAGACTCCTCTCTTATTCTTACTATTACTTCATAAAAATATATATGCTAATATAGTATAAGCATGGCTCAAGTCCTGCGGGAATGCGTGGGAACGGAGTTCCTGCACTTTTTTCAAAGCAGGAACTCGGTTCCCCTTGCAGGACTAGAGCAGCCGAGCCGCCCGAGCCAATCCTTCACTAAGCGGCGATGCCCAGCTCGAGTCACTTTCAGGGGCAGGCGAACCTTAGTAATCCTTTTTCTTACTGGCAGCTTCCTGTATATGGATTCATCGGGTAGTGTGCAGGTATTCCTTCACTTCCTCGATGCCGCAATGTCTCCTGGGGGCTTTTGTCATTGTTCCCAGGAGACATTGCGGAGGTCTACCGCAAGTTATCGCAGGATTTAGAAAGAAGCAAGTTCTTTCTAAATCACGCGATAACTCACGGCAGACCTCCGCAATGTCTCCTGGGAACAATGACAAAAGCTCCCAGGAGACATTGCGGCATTGAGGAAGTGACGGAATACCCACACACTACCCGATGAATCCATATACAGGAAGCGGGCAGTAACATAAAGGATTACTAAGGTACAGTGGATCGAAAAAAAAAAAACATACGGTTTAGTAATTATGCATATGAGCGTATAATTTTTTTTTTTTTTGGTGGGGAAGTGGATCTTGGATGGGAGTTCCCACACCTTTTTCCCCGGGACTTGACCCCAGAGTATGAGGGTTAGTCAAAGAAAGGGAGAGAAAAAAACAGCCCTTTATACAAATTCCAAAGTAAACGGTCCACTTAGTGCCAAGGTAAAAAAAAAAAAGGAAGAAGTCACCCCCTACTCTATGGCAAGGAGTGAACTCTTCTCACAACACCCAACTTAACCATACTATAGCATAAAGCTCAAAACTTAAAGTAAAATATTACACAATACCACCCACACCTTTTACCCAAACTACCCCTATCTCAGGTACCCAGAGATTCCTGAGTACATTCATCAACCGTGACTGTACATGCATAATCTGTATGCTTCTAAGATGTGTAGCCCATGAGAAAAAAAAATAAAAAAAAAGTTCTCATCATATTCTGTGTCCAATGTGCTGAAACTCAACCGCACCTTGTGCACAACATCTAATATTCTAAACATCTGTAATATGTTTTAATAGTTTGTATTTCCCACTGTTAATTTTGTACATTGCATTGAGTGTTTCTGTCAAATTACAGTAGTCACCTGAGGTATGTTTGGCTTTACGGTGTATTTTAAACATAACTTAACATGTAAAGATGTATTAGTTTACAAAAATAATTTTGAAAATACATAGAAAACAGCCTTGAAGACTGCATTCATTGAGTTGTGATCAATGGTATATACTCTCTGAAGGGTCTAAAGCGTCATACACACGATCGGACTTCAAGCTAACTTTTCCGTGGATTTTTGTTCGAAGGGGGTTGGCCGTGAACTTGGTATGCATACACACGACAGGACTTTTTCAGCCAACAAACATGAACGTAGTGATGTAATTCATGTACTATGTGTTTTTTCTACTATTGCTGGTTGATCTTTTGCATTGGATCTGAGCATGCATGTTTGTACTTTGTACTTAAGTCAGATGGACTTTACTCCATCAGACTTTTGTTGCCGGAAAGTTTGTCTGTTTGCAGAGCGAACAGCTGTCCAATGAAAACCGAAAAAGTTTGTCCGATGGAGCATACGCATTTTCTGAAAAACCTGGTCATTTTGAAGTTGTCAAAAAGTCTGATCATGTGTATGGGCCTTCAGTTTGAAAGGGATTGACCCCAAGGAGCAGTTTTGGGCCATTACTCTAAAAATAGTGCTAAAGTAAAAAGAAAAGATCAGTTATGCCACCACTCCACAGGGTGCCCCACGTGCTTGTATGCTGAATGAATGAATGAATGACTTGTATAGCGCTACTCATGCAAACTGAATTGCCTCTGGGCGCTTTTTCCAGCCAGTGTCTGCTTGGCTGGTGCGGTCATTTTACCCCGTAGGATCGTGACACGCTTGGGACACACAGTCATACACACAGATACATATATATACTGGGCCAATTTGGACAAGATGCAATTTACCTACCAACATGTCTTTGGAGTGTGGGAGGAAACCGGAGTACCCGGAGGAAACCCACGCAGGCACAGGGAGAACATGCAAACTCCAGGCAGATGGTGTCGTGGTCGGGATTCGAACCAGCGACCCTTTTGCTGCTAGGCGAAAGTGCTACTCACTAGTGTTGCTCACGAATATTCGCATTGCGAATATTCGACTCGAATATAGCATATTCGAGAAATCGCGCTATATTTCGAAAATCGCGGTGAATATTCGCAATTCCGAATATTCGATTTTTTACAATTTTTTTTTTGAATCAGATCACATCCTAGATATCTCCATCGACGTCTAAAAGCATTGCTGGTATCATTAGAGACCCTGGGCCGAGTAGCTGAAGCGTTCATTGAATTTTCCAGAAAGATCGCAATGCGATTATTCGGCAAACGCAATATCGCGCGATTACTTTCCTCGCCCCGATCTTCCGCATCAGAGCGATTTTTACAGTTTCATTTTTAAAACAGATCACATCCTAGTGATCTCCATAGACGTCTGAAAGCATTGCTGGTATGATTAGAGCCATTGGGCCGAGTAGCTGAAGCGATCATTTTATATTGCCGAATATTCGCAATGCGAATATTCGGCAATAGGAATATTGCGCGATTATTTGCTCCGCCCTTTTGCATCAGAGCCAATCAGAGTTCTCCTTCCACACTCGTCACAGGTTAGCAACCAATAGGAACCTGCCTGCATGGACATTATATAAGCTCACTCCCAGCACCATTTCATTGCAGATTCAGAAGCTGGCTATAGAGTGTGGAGGCTGTTTCTGTGTTCCTGGTTTCCTGTGTCTTTGTTCTTGATTGATTTAGATCATCACCAGCATTGCTATTTAGTGATTCCAGTGGATCTTTTCCAGTATATCAACTGCTTTTTTCAAAGCAATAGACCCAAGAGCTTTTTTCAAAGCTACGTTTTGTGCTGTTTTGTGCTGTTTTTTTCATTTGTGTTACTGTTTGATCCTGCAATCCTCCCTGTTCAGTTATATTTGCAAGAGATTTCAGAACACGTTTTGCTGAGCTTTATAAAAGAGCTTTTCTAAAAGCTAAGTTTTGTTCATCTTGTGTTACTGTTAGATCTTGCAGGTTCGCTGTTCAGTGATATTTGATAGGCATCTCAGTTCAAATTTTGTTTAGTTTTCCCTAAAGAGCTTTTATAAAAGCTAAGTTTTGTGTTCAGTTTAGTTAAATTTTGTGTGGTAAGTGTACACACTGTTAGTGTACATTTATTTCATCTAGCTTAGCTTAGTGTGTGTTTAGTGTCTGTGTTTTGTGTTTAAAAAAAAAAAAAAAAAAAAAGTTAGTGTTTGTTTAGTGCTTTTTTTTTTTTTCTTTAATTTTGTAGTCCTTGTCTGGTGTACTACTTTTCTTATAGTTTAGTAGCTGTCTGTGTACGTCTTTGTCTGCGTGCCTGTCTTGTAAAAAAAACACAAAAACACATTTTGTTCACATTTTCCCCCCCAATAAAGTTTAACCCCCCCACACACATATCAGCAATAATGAGCGGCATCCGTGGCCGTGGCAGCAGGGGTAGGGGAGTTACTCCCAGTGCTGGATCGCTGCCAGCACGGGGTACCTCTCGTGCCCCTACTAGTGGTAGAGGATCGGGTGCAAGGGGAGTACGCCTGATCCGGGAGTTCTTCCCATCGGGCAGCCGCCCGATATTGCCATCTCAGGCTCAAGTAGTGGTGGACTACATGGGGCACAGCAGTGCCACTGAGTCGTCGGTCCCGACTCACAGTAGTACCAGCATTACACCGTTGCCTGTACTACCCCCCCCCAGCCCCCAAGAGTCCAGCATCTTACTGTTCGACAGCGACAGTGATAGGGATCTCTTGGGGGAGGCCATGCATCAGGCAGACCTCCAGCTCTGTCCTGATGGTCAGGACCTTTTTGAAGGGATGGATGAGGAGGATGGGATACCTGCTGGCAGTATCCCAGAGACATCCCTTCAAACTGGTGCTGCTGTTTTGGTGCAGGAAACAGCAGCACCTAGTCAGACCCAGGCGTGGGTGAGGGGACAGCGGAGCCAGGCTAGAGGCTCCATGTCACGTGGTTCCCTCAGACCAACACATCTCAGCCCTTGGTCTGACATCTCTGGGGGCGAAGAGGGTGACCCATCATGGTTGCCATCTGACGCGTCGGCTCACTACGTCAGTGACGACGGGGAAGGTAGGCACCCTGGTGAAACGGTGCGCCAGGTCACCACCAGGGAGACCATCGTCAGGGTCTCCACTGGTGATGGCAGCAGGAGGTGTCAGGAGGAGGAGCAGCAGCAGCAGCAGCAGCAGCAGGCAGCTCCACCTGTGCGCACCGAATCCCAGCAGGTGCAAGTAAGCGTCACCCCATCTGACAGGAGGGCGGTGCTGAAGTCACCTGTCTGGAATTTCTTTACCCTGGTGGCAGACAACCCTACCGTGGCCATCTGCCGGATTTGTAAAGTGAGGGTGAAGAGAGGGAAGTGTTTGGCTCGGGTGGGTACCACAGCCCTGAACCAGCACCTGAGGATAAACCACTGGGCGTTGTATGACGAGATGAAGCGTGGTGGTGGTAGCAGCGCCACCACCACAAGTGAGCAGGGTACAGCAGCCCCTGCCACATCTTCATCTGTTTCCAGCAGGTCATGCCCCCCCGCTCCCTCTAGTAGAGGTACTGGTACCGGCAGCCAGACCTCTACTTCCACAGCACCCTCCACGTCTGTGTCCCGCACTGCCGTCCGGCGCCAGGCGTCGATTTCAGACGCCTTTGACCGCACCACTCCCTTCCCCCCTGGAGACCGACGTGTGCGTTCCCTCAATGGGCTCCTGGCAAGGGTTATTGCCCAACATCTGCTGCCCTTCAACATAGTTGACAGCAACCCCTTCAGGCAGATGTTGGAGCAGGCCCAACCCCAATGGCGTGTCCCCAGCCGCCATTTCTTTGCCAGGACTGGTGTCCCTGCCCTACACCAGCACATTGTGCAGAATGTAACCCTGTCGCTGGATCACGCTGTCAGCGACAGGGTTCATCTGACAATGGATGGCTGGACCAGCAGGCATGGGCAGGGACGCTACATCAGCTTCACGGCCCATTGGGTTTCCCTCCGAGGCGTCGGTGAGGGATCGTCGGCAACCGATCTTGTGGTGCCGCCCCGGGGTGTCCAGGGGAGAACTGCTGGTCTCCCTCAAGCCACTGTCTCCGCAGCTGCTGAGCCTCCCAGCAAGCGCCCCCGTAGCTACTCAAGTGTGGGGCACGTGCGCTGTCAGGCCGTGCTCCAGCTTGTTAGTTTAGGGGACCGGAGACACACTGCAGAAGAAGTGCTGAAAGCACTTCAAGCTCAGGTCCAGAAGTGGCTGACACCCCGAAGGCTCCAGCCAGGTATGGATGTCTGCGATAACGGCAGCAACCTACTCGCCGCCCTCCATGCTGGCAGTCTGACGCACGTGCCCTGTCTGGCACATGTCCTCAACCTGGTGGTGCAGAAGTTCCTGCGCACTTATCCAGGGTTGAGTGACATTGTGGCAAAGGCGCGTAGGATTGCCAGCCACTTCAGGCGCTCCCCAACCGCTACCGCGTCCCTGTCCAAATTGCAGCGGAAGTACAATCTGCCCCTTCACAGGCTGATTGTGGACAGTGTGACGCGGTGGAACTCCACCCTCCACATGCTGAAGAGGTTGTGGGAGCAGCAAAGGGCGGTGAGGGAGTACCTGATGGAACTAGGCACTGAGAGGGCTTCACCACAACTCCCTTTCATCGCCTGTGCGGAGTGGGGGCAGATAAACCAGGTCTGCCAAGTGTTGTCCTCCTTCGAGCAGGCGACCAAGATGGTCAGCAGTGAGCAAATTGGCCTCAATAGCGTGCTGCCAATACTGTTCATGCTGGAGAGGACACTAGATCGCCTGCTCGAGGCTGGGGAGAGTGCCTTGGTGGAGCAGGAGGAGTCAGCAATGCTCCACCGAGACCAGGGCCAGGACCAGGAGGAGGAGGAGGAGGAGGAGGATGATGATGAAGAGGAGGAGGAGGTGGTTGCTGGTGTCGTCCCGGAGTCAGGGCCTGGTCAGGAGGGAGAGCCGGTGTTGGGGGCACCGATAGTCCGGGGGTTGGGCATGTCTGAGTTTGACCAGCAGCGCCTCAGGGAAGAAGAGTCGCACCTCATTCACCTGGCCAGCATTGAGGAGTCACAGCGGGCTGTGCTCTTCCCCATGGCTGCCCACATGCTGAGATGCCTCAGGAGGGACCCCCGGGTTAAGACCATCAAGACGAGGGATGATTTCTGGATGGCCACCCTTTTGGATCCCAGGTGCAAGGGGAAACTGGAGCAGTTCATCCCAGCCAGCCGGAGGCAGCACCGGATGGAGGAACTGCAGGCAGCCATTGTCAGACGGTTGGAGCAGGCAACTCCCCGGCCTCCAGTTGTCCCCCCTCATCTCACCCAGCAGGTGGCTGCACCCAGCTGCAGCCGAGCAGGGGACCTAATGGAAGAGATGAGGATGTTCTTCCAAACCGAGCGACCCAGTACCACCACCAGCAGCAGCAGCAGCAGTCACCACCAGCGGCTGGCCCACATGGTGGCAGACTACATGGCGTCCGTCGGTGCTTCTGACAGTATGAGCACCGACGACCCCATGGAGTACTGGGTTGCCAGATTGGACACCTGCCGCGAGCTCGCTCAGTATGCGCTGGAGTTATTGTCTTGCCCCCCCTCCAGCGTACTATCTGAGCGGACATTCAGCGCGGCAGGTGGGGTGGTCACGGACAAGAGGACCCGTCTGTCCACAGACTCCGTGGACAGACTCACATTCATAAAGATGAATGAGTCCTGGATCGGCGGTGACTTTCTGGCACCCGTCGTCGGTTCAGGGCGCTGAAGGGTCCCTTGCCATGCATTCCCTGATGAAGCCCCGGACCTGATGTATTTACAGTGCTGAATATAACTATTTCAACATCAGAGAAAATCAATGTTAATATTTGGTACAGTAGGCTTTCTTTGCAATTACAGCGGTCAAACATTTCTTGTAGTTTTACACCAGCTTTGCACACACTGGAGGAGGGATTTTGGCCCACTCCTCCACACAGATCTTCTCTACATCAGTCATGTTTCTGGGCTATCGCTGAGAAACACGGAGTTTGAGCTCCCTCCAAAGATTCTCTATTGGGTTTAGGTCTGGAGACTGGCTAGGCCACGCCAGAACCTTGATATGCTCCTTACAGAGCCAATCCTTGGTTATCCTGGCTGTGTGCTTTGGGTCATTCTCATGTTGGAAGACCCAGCCTCGACCCATCTTCAAAGCTCTAACTCAGGGAAGGAGGTTGTTGCCCAAAATCTTGCAATACATGGCCCCGGTCATCCTCTCCTTAATACAGTGCAGTCACCCTGTCCCATGTGCAGAAAAACACCACCAAAGCATGATGCTACCACCCCCATGCTTCACATTAGGGATGGCGTTCTTGGCATGGTACTCATCATTATTCTTCCTCCGAACACGGTTAGTGAAATTATGATCAAAAAATTATATTATAGTCTCATCTGACCACATGATTTTCTCCCATGACTCCTTTGGATCAGTCAAGACAATTATGTCAGCAGTTATTTCACACCCTATATACTCTTATTAAGACTGCTGTACATCATGGCAACTCCTGCCCATGTGATATGACTCTGTATCAACTACTACTGTTAATACTGCTACTGCTGCTTCTGCTGCCCAGTCAAGACACCTATGTCAGCAGTTATTTCACACCCTATATACTCTTATTAAGACTGCTGTACATCATGGCACCTCCTGCCCATGTGATATGACTCTGTATCAACTACTACTGTTAATACTACTACTGCTGCTTCAGCTGCTGCTGCCGCCCAGTCAATACACCTATGTCAGCAGTTGTTTAACACTCTATATACTCTTATTCCTACTGCTGTTCATCATGGCACCTCCTGCCCATGTGATATGACTCTGTATCAACTACTACTGTTAATACTACTACTACTGCTTCTGCTGCTGCTGCCGCCCAGTCAATACACCTATGTCAGCAGTTGTTTCACACTCTATATACTCTTATTAAGACTGCTGTACATCATGGCAACTCCTGCCCATGTGATATGACTCTGTATCAACTACTACTGTTAATACTACTACTGCTGCTTCAGCTGCTGCTGCCGCCCAGTCAATACACCTATGTCAGCAGTTGTTTAACACTCTATATACTCTTATTCCTACTGCTGTTCATCATGGCACCTCCTGCCCATGTGATATGACTCTGTATCAACTACTACTGTTAATACTACTACTACTGCTTCTGCTGCTGCTGCCGCCCAGTCAATACACCTATGTCAGCAGTTGTTTAACACTCTATATACTCTTATTCCTACTGCTGTTCATCATGGCACCTCCTGCCCATGTGATATGACTCTGTATCAACTACTACTGTTAATACTACTACTGCTGCTTCAGCTGCTGCTGCCGCCCAGTCAATACACCTATGTCAGCAGTTGTTTAACACTCTATATACTCTTATTCCTACTGCTGTTCATCATGGCACCTCCTGCCCATGTGATATGACTCTGTATCAACTACTACTGTTAATACTACTACTACTGCTTCTGCTGCTGCTGCCGCCCAGTCAATACACCTATGTCAGCAGTTGTTTCACACTCTATATACTCTTATTAAGACTGCTGTACATCATGGCAACTCCTGCCCATGTGATATGACTCTGTATCAACTACTACTGTTAATACTACTACTACTGCTTCTGCTGCCCAGTCAAGACACCTATGTCAGCAGTTATTTCACACCCTATATACTCTTATTAAGACTGCTGTACATCATGGCACCTCCTGCCCATGTGATATGACTCTGTATCAAGTACTACTGTTAATACTACTGCTGCTGCTTCTGCTGCCCAGTCAAGACACCTATGTCAGCAGTTATTTCACACCCTATATACTCTTATTAAGACTGCTGTACATCATGGCACCTCCTGCCCATGTGATATGACTCTGTATCAACTACTACTGTTAATACTGCTACTGCTGCTTCTGCTGCCCAGTCAAGACACCTATGTCAGCAGTTATTTCACACCCTATATACTCTTATTAAGACTGCTGTACATCATGGCACCTCCTGCCCATGTGATATGACTCTGTATCAACTACTACTGTTAATACTACTACTGCTGCTTCTGCTGCCCAGTCAAGACACCTATGTCAGCAGTTATTTCACACCCTATATACTCTTATTAAGACTGCTGTTCATCATGGCACCTCTTGCCCGAGTGATTTGACACTGTATTGTCAATGTCTACTACTACTATTACAGCTCAGTCAAGACACCTGTGTCCCAATTTTTTGGTACACTATTGACTATTATGACCACTACTAATGCTGTAAAGTATTCCCCAAGTGTTTTTATGCTATGTATTACTATTACCACTACTGCTTGTAAATCGTGCCTGTGTGATACTTAGTGGGAATGCTTTAATAAGCATTCCTAGTATGGATACCCGTAAATGTATTAATCTTAATTAGTGTGAATGCTTTAATAAACATTTCCAGTATTGATATCCGTAAATTTAGTAATCTTATTATTCCTTACGTTTTTTGGTTCTGCGTAACTTCGGCATACTTTCAGCTATTGAGACCATTCAACTGTAAAAATGTTCGTCTCTTTCAGCAAATGATGGGACTTGTTCAAGTTTTTTCCTACTTTTTACACTTTTATAAATTTTTAGCTTTTAAGACCCTTTTTTTAACATTGAAGTCAATGAGAACATCCTTTTCCCCTTTGAATTCACATGCCCTGCCAAAAGTTTCAGCTACTTCATACTTTCACTTACAGACACTGAAAAAACTGTAAAGCGGTCACAAAATATTTAGCTATCCGGCTATGACTTTTCAGATAGTTAGCGTTTACAATTTTTTGGTGAAAACGCAATTTACGTTTTGCGAATTTTTCACAAAAATGCGATAGGTTATAATGTAATCCTATGGAGGGGATTTAGAGTCTGTCATGTGACCTTAACATTCTAGATCTTTGTAATTAAAAATATCTTTACAAAAAGGGGAAACAAATTGGTCTCACGCCCACAAGATCTACTTTTCATACACAATTTTTATATCAAAACGTAGCTATGCTTGTCTGGTTTATGGCAATGTGATCAAGTCTGCGATACGTATTTTAGTTTTAGTTATTGGAGCAACAGCCAGAAATTATGTCTCATAGACTCTCATGTTAAATTATCTAAAAAATGTTGCTGCAGAACTCACAAAGACGCTCTTTTCTAAATCGCAGACATGGCCACATTTTTAAGTTTATCTACATAAATTTCATATCGATGCGTTTACAAGGGCCGTGTATTTCAAACGGTGTAGTCGTTGTATCAATTGCATGTACGTTTGAGGATTTATTAAGCTTTGTTTGGAGGCTTAAATCATGTATTAGATCTGTGAATTAAAAGCGTTTGTAATGTTATTTCTTTCTATAAATCACTTTCCTGACCTCAGTGCAATATTCCTCCTCACTGACCTGGGGGGGAGGGGAAACCTATTGAGGGGGGAGGGGCGACCAGGAAGTCAGCATACGCTATACTTTGCAGATAGAGAAAGAAGCTGTGTGTCCTAAAGATAGTGTAGTGGTTATGGTGAATGTCTTTGGCAAGGGGCTCACCAATTAAGCTATTCAGCATTCCCACTCGCATTTTCCTCAGGAAATGCATTGTCTAGTTATATTATATTTTAATACTCCTGCTGCTGCCTCCATGCTGAGTAAAGCTTCATGACCTCTCTGGCACAGCGGATCCACCAACAGCCTCCGCTACAAGCTACCAGACCGGATCTAAACAGCAAGTGTAACTATAACAATGAACCTTATGTTAAACACTGTTTTGCGGCATTTATACTGCAACCATTGGGCTGTCTGCAAGAGCTCATCTGCATTCTCTCTCTTTCTTGCTCTCCCTCTCTCTCTCTTTGTATATATATATATATTGTTGCTTTTGTTATGTTCATTTTTCAACTGTTTATTTTGTGTTCGTCGTGTCTGTGTCGTGTGCTTTAGTTTGTCCTAGGTTACTGTTAAATAAAATAATAGTATAAAATGTTTTTGCTTATTATGAAGTTAAATGTGTTGATGTTGATTTGTTTGATGTTAAGTTAGATGTGTTGAAAAACCTACAAATCTATCTCAAAAAGAAATGAAACATTTCCAAAAAATAATATTTATTAATAAAAACATAATTTCAGATATAACTCTGATTGAGCTTCTGAAGGCGCTCCAGCTTCTCTATATTTTTTAATTGCTGCTGCTCCAGCAGCACATTTTGCTGAATAAGGTAGCGGATCTGGCGCTGATTTGCCTGGATCCTCTGGTGGGTTGTCTTTATGAGCGCGGTCTGCCTCCTCATCTTTCCTGATACTGTTAGGATATAATAAAAAAAAAATTGGATTTAAAATAACGTTACCAAATAAATAAAATTTTTTTTTTGCTTATTAATCAATCATTATCATGTGTATACACTTGTTATGTGTCTAACACATCCCGGGAGTGCAGAATTATTAGGCAAATGAGTATTTGGACCACATCATCCTCTTTATGCATGTTGTCTTACTCCAAGTTGTATAGGCTCGAAAGCCTACTACAGATTAGGCATATTAGGTAATGTACAACTCTGTAATGAGAAGGTGTGTGGTCTAATGACATCAACACTCTATATCAGGTGTGCATAATTATTAGTCAATTTCCTTTTCTTTGTCAAAATGGGCCAAAAGAAGGATTTGACAGACTCTGAAAAGTCCAAAATAGAGAGATATCTAGCAGAGGGATGCAGCACTCTTAAAGTTGCAAAGCTTCTGAAGCGTGATCATCAAACAAAAGAAGCGTGTGGAAAAACAAAGGTGCAAAATAACTGCCCATGAACTGAGAAAAGTTAAGCGTGCAGCTGCCAAGATGCCACTTGCCACAAGATTGGCCATATTTCAGAGCTGCAACATCACTGGGGTGCCCAAAAGCACAAGGTGTGCAATACCCAGAGACATGGCCAAGGTAAGAAAGGCTGAAAGACGATGACCACTGAACAAGACACACAAGCTGCAACGTCAAGACTGTGCCAATAAATATCTCAAGAAAGATTTTTCGAAGGTTTTATGGACTGCTGAAATGAGAGTGAGTCTTGATGGGCCAGATGGAAGAGCCCGTGGCTGGATTGGTAAAGTGCAGGGAGCTCCAGTCCGACTCAGACGCCAGCAAGGTGGTGGTGGAGTACTGGTTTGGGCTGGTATCATCAAAGATGAGCTTGTGGGGCCTTTTCGGATTGAGGATGGAGTCAAGCTGAACTCCCAGTCCTACTGCCAGATTATGGAAGAGACCTTCTTCAAGCAGTGGTACAGGAAAAAGTCACCATCCTTCAAGAAAAACATGATTTTCATGCAGGACAATGCTCCATCACACGTGTCAAAGTACTCCACAGCGTGGCTGGCAAGAAAGGGTATTAAATAAAAAAAAGTAATGACATGGCCTCCTTGTTCACCTGATCTGAACCCCATTGAGAACCTGTGGTCCATCATCAAATGTGGGATTTACAAGGAGGGAAAACAGTACACCTCTCTGAACAGTGTCTGGGAGGCTGTGGTTGCTGCTGCACGCAATGTTGATGGTGAACAGATCAAAACACTGACAGAATCCATGGATGTCAGGCTTTCGAGTGTCCTTGCAAAGAAAGGTGGCTATATTGGTCACTGATTTGTTTTTGTTTTGTTTTTAAATGTCAGAAATGTGTATTTGTGAATGTTGAGATGTTATATTGGTTTCACTTTTAAAAATAAATCATTGAAATGGGTATATATTTATTTTTTGGTTAAGTTGCCTAAAAATTCTGCACAGTAATAGTAGTCACCTGCACACACAGATATCCCCCGAAAATAACTAACACTAAAAACAAACTAAAAACTACTTCCAAAAAAATTCAGCTTTGATATTAATGAGTTTTTGGGGTTCATTGAGAACATGGTTGTTGTTCAATAATAAAATGAATCCTCAAAAATACTACTTGCTTAATAATTATGCACTACCTGTATACTTCTAGCATCAATACCATATTATGGTTCTACAATCTGACAGGTGCGCTTTATATGTTGTCCATTTTTATATCTACATTTTATTGTTGAAATGTTATTAATCATTGTGCACATATTTACCTTCCTGAACGAGGCTCACAGGACCGCTCTCTTCCTCCTGCTCTTCTGCTTGAGAAGTTGGGGTGGTGGGGGGGGGAAGCTCCTCAGCTTGCTCCTCAGCAGGAGCTGGGGTTGGGGAGTGGGAGGGCCCTGGCTGCTCCTCTTCATCCATCTCCTCCTCTGCCGCATCCTCCTCTGCCGCATCCTCCTCCTCCTCCTCATCGGCCTGGCGCCTTCTGCGCTTGGCGCGGATAACTGGCATTGGAGCTCCTATAATAACACAATGTTCATATATTATAAAAATGTTTTCTAATGACGTATGCAAATTCTGTGTACTCTGCTGTATTGTATATGAATACAAATTGATTTATATAGACAGTTAACCAATGGGACAATGTTATATTAAAGGGTCTTGTGGGCACTACAGGGGACTGAGCGTGAGCTGGGATGCAACCATGTTAAAATGAGCTGTTTTTGTCTACTTTGTTTTGTTCAGACCATCTCATGTTAAAAAAAGGGCCTGATGGAGCACACGGGATTACTATAACAACCCCACTCCTAACACAGGAATTTAGTGGTAATCTATATATATAAAACTCAACGTGTGTGTGTGCATAAATGTATGTATGTATGTATGTATGTATGTATGTATGTTCCAGCATCACGTACAAACGGCTAAAGATATTTATATGAAACTTGGCACACAGGTTACTTATATGTCAGCCACAAACATAGGATAGGTGGTTTAAACCTTACCCACCCCCACTTGCCATGGTCGGGGTTTTTCTTTAAAGTCCCATGCAAAGCAATGGGAAAATTATGTTCCCACATAACTTCTGTGTTCCTGTCTGCTGCCCCATGTCTTTTTTCAACAGTACTATGAATACCTTGGCCGGTGGTGATATATGTTGGCACAACATGGCATCTTGGTTAACAACATCTGACCTTACATGAATTACATATGACCTTACATAACTGTCACCAAAGGAGCTGCGGTGGCTCCACGCGATTGCCACTGCACTGACAACTGATTCACCTCTGCAGCTAGGGGTTCGGATCCCGCTCTCGGCTACCTGTGAATTGAGTTTGGTGGTCTCAGCCCCGCCCCTGGTGGGTGTGCTATGCGAGGTTGGGTTGGGAGGACCCCCTCACACCCGCCATTGCCAACCGGGGCATGGAGAAAGGTGGCAGATTGCCTCTGGGGGAGGCCTCCCAACTCCTGCAGGCCGGCTCCTCTCTCTTTCGAGTTCACGCACAAAATACACTTTTTTTAAAAAAAACATAACTGTCAACAATAACTTACCTGGATGATATTTAGCCCGAAGACGTCTGACATGAACCATTTGGCGCCTCTTCAGGTCAGACCACTTCTTAACAATGGCCTTGTGGTCATGTTGGCCGCCAAAGTCAGCGATTAGGGCGCTGACCACAGCCCTTTTCTCTGGCTGCCTCCGCAGCTCATCGTATCCTGTTTCCAGGAACTTCTGCAAGATGAAGAACAAAGTATATTGTAATACTTCTGTTGACAGCCTTATGGATATATGACGTAAATGTATGCTATTCAACAATTGGAAGCATTCTCGCCTTATTAATCAATGACAGGGGTAACATGAAAGATTTTATATCCTGCCATTTCGGTCGCCACCTTTTTTGCATAAATATAGCAGCCATTATCATTTGCATAATTATGAATATATTATTAACAACACAGGATACACGTATAGGGGAGATATGCGTTGCTAACTCTTTTCCCTGTCAGGAGCCTAACGCCCCGGGGGGTCAGAGACGGGACCTTTTTCGGAGGACCACTGACGTATGTACCCGTCGCAGTTTTTTGTGATGTCACTCTTTAGGTGTGTGCACATTTTTCACTGCATCCGGGTGGAGTTTTTGGGTTGTGTTTTGCACGCCACAGGCTTTTCAACAGGAAAAAAACAGCTGGAGGCAGAATGGTTGCAAAACACTACGTGTTTGTTACTTAACTCTGGGTTTCAAGACCAGTCCACCTCCAGCTGTTGCAAAACTACTACTCCCATCAGCCACGGTCTGTCAGTGCATGCTAAGAATTTTACTTTTGCTGCATCTAGGGTGCCACAGTTTAGAGACCCGTGCATAAAGGCCTGAAAAATGGGGGCCTGCAGAACTTACAATACTAGAAGTGCCAGCATTCCCAGGCATGCTGGAAGTTGTAGTTCTGCAACATCTAAAGGGCAATATGTATTCGAACGTCCTTGGGCCTTGAGGACACTGAAGTCAGGACGTTCGCATACGTCCTATGTCCAAAAAATTTTTAAATTCATTATGCTAAATAACAAGGAAAAGTGCCTAAATACACATTTGCCAACCAGGGTGTCTGCAGCTGTCCAGGCATGCTGGGACTTGTAGTTTTGTAAAAGCAGGAGACACATTTTTTGTGAAATACTAATATATGATCATATATACTAACTTTTAAACTAGACTAAAATGCTGGGCTGGGCTGGGACTTGTAGTTTTGTAAAAGCAGGAGACACATTTTTGGTTAAATACTAATATCTGATCATATATACTAACTTTTAAACTAGACTTAAATGCAGTTGAAGATGATGAAATAACAGTGGTCAAAATACTTACACAAATCAGCAACTTTTCCTCAGACTTAGTGAAATTGCTTCCAACCATGTTGCTGTGTGATTGCGCTGCGATCATAAGTTGGAAACTGGCAAGGCTCCAGGAAATGGTCGCGTGTTGTTCGCGTGTTGATTGCGCTGCTTGGACCGAGATGGGTCCATATGGCTTCGGCTGTATGGACCACAGTAACTCTTTTCCCTGTCAGGAGCCTAGGAGCCTAACGCCCCGGGGGGTCAGAGACGGGACCTTTTCGGAGGACCACTGACGTATGCAACCGTCGCAGTTTTTTGTGATGTCACTCTTTAGGTGTGTGCAAATTTTTCCTTGCACCGGGTGGAGTTTTTGGGTTGTGTTTTGCACGCCACAGGCTTTTCAACAGAAAATAACCAGCTGGAGGCAGAATGGTTGCAAAACACTACGGGTTTGTTACCTAACTCTGGGTTTCAAGACCAGTCCACCTCCAGCTGTTGCAAAACTACTACTCCCATCAGCCACGGTCTGTCAGTGCATGCTAAGAATTTTACTTTTGCTGCATCTAGGGTGCCACAGTTTAGAGACCCGTGCATAAAGGCCTGAAAAATGTGGGCCTGCAGAACTTACAATACTAGAAGTGCCAGCATTCCCAGGCATGCTGGAAGTTGTAGTTCTGCAACATCTAAAGGGCAATATGTATTCGAACGTCCTTGGGCCTTGAGGACACTGAAGTCAGGACGTTCGCATACGTCCTATGTCCAATAAAATGTTAAATTCATTATGCTAAATAACAAGGAAAAGTGCCTAAATACACATTTGCCAACCAGGGTGTCTGCAGCTGTCCAGGCATGCTGGGACTTGTAGTTTTGTAAAAGCAGGAGACACATTTTTTGTGAAATACTAATATCTGATCATATATACTAACTTTTAAACTAGACTAAAATGCAGTTGAAGATGATGAAATAACAGTGGTCAAAATACTTACACAAATCAGCAACTTTTCCTCAGACTTAGTGAAATTGCTTCCAACCATGTTGCTGTGTGATTGCGCTGCGATCATAAGTTGGAAACTGGCAAGGCTCCAGGAAATGGTCGCGTGTTGTTCGCGCAATTGCGCATGCGCGATCGAAAAATCGCAATCGCAATATGTATTTTGGTTAAAATATCATACATATTCGATTTCAGAGTGCTGCTACAGCAGTTTTCGAAATATCTGCAATAAATTTCGCATTCGCATGTTGCGATATTTCGATAAAATATCAGGAATATTCTGAGCCAATCAGAGCGCTCCTCCAGCATATCTCGAAATTGCGCAATAAATATCGCATTCGCATGTTGCGATATTTCGATAAAATATCAGGAATATTCTGAGCCAATCAGAGCGCTCCTCCAGCATATCTCGAAATTGCGCAATAAATATCGCATTCGCATGTTGCGATATTTCGATAAAATATCACGAATATTCTGAGCCAATCAGAGCGCTCCTCCAGCATATCTCGAAATTGCGCAATAAATATCGCATTCGCATGTTGCGATATTTCGATAAAATATCACGAATATTCTGAGCCAATCAGAGCGCTCCTCCAGCATATCTCGAAATTGCGCAATAAATATCGCATTCGCATGTTGCGATATTTCGATAAAATATCACGAATATTCTAAGCCAATCAGAGCGCTCCTACCGCAGTTATTAAAAAAATCGCAATTATTTTCGCATTCGCAATAGCGAAAAATCGCATTCAATTAATTTCGATAAAATATCACGAATATTCGAATTTAGCGAATATATCTCGAATATTCGAATATATATTCGAGATATATCGCGAAATCGAATATGGCATATTCTGCTCAACACTACTACTCACTACACCGCTGTGCTGCTCCCTCCAATGCCTCCACACCACCAGTTCAGGACACAAAATACCCATGACTTTAGGCAATGGAAGTACAAATATTCTTTCCCTCTCCCTACCACAACTCAGCCTGTGAAAGCACTGTCATATGGGGGTGGTGGAAAGCTTAGCCCTATACATTCAGAAAGACCAAATTTGAACTTCAGGTGCCTGAAGCACTATATCTGCCAAAGGGGTTTAGTGGACATTGTATGAGCAGATATTGTATGCTAATTGCTACCAATTGCTTCTTTTCCTTCATTTCATTTCACTCCACTGAAATGCATACGCTGCCCTAACAGTGACGTGCGCACGCAAACACGCTTGCACAAGTCTGAATTTAACCTAACTGGTTGATTGGGTAGCTACATGGTTCTAAGCTTTGAGACGGGCTTTAATAACCGTTTACGGTACCAATTTTTTCAACTGGTACCAAACCCACAAAGTGCAAACACTAAGGCCCCTTTTACACGACCATTGAAGTTTGGTCCACATGTCCGTTTTTCAGGCGGACCTGATGGGAAGGTCCATTCACCCCTTTGGACCAGCAGGTGTAAACGGACTAGTTTCTGTTACTCCCGCCTACCTCAGATCAGGCCCCCTAAAAACAACCAGAAGGGCATAAGTTCTTCTCTGTGTAGGAAAGTTAAAGGTATACGGGTATAACAGCAGAGTTTGTTTATAACTGGCCGTCCATAGAGCAGAGCGAGCTCTGTCCATGTACACTCTGCATAAACTGAGTAGACATGGATGTGTTATCCGTCCGCTGTGCCCTGATCAACAGGGAATCAGCAGAAAAATCTCCTATTGACGGGGATGGAGTCCGCCCCACATAAAAGGGACCGAACAGTTCTGGTAAAGTGCAGGTAGCTTTGTTGCCTTTGAGTACCTGTACTCAACTTCAAGTCAGTTTTTTTTTTTTTGCCTGAGTAAGACACTATAACTAGGCTGTATATAGATCTTTGACTACTCCCCTTGTTATTAAGCCCCACCCTTTCTGACAATAAGCCACACCTCCTGTCATCCAGATATTAAATGCCAGAGCCTCTTTGGGAAGTTGAGGCTTTAGGGTTTGACAATTGAATAACATTGGGCATGGCTTACTGATGAGTGGGTACGGAAACTTATCCCGACTTTGTGTTCCTAAACCCAGTAATATGGAAATAGTTAATCTGCCCACCCACAGTGCCCACAGCTTATAAATCTTCTTTTCACATTAAAATACTGCCACTCTATACCTTTTTTTTGGCTGATCTGTATACCACGGTCACATAATAAACTGCAGAGTTTGTCCAGAGCTGTGTGTTCAGGTGGGAGGAGATTTCCACTATAACCTGTCTACACGCCTACATGTGTGATGTCAATATCCTGTGCCCTGGCTAGCTCTGAGAACCAGGAAATGTTCTCTCCAGCAATAGAGACTAAACTGAGCATGTGCAGGAGGGCTACCCTCACTGTATTTTCTGGCCTTGCCAAGAGAGACGGTGCAGGGGGGAGGGATCTGTCCATACCGGATCAAAGAGCCTTTTTACACAATGCGGTTGATTAACCCCTTAAGTTCCACAGTGTGTATAACCAGCATACTTTGCTGCATATACAGACAGATTTTACTGTTGTGGGTTTAGTAACACTTTAGACTTGTCATACCTTAGTAGAAATGTGTTAACATTTCTAATGGTTAGTGTGGTCAAATGGAAGCTCATTTTCAACCGTAGTGATGCTAAAATCCAAAGGACCAGGGTGGGAGAATAATTAGAAGTTGAATCCCTGTATGCAGGCCAGGCCTAGGATACAGTGTCCTCCTTGGGTACAAAACAGCTACCGTATTTATCGGCATATAAAAAGCACAGGCGTATAACACGCACCCTAACTTTAAAAAGGAACGTTTCAGGAAAGAACTTTACACAGCCCCCTGCGTATAACACGCAGGCACAGCTTACCCTCCATTTTCAGGTTAAAAAAGTGAGTGTTATACGCCAATAAATACAGTAATTTTAGGGCATTATAGGAAGCGGTGATCACTATCATTGTCGTTAGGCAGTGCAGGAAGATGCTTGTTTACATAACCATTTCCCCGCTCTCTCTCCGTGAGTATCCCCGCAGCGATCGAGTATGCGGAACCCGCGGTCATACTCAAGGAGCAGGCGGCAGGGTCGCGCTCGCCCCGTGGGCAGCACGCGTGTGACCACACGGCGGCATCTTAAAGGGGACGTACCTATGCCTGTCCATGCTAGTCTGCCGACGTAAATATACAGGCGGTGGTCCTTAAGTGGTTAAAGTACAGCTAACAGCTTGTTTGACAGTTTAAAGATACCAAATCCAGTCACTAAGTAAAGCAGATAAAAAAAAAACAATTTCTTTACTTGTTCTGACTGAGCCAAATCCTGCTTAATTTCTTCTTCTACATTGTGTCATGTACTCTCCCTCCCAGACACTGCAGCTCACAGTAAGAGAGTTTTAACAGAGACAGTGCTGCCAGCCAATAAAGCAATGGGTAGGTCTAGGTGTGGTTAGGTGCTGGTTAACAAGCTACAGACTTGTAAATCAACAGTGACAATGCAACATTTTTTCACCCCACTCTAACGCAAGCATGCACAGCCTACGTGGGAGAGTGGCAAGACTGCTCTGATTTCAAGAGTGATACATAGTTGTTGCCACACCATCATAGGTATATGGGGAACTAAGAGAAAGCTGTAAGTGCAGATGCGCATACAAATAAAGGGTAGCTCCACTTCCGTGGGGAAAAAGATGGCAAATAAAGAAAAAATAATATAGCGTGTACAATTGTGATACAAGTCATATTGTAATTGAATGTTATTAAAAATTACGTTTCCTTTTCAATCTGCAGCTGCTGTAATTTTCTGTAAAATGCAATATAATATGGCTACCAGGAGTTTTGTACACAGAGGGCCAGATCCACATAGATCGGCACCGGCCCAGCGTATGTGAGATACGCTACGCCGCGGTAACTTACTTTTGGCTGCTTTGAATCCTCAAAGAATTTGTGCCATAAGTTACGGCAGCGTAGTGTATCTCTGGCGGCGGAATTCAAATCGGCGATTAGGGGGCGTGATTCATTTAAATGAAGCACGTCCCCGCGCCGAATGAACGTTTAGAAATTTCCCGCCATGCATTGCGCGAAATGACGTCGCAAGGCCGTAATTTTTTAAACTTAGACGTGACTTACGTCCATCTCGATTCACGGACGACTTACGCAAAAAAAAAAAAAAAATCAAATTTTGACGCGGGAACGACGGCCATACTTAACATGGCAAGTCTAACTATACGCCGCAAAATACCAGCTTTAACTATACGCCGGAAAAAGCCGACTAGAGACGATGTAAGAGAATGCGACGGCCGCGCGTACGTTCGTGGATCGTCGGAACTAGCTAATTTGCATACCCGACGCGGAAAACGACGCAAACTCCACCCAGCGGACGCCGAAGTATTGCATCTACGATCCGAAGGCGTACGAAACCGTACGCCTGTCGGATCAAACCCAGATGTCGTCGTATCTTGGTTTGAGGATTCAAACTAAAGATACGATGCGGGAAATTTGAAAGTACGCCGGCGTATCAGTAGATACGCCGGCGTACTCTCACTGTGGATCTGGCCCAGAGTGTATACTGACCACCCCCAGAAACATGATTTCCTGCTTGTGTGATTGGCTCACCAATTTTCTCAGAAGTCTGCCTAACACACAAATCAGATTTTTAATCATCCACTGCAACAAAAATTTCATTTTTGGTGAGATGCTCAGTGTAGGAACGCGTCTAAAGGGATGCAGGCCCAGCAGATTTCCTCATTAGTGCTGTGCAGGTGCACACCTTATAGATAATTATGAAACCACTCCTCAGCACCGAGGAACATACATGGATTTCTTCAGAATAACAAAGGGTAGGAATCTGCAACAAAGGTTGTTATACTTCTTACAATGTACATAGATCACCCGGAGGGGAATGTTTTATTTCTCAACAAAAGTGGAATTACAGTTTAAGTTCTGCAGTGCATTGTTTTTCTATGGTAGACCATAGTTTTGCTTTAAATCAACAGGATGCATAGCCAGCCAAACCTGTTCGGACATTTAACTTATTTTGTACTTACTAACATATCCCTTTCTTTTGAAGGATCATTCAGAAAACCCTCTGGGAGCAGCAGTCACCCTTGCTCATGAGATCGGGCACAACTTTGGGATGAACCATGACACTCTGGAAAGAGGGTGCAACTGCAGGGGATTTGACAAAGGGGGCTGCATCATGACTCCTTCTACTGCGTAAGCCTTTATTCTATTATGATATACATGTTTCCGTTAGGTGCCTTTGACATTTAATGTATTCCATTCTGAAATCACATTTTTCTGTTTATAATTAGAAAAAAAATTACACTGAAAAAAAAAACATTTTTTTTTTTTTTTTAGACTTTCTGCTGGTTATTTGTCAGTGTTTGTCTTCCTTTTTGTCTCCCTATTTACCCTGGTGACCGTTGTCCCCCAAAATGAAAGCAAACTGAAATACAAAATGTTTGAATTTTTATGAGATAAAGCGGTGAGGGGACATTTTTCCAGCACTTATGTTCTGGTGACAACTTTCGAAGATGGAAATTGCCACTGCAACCTGTAAGACCCAGAACAGCCCAAAGCAGTCAACAGTTAATCCAATTATTATAGAGAAGCCAAAAATATCTAAATTTACCTACCATCCTAGCAACCAATCTAGGAGGGTGCTACAATTATATCCAAAACTGGCGAAAAACACTTTAATACATTCTTTGATTCATCCATCAACAAAGCTTTCTTTGACACTTCAGCAGTCAGATTGGTCCGTGATCAGGACGTTTTTGATTTTTTTTTCCTGCATAAGTAATTTGGAGACTGCTAATTGCCCATGAAAGCTGCAGTTTGACTGTCTATTGCTATTTAGGATATGTTCATCTTTATTCAGCTATTTTTCAGGATGCAGTTTTTATCCTGTCTTCTAAATTCAGATGCTGGACTTCAAATGCAGTGGTCACATGAGGCCTGCCTAGTTGGTTTTGCATAAAAATAACTTGCCGCCGTTTGAACCACAATGGCGCAAAATTGTGCGGGCGTAACGTATCTGATTTTTGTTACGCCTCCGCAACTTACACGGGCAAGTGCTGTATTCTGAAAGCACTTGCTCCGTAAGTTGCGGTGGCGTAGCGTAAGTCACCTGGCGGAATTCAAATTCGGCGGGTAGGGGGCGTGTATCATTTAAATCAAGAGCGTCCCCGCGCCGAACGAACTGCGCATGCGCCATCCGTAAAATATCCCAGTGTGCATTGCTCCAAATGACGTCGCAAGGACGTCATTGGTTTTGACGTGAACGTAAATGACGTCCAGCCCCATTCACGGACAACTTACGCAAACGACGTAACTTTTTAAAATTTCGACGCGGGAACGACGGCCATACTTAACATTGGCTGCGTCTCATATAGCAGGGGCAACTTTACGTCGGGAAAAGCCTAACGTAAACGTCGTAACTTAATCGTTCGGGAATTCGCGTATCTAGCTAATTTGCATACTCGACGCGGAATTCGACGGAAGCGCCACCTATCGGTCAAAAAAAATGCAGTTTAGATCCGACGGCGTAAGAGACTTACGCCTGTTGGATCTAATGGATAACTATGTATAACTGATTCTAAAAATCAGTCGCATAGATACGACGGCGTATCTCGGTTGTGAATCTGGGCCAATGTGCTTTGTACTTATATCTTAGACATTTTTACTTTAGCTGCAGTTGGAATCTTTTTTTTTTCTTTAGCAGTCAATACCACAGTTTAGCCTCCTGCTGTTTCAATAAGCTCCACTGACATTGCAGATGGAATATCTTTTTCATTATTTTCAATGTTTTTTTTTTTTTTTTTTGGTGCAGCAACATTTAGAGGACCATATATGCCCATGTGAGTGAGGTTCTTCTTACACAAAGATGTAGCGATGCAGAAAGACACTTGTTTATCTACCATAAACAGTAGGAAAGTAATATGCCATCATGTGAAAGATTGTAGTTAAGATGGACTTGAGGAAGGATGACTTGGTGAATGTATTCTTTATAATCTGATAAATCCACTGCACTGAAGTGTGACATTAAAATATATTTCTCTTATCACACTTTTATAGCCAATAGACCAGATAACCGGATCTGGTTGCTGTGATACAGCCTGTGCTCTTTACAGGGCATCACAGTTGACAATTCTGTACAGTATATCAAGTTATACTTTATTACATTACATCTTTTTATAAAACTTAAGCTGGACATTATCTTAGCCCCCTTGTCATTTTCCTGGACAGGATATTGAGGCATAGTCATGAAAGAAGGACATATCTGCAAATAGTGGAGATGTAGTGCGGTGGTCTGACTACAACATCCAAACCATGTTCTCTTTTATAACAGCAAATCCAAACTCAATAATAATTGGTTTATCGCTGAGCAAATGAAAATCTCTAAACCCAAGGTCATGGTTCTGTCCCATAAAGGAGAAAAGTGCTCCCTCCAGTTGTATTGGTACACTAACCACTACTAAGGATTTTTCTACCTCCGGATCCTTTCCATGAGTAATTTAGAGAGGGGGTGTAAAGTGTGGTAAACAGACTGGGTCACTGCCAATTTTGCAAACACTGCAATCGGATCATGGTGGGAATACATGAGCTGAGTTTCACACAGAGCATTTTTTTTACTGTGCAGCCTCTTTATCCCATACATAGTTTACACTTTTTGTTTTCCTGCATCATGGTGGTCGGGCAACTTGAGGCAGATGTGTGACGGGACAGCTATAGTTGTAATATATGTTGCCTCCTTTTTTCTTTTTTTTTTTATAAATTCTTTATTTAACCACTTAAGCCCCGGACCATTTTGCAGCTAAATGCCCAGGCCAGGTTTTGCGATTTGGCACTGCGTTGCTTTAACAGACAATTGCGCAGTCGTGCGACGTGGCTCCCAAACAAAATTGGCGTCCTTTTTTCCCCACAAATAGAGCTTTCTTTTGGTGGTATTTGATCACCTCTGCGGTTTTTATTTTTTGTGCTATAAACAAAAATAGAGCGACAATTTTGAAAAAAATGCAATATCTTTTACTTTTTGCTATAATAAATATCCCCCAAAAACATATATAAAATCGCAATAAGCGTTTATCGATTGGTTTGCGCAAAATTTATAGCGTTTACAAAATAGGGGATAGTTTTATTGCATTTTTATTAATTATTTTTTTTTACTACTATTGGCGGCGATCAGCGATTTTTTTCGTGACTGCGACATTATGACGGACACTTCGGACAATTTTGACACATTTTTGGGACCATTGTCATTTTCACAGCAAAAAATGCATTTAAATTGCATTGTTTATTGTGAAAATGACGGTTGCAGTTTAGGAGTTAACCACAGGGGGCGCTGTAGGAGTTAGGGTTCACCTAGTGTGTGTTTACAACTGTAGGGGGGTGTGGCTGTAGGACTGACATCATCGATCGAGTCTCCCTTATAAAAAGGATCACTCGATCGATACGCCGCCACAGTGAAGCACGGGGAAGCCGTGTTTACATACGGCTCTCCCCGTTCTTCAGCTCCGGGGAGTGATCGCGACGGAGCGGCTATAAACGAATAGCCGCGCAGTCGTCCCGGATCGCTCCCCGAGGGAATTCGACCGCCGCACGCAGCGGGGGGGTCTCGATCGGACCCCCCACCCGCTAGAAGGCAGGGACGTATATATACGCCCATCTGCCTGTCCGTGCCATTTTGCGGACGTATATAGTCGTACGGTGGGCGTTAAGGGGTTAAAGAGGTAAAAGTCTTATTTTTTTTACTTGTACATACAGGTAAGCCTATAGTAGGCCTTACCTGTAGGTACTGGGAGTATCTCCTAAACTTACACACAGTTTAGGAGATATTCAGAGTGCATGCAGCTGATGACGGGATGCGCTCTGAAGGTCTGGCTTACAATGTTGGACCTTCAGAGCCCATGCTGTGACATCATCACGGCTCCGGCCAAGAAATATCAGGGAAGATGTCAGTCGTTTCAGCAGTGTGTGAGTGCCGCTGAAGGGCTTTGTTCTAAGGCAGGGATAAGCAATTAGCGGACCTCCAGCTGTTGCCAAACTACAAGTCCCATCATGCCTCTGCCTCTGGGTGTCATGCTTGATGCTGTCAGAGTCTCGCTATGCCTCATGGGACTTGTAGTTTGGCAACAGCTGGAGGTCCGCTAATTGCATATCCCTGTTCTAAGGTAACTATATCATAATGAGCTAGTATGCGATGCATACTAGCTCATTATGTCATTGTCTTACAGATGTGTTTGTTTTTTTCCCAGGGTTTACAACCGCTTTAAAGGAATCAACAATGTAACATGACAATGCTGATTACAGAATCATGAAATGTGTCATATAAAAGCAAAGCATTGAGTAACGAGACTTCATAATGATACATTCATGGCACCACTTCTTCATATCACTGGGAACAGCGCCCGGAGCATAACACGGTGGTCACAGCTTGATCCAAAATACTGTGCACATTGAGTGCATAGTGTTCCTAAAACAAGTGTATAAAAAAAATATAAATAAAAACATTTAAAAATGGGCTAGCAAGCTATCCATGTGTTCCCATAAGGGGAGTGCATGGGGAAATGTTTAAGGAACAGAGCCAAACAAGGGAGGAAAAAACATATCAATAGATGGTGACTAAGCTCCCAGCAAGGTCACTTTGATAGACTAGCTAACTATAGGAAAATACAAGATTCATTTTTATAATTTAACCATCCCCTATTTATTTCAAGGTCCCTCTCTCATTGTTGCAAAAAGGAGTTCATGCGGGGTCCCAAGCGCCAAAAAGGAGGCGTAATGGTGCAACAACGAAGGCCGTATGGGTTCTGTTACATACCTGCCGGATGAGCCTGATGTGCAGCGGGAAGGCTTTCTCGTACAACCCCGGTTTAAAAAAAATAAAAAAGAACAGCAGTGATTAAATACCACCAAAAAAAAGCTCTATTTGTGGGGATTTTTTTTAATAAAAATGTAATTTGGGTACAGTGTTGCATGATCACGCAATTGTCATTCAAAGAGTGACAGAGATGAAAGCTGAAATTTGGCCTGGGCAGGAAGGGGGTTTAAGTGCCCAGTAAGCAAGTGGTTAAAGCTGCTCTTACTCCTGACATGTAAAATATTAGCCATACCATTTTCTGTCTGCGGATAACTGAGATGTTTAGAGCTCAGCAGGGGTTCTGAGAGTAATAATCTAGCAAAGATCTGCAAAGCCAGTATAAAATAACATTTCTTGCAGCCCTTCCTTTCTAAAAAGAGAATGTTGTAGGGTGGGGGTAGGATAGATATATATTCCGGTAAAATCAATAATATTATGGTTAAAAGCACAGCAATACCACACCTGTCAGACAAGCTGTAATTTTGAAGCATACCCATCTATTTGCCGTTTGATGGAAACCCGATAACACATTTCCCTATAAATCATTTCTGCCATCCTGAATAGGTGGTGACATTGGGAGCAGTGAGCTGTGTGTGAGTGGAATGATCATCACATTGGTCTGTAATGCAGATCATACGGGGACATTAGCAGATATAGATGCGGGGGGAGATTATGCACTTCATCAGCCATTTAAGTGCTTTCTGCAAGGATTGCAAACCTCTACAAACACGATATGATCACTTCTACAGTACAATTCGCTTTGCGTAAGGTCATGGTCAGCCCAAGTTTATTGTGCTTTGTGGATTACAGTACACATTTGTGGATGATGAAGATGGCCTCAAATGGGTTTCTACATTACCTGTAAAATTCTACAATCTAAATAACTAAACTATATCTAAATCCCAACCCTTTTAAATACACTTTGTAAGGAACCACTTTCAGGTTATTATTGCTGCTTATGTGCCCACTCTGTGACTATTATAAAGTGGTGGGAAATCTCCCCAGCTGGAACACATAGAGCAGAAAATGTAAGGGGCTTTAACCCTTTTTGGCTCAGTCCAAAACTTTAAGATTGAATACACACTTTTTCACTTCCCTAGCACAGGGCTAAAAATTTCAAGTCTTGAGCTACTAGCCAGGCCTTAGGAGTTACTCGCCACCAGTGGCCCCGCCCAACCCCTACTCTGCCCCATCCCGATTCTGCCCCTAAACACGCCCTCAGAAATATCTCATGAAATTACACTGCTAAATGTTTTATGCAAAATTAAGTTACAAAAATAAGTATTAACAACAACTTTATCAGTGCCCAGGAAAGCAGCCTATCAGTGTGGCCCCATCAGGTCCTCCTCACCAGTGCCTATCAGTGCAGCCTGATTAGTGTCCATCAATGCAGCCTCACCAGTGCCCATCAGCTCAGCCTCATCAGACAGGAACATGTGGTTGATTAGCAGGCTGGTTAGTAAGTTAAGAAAGGAATTTCTCTGTTTTTGTTTCTCCTCCCCCAGTACACCTCTACTTCCAATGCCTCCCCCAGTCCTCCAATGTGTCCCCCCTCCCCTAGCTACCTCTAATTCCTCTTCCCAGCATATCTCTGCCTCCTTACGCCCACCTCCCCAGCACACCTGTGCCTTTAACCACCTCCCAGCAGGGTTGCTAACTTTCAGTAAATTTACAAACCGTTTGTAAAATCCATAATTGTTGCATCTGTTCATTGAATGTCAGTGACGGACATGCAGCCTACATGTCCGTAATGGACATTCAAGGACAGATGCAGAAAGTTCCGATTTTACAAACTGTTCGTAAATTTACTGTAAGTTTGCAACCCTGCCCCCCAGCACACCTGTGCTTTTAACGACCCCCCAGCACACCTCGTCTTCCAATCACCCCTCTCCAGCACACCTATGCCTCTAATCCCCCCCTCCCCCAATCCCGCACATCTTTGCTTTCAATTCCCCCCCCCTCCCAATCCATCATACATATGCCTTCAGATCTGCCCCCTTCCCATCATACCTAAGCCTCCAATTCCACCCCCCTCCACTAATATGTTATACCAATGCCTCCAGTTGCACTCCTCCCCCCCAATCTATCATACTGTATGATAGATTTGGAGATGGGATAGAATTGGAGGCATTGGTATAACAGATTGGGGGGGGGTGGAATTTGAGGTTTAGGTATGATTCAGACCTATGTCATCAATTCCAATCCCCCCAAAACCATTATACATATGCCTTCTATTAACTCTAACCCCAATCCAGCACATTTAGACTCACTACCCCCCCCCCTCCCTTCCTCCCAGCACATCTTGATTAATCTCCCATTATACCAATGCCTCCGGAACGTGCAGCTTCCATTCACAGCACACTATTATGTTTATTATTTACCATTCTCCTGCTTTTGCCACGGGGGTCAAGCATGATACTCACTGAGGGCGGACAGAGTGTGTTAGAGCCCGCCCACTTAGGACTTCCCTGCAGAGATATGCACCGCCCCACTCCTTAGCTGTGCGACAGAAGGGAGGTGGAGTGGGCGGTCCCGGGCGGCTGTTTTTATCCCATTGTAAGCCCACGAAGTGAGCCTAATCTGGGCGGGGATGTGCGGCAGGAGGGAGGTGGAGGGGGCGGTCCCGGGCAGCTGTTTTACTCTCATTGAAAGCCCACAAAGTGAGCCTAATGTGGGTGGGGATGTGCAGCAGGAGGGAGGTGGAGGGGGCTGTCCCAGGCGGCTGTTTGACTCCCATTGAAAGCCTGTGATGTGAGCCAAATCTGGGCAGGAATGTGTGGCAGGAGGGAGGTGGAGGGGCGGTCCCTGGCGGCTGTTTGACTCCTATTTCAATAGCCATGCTGCGAGCCTGTGTACGGTGGGGGGGCACTGGCTATGCATTCTCGGGACACCACAGCCCTGTCCACACTCGCAACCCTCATTTTTTCACTCGTCAAATGCGAGCAGGCGACTGAAAATTTTGAGGGCTGCCCTAGCAGCACGTTTATGATGTGCTTCATGATAATACGTGATTGCGCAAAAATAGTGATATATTTTATTTTTGGCTGATGTTAGCATTTTGCATATATCTGAGTTGGTCCCATTAAAACAATGACAAATCTCTCCAAGGCCTAAACCGTGTGCTACTATGCTACTACTTACACATAGGTGTGAATTGGCCCTTTGAGGCTGGGTTCACACACCAGAGCCAATTTGATGCAGGTTTTGACGCATTCAATTAGTTTGACAGGAGATTGTGACCGGCTCTCAATAGAGAGCCGATTCACACATCTCCGAAGCGGCTTGCACAGGAGACCTGCGAGTCTTTGGCTTCCTTTCAGGGCCGACTTCAGGCAAAAATTCAGTCCTGATTTGTCACTGAAACAGAGAATAGGGACGCATAGGACCACCTGCTGGGAGTCGCATTCATCTGCAGTGTGAACCCAGCCTAAATGTTTCATACTAATATAAAAGCTGGCGCATGTTTCCTGGATACAGATGGGTAGGAGTGGGTGGGGATAGTTTTCTGGATAAAAGTGTAGTTTACAATTAATAGAGCTCCTGAGGTGCTCTTGAACAGCCTTTTTTAACCCGGGTTTCTGAAGGGGTGTCTTCGCAAAATGCCTAAAAGTTGCCCAAAAATGTAATACAAGTCTGCTTTTTGGTTACACAAAGCCACAGGTTTTTATTGCACAACATAACCGTCTTCTAATAATACATGCTCTATAGTGGGAAAACAGTCCACTGTGTCAGGGCAAACCTTGCAGGGGAAATTGAAGCAACACTCCAAACATGTAAAAGAGAGGCTAGCATTCTAACAACCAATGACGTCATCGGTTGATAAAGAGGATGTCGGGCTCCTGCACAGCATCCTGGTTTTGCCCCTCCCTTATCCCTCTGTCGGCACTGCAGACCCGGCCTTCTTTCTCTGCCCTTAGCCTCTCTCCCCCACCCCTGCCTCCTCCGCCGCTGTCATCAGTGATCAGCGGGGAGCGAGAGGCAGCACAGCTCAGGAGGTCGGGGGGGCTGGCCAAGTTAACGTTTCAACTTAAAGGATCACTAAAGAATTTTTTTTTTTTTAAATAACAAACATGTTATACTTACCTCCACTGTGCAGCTCGTTTTGCACAGAGTGGCCCCGAACCTGGTCTTCTGAGGTCCCTCGGCGGCTGTCTCGGCTCCCCCCCGCAAGGACTCGACACCTTAATGAGAGCGAGCTTGCATGGTGTTGAGTGCTTGCGGGCGCGCTCCCGTGATAGAGCTAGCAGCCATAGCCACTCACTGTATCACTCGGCCCCGCCCCCTGGCATGCTGTGTCAGAGTTCCTGACTCTGGGCTCTCATAGCCCGGAGCGACTGATGCTGCCAGGGGACCCCAGTGACTTACTGGGTTCCCACCCTTATTGAGAAGATCCCAAGCTGGGTGCTGTTCGGTAGGGGGTTGGTCTGAGGAGAACCCGGAGGCAGGTGATCCAATAGGGCTTGAACGAACCATCGGGGATCTGGGCACCAGATACTGACAGGTTGCATTCAGGCTGTCAGTCGGTGACCCCAAAAGACATACTGGGAGGATTCGCTCCACCTTTCAAACTTTCAAGCACTGGCCTGTGGCAGAGGTCTCATCTCAACATCCTAATTCAGTTGGAGCCAAGTCTGTAGCAGAGGCTTGTTCCTTCCCAGAAGTTCTAAGTGGCGCTCTGGCTGCCAGACCTGTGAGAGATGCCTGTCCAGGGGGGCACTTTACCCACTCCGGCTGGAGTGGCGACGAGACGAATACAATTATAGAAGGCAGGACTGCTTTCTTTATCCATAGCCTGATTCTGCGAAGTTGCTCTTCCTTCACCAAACTATCCTGTCTATTTCAAGTTGATATGTTGGTCGTGTTTGACCGAGAAAATAAAGCATTTGAAAACGTCAACCAACGGTCTGGACATTCTATTACTGCTCTCATCGCTACCATCACCCCTAGACACAACATAGAGGTAACTTAAATATGCAGATCCCAATTCTAACCAGCGGCTCCTCTGGGGGTAGCGCTACATGTAGTTCCACAACAGCTGGAAAGAAGAAGTTTGCCATCCCTGTGTTAGGAGGTGAAACATTTAACAGATGCATTTCAACTGTGTTTAGCTGTTTGCCTGGAGTTGAGATCTAAAATTTACCAGAAAAATGTACTCTTGACATCCTCTGTAGCTGAAAAAAATACTGCTAGGGAGACGAACATAACTGGTTAAGAAACTTTCCCTAGGAAACTCTGCCAAAGGCATTTCTTACGGGCTGTGGTACCCAACAGACAACTGGATGATTGCCCACTCCTGCCATTTCTGATAGAATTAGCTGATGACTATCTTGTGTTTTGGTACATTCAGAGCCAGTTTGGCACCCCTTTGCTTCCTCCTAACCCAAACTGCTTTAAATGACCTGCTTCCATGTTGTTCCATTTCTCACCCTCTATAAATTAACATATGCTTCTCATATATACTGTTTGTGTGTGTGTGTGTGTGTGTGTGTGTGTGTGTGTGTGTGTATTTTTTATTTATTTTTTGTGACCGCAATGTAAGAAATGTTAGAAAATATTTTTCTGGCGTTTTCAGTGCTTTTCCACTATACCTTTCCCCAGACCCATACTGTTATCTCCTGTCAGTCTCGTGTTTTAGTTTCTAGGCGGAGGTAGAATGCGTGTGAACACAGCTGGGTGGCTTTCTAAATGAGAACCCTGCTGCTGGAGAGAAGACCACCATAATTTATAGAGGAAATGGAGGCTCACATCTCCTCTTCCAGCATTTAATTCTCCTGGATGTCACTGATCGTAAAGATACAGACAGCAGGACTGCACCTTTCTGCTCATATCGCACATGAAAACCATTTTTCTCTGTATTTTAGCCTAACCTGCTATATAATAGTTTTCCTTAGCTGGTGTCATAGTGTCAGATCATTTTCCGAAAGAAGAAAAAAAATACAAAGTAACGCTATGGTAAGTGAATTGTCCTACCCAGCATTCCCTTATCATAAAAGGATAAAAATTACACCATTTTCTTTTTAAAGAACCAGTGTATCCGAAATACAAGTTAAAGTGTTACTAAACCTAAAACGTTTTTACCCTAATTCATTGTTTGCATTAAAGTGCAAGTTCACCTTTACAGAAAATCTGTAAGGTAAATTTAAACAGGATCCCCTCCTCACCCAACCCCCCCACCAGTTCCACTGACCTACAGCACGGAGATCTCACGTTCTGAGCCCTGGTATAGCCGCCTTAGGGGTCCGGGGGTTAGAGATCTTCTTGGCATTTACTCCTCTTCTTCCCCGCTGAGAGGACAAGGCTACGTGTGTTCGGATTGGCCGGTGTCGCCCATGTGATGGTGCCGACCAATTTGAATGCTCCTAAACATCCCTCCTGATAGGGTACGTTTAGGAGATTAAGCTCCGGGGTTTTCTAAGCCCCCAGAGCTGTGAGGCGGCTATACCGGGGCTCAGAATGGGAGATTGCCACACTACAGGTCAGCGGGACTGGGGAATATGGGGAAGTGGGTCATGTGTAAGTTCACCTTCCAGAAGGTAAAAAAACTTTTTCAATTTCCCTATGCCTCCCTTCCCCTGTGTGAAGAGTAAGAGAGGGGAGAAGAGATCAGCTCTGTGCACAGCTGCATTTTTTCTCCCCTTACATTCTCTTCACATAACAATCGAGAAGCAGCAGGAACCATTGGTTCTTGCGGTTATCAATCAAATGCAGTGAAGAGGAAGTGGGGGGTGGGCGTAAGTCCCGCTGTGTAAGTCTATGGAGCGTGGTAATCACTGAGTAGAAAATTATATCAAATGTGATGTATTGGTTATCTTGCAAACCTGGCCTGTTAGTGGGTCCTGAGGAGAGGAGTTGAGAACCACTGGCTTAAACCAGGGTGGGCCCAGATATCAATTGTTCTGGGTATCTGGTTTATGAGATATGCAAGAGGTGTATTGGGTGGACTCCTGCGCTGTATAGGATATGGGTGAGGGAGAGTGGGCCAGATGGGTGGCAGTGGGGTGAATGGACGTGGATACTGCAGCAAACAACAGGGGTATTGTCCTCTTAAGACAGAAAAAATTGGATGTGTAAAGTGTGAAAGTGTCTGCGCTGTAGGAAACCTGGACTGGGGGAGGGGCAAGGGAGGGGTGAGTGGGCGGAAGTCCGTGGGTTATTGGGATAATGGATATGTGAACACAGTAAAGGTGACCCACAATGAAAAGGAAATGGGTGTGGTCTGGCCTAAGGTGTGGCAAGAAACACATATAAAAAAACTCATAAAAAAACTCTTGTCACTAATAAGTGAATATTACAAACAAATAAACTTATGAGGTGAGTGGAGAAAATCAACATATAAAATGAGCGAAGCTCAAAATAAAAGTGATGTAATCTGATGAGCAATAGTGAAAAACAATCCAAACAACAAACCAAAAAACACACAAAAATGGAGATTGACTGATAGGTGGGTGAGTGGTTGAGTATAGGAAATGCCAAACTCCAGTGAGTCGTGGTGTGTGATCAGGTAGGTCCACACATCGTGCACCCTTCACCAGTAGTGAATCAAAAGGCTTACCTCTCTACTCACATATACACTCAGGTCAGTCACTGTGCCAGCTGGTTTTTAACTGGATATTCGCTTGTTTCAATAGTGGTGCATACATGAAAAGACAGCGATATAGATGTTGTTGTTTTGACTTCTTGCAAACAACAAGGAGACAAATTTTCCACAGTCAGGGGTGGCTAGTTGTCCACTTACACAACTTACAATGATGTATAAGGGGCGTGTGCCTATCTCCACGAGCGCCGAACTCGTATCCTAATCTTCCTACTACTGCCAGTTTCCTCTCAGCATCGAATGGAGCCGTCCGCTCGTGATGAGACAAATAGGCAGAGATGAAAGGAGAGAGGGGGGCACATCGCGTAAACCAGGCAAAATAAATTTATTAAAACAAGTATTAGAGATAAAAGACTCACATAGGGCAGTCTAAAGGCGGTTCCGTAGCTACGAGCGCCGCGCTCGTCCACTGTCCGTCAGGTACTGCTCCTGGTGTGTACTCTGTATTCCCGACGCGTATTCGTCACATCACGTGACTTCATCAGGGGATGGTTAACTAGAGTACTGGGTCCTATTTAAATAACGTCTGAGTGATAGGACTGGCAGCGGCCATTTTGTTGAAGTCCACGCCATGTATTGGCGAATACCGCGCCGGCGCCATTTTCCCTGAGTCTCCTCTCTTGTATTAGTCTCCGCTCAGTGAAACAAACGGGACAGAGAAGGGGCAATCAGGGAAGTTGAGCCGGAGCAGGCATTGGCCGGCCAGCGCTATGGGCAAGTATCCACAAGGGAAGATAAAAAATATATAATAAAAAATGTAGAATAAAAATATACAGAAAACCAGTTGGTTTCCAATAAAAAAGGAAGAATTAAAAAGAAAAGGAAAACTTTTTAAAATTTAATTACTGGGAAGAGTAATATTTTTTCAAAAATATATGCACAATCCCGACAATCTGAGAGTGGAAGTCCAGTGAAACGCCCATAAGGGCGGTCGGTATTAGGACACATATTGGAAAAAATGATGTGCTATCGTGCATGGTATTGCAGAGTGCCATCATGCCGCAAAGCCAAAACACCGCATTGGCTAGCGGCACGGTGGTAAGTGTGCTGTGCAGAGTATTTAAGAAACATAAAAAGGGTAATTTTTAATGGCCGCTGCCAGTCCTATCACTCAGACGTTATTTAAATAGGACCCAGTACTCTAGTTAACCATCCCCTGATGAAGTCACGTGATGTGACGAATACGCGTCGGGAATACAGAGTACACACCAGGAGCAGTACCTGACGGACAGTGGACGAGCGCGGCGCTCGTAGCTACGGAACCGCCTTTAGACTGCCCTATGTGAGTCTTTTATCTCTAATACTTGTTTTAATAAATTTATTTTGCCTGGTTTACGCGATGTGCCCCCCTCTCTCCTTTCATCTCTGCCTATTTGTCTCATCACGAGCGGACGGCTCCATTCGATGCTGAGAGGAAACTGGCAGTAGTAGGAAGATTAGGATACGAGTTCGGCGCTCGTGGAGATAGGCACACGCCCCTTATACATCATTGTAAGTTGTGTAAGTGGACAACTAGCCACCCCTGACTGTGGAAAATTTGTCTCCTTGTTGTTTGCAAGAAGTCAAAACAACAACATCTATATCGCTGTCTTTTCATGTATGCACCACTATTGAAACAAGCGAATATCCAGTTAAAAACCAGCTGGCACAGTGACTGACCTGAGTGTATATGTGAGTAGAGAGGTAAGCCTTTTGATTCACTACTGGTGAAGGGTGCACGATGTGTGGACCTACCTGATCACACACCACGACTCACTGGAGTTTGGCATTTCCTATACTCAACCACTCACCCACCTATCAGTCAATCTCCATTTTTGTGTGTTTTTTGGTTTGTTGTTTGGATTGTTTTTCACTATTGCTCATCAGATTACATCACTTTTATTTTGAGCTTCGCTCATTTTATATGTTGATTTTCTCCACTCACCTCATAAGTTTATTTGTTTGTAATATTCACTTATTAGTGACGAGAGTTTTTTTATGAGTTTTTTTATATGTGTTTCTTGCCACACCTTAGGCCAGACCACACCCATTTCCTTTTCATTGTGGGTCACCTTTACTGTGTTCACATATCCATTATCCCAATAACCCACGGACTTCCGCCCACTCACCCCTCCCTTGCCCCTCCCCCAGTCCAGGTTTCCTACAGCGCAGACACTTTCACACTTTACACATGCAAGAGGTGTGGTGCACTCCAAATGGTGTAAAGCGGTTGGCCCTCCATACAGAATCCTCAGGAGAAAAATAGAGCCATTTTTAGTCACAAATACATAAAAGCAGTAATGTTTTGGAGCCTATACTAGCTCCTTCAATAGGCAGACAGTGGAAGAACTGATGTAGGCTGCAAAATGTGGCCACTTTTATGTATCTGTGACTGATAAATGGCTCTAGAAGGAGCATGCAATGTGCTGGTGACACTTACCTTAGATGATCAGTATGTTAGCCAGTGGGTTGAGAGATGCTGGAGGTCATGCAGCCTATAAGACTTGCAGTGTATTGTGGTGGAGAGGGGCTACTGCAGAGAACAGACCCAGATTGAAAGTGACAATTGCAGGTAGAACTGTTTTTTTTTTTTTTTTTTTATAGAAAAAAGGGGGGAAAAAACTGCGCTAATAAAATAATGAAAAGAACCTGTAACTCAAACGGGTAAAAAAGTGATAGCTAGTGAAGCAAATGTAAAGCTGCACCTTACTGTGTGACATTAAACAGTGATACAAATATGGAAAAAAAACAAGTTGCGCTAAACATTATAAACAATTAATGTGACCAAATATAAAAACAAAAGTGAATCCTATGGTCAATTAAACTTGACAATCATCATATAATCAGATAACATGCATGAAACCCTCGAACAAGAGTCTATGTGTAAAGTGATTAAAATGTTGGATCACAAAAGTGATCGAAGTGAGATTCTCCTTGACCAGTGGAGAAAAAGAGTCCTCAAGATATATAATCCGATGAGCCACCAATACGGCGTGACAACCAGATAGCTAGGATCCTCCACCAATAAAGCATATGAATCTGCTTACCAGATCCCGGTGGTCCCTTGATTATAGGGGACCCCAGGTAGCATGAAGGTAAAAGGGATTACGAAGCCACAAGCTGGATGGAAACAGTCTATTGGGGATCATCACCTCGTTCCATTAGTCCAAAGCATAAACGATCATGTTTCATAGGTTGGAAAAAGAAGAAGGGGGGGGGGCTCGATAGTGTAAAACCTTTAAAACTTTTATTGTAAAAAATTGTACATGCTTATACACTCACAATTTTGCAGTGAAAAAGAGCCTTTAAGTCCGATGTCCCGGCCGGATACATACAGACGACCCGTCCAAACAGGGAAACAAAGCAGTCCAGGGGGGTGATGCCACCCTACTAGTTTCGCGAAAGATCGCACGTGCCCCTTTCGCGAAACTAATAGGGCGGAACGTGCGGTACATCAGCATCACCCCCCTGGACTGCTTTGTTTCCCTGTTTTGGATGAGGGTTTCATGCATGTTCTATGATTATATGATGATTGTCAAGTTTAATTGACCATATGATTCACTTTTGTTTTTATATTTGGTCACATTAATTGTTTATAATGTTTAGCGCAACTTGTTTTTTTTTTTCCATTTTTTTTTTATACCCTTCTGGGCTTCACTTTTATAAAAACATTTTTAAAGGTGGAGTTGGGCTTTAAATAAGCTAGATCACCATGGTTTCCATTGTTTGTTCCAGAATAGCCCACAATGACAGCATCTTGCACCTCTCTTGTTTCAGATGAAGAAATCTCATCAGTCTTTCTTGGTGCACTTGCTGCCGTTCCCTTCCCACATGTCTACAATTTAGTCATTACTGTAGAACATGATAGAGTGTAACAGGAGTCTGCTTTATGGCCTTGGTTGTGGAAATAAAACATTTTCACGTTTTCTTCCAGCAAGCTTGTTCTTATCTTGAAAATGTGACCCTTGTTACATCAATTCCTTCTCTTTCCTCAGGAACATTCTTCCCACGTGTGCCCTGTGTTTAAAGGTACTTCCTTTTTTTTCTCTGTATAAGCGCAGTTTTTTTTACAGAGAGGCTTTTGGGAATTAACCTTCTCTCTTTATCTGCGCACACAGAGCCAATGTATCAAAACAGTTCTCCTCCTGCTCTTTATATATATTTCTCCTCAACAAACATAGCGATTTACTCCATTGTACATCAAGGTAAGCACAGCAAGAGGGAGAGCGGAAAGGTGCTGCTAGTTTATAATCTCTGCTAGGAATTCCTACCAGATCAGAATGTCTGGTTTTGAGCTGGAGCTACAAAATTTACCCAAATCAATCTTTTTTTTTTTTAGATATGCAGTACTATCATGTCTAATCAAAAGTTAATTTAGAATTGATTATCACAGGGCTGGACAGACAATTTGCTACCAGTTCATCCTGCCTATTGGTGTTGCTAGATCTAGACACCTGGGTTCTGGGCCAGCAGCACCATCATCATTTGTGGTATTAGGTTCAATGTCTAAACCAGAACTAAACCCATTGGCCCGGATTCACGTAGAATGGCGTATCTTTGTGCGGGCGTAACGTATCCTATTTACGTTGCGCCTCCGCAACTTTTACAGGCAAGTGCCGTATTCTCAAACTAAAGTTGCGGCGGCGTAGCGTAAATAGGCTGGCGGAAGCCCGCCTAATTCAAATGTGGTAGATGTGGGCGTGTGTTATGTAAATTTTATGTGACCCCACATAAATGACGCTTTTTACGAACGGCGCATGCGCCGTCCGTGAAAGTATCCCAGTGCGCGTGCTCCAAATTATACCGCAAGAAGCCAATGCTTTCGACGTGAATGTAAATGACGCCCAGCCCTATTCACAAACGACGTAAAATTTTCGACGTCCATACTTAACATTGGTACGCCGCATGTACGCCTCATATAGCAGGGGTAACTTTACGCCGGGAAAAGCCTAACGTAAACGGCGTATCTGTACTGCGTCGGCCGGGAGTACGTTCATGAATTTGCGTATCTAGCTGATTTACATATTTCTTGGCGTAAATCAGCGTACACGCCCCTATCGGCCAGCGTAAATATGCAGTTAAGATACGACGGCGTAAGAGACTTACGCCGGTCGGATCTAATACAAATCTATGCGTAACTGATTCTAAGAATAAGGCGCATAGATACGACGGCTCGGAGTTACGAGGTGTATATTGATTTGTTATGGATTTCTCTTCTGTTCATTTACTTCTGTTTTGTTAATTGATAAACATAATCTATTACCACTTCTGTTTCTGAAAGCATTCTTAACCACTTGTTTACTGGGTACTTAAACCCCCTTCTTGCCCAGGCCAATTTTTAGCTTTCATCGCTGTCGCACTTTGAATGACAATTGCACGGGCATACTACACTACCTATATGACATTTTTATAATTTTTTTCACACAAATAGAGTGCACTGGTGGGCACTGGTGGGCACTGTTTGGCAGCAGTGGCTCTCTGTGTGCAGGACCGTTGGCCCATTTAAACAAGACGGTAATCTGCTTTTTCTTCTCTCCTCAGGCTGTTCGTGCGAGCAATAAAATGCCAATTACTGGCTTCTGTTGACATCACATAGTCAGCTGTCATTGGCTGATTGTGGATCACGTGGTAGGGGGTCAGGCCCCCTATACCAATCTGTGAGTCTCATGGACTTGCTGATTACAGAGCGTGCCACACAGGGAGCGCGCAGGCATCACATGTACAGGAGGACATACATTGATGCCCTCCTGGCAATTTAAGCCCATGCTGTAGCTGCCTTTTGGCTATAGCGCGGGCAGCAAGAAGTTAATTTACAGCATTTTTTTTCACGCCTGCCTAAAAAATGTGCACTGTAGTGTGTGTATATATACTGTATATTGCAGTTTTAGTAGGTTATGGTACTAATAAGTTGGGACAAGGGTTTTCCCCAGAACTTCCTACACAACAATCAATGTTGTATTCCTGCAATTGTGGGAAAGCCAGGCTGTATACTATAAACTCTGGGCTCCTTTTGCACCCCTGTAGCTGTTTACACTTATTGACAAGGCTTTTAAAGTGTCAGTTCGCTGTCAGCGCTTCCTCTCTACCGCAGAGAAGTCCCATTGTGGAAGCTTGAAATTGATAATGCTAAAATGTTCCTGACAACCGCTCATGACTGAGGCACGGCGGTAATGCACAATCTACAGGGAAGAGCCTGGAGGTGGGCTCGCAAAGAACATCTTCACTAATTGTACATTTAATTGGTAGAGTTCTCCAATTCCATCGGGCAACCATGTAACAAAACAGTTTGCCAGTGTTTTACAAAATGACATTTGATTATTACATTTCTAAATCCAAGCCAGAGCCAAAGTTTAAAAACAGATGAATAAACAGCTGGGGCCAAGAAGGAAAAGCAAACCAGTAATAATGCAAATATTCCAAAAACATTTCACTCAGGTTACCTTCATGTGATTTGTATCAGTTCCTGAACCACCTGGAGAAACTCTCACAACTGGACAGTGACATTACACTTTTATGTTTTCATGTTTTTAGCCAGGTTCAATTTGTTGTGAGTAGGGTTTCATCCTCTTGTTACATGATTGTCTTATGTATACACTAACCCTACAGAAGCCAGCATTGAAATCAGGGAGCACACTGGCATCATTCCCCACAAGATATTGACTCTTTCAGAAAAGAAAAAAAGACATCAGTAAACCCACCGGACACTTTAGAAGGTACACCTCGCTAGTACCGGGTTGGACCCCCTTTTGCCTTTAGAACTGGCTTCATTTTTCATGACATAAATTCTTTGGAAACATTCCTCATAGATTTTGGTCTATATTGCCATGACATAGCTTAGATAGCATCACACAGTTGCAGCAGATTTGTCGGCTGCACATCCATGATGCAAATCTCAGGTTCCACCACATTCCAAAGGTGATCTATTGGATGAGATCTGGTGAGTGTGGAGTCTATTGGAGCACAGTGACCTCATTGTCTCATTGTCCAGTGGTGAGATGATTGGAGCTTTGTGACATGGTGCATTATCCTGCCATCAGAAGATGGGGACACTGTAGTCATAAAGTGATGGACATGGTCCGCAACAATACTAAGGGAGGCCGTAGTATTTAAATGATGCTCAATTGGTAATATGGGGCGAAAAGTGTGCCAAGAAAATATCCCCCACACCATTACTCCACCAGCCTGTCCGGTTGATATAAGGCAGGATAGATCCATACATTCATGTTGTTTACACCAAATTCTGACCCTACTATCTGAATGTTGCAGCTGAAACCGAGACTCGTCAGGCCAGGTCGAAGTTGATCCAGTCAGCTCCTGCTGAACCGGCTGAGATTCTAACCGTGTATGGCCTACCTAATCCTTACTTGAACCTATGACAAACCCTAGACTGTTTTGGGCCCCAGTCACACTAAAAGGGGGTCCATCCTGGTACTAGCATGGTGTACCTAATAAAGTGGCCAGTGAGTGTATATCTCCCTACATATCAGACACAGGGACACGGTGCTGGATTTGGGAACCATTCATGAGCTAAAATAGTATAGATGGGTTTTTTACCTTGGGATTCTTCTTTAGTATTTGAAGCCACTTGAGCTTTGCATTCATTATTCTCATCCCCATAAGGAACACAAATGATTTACTTGTATCCTTTCTGCCTTGTACGGGCATGTGAGTATGATGCCATTCGCATATCATTTTCATATAGTCAGCACCAAGGAAGAGAGAAAACAATAAGTTATCTTTTTCCTACCTAATCACAATATAAATATTTAATACGACTGCGAATCGGCCAGCATGGCAAAATAGTTTATACCTCAGCCATAAAACTGTGGACTAAGCACTCTACAGCTTTTTTACATTGTACAGTGGGAAACGCTGTATTGAGAAATGTTTTTAGAGCATTCAAGTTTTGATTTACATTGTACTGATATGACAACCTTAACCACTCCAGCCCCGGAAGATTTGGCGGCTGAATGACCAGGCCATTTTTTGCGATTTGGCACTAGGTCGTTGTAACTGACAATTGACTGGTCGTGCGACTTGTCCTTTTTTTCCCACAAATAGAGATTTCTTTTGGTGGTATTTGATCACCTCTGCGGTTTTTATTTTTTGCACTATAAACAAAAGAACAGCAACAATTTAGAAAAAAAAAAAAAAAAAAACAACGATCTTTTTACTTTTTGCTATAATACATATACCACATTTTTTTTTCAAAGAAACTTTTTTTTCCCTCAGTTGAGGCCGATATGTATTCTACATAATTTTGTTAAAAACATTGCAATAAGTGTATATTGGTTGGTGTGCGCAAAAGTTATAGCGTCTACAAAATAGGGGATAGAATTATGGCATTTTTATTATTTATTTTTTTACTAGTAATGGCAGCGATCTTCCAATTTTTTGCTACATTTTGGCGGACAGATGGGACACTTATGACACATTTTTGGGACAATTGACAATTTTACAGCAATTAGTGCTAGAAAGATTACTGTAAAAATGTCACTGGCAGGGAAGGGGTTAACACTAGGGGGCGATCAAGTGGTTAACTGTGTTCCCTCTCTGTGTTGTAACTGAAGGGGGGATGGGGCTGACTAGGGGAAATGACAGATTGCTGTTCATACTTTGTATGAACAGACGATAAGTAATTTCTCCCCTGAGAGAAACGGGAGGTGTGTTTACACTCATCCATCCCGGTTCTCGCTCTGTCACGAGCGATCGCGGGTGCCCAGCGGTCATCGCACCCGCCAGGCACTCACATCGGCTCCAGGGGCTAGCAGTGCTGCTGGAGGCACACGTGTGCGCCCCTAGTGGCCACAGGGCAAAGCGACGTAACATACCGTTGTTTCGTCCAGCCGAGCCATGCTGCCACAGTTAAACTAGGGGGGCTGGTCGGCAAGTGGTTAAAGAAAAACTCCATCCATGACATAAATCTCTAATTTAAATGTTGCATTGTATGTTCTTTGGTATTGCATAATTACATAGTAATTAAAGGTGTTGTAAAGGTAAAAAAAAAAAATCCTAAATGGCTTCCTTTACCTTCGTGCCGTCCTCCTTCACTTACCTCATCCTTCCATTTTGCTTTTAAATGTCCTTATTTCTTCTGAGAAATCCTCACTTCCTGTTCTTCTGTCTGTAACTCCACACAGTAATGCAAGGCTTTCTCCCTGGTGTGGAGTGTCGTGCTCGCCCCCTCCCTTGGACTACAGGAGAGTCAGGATGCCTTTCTCTATCTGCAATGTAGAGAGCGTCCTGACTCTCCTGTAGTCCAAGGGAGACAAACTCCCAGGACACTCCACACCAGGGAGAAAGCCTTGCATTACTGTGTGGAGTTACAGACAGAAGAACAGGAAGTGAGGATTTCTCAGAAGAAATAAGGATGAGGTAAGTGAAGGAGGACTGCACTAAGGTAAAGGAAGCTATTTAGGGAAAACAATTGTACCTTTACAACCCCTTTAAATTCAGCTTATTCATATTTTTACGCACAGTAGGTGGAAAAAAAGCCTTCTTGATTAATGCCCTGATTTCATCTTTGCACTTATGAATTCTCACTAATTTTAGGCCGGCGGTAAAAGCTCCATCATATGGAACCTTGATGGCTAGAGGCCCCTGTTTCACCCATTTTTGAAATGCTCTTACACTAGCAGTATCTGTTAGTGGGGAAATGTAAATCAAAGAACTTGCAGCATGATCTGTACTTAGAGGCTAAAGGTAGCATTCTTGTAAATGTATTGAATGGCAAAGTGAGGGAAAGATTCCCATTAGTTTACTTGTGTTTTGCTTGTGTATTAAAGGGTCACTAAAGGATTTTTTTTTAAGCTAAATAGCTTCCTTTACCTTACTGCAGTCCTGGTTTCATGTCCTCATTGCTCGTTTTTGCTTTGATGTTGCTGTAAATCCTCTCTGTTCTGGACACTTCCTGGTTGTCTGTTTCCTGATCACCACAGTACTGGGAGATTTCTCACGGTGGTCACTAAACAAGGAGGTGTGATCACTGTATGTAAAACAAAACTGGATTGGTGCTAACCAGTTTTAGACAAAGTATCACTGCTCTCTATTGGCTGACTGCCCTCTATTGGCTCTCTGTACATCAGAGAACCAGCAAACAACAGCAAAAACGAAACTAAACTGCAGGCACATTATATGATTGTTTTTTATCTATTTTTAATCATTTTTAAAGGGAATCGGTTAACTATTATGTCTCTATCACCTGTAAACAGTCATTTCAGCTAAAAAAATGTTTTCCTTTAGTGACCCTTTAACCACTTGAGCCCCGGGTCATTGTAAAATGACGGCTTCGCGGTGGCTCTGAAAATCCAACAGGACGTCTATTGCCCCCGAGATGCCGATGCGCGTGCCTGGCGGTCGCGATGTCCGCCAGGTACCCGCGATCGGTAATGACCGAGCAGGGACGTGGAGCTTTGTGTAAACACAGAGCTCCACGTCCTGTCAGGGGAGAGAGGAGACCGATCTGTGTCCCTTGTACATAGGGACACAGCATCGGTCACACTCCCCTTCCCCCACAGAACACAATACAGGTATACATTTAACCCCTTCCTCACCCCCTAGTGTTAACCCCTTCAATGCCAGTCACATTTATACAGTAATTAGTGCATATTTATAGCACTGATGGCTGTATAAATTTGAATGGCGACAAAAATGTGTCAAAAGTGTCCGATATGTCCGCCCCATAATGTCGCAGTCCCAATAAAAAAATCGCAGATCGCCGCCATTACTAGTAAAAAAAAAAATAATAATAATAATAATTCTGTCCCATATTTTGTAAGCGCTTATTGCGATTTTCTTTTTTTTTTACCAAAAATATGTAGAACAATATGTATCGACCTAAACGGAGAAATTTTTTTTTTTTTTGGAAAAAAATTGGGCTATTTATTATAGCAACAAGTAAAAAATATTGATTTTTTTTCAAAATTGTTGCTTTTTTTTGTTTATAGCGCAAAAAATAAAAACCACAGAGGTGATCAAATACCACCAAAAGAAAGCTCTATTTGTGGGAGAAAAAAGGGCGTCAATTTTGTTTGGGAGCCACGTCGCATGACCGCGCAATTGTCAGTTAAAGCGACGCAGTGCTGGAAGCTGAAATTTCACCTGGGCAGGAGGGGGGTATATGTGCCCGGTAAGCAAGTGGTTAAGCCAATTAGCTCAGCACACCCAGTATCAGTGAAGGCCTGAAAGAGGTATCGAATTCACTTAAAAGTTTCACCATAGCTTTGTAACATTTTTTAATCCTTAACGTTGTATAAATTGGGTGCACCAACCCTGTTTTAACATTTGGGCAAGGGAATTGAGGTCACTTGACATTTGAAAACTGTAGCGATTTGATCTGACCTTGCAGTCCTTCGCAATATTATTATTATTATTTCAATACAGAGTTTATATAGCTCCAACAGTTTGCGCAGCGCTTTACAACATGGGGCAGACAGTACAGTTACAATGCAATTCAATACAGGAGTGATCAGAATACCCTGCTCGTCTAGAAGGGAGGGTCAAGTGGAACAAAAGGTAATATGAGGGTGATCCTTGACTCAAGCAGAGAATATTCACTTTATTCAGCCTCCTAGCTGGTACATGGTTGGTAAGGGGCTGATGACCCATTTCAGTGGCCCTCTTCCCCTAGGCTCATAGCTTTGCAGAAAATGAAACCGCTCTCTATGGAGCCGGTTCACACATCTCCGCAGCAGCTTGGGTGCGAATTGCACGGGAGCCCTGTGCGTCCTTTTGGCCCATTTCAGGTCCAAATTCAGCCCAAAATTTGGGCTAAAATCAGACCCGAAACGGTGAATGGAGACACACCGAACTCCTGGTGTGAGCCGCTGCGTTCTCCAGTGTGAACACAGCTTAAATGCGACCTAAAAACTGTACAACTCAGTTGAACAACAAACTGAAATCTTTTAGGTGGAGGAAGTTAAAATAAAATAATACACAGCCAGTACTTACCAGATATTCCTGCAGATATTTTCACAGCAAAAAATGCATTGTTTATTGTGAAAATTACAGTTGCAGTTTGGGAGTTAGCCACAAGGGGGCGCTGATGGGGTTATGTGTTCCCTGAAGTGTGTTTACAACTGTAGGGGGTGTGGCTGTAGGTGTGACGTCATCGATTGTGTCCCCCTATAAAAGAAATGACACGATCGATGCAGCCGCCACAGTGAAGCACGGGGAAGCTGTGTTTACACACGACTCTCCCCGTTCTTCAGCTCCGGGGACCGATGGCGGGTCTCCATCGGCGATCGGGTCCGCTGGTCCCGCGGTCCTGGAGCTTCGGACAGGGTCGCGGGCGCAAGCCCGCGCCCCACAGCTGGGTACTAGTACAGGACGTACCTGTACGTACATGTGCCCAGCCATGCCATTCTGCTGACGTATATATGCAGGAGGCGGTCCTTAAGTGGTTAATGTTGCTGTAGGCCTCTTGACAGCCTCCCTGACCAGTTTTCTTCTCATCTTCTCATCAATTTTGGAGGGACGTCCAGTTCTTGTTAATGTCACTGTTGTGCCATATTTTCTCCACTTGATGATGACTGTCTTCACTGTGTTCCATGGTATATCTAATGTATTGGGAATTCTTTTCTACCTTTCTCCTGACTGATACCTTTTAATAATGACATCCCTCTGATGCTTTGGAAGCTCTCTGCGGACCATGGCTTTTGATGTAGGATGCGACTAAGGAAATGTCAGGAAAGACCTACTAGAACAGCTGAACTTTATTTGGGGTAATCAGAGGATCTTTAACTACTTCCCACCCGGCCACTGCATATATACGGCCGGGTGGGCGCTCTCTCCTTCTGCGTGGACGTTTGGGAACGTCCCTCAGAAGGAGGGGGATCGCACGCGCGATCCCGATGCACGGCGCATCTCATATCAGCAGGAGGGCTCTGTGATTGGCCCTCCTGATCACATGATGGCCGTGTCCAATCACAGCCGTCATGTGATGTAAACACAGAGTTGGTTGCTAGGCAATCGGCTCTCCTCACACAGAAGTTGTCGGTGAGGAGAGGAGAGGGATCGCTGCAGCCCAGCTGGTGATCAGTGAGTATGAGCTGTTTTTTACAGATTTTTACTCACTGATCACCAGCCTAGTGTCACACACAATGTAAAGTACACACAGTAAACATACATGTCCCCCAAAACATATGTCCCCATACACACATGTCCCCTAACAGTAAAAACACATGTTCCCCACATATGTAACAGTAAAATCACATGTCCCAATGATCATCTGCGTACATATGTCCGTGATCACACAAAAGTATTATACACTTAACAGGAAATTTTTTACCAAAAACATGTAGCAGAATAAATTTTGGCTTAAATTTATGACAAAATTTGATTTTATTGGATTTCTTTTAAAATAGAAAGAAGAAAATATTGTTTATTTTTTTTTCAAATTTCTGCTCTTTTTTCCCTTATATCGCAAAAAAAAAATACGAAGTCATGAATAAATACTACCAAAAGAAAGCTCTATTTGTGCAAACAAAATTATAAAAATGACATTTGGGTACAGTGTAGCATGACCGCGTAATTTTCATTGAGAGTGCGAGAGCGCTGAAAACTGAAAATTGGTCTGGGAAGGAAGGGGGCGAAAGTGCCCAGTATTGATGTGGTTAAATGATGGCAGGTGTTTACTGACTCCTATTTAACATAAATTTGATTGTGATTCCTTAAAGTGGAGGTTCACCCTAAAAAAAATTTCTAACAATACATTGAGAAGACTGATTACATTGCGGGTATGTTGGTTTTTTTTTTTTTTTTCGTACATACCTCGTTATCGCCGTTTCATCCCTCGGCTTCCGGGTATGATTCTTGCTGGACTAGTTGATTGACGTTCCTCCGACCAGCGCATACTGCGCGTCTTGACTTTCCGACAGAAGCCGAACGTCATTGTGCAGGCACCGCACATAGTCGGCTCTATACGGCGCCTGTGCAATGACATTCGGCTTCTGTCGGAAAGTTGTGACGCGCAGTATGCGCCGGTCGGAGGAACGTCAATCAACTAGGAACGCCCAGACCCGCAAGAATCATACCCGGAAGCCGAGAGATGAAACGGCGATAACGAGGTATGTACGAAAAAAAAAAAAAAAAAAAAGCATACCCGCAATGTAATCAGTCTTCTCAATGTATTGTTAGAATTTTTTTTTAGGGTGAACCTCCACTTTAATCCTGAACACGGCTAAATCCCCGGTTATAAGAGGGTCTGCGCACTTATGCAACCATATAATTATATTTTTTTTTTATTTCAGTTTGACTTTCAATTGAGTTGTATAGGTCACATTAAAGGTGGAAAAAGCTGAAATGATTTTTCTTTGTTTTACATCACAGAAACCTGACATTTTAACAGGGGTGTGTAGACTTTCTATTTCCATTGCAGGTCTATAAATACAAGCTCCAGCTAAAGCTTTTTTTTTTTCTTTTAAATGACAGTATAACAAATGTGGGGAAATGAATGCCTTTTGCCAGTACATAGACCACAACTGTATTGCCATAGTTGCAGTGTTGTGAAAAGAAATTTGTGCAATTCAGTTATGAGCAGAGTAGGGTCTCCTTTGCTACTACTCTAATATACCATTGTTTTGCAGTATTGCCTACAGAGCTGAAGGCACTTGTTCTTATTCTACACTAACTAGGTTATATTGTACAAGTATTAAATTACATTGACTACCATAACACTCAATAATCTGTAATGTGTCGCATACTTGACCAGACCCCGGGCTGTCAGTGTCAATCAGGCACTAAATCGAGTTATGAGAGCCCCAGCAACAAGGAGTCGGAATGTTAAAATATACAGCACTCTTTTCTTTTCTTTCTTTTTTTCAATTCTGGCTGGACTGTCACAATTCTTTATGTCACGGCGATGGGGAATTCAATAAACTGAATGTGATGGAGAGCAGCGTCTCCATACAAAAGCTAACCAAGACTCTATATCACTGTGCAGTTGTTTAACCTCTCTATGCTGCTAGCTGCCATTTCTAGTATTGGAGGTGTACATAAGTGGGATTAAACGGATTGTGGCCTTTCAGGGTTCATTCATACTGCAGTATGTGTGTCAACCACTTAACCCCCGGGCCATATTGCTGGTCAAAGATCAGAGCACTTTTTGCGATTCGGCATTGCGTCGATTCAACTGACAATTGCGCGGTCGTGCAACGTGGCTCCCAAACAAAATTGGTGTCCTTTTTTTCCCCACAAATAGAACTTTCTTTTGGTGGTATTTGATCACCTCTGCGGTTTTTAGTTTTTGCGCTATAAACAAAAATAGAGCGACAATTTTGAAAAAAATGAATATTTTTTACTTTTTGCTATAATAAATATCCCCCATATAAATATCCCCAATATATAAAAAAACTATTGTTTTCCTCAGTTTAGGCCGATACGTATTCTCCTACATATTTTTCATAAAAAAAATCACAATAAACGTTTATTGATTGGTTTGCGCAGAAGTTATAGCGTTTACAAAATAGGGGGTAGTTTTATGTCATTTTTATTATTATTTTTTACTAGTAATGGTGGCGATCAGCGATTTTTTTTTTCCGGTACTGCGACATTATGGCGGACACTTCGGACACATTTTTGGGACCATTGCCATTTTTGTAGCGATCAGTGCTATAAAAATGCATTGGATTACTATAAAAATGCCACTGGCAGGGAAGGGGTTAAGTATGTTCCCTGGGTGTGTTCTAACTGTAGGGGGGGTGGCCTTACTAGGGGAAATGTCTGATCGCTGTTCATACATTGTATGAACAGACGGTCAGGCATTTCTCACCTGACAGGACCGGGAGCTGTGTGTTTACACACACAGCTCCCAGTCCTCGCTCTGTAATGAGCAATCGCGGGTACCCTGCAGCGATCGCGCCCGCCAGGCGTGCGCACAGGAGGCAGGGATGAGCGGGGGGTGGATTATCAGTGTTTTTTTTTATTATTATTATTTACATTTTTTTTTTTTTTTTTATTATTTATTGCAATTTTTTTATTAATTTTTTTAATCAGCCCTGTTGGGGGTCTTTAGAGAGATATTAGGGGTCTTAACAGACCTTTGACATCTCCCCTTTGAGCAGCCTCAGCTAAAATGAATGGAGAGAAGCTTCTCTCCATTCATAAACTGAAGCATCATAAACACAGGTTACGATGCTCCGTTATGTGAATGGACAGAGTCCGTGATCACTGACTCTGTTCATTCGGAAAAGGTAGGAGCCGGATTTAGCGGCTCCTACCTCTGGCACTGAGGGGGGAGAAGGTGGCAAGGAGAAGGCAGCACACGGAGCACGGGGGGAGAAGGCAGCACACGGAGCACGGGGGGAGAAGGCAGCACACGGATTACGGGGGGGAGAAGGCAGCACACGGAGCATGGGGGGGAAGAAGGCAGCACACGGAGCATGGGGGGGAGAAGGCAGCACACGGAGCATGGGGGGGAAGAAGGCAGCACACGGAGCATGGGGGGGAGAAGGCAGCACACGGAGCAGGGGGGGGGAGAAGGCAGCACACAGAGAAGGCAGCACACGGAGCACGGGGGGGAGAAGGCAGCACACGGAGCACGGGGGGGGGGAGGCAGCACACGGAGCACGGGGGGGAGAAGGCAGCACACGGAGCACGGGGGGGAGAAGGCAGCACACGGAGCACAGGGGGGAGAGAAGGCAGCACACGGAGCACGGGGGGAGAAGACCGCACAGAGAAGACTTGCAACTCCCCTGCTGCACGATCACCCTGACTGCCCAGGTATCGGGTGAGGCATCGGAGCATTTCCCCCAAGTACAAGTACTCGGGGAAATTATTGGTACCGATACTAGTAGGGTGCTACACTTATTACATATGAACTGTTATACAAAGGACTTATGATATGGCCACTAACGAACTGTGTTGTGCTGATTAACCATTTGGTTTTGTTGGTTACTGTTTTTTCCTCCTATGTATGAGTATCAGTAGGCATCTCCACAGTGTACTATGTGTTTTGAGTTAGACTTTCATCAGCTTCTTTACTTTCCTAAACTTTTGCGTATAAACCTGGACCTGGGGGGCGTGGCCAAGATGGCGATCTAGAAGGACGCAGGATTCGGAGCTCTGCTGGCTGATTGACTTTTATCCTTGCTCCTGCCTGATTCTTAGACCCTGAAACCACCCAGTTGGTCTCCGGATGCCAGCTAAGACCAGGCACAAGGGAAAGAGGCTTTACTTTCCGCCGATCGTGGACGCTGTCTCGCCCAGTGTGAATCCACACGTGGAGACCCCCGCTACACGTGGTTGTAACATGGCGTCGCAGACGGAGATGGAGGAGCAGCCGGCCAGCATGCAGCTTGGCTTCCAGGAGGTGATGGCGGCGATCGCTACCTGTCAGGCCACTCTTACTGGCAAGATAGAGGCTGTGCAGCTGGACGTTGGCCTCGTGCGCCAGGACCTGGACAAGCTCCGCTCACGGATGTCGGAGGTAGAGCGGCGGACTGGCCAGACAGAGGACGTTGTGCAGGAGCATTCGGTGTCCATCCGCACGCTCCAGACGAGGGTCCGGGCCTTGGAGTACAAGGTGGACGACGCCGAGAATCGGAACCGAAGGAACAATCTTCGGATTGTCGGTCTGCCGGAGGGCGTCGAGGGGAAGAACCCTACGGTGTTTGTAGAGGACTTGCTGAAGGACTTGTTGCCGGCTGCCCAGTTTTCACCGTATTTTACGGTGGAGCGTGCCCATCGAATCCCCCCGGTCCCCGGACCGCCTGGAACTCGCCCGCGTACGTTCATTTTCAGAATGCTCAATTTCAGGGATCGGGACGAGATCCTCCGAGCTGCCCGTAAGGCGGGGGACCTACGATTTCGGAATGGTACCCTGCTTTTTTTCCCCGATTACTCTATGGAGACCCAGAAAGCCCGTAGGTCTTTTGACCAAGTTAAAGTGGGTCTTCGAGCGCGGAACATGAAATACAGCATTCTTTTTCCCGCCAAACTGAGGGTACAAGATGGAGAGACAGTCAAGTTCTTCACTGTCCCACGTGATGCCGCTGCATGGCTGGAGTCGTTACCCCCTCTACGCTGATGGATGATGGTTCCTCTATTCTGGGATGTTAGCGGTTACTTCTCTACTGTGACTGGGCGCTTTGTTTTACTGGACTGTTCCCGTATGTAGCAGCTGAACTGCAGTAGTCATTCTTGGATTGTCTGATGGCCTGAGGTACTGAGGACTGCGGTGTGGAGGTTCGGATGTTGTTTTCCCGGTCACCTGCACTGCGGAGGTATTGTGTCCGCAGGTACATGTGGGGGGTGCCGCTGTTCTCATCCCCCCCCCCCACTGACATGTTCACCTTGGTTTGGGTGCCCGGACCGTACGGGGGGTGGTGGGTGGTGTGGAGACCTGAGTGGGGATGGCCCTTGCAATGGTCACTCTGTTGATACATCTCCCGTACCTGTGCCTAGGCAGTATCGCCTATGTCTCCCTTATCTCCCACCGCAATATCATCCTGGATCGTAGACCCCCCTGGGAGACGCTGACTGGGTCGGATGGCTGGGGAACTATGTCCTCTGCACTGAAGTTCTGGATGCGGGACTTTACCTTAGTAGACTAGGACCTACGGGATCCGGCTGGTTGGTGTATGCACAAAGCGACAATTGCCCTCGTTTTTTCTGCTGTTCTACACTGGAAACCTGGACCTGACTACCTGAGTTTGGGCAATTTTTGTTATCTGCAGGGTTGTGTTATTCTGTAAAATCAATGCACTCACAACAGGAAATAATGGCCATCTCTATCTTTAGCTAGGACAACTGTTATTCTCTTTGGCCAGGCCCAGCGTATGTGTATTGATTTCACAGGACCCTGCAGTGTCAGAGGATGTAAATATTTCTCAGCCCCAGTGAAACCAGGTAGTAAGACAAGATTTGTATGAGTCTACTGATGAATCTTCAAGGGAGAAGTGGCAGGGGACCGATTATGGCATTTGTTATGAAAATTAACTTGACCTTCTTTTTTGTTTACAAAAGTTTATTGTAGATATAAAAAATGAATGCATACAGAGAATGACAATATCTTCAATAATGCGTAAACAGGATAATATAAAACACGTCCTACATCATGGAGCAAAAAAACAATGTGAATCAAAGTAGAGCGGAGTGTGAGGAAGGAGAATATGAAATGAGGCCTCTAATGAAACAGAGGTAGGAGGGGTAAAGAGAAGCAGACTGAGGAATGAAGTGTGGAAATGTAGCAGGATTATTGCATGAGGTTCCAGTATGACCATTTGAGGTCAAATAGATGGAGTCTGTCATTAAGGCCGGGTACACACGGGCAAACATGTACGATGAAACCGGTCCGTCGGACCGTTTTCACCGTACATGTCTGCCCGGGGACTTCTGTACGATGGCTGTACTAACCATCGTACAGAAGTCCGCGCGTAAACAATACGCAGGGCGTGTCCGCGCCGTCGCCGCGATGATGCAGTGACGTGGGCGGGCCTGCCTTTTAAATGCTTACACGCATGCGTCGAAGTCATTCGACGCATGCGAGGGACGGCGGGCGCTCGGACATGTACGGTAGGTCTGTACTGACGACCATACATGTCCGAGCGGGCAGGATTCCAGCGGACGGTTTTAAAACAAGTCCAGGAATATTTGCCCGCTGGGAAAAGGCCCGGCGGGCAAATGTTTGCTGGAATTCTGCCCGCTCGCGCCTACACACGACCGAACATGTATGTTGAAACTGGTCCGCGGACCAGTTTCAGCATACATGTTTGGTCGTGTGTACGGGGCTTAAGGGTATGGTAGATTCTCTCTGATATCTTAAGCATCTCCATTCTATCCAATATCTGTGACCATAGTATAGTATTAGATCTCCAATTGAGTGCTATCATCCATTGGATGGAGCTGCAAAGGGAATGAAATAATCTAGTGCAGGGGGGGGGGGGGGATATCTGGTATCTTAGCGTATAGAATGCATATCTGGGGGGTGAGAGTAAATTTGTGTTTTGAGGATCTCTCAAATCTATCTGTCGCTGCGTCCCAAATCTGGTCAAGATGTGGGCAGCTCCAAAATGTGTGTAATAGGGTGCCCTCATCAGGACAACCTCTAAAACAGTTGGGGGATACAGAGGGATAGAACAAATTGATTTTGGAAAGGGTAAGATACCACCTAGAGATATTTTTCATCGGGGTCTCTCTAAATGAAATGGCTCTATTACATTTGCGAAGGTTCTCGGACATGGAGTTCCAAGTATCTGGTGGGACTGAGTATCCAAGATCCTCTTCCCATTGTAGCATTGGGTTGGATTTGTCTTGTATGGTGAGGTTATTGAGATAGTGGTATATACGAGATATCATTCCTTTGTCTCTAGATGAGGTCAGGCAGACCCTCTCAAATACTGTGTTGGTAGACTGAGAGGATAGTGAGAAGTGTTTGGAGAAGAAGGATCTAATTAGTAAATAACGTTTGTGTTCAGAAGATGGGAGATTATATTCCCTTTGAAGTAAAGCAAAGGGTTTGAATTTCCATTTAGATTGTAAAGAGGTTAGGGTGGTGAGGTTATTGTCTATCCAAGAGGAAAATAGGGATCTATTATTATAGACCAAATTAAACCTAGGGTCACCCAGGAAGGAAGTGAGTGGTGAGATGGGCGAGGACCGTAAAAAGTATCTTTTACCTTAAGCCAGAGTTGGAAAAGGTGGGCCACTATAATATTTTGCTTAGGGAGATTACGGTATAGGATATAGTTGGACCACAATATGCCCTGAAGATGTAGTGGACAAGCTGATGTGGATTCAAATTTCTTCCAAGGAATATCCTGAGAGGGAGAAAACCATTGGGACAATTGGGAGAGCCTAGCGGCAAGAAAATATTTCCATAGGCTAGGGAGACCCAAACCGCCCCTGGATTGTGGTCTATGTAGGAGGGCGTAACTATATCTAGGTTTTTTGTCTGCCCAGATGAATTTGTTAATGATCCTTTGAAGAGATTCTAATTTGGATTTCAAGATATTGACAGGGAGGGTGCGGAAGTAGTATAGAAGTTTGGGGATAATGTTCATTTTAATTGCACAGATCCTGCCAAGAAAAGAGATGTGTTATGAGGACCAAGTGTTAAGAAGTGAGCTAATGTGGGTAAAAAGAGGGAGGTAATTGGCCTTGTATAAACAATTATGTGAGGAAGTAATGTTGACTCCCAAGTATTTAATGGAATGTGTGTTCCAAACAAAAGGGAAGTTGGTCTGGAGTAGATTTTGCATATTCTGGTGGAGGTTAAGTGGTAGGGCCAAACACTTATTCAAATTAATTTTAAGGTCAGAAATATCATGAAAAATGTTAAGTTCCTTAAGAAGTATGGGGATGAATGTAAGGGGTTCCGTAAGAAAAACCAGTGCATCATCTGCAAATAAACTAACTTTAAATTCAAGGTGATCCTTATTATACCCCTTAATATCAGAGTTGTTTCTAATGGCATAGGGGTTCAATGGACAGTGCAAATAGGAGCGGGGATAATGGACATCCCTGTCTTGTTCCCCTACCCAAAGGGAAAAACTCTGAGTTGTTACCGGGAATCCTAATGCGAGTCTGAGGAGATTGATAAAGAGCATTAAAACCCTGTAGAAATTTATCCGAGATCCCAAACCTGGGTAAAAGGTTGTTTAAATAGGCCCAGCTGACGCTGTCAAACGCCTTGTGGATGTCCAGGCTGAGAAGGCAGGCCTGAGGCGAGTGTAGATTAGCATCTTGAATAATATTGGTAATCAGCCTGTTATCCGTAATTTGCCTGCCTGGTATAAAACCAGACTGATTAATGTGAATTAGGAGAGATATAACTTTTGCGAGTCTATCTGCAAGGATCCTACCAAAGATCTTGAGGTCATTATTCAAAACCGATATAGGGCGGAAATTTTGGGGAAGAGTGTGATCTTTGTTGGGTTTGGGGATCAAGGAGAGATTAGCTAGAAGCATCTCTTCCGGGAAATTGTTAACTTCTAATATATGATTGAATAGTGTCATGAGGTTCGGGGCCAGGAGGGGGGCACATTTTTTATAGTAGGAGGATGTGTAAAGTGACAATGCTTATGCGCTACTATAGACACTCAATGAAAAAAAACCCTAAACAAAGTGTATCAATAAATTGCTGCAAAACCTAAAGTGTTTACAATACACAAATATATAAATGAAAAAGGTGAAGGGTTCTGCGCAACCTAGCACGCGGACATGGTGAAAGTGCTAAGTATAAATAAATAAATAAATAAATATAAATACTAATCAATGTTACCACAAACACGAGCAAAAAACAGCTCAATCCAATCCAGTGAAGGAGTGTAAGTGTCCAAACGGAAAATAGTACTATCTATACAATGTGCATAAAAATGTCAAATATAATATGCAGTGAATATATAAAAAATTAATTAAAAAATTAATTAAAAATTAATAGTATATACATATAAAAATCAATATATAAATGTATATAGTGAAGTCTCTAGCCGTGAAAGAGTGTCCACTCATAAGATGAGAAATAAATCAATAAATAAATCAATCTGGTGATCCCGTGCTAATATTGATGCTTCAAACAAACACAAGCTGCCAGAAGAGATGTGGCTGATGTGATCACAGGGTAATTCAATAGATAGTGTTGATAGATGGGTGTAATAATCCCTCCCCGAGCTCCCGGGACTCTTACCTCCGCACAGATAATCAAGTGCATCCACTATATGTATCTCGACCGGACCTCCTTGTATACGCTCCACTAATCCTCATTAGATCTCCATGACAGGGTCCTCTCATCCATCCAAACGGTTAGTGTGCCCAGGAGAGTAAGCAGGGGAAACACAAAAACAAAGGAGGGGACTCCAATCGTGAAGTAGTAAGCACAAGCTAATTATTTATTAAAAAGGGAAAAATGCTGCGCTTACATGTGTTCAAAGTTATGACAGCACGGAACTATTTTTAAAAACGAGCGGCGTTTCAAGCGCCTGTATACGTCACTCCAGGTGTACGTCCTCCCGTCCAATCCCTACGCGTTACGACACGTGTCACGTGTCTTCATCTGGGGAAACAGTTTCCCCAGATGAAGACACGTGACACGTGTCGTAACGCGTAGGGATTGGACGGGAGGACGTACACCTGGAGTGACGTATACAGGCGCTTGAAACGCCGCTCGTTTTTAAAAATAGTTCCGTGCTGTCATAACTTTGAACACATGTAAGCGCAGCATTTTTCCCTTTGTAATAAATAATTAGCTTGTGCTTACTACTTCACGATTGGAGTCCCCTCCTTTGTTTTTGTGTTTCCCCTGCTTACTCTCCTGGGCACACTAACCGTTTGGATGGATGAGAGGACCCTGTCATGGAGATCTAATGAGGATTAGTGGAGCGTATACAAGGAGGTCCGGTCGAGATACATATAGTGGATGCACTTGATTATCTGTGCGGAGGTAAGAGTCCCGGGAGCTCGGGGAGGGATTATTACACCCATCTATCAACACTATCTATTGAATTACCCTGTGATCACATCAGCCACATCTCTTCTGGCAGCTTGTGTTTGTTTGAAGCATCAATATTAGCACGGGATCACCAGATTGATTTATTTATTGATTTATTTCTCATCTTATGAGTGGACACTCTTTCACGGCTAGAGACTTCACTATATACATTTATATATTGATTTTTATATGTATATACTATTAATTTTTAATTAATTTTTTAATTAATTTTTTATATATTCACTGCATATTATATTTGACATTTTTATGCACATTGTATAGATAGTACTATTTTCCGTTTGGACACTTACACTCCTTCACTGGATTGGATTGAGCTGTTTTTTGCTCGTGTTTGTGGTAACATTGATTAGTATTTATATTTATTTATTTATTTATTTATACTTAGCACTTTCACCATGTCCGCGTGCTAGGTTGCGCAGAACCCTTCACCTTTTTCATAGGAGGATGTGTAACCATCGGGGCCAGGGGCCGTAGAGGTTTTAAGGGATTTAATGATTTGGGAAATTTCATCAACTGTGCAGGGGGAGTTAAGGGAGTCAATATGTTGTTGGTCAAGAGAAGGAAGTTGAAGGCCATCCAGCCAGGATTTGGAGGATGCTCTTGGCTGGTCTCTGGGGCAGGACATAAGATTTTTATAGAAAGAAGTGAAGATCTTCAGTACTTCCTGAGGGTGTGTTATTAGGTTGCCGCGACTATCCCTGAGTTTGTAAATATGGGTGGGTTTTCTATCTTGATTCAGCTTCCTGGCAAACATTGCCGAGGGGGAATTGCTGTGAAGCAAGAACTTGGCTCTAGAGAACCTGAGAGATCTCTCTGTGTTGGCGTTTGTCCTGGATCTGTTGAGTGATATCTTGAGTGGGGGAATGCTGTAGTTTGTTATAAAGATGATGTAAGTCATTGGTGAGACGTTTGATTTCAGCAAATCTCTCCCTATTCTTAGTTGCTGCCAAATTAATGATGTGACCCCCTATGACCACCTTTTGGGCCACCCAGAGAGATGTAGGGGTGGTGTCATTATTTGTGTTCTCAAAAAAGTAGTTTTCTATATGAGTGGAGATAGCACCTTTGTTTATGGGGTCTGTCAGGAGGGAGTCATTGAGGTGCCAGTTGTATGGTGAAGGGGAGAGGCCAATGTAAGAAGTGTCAAATGAAGTGATATTATGGTCCGACCAGGGGCATGGGTGGATATGTGCCTGTGAGGAGTTGGCCAATAGGATTGGTGTACAGAATATATAGTCCAATCTGGCATAGCAATCGTGAGGGTGGGAGTAGTGGGTATAGGCCTTGATACCAGTATTATGGGCTCTCCAAAAATCTATCAATTGTAGTTTATTGATATAGCGGTTGATGGTTTTGGAGGAAGGGGAGACTCTGCTTCTGTCCAAAGCAGGGTGAGCGGCAAGGTTGAAATCTCCACCCACCACCATATGGGGGTAGTGATATCTGTCCAGGGACTCAAAGAATTTAGTAAAGAACGTAGATTGGGAATCATTTGGGCCGTAAACCGAAGCGATTGTAATCGCACGGTTATTTATAGTACCTTTCAAGATGATAAAACGACTTTCAGGATCCTTAAAGATGTTGTGTATGTCAAATATTATCGAGTTGCGGATAAATATCGCAACTCCCCTAGTTTTGTTAGTGAGGGTTGTATAATGGACCTGATTGTAGGATCTATTAAAGTAATTAGGATTGTTGGAGGAAGCGAAATGGGTTTCTTGAAGCAGGATAACGTCTGCGCCAAGTCTCTTATAGTGTTGGAACGCTTTTTTACGTTTGTGGGGTGAGTTGAAGCCCTAGGTGTTGTGTGAGAATATTTTAAGACCCATTTAACAATATAATATGCAGGATCAGCAGAGTAAAATCAGACATTACATTTAGCATAAAGTGTGCAAAGGCCAACAGTCTCTGACCATATCTTCGATCCGCAACCAAGGTTGCTGTGAGCGGGAACACAGCCAGAGGTCCGCTACACAATAAAATATTGTATGACATTCATATTTCCTGAGTAGAAAACAACAAAGAAATTGAGTAGTGTGAATACTTCTGAACGATAGGAGATTAGAAAAACTGTGACCATTAGATGTCATGCATATCAAATAAAAGGCCAAATGGGCCATGGTAACTGTTATATCAAAGATGCAGGTGAAAATTAGAAAAAGATGTCCTTATCTTGCAACAAGATCAGGTGATACACCATCGGGAAACGGTGCAGCAGTCGACCTTGATCGCAAGTGTGGGGTCAATTTAGCTGCGGCGGACGCTCCAGGCCATTAGGAAGAGAAAAACCGTTTTAGTGTACAATTGTGCATGGGGTTGTAAAAAGTCATACCCGGAGGGGAATGCACGTTGAAACAAAAGAAAAACACAGCATTAGGACTGCTGCCAAAGTCACTCACTGTGGTGTATCCATTACCAACAGACCCAGAGTCATACAGTGAGCTATCTGGGATTAAAATCTCTGGATATACTAAGAGGTCAGGGAATTCTGGAAAGTGGACATGAAGCCAGAGGTTGATCATGGTTGCATGGAAATGTCAGTGTGGGAGGGATGAGTCAGTTCTGGGTTCGGAAACCATCAAGGGGGGTAGAGACATACCACATCCAATCCGAGTGAGATGAACTTGACCTTTAAACGTTCGCAATGGTACTTCCAATAAGTACTCAAGGTTTTTTGTTTTGAGTATGAGTTCTTTTAACCTTGCAACCCAGTGATTTTTTTTTTGGCACCACATTTCAGAAGTGTCGATGGTCAGCTTTTAGCCTCTCTGACGGTTAAACTCTCAAAACAATATTAGTGCATAATAATGTAATAATTTGTACAGATGCAATAACTATCAAGCTTAAAACCCAATAGTGTATAATTAAAAGTCCTATTAAAGATTTTTAGGTTATAATTTTGTGATATTCAGCTTACATTATTATGTTAACAAACCGAGCATTAAAAATCGAGGAGTGTTAATTAAGAATGAAAAAAAGGTTTCTAGAGGGAGAATCTTGGGCTTATTTAAAAGACCGCTATTGCAGACAATGATTGTATTCTCAACCCTGTATGAAATTATTAAATGTAATAATAGTATTTGGTATATGAATTTCAAAGATTTTTTTACATGCCTTTATTTATGCTCCTATCAGCCATAACATTATGACCACCCACCATAACCCATCGAGGTATGGACTCCACTAGACCTCTAAAGTTAAGCTGTGGTATCTGGCACCAAGACATCAGTTTCAGATCCTTTAAGTCATGTAAATTGTGAGGTGGGGCCTCCATGGGTCGAACTTTAAGTATATCCTACAGATGCCTGATTGGATTGGGATCTGGAAACTTTGGAGGCAAGGTCAACACCTTGAAATCATACCAGGCCACCTCCTTCCATTGCTCCATGTTCCAGTTCTCACAAGCCCATTGTAGGTGCTTTTGGCTGTGGCCACGGGTCAGCATGGGCACACTGCTTGATCTGAGGTTACTCAGCGCCATACACAATGGGGGTTATTTACGAAAAGGCAAATCTATTTTGCACTACAAGTGCAAAGTGCACTTGGAAGAGCAGTCGCTGTAAATCTGAGGGGTAGATCTGAAATGAGGGGAAGCTCTGCTTATTTTATCATCCAATCATGTGCAAGCTAAAATGCTGTTTTGTTATTTTCCTTGAATGTCACCCTCAGATTTACAGCGACTGCACTTCCAAGTGCACTTTCAGTGCAATTTCAAGTGCATTTTGTAGTGCAAAGTGGATTTGCCTTTAGTAAATAACCCACAATGAATTGTGATGCACTGTGTGTTCTGAAACCTTTCTATTGTAACCAGCATTACAATTTCCAGCAATTTTAGCTGCAATAGCGCCTCTATTGGATCAGACTAAACAGGCCTTTACTACCCACATGCATTATTGAGCCTTGACCCTGTCGCCGGTTTCCTTTACTGGGATCACTTTTGGTAGGTCTTGACCACTGCAGACCGGGAGCATCCCACAAGAGCTGCAGTTTTGAAGTTGCTTGGATCCAGTCGTCTAGCCATTCAAATTTGTCCCTTGTGAAAGGTGCTTAAAACCTAACACTTGCCAATTTTTCTGCTTTTAACATATCAACTTCAGGAACAACATGTTCACTTGCTGCCTAATTTATCCAACCCACTTTCAGATGCCACTGTAACCAGATAATCAGTGTTCACTTTACCTTCAGTTGTCATTATGGTATGGCTGACCAGTGTATGTTTGTCCATATTGACCCTCTACCCCAGATGCCCAGCAAATGTGTGTAGTATTACCCCCGTAAGGGCTGCTGAAAGTTGTGGCCCACCTGTCACCCTGCCAAGTCACTTTTGAGACAATCAATCAGTTGGGATAACTATATACACTTGCTTACTCCAGTCTCCTCGAGCACATCACTTGCTAGCAGACTGTTGCGCTCTCTCTCTCTCACACGTCACTTAACTCTTGGCACAGCTAGCAGGTGGTTAGGTCCAACTCTAACTCAGTCAGGCCTCAGCAACTGCCTTTTGCAGGCACAGACCATGGGTCCCTTTTTAATGTAGCATTTCATTAAACGCTGCGTAGGGTGGAGCTCTGACGTCACAACGCTGTAACGTGTCGACCGTGGCCATCTTTGTGGCTGGAAACAAGTGCTATTCATGACAGACTGCAGCCTTTGATATGCCTGTTTTTATCTTACAAAATGTGAGTACCCAGGCTGTTTTTTAGAAATATATAAAAAACAGTATAAAAAACAGGGTGCAATCAGCGCAAATATATAGATCAAAAAATGATGATATTAAAGTGTATTCATGTGATACAGACCCCCAGGGTTCAGATCACTGGTAATGCCAGCTGAACACTAAGGGAAATTCGCAAAAATCCTAAACAAGTAAAAAATAAAATAGAAAAAGTGCAGCGCAAAACTCAAATATATAAATGATACTGGTATACTCAAACACCAATACCATAAGTGTGAATATGAATATGCAGAAAAAATGAAAAAAAAAAAAAAAAAAAATATTAAAAATTAAATACAATTCAAACAAACAGTCCAAAAGTCCATAAGTGTCAGAAGATGAGTGAATTAAACGAAAATAAATCTCCACCACGTGACAATCCACCAAAATTTTGAAGTGATCCCTCCACCGTTGTAGATGGCTACTCTCACCTTCATATATGGACCACTGAGTTAACAGATGGTCAGTAAAGCAAATCAAATAGGCAGGTCATGAACAGGAACCAGGCTGATGTATTAGATCCTCATAAGACAACCAAACCGCAAAGGACAGGTGCATGTAAAGAGATAATCACAGACTAAGTGCTTACTGTTGCAATGTGTAGATTTATTCTTTAAAAAAAGCAAAAGTCAGGCTACTCACATTTGGCCAGACAAAAAACGGCATGAAGTAACAATCTTTAGGAATGAACAGCAGATGAGCGACGTGATGTTTCAGGCTCCTAAACCACCGGACGCGTTACGTTATATCAACTTCCTCAACTTCCTCAGCGGGGCCCGCCCCGCTGAGGAAGTTGATATAACGTAACGCGTCCGGTGGTTTAGGAGCCTGAAACATCACGTCGCTCATCTGCTGTTCTCAGTGGTCCATATATGAAGGTGAGAGTAGCCATCTACAACGGTGGAGGGATCACTTCAAAATTTTGGTGGATTGTCACGTGGTGGAGATTTATTTTCGTTTAATTCACTCATCTTCTGACACTTATGGACTTTTGGACTGTTTGTTTGAATTGTATTTAATTTTTAATATTTTTTTTTTTTTTTTTTTTTTTTTTCATTTTTTCTGCATATTCATATTCACACTTATGGTATTGGTGTTTGAGTATACCAGTATCATTTATATATTTGAGTTTTGCGCTGCACTTTTTCTATTTTATTTTTTACTTGTTTTTTAGAAATGCATTTTGCCTGGTTTTAATTACTACACCACGAGGAATTGCCTTTCTTGTATTTTATGTATGCACCTATGATCTTCCATTTGGTGAGACTACAAGACCCAGCCATCTATGATCCAATTGAAGTGGTTTTGTGGCGCTGTGGACATATTACACTTGTTTAACCACCTGTAACTCAGTGGTCCATTTTCTTTGGTAAGAGGCCCGGTGTGTTGATGTTCGTGGAGAATAATTTCATGCTCACCTGATTGTGTCTCTGTTTACACCGTTGATGGTTCCAGCTTCCTTTCCTGAACAAGGACTTTACCATAACCACTTAAGACCCAGACCATTACGCAGGTAAAGGACCTGGCCAGTTTTTGTGATTCGGCACTGCGTCGCTTTAACTGACAATTGCGCAGTCGTGCGACGTGGCTCCCAAACAAAATTGGCATCTTTTTTTTTCCACAAATAGAGCTTTATTTTGGTGGTATTTGATCACCTCTGCAATTTTTTTTTTTTTTTGCGCTATAAACAAATAGAGCGACAATTTTGAAAAAAAACCCAATATTTTTTATTTTTTGATATAATAAATATCCCCCAAAAAGGTATAAAAAAATTTTTTTCTCAGTTTAGGTCGATACGTATTCTTTCTACATATTTTTGGTAAAGAAAATCTCAATAAGCGTTTAACGATTGGTTTGCGCAAAATTTATAGCGTTTACAAAATAGGGGATAGTTTTATGGCATTTTTATTAATATCTTTTTTTTACTACTAATGGTGGCGATCAGCGATTTTTTTCGTGACTGTGACATTATGGCGGACGCATCGGACAATTTTGACACATTTTTGGGACCATTGTCATTTTCACAGCAAAAATTGCTATAAAAATGCGTTGTTTACTGTGAAAATGACAATTGCAGTTTAGGAGTTAACTACTAGGGGGCGCTGAAGGGGTTATGTGTGACCTCATATGTGTTTCTAACTGTAGGGGGCCGGGGCTGGATGTGTGACGTCACTGATCGCCTTTCCCTAAATCAGGGAACAGACGATCAGTGACAGCGCCGCTGTGAAGAATGGGGAAGGTGTGTTTACACACACCTCTCCCCGTTCTTCAGCTCCTTTGACTGATCGCGGGACACCGGCGGCGATCGGGTCCCGCCGCCACGGGGCTTCGGACCGGTTCGCGGGCGCGCCCGCGACCCACGGCTGGGCACTTAAAGGGGACGTACAGGTACGTGCCTGTGCCCAGCCGTGCCATTCTGCCGACGTAAATGTGCAGGAGGTTAAGTGGTTAAACACAATGGATTCCTACTTTTAATTTTATACTACTAGCGCTGCATACACCCATTTTTTTTTTTATGCTTTTTTATTGTTGCCATACAATTTATGCCAGCTGCTTTTGTAATACTAGCAGTAATCAATCTTGAATTTGTTTTAAGAATACATATTAAAGTAGAGTTCCAGGCTTTTTATAGTTTTATTATTATTATTCAGTTTAAAATATACAGTAAATGAAAGGCAAAACATTTTTGTATTGATCTAAAAAAAAGAACATTAAACACCTTTTTTTCCTTTTTTTTTTAATCTTCATATTCCCTCTGTTCTCAGCTGCATTAGAGCTGGGGGAGGGGCAGCAGTGCGTATCAGGACAAGTCTGATCATTGGAGGAGAGCACACTGAGTTCCCAGCTAGAGAACGGACCACAGTGTGTTCTCCTGCTTAGTGTAGTCGGTTTTTGACAGGAAAGCAGAGGGACTGGCAGGAACACCAGGGATTTCACACAAAGGAAACAATACAAAGAGAACAGGATACTTTTTTATACAAGTAGAAGTGTTGGGGTAACAAACGCTTTAACTAGTGTTATTTTTTAGACCCAAACTTACTGTCACTTTTAAAGTGTTACTAAACCCACCACAGTAAAATCAGTCTGTATATGCAGTAATGCAGGCTTGTTATTCTCACGGTGGAACCTAAGGGGTTAATCATCTGCATTGTGTTAAAAGGCTGTTTGATCCCGTCTTCTCTAAACCTCCCCTTCTTCCAAAGTCCCTAAACCATCTAGGCTAGAGGACAAGCTGCACATGCTCAGTTTGGTGCGTATTGCTAGAGAGTTTTTTTTCCTTGGGAGAGTGCATGTAATCAGCACTGTGCAGCCAGAGGGTCAGAGGTCTGCATCCTTATAGGACAGCCAAAGCAGAATGAAAACTCATCCTACAACCTTTAACCAGACACTGATAGAAGTCACAAGACTGCTTTATACTGTTGATGAAAAAAGGTAGTTCATATTTATTAAAACGATTGCATTTACATGTTCTGTGTATTGTAAGAGACCAGATATAGTGAATTCAGGCTCCTGGGTTTAGTAACACTTTAAGTTCCAGTATTCTCCTCCTCTACCTTTTCCAATGCATTGTTTTGCACTCCCCTTCTGAGCAAAGAAATATTGCAGGCGAGCCATATTGAGGACCATGTGTATTTCCCAAGACTGGTGGCCAGCAGCAGCCACTAAATATGTCCACACAAAGACCACACCAATGGACAAATACCACTTTCTCCACATTGTTTTGTGGAGTGATTTTCAGCTGCACCCCCTTTATCCCTGTTTTCTCCATTCATTTGTATATCCTGCCCCCTCTTTCTTACCACAGGTCCATGAATACACACAGGGCTAGATTCAAGTAGCCCGCCGTAAGTTTGTGCGGGCGTAGCGTATGTTATTTACGCTACACCGCCGCAACTTACACGGGCAAGTGCAGTATTCACAAAGCACTTGCTCCGTAAGTTGCGGTGGCGTAGCGTAAATGGGGCCGGCGTAAGCGCGCCTAATTCAAACGAGTATGAGGGGGGGCGTGTTTTATGTAAATGGGTGGTGACCCGACGTGATTGGCGTTTTTCCCGAACGGCGCATGCGCCGTCCATGGAATTTCCCAGTGTGCATTGCTCCAAAGTACGCCGCAAGGACGTCATTGGTTTCGACGTGAACGTAAATTACGTCCAGCCCTACTCACGAATGACTTAGGCAAACGACGTAAAAAATTCAAAATTCGACGTGGGAACGACGTTCATACTTAACATTGCGTAGACCTCATAATAGCAGGAGCAACCTTACGCTGAAAAGCGTAAAAACGGAAACAAATAGCACCGGGCGTACGTAAATTTGTGAATCGCCGTATCTAGGTCATTTGCATATTCTACGCCGAAAACGACGGAAGCGCCACCTAGCGGCCAGCGTAAATACTACGGTGTAAGAGACTTACGCCAGTCGGATCTTAGGCCAATGTCGGCGTATCTTGCTTTCTGAATACAGAAAAAAGATACGCCGGCGCAGCTTTGAATTTACGCGGTGTATCTATAGATACGCCGGCGTAAATCAATGCTGAATCTAGCCCACAGTTTTTGTTTAGTACGGAGTGTGCACTTTGCTGAGCTTCTCAGTGCAAGCATATAAAGAGTCCTGCCATAAGCATTAGGTTTAAAAGAAATGCTCTCTAGGGCTGTTATCATGTAACTTATTTTTCTAACAGAAGCCACTGAGCAAGAATGTGGGTTGTACTGTCTTTAACACAGATAGTCACTAGAGGGTGTATTTACATATCTGTGCATGAAGTATGATGATGAAAATCTGCCACGTCAAAGAAGTAAAATTTAAAGATTTTGCGTTTAGAAAAAATATAATTAAAAAAAATGGTTGCTGAAAAGAAGACAACGATTCTCCTTTTAGACACAATAAGGCTATATTTTTTTTAAATCACATTAATGTAGGGCACTTCACCTAGAAAGCATCAATTGATCAATAGTTCCTACTCGTTCTTCGCTCAAGAGCGACTACACAGTTGCGTCTGTATACCTCCTACACTGAGCCACAAACAGACATCTACATTTAATTGGTTATCTTTCTGAACATGACATTATTAGATAATTGGGTAAACATAGTAAAGGAGATGAAGTGATAAGATTGACCTGTTTAATTAACAGGCAGAGTTTAGTTGCATTCGAAAATTGATTGTCTGAGGGCCGCTTCATCCGTAATTTCTATAACGATCAATATTATCATTTATGTTGTCTCATTTTTTCTGGTTATTTAGTTAATCATTATTTTTTTAAAGTGATGAATGGTATAATAATACCACAACGTTACCTTATGTGTTTTACACAACTGCTTTATTATATTATGGCAAAAGTGAATTTAATGCTTCATGATCCCAAATAAATTAATTTGCATAGCATGCACCATTATTGAGCTGGTCATTTTGTAGTTGGCTGTCAAAATAAAACCGATTTTACATTAGAAGTGTTCTGTAGCTAACTTGGTATAGATTATATTCATTTATATAGCACTATATACTACCTACACGATTTTACAGAGTATATAGAGATAAAATAAGTCCTTTCTGTAGGGGAGTTTATATATTATAATGTTCTTACACCCTCATACAAACACGCAGGGATTGATTTAATAATCAGTACATTAATCATTTAGCTAAGTGAATCTGTGTTCACTTTTAATGCCTAATCATGTACAGCGCAATTAAAAAAAATAGATGAGGTAAACAAACCTCACAAACTCCAATGCCATTTAAAGGGAAACTAAGTTAAAGTCACAACTAAACTCAATTTTTTTTTATTAAATAAATTCAAGAGTTTCTGCTATTCTTATGCCCAGTCCACACGGCTTTTGCCCGACCAAACTCACATTGGAATTCCGACGGAATTCCATCGGAAGAAAAGAGAACGCAGTGGAATTAAACTCTGATGGAATTCCTCTGAATTTCCGATGGAAAAACTCAGATGGGCATACACACGGTCGGAATTTCCGATGGAAAAAGTCAGTCTGACTTTTTCCATCGGAGATTCCGATTGTGTGTATGAGGCATAAGACTTCTGTTTTAGGGTGGCTACGTTCCTTCTCCGCATCCCTCTTGTGTATATGAATGTAGCCACTTTTTTTTTGCTTGCCCCCAAGATGAACTACTTACCTGTGTGCAAGCTTATTCAGTGATATGAGAAATAACGGCACTGCTCCATCGGCTAGAAATGTATTTTGAAAACAAAACAGAGCCAGGGTATACGTGATATTTTAGAACAATTGATGTAAGAAATGTCTAAAATGTCTGAAATAGTGTCTCTTAACTTTTTTTTTTTTTTTTTAAAGATTGGTTGCACTTCTTTTTTTATTTATTTTTTAAAAGTGGTTGTATACCACACTTTGTGATTTTTACCTACATGTAAGCCTATAATAAGGCTTACCTGAAGGTAAAATTAAAATCTAAATGTACACCATATAGAAGATATTTACCCTTAATGCAGTCGCTGACGTCAGCGGCGCATGCGCTCTGAAGGACCAACGTCATCGCGGCTCTGGCCACTCAGAGCGCCGGAGCCTGCGAACCTGGGAGAAACACGGGGGGAACTTGTCAGCCCCTTAGCGGTGACCGGGAACTGCTGTGGACGCTTCGTTCTAAGGTGAGTATTTCATAATGTGCTAGTATGCAATGCACACTAGCACATTATGCCATTGTCTTCAAGTTTTTTTTTTTTTTTTTAACAAGGGTTTAACATTCTTTAACTTTTTGAGAGGAACAGACAAGAATATAAGTAGTATATTATGCAAATAAATGCGCAAAAAACTGGATCAATAACTATCCCACAGTGTTTAGTAACATGGATCTAGATGCACATGGGTTAAAACACAGCAAGATTGATAAAATAAAGAATCCATGCAGTATATAGTATATAGTCCATTAAAAGTCTATATAAAAAATGTCCAGGGGTCAAGGGAGAATGGCAACAGGGGAATCTGACACGCAGGGCTTCCATCAGGGGGGAACAGAAACCATGTCCCAAGATCTGCAGAAGAAAACAAAGGGAAGAGGCGCCTCTGAGTGTATAAGTAAGAACAATTTAATCACAAGATTTGTGTACAAGCAACTCACATTTAAAAGTGATGGAAGAAGATGTTGCAAATCTGATGATCAGCCCCATGTTTGGGACTGCTCTTACTTAAAGCGGAGCTCCACCCTAAAGTGGAACTCCCGCTGATCAGAACCCTCCCCCCCTCCGGTGTCACATTTGACACCTTTCAGGGGGGAGGGGGGGTGCAGATACCTGTCTAAAGACAGGTATTTGCACCCACTTCCGGCCACACAGTCTCGGGTAAACTGCGGGCATGACTTCACCTCCTGCCCCCCCCCCCCCCCGTTGTGTTCTGGGGACACTCGGCTCCCAGAACACAGCGGGAGCCAATCGCCAGGTGTAGCGTGACTCGCACATGCGCCGTAGGGAACCGGGCAGTGAAGCCGGAGTGCTTCACTTCCTGGTTCCCTCACTGAGGATGGCGGGGGGGCAGCAAAGTGACGAGCGATCGATTGTCCTATTGCACGCCAGTTAATAGACAAGTTCAGATCAAAACCATAGAGAACCATAAATAAAGCGACCAGCTTAATGAAACACATGGCAATTTAAAGTGTCTCATCAATCAGGTACATGTTAACCACCTCACACCCTATCCAAAAAGGTTTTTGGAGCAAAGACAAGCAAAAAAACTCTGCTCACTCCATTGGGGGCCACCAGGGAGAACATTTAAAGGGTAACTCCACTTTCATGGGGGAAAAAAATGGCAAATATATTATTAAACCAAAAGACCTAATAATGGGACTGTGTGCATCAAAACAGGACCACCAAGCAATTGTCTTAAAAATGTAAAAATGATTTCGGGAACACAACACGTTTGAGATGTTGACTTCTCCAGATCCCAATTCAGTCCAGTCAGCAGCAGATCCATCGATGCCCCAGCTCGCAACTTACAGGACTTAAAGGATCTGCTGCTGACGGCTTGGTGCTAGATACCAAAACATACCTTCAGAGGTCTAGTTGGTTGGTTATGGTGGATTTCAAAAGTGCCCGAAGACCAGATTTACACATCAGTAAGAGACGTAAACATAGGCAGGAGCTTATAAAAGTGTTTTCTCATGATGTGTGTTTGACTCTACTGTCCATGACAGGTCCACTTGCAGGGCTTGTTATGTAGAAGGAGGTTTTTGTTTAACTCCTGTACTGTATACATCAGTGGCGGCTTGTGCTCAAATTTTTTTGGGGGGGCGCAAACAAACTAAAAAATTCAGAAAAAAAAACATCAATTGCAGCCACTGTGCCCATCAAACACAGCCACTGTGCCCCCTTTGCTGCCACTGTGCCCCCCGTCATCTGCCTGGCACTTACCTGGTCTTAGGTGGGCAGCGGGTGACTGCGGCAGGCGGCGAGCGGTGTCCGGTGTCCTCCATCTTCCCTGACCCTGATGTCTTCTCCCGCCTGCTCCTCCTCTTGTCCTCTGCTGTGATTGGATGCCTGATAGGCGTCCAATCACAGTGCCTGTCACTTCAGCCAATCAGGTGACAGGTAACACAAACCCGGTGCACCTGATTGGCTGAGAGGCGGTTCAATGTTAGGAAAGCAAATTCCTTTGCTTTCCTAACATACAGCTGAGTGAGAAGCAAACGTACGTTTCTCCCATTTTTGGGCGCCTATTAGAGCCTATGGCTCTAATCAGGTGCATTAAAAAAACACCCCCACCGCTGTAATTCAGGTGCCCGATGCTCGAAAATGGACCAGACACCTAAATAGGGGGTGTCAGCAGTGACCATAGATAGATTCATACAATGTGTGAATCTATGGTAATTAGAGAGTGACAGGAGAGGGGGGCGGCGCTCCTGCGCCCTTTATGGACACACCACCACTGGTATAAAGCACAACACATTGAGGAAACAGCGATTACTGCATGGAAAACACAATAGTAAGCATCTTGAGGTTCCTATTACTAAAATACGTAACTGCAGACATCAGTTAAGCCTTTGTTTGTGTTTTTTTTCTGGCACCCCATGGGTCCGGTTTATGAACTCTAGCAATTTGCGGAGGAGGCATTGTAAGGCAAACAATGATTTCACTTGTAACAGTATACATATGTTATTTGTTCTGCACGGTCTCTTAGCGGCAGCCCACATTTTATCATCCACACATACATCATTTCAGTTTTCCATTCTCTGGATCATGCCAATTCTAATGACTGACAGCTTAGTGCCTACAGAACTAGGTGACATCGGGGGCAACTCGGCCTCCAATAGACACAAATCTGTCTTTCCTATCCTACAATCAATAGCTGGGCTTGACTGAACATTCAGAATGAGTATAACCTTTCTTACCAGAGGGAGCAGCAAGCTGAAGGTCATTCTTGTATTGCTTGTAAAATGTGACCTAATTAAGTGTTATCTAGCGGTCATCGAAGATGCTGAAGTGTCACTGTGTCTAATGGAGCTATGTCAGCATTTCTAACCATTGGCTTTATACAAAACTATTTACAATTGGATTTATGCAAGATTCTGAATATTTCTTTTTTTTATTTCTTTTTTAAGAAAAGATGCAGGCTTCGTTATGAAAGATTTATTTTTGCAGCGGTATCTTAGATTTCAGCTTCAGGCCCAGGAACCCGCCGTCATCTAAAGTCGGACAGTTTTTGCCCTGTCAACAGCTTGACCTCAAATAATACCAACAGTATTATAGTGTAATGGTATCACATAAAGCCTCGTACACACGATCAGTCCATCCGATGAAAACGGTCTGAAGGACCGTTGTCCTAGGTTAACCAAAGAAGCTGACTGATGGTCCTTGAAAACAAAAGAAGGAGGGGGATGGGAAGGGAAGGAAAAACACAAAACTAGGGATGATCAGAAAGGAAAAGACAAAGGAAAGAGGGAGAGGGAGGGAGGACAAGATACACAAGGAAAGCACTCACATTGGCCGCATCCGTAATGATAAGAATATAGAACAGTACCCCTTCAAGAAGAGTGGGCAAAATCGGACTTTGAGGCTCGTGGAAGTATAAAAAATATATATTTTATTACATAAATTTACAAAATGTACACTAACAATGGTATAATGGAATGCAACTGATAACAATCACAATACGAGCAAATACACATGTATTTGCTCGTATTGTGATTGTTATCAGTTGCATTCCATTATACCATTGTTAGTGTACATTTTGTAAATTTATGTAATAAAATATATATTTTTTATACTTCCACGAGCCTCAAAGTCCGATTTTGCCCACTCTTCTTGAAGGGGTACTGTTCTATATTCTGACTGATGGTCCGTCGTGCCTACACACCATCAGTTAAAAAAACGATTGTGTCAGAACGCGGTGGCGTAAAACACAACGGCGTGCTGAAAAAACGAAGTTCAATGCTTCCAAGCATGCGTCGACTTGATTCTGAGAATGCGCAGGTTTTTAACCGATGGTTTGGCATACTAACGATCGGTTTTGACCTATCGGTTACCATCCATAGGTAAAATTTTAAAGCAAGTTTGCTTTTTTTTAACCGAAGGTTAAATAACCTATGGCGCCCACACACGATCGGTTTGGACCGATGAAAACGGTCCATCAGACCGTTTTCATCGGTTTAACCTATCGTGTGTACGAGCCTTTAGAGTCCTGTAGTTGTTTACACTCCTGATTTTTTGTTGGGTCACAAACACCAATAGTTAGGGTTTCTGCATGAAAATGTTACTTGAATTTTAAAGGCTTGCTTACATCTGATGTAGTAAAAATGCATATGCAAGACAAATGTATTTCAGTGAGCCTAGTTTACCCCATTGCTGTGCTTTCACGTGTGTTTTAAAAAAGTTCAGCATGCTGCATTTTCCACACCGGAGCGCATGGAAAATGTACCATGAGCTTATGCAAACACATGTAATTACAACGAAAACACATTGTAAACATTTGTAAATGCACATGAAATAACACGCAGTGAACATGGGGATTTTGGTGTAAACAAGCCCCTGAATTTTAGTAAATTAAGACAAAGTGATTGTAATTTTTATTTTTCAATAAAAATAACAAACCCTCCTCTGTGCAATAGATTTGCATTCAGACACGGAGCTGCACCCCCCCTTCTTTCTCCTGATTGGATGACTGCCTTTAATGGCGCCAATGGCGCTGTTGCTGTGTCTCAGCCAATAGGAGGGCGGCCGAGACACTCGTGGACAACGTTGGATAGAGGTAAGTATTAGAGGGTGCTGGGGTGCTGGGGTGGCTGCTGCACACAGAAGGCTTTTTATCTTTATGCATAGGATGCACAAAGATAAAAAAAAAACTTCTGACATTAAAAGTCCTTTAACATCTTCATTCCCAGAAGGATTTGCCCATTTAATGACCGGGCCATTTTTTGCGATATGGCACTGCGTCACTTTAACTGAAAATTGTGCAGTTGTGCGACGTTGTACCCAAACAAAATTGACCTTCTTTTTTTCCACAAATAGAGCTTTCTTTTGGTGGTATTTGATCACCTCTGCGGTTTTTATTTTTTGCGATATAAACAAAGAGCTATAATTTTGAATAATAAATGTCCAAACAAAATATATAACATTTATTCATCAGTTTAGGCCGATATATATAAAATTTCAGTAAGCATATATTGATTGGTTTGCACAAAAGTCATCACGTCTACAAACTATGGGATAGATTTAGGGATGTTCTATTTTTTTTTTATTGTTTTTTACTTTTAATGGCGGCGATCTGAGATTTTTAGCGGGACTGCGACATTACGGTGGACAAATCTGACCCCAGATGACACTTTGTTTGTTTACATAGGCAAATCCCCATTCTGCCTCTGTACTAGGTGATCGCAGGTCGCCGGTGGATATCAAGTCTGCCCGTCCCGCAGGTACGATCCCACAGCTTTCCGTGGGAGCAAAAAGCGCGCGGGCCCGCCTGCGTTAGCCGCCGCACAGCTACCGCAATTTCGTGCAGGATAGCCGACCTGTGCCGTACTACGGCAAGTGGTTAAACTGAAATTCATTTGTTCAGTCGTCGTGACCATTTGTAACCCTTATGCAGCTAGCATTGGTAAATAGATAGGAAAATATATCCCATTTCCTTGTTTTAAACTTTTTATTTTTTTAAATTTTTTCAGTTACTTCCTGATTTCCATGCCTAGGTAAATAATGAAGAAACGTGTAAAAAATACACAAAGCATCCAGCGCTCCGGTCTTTGCTTGCACCATCTAGTGGCTGAAATGGAAATTGGCATCTCCAGGGGAACACAAAGATGCTAGGTTTGAACCTTTCTGCATCTCAGGGACTGTTGGGTCCCTGTGGGTCAATAACAGCTTTCACAAAGAGAGGCTTTTAAGGGGACAGTTTCCATATAAACACTAGTTTTCTGGAGTCCCAGCAGATCGCGGGTGTATAGCAAGGCTACTGCAGACTGTCTGAATGTACCTAGTACGGGCAGGCAGTTACTGAAAACTAATATTAATTGAAAATTATTGATTAAAGAATCAATGAACTACCTAGAGCGCTCATCAGTGCTCTGGTTATTCACTGAGAACTACAAGCCACAGTTATACTTCTCCCATTTACAGAACTCTGTAAATGAGTTATGTGAGCCGAGCCCCGTATAAGGGTGGGTTTTTACTTTGTGACAGCGGGGAGAAGACCCCTGGCCTGCTGTCGCAACAGGGGCTTGGTTGGTGTGTCGCTGCTCGTTTAGTTACATGTTACACCCTGGATATGGATGTAAGCTGTTATGAAAGGTGAGAATAGCCTCTGAATGGTAATACTAGTCCAGGTCAGCATTTCTCAACCAGGGTTCTCCTAGAGCAGTGTTTCTCAACCTGGGGGTCAGGACCCCCTCTGGGTCGAATGATGATTTGCCAGGGGTCACCGAATCCTGGCCTGTTCCTGAAGCCTGCACCGCTCTCCCAGACTTTTTGAGGCCGCCCAGCTGGGCTGTTCCTGGAGCCCACAGCCGGCAACTAAGCCTCTTTGCAGATGCCCATTCAGTTCACGGCATGGCTGGGGGCAGAGACTAGAGCTCAGCTGACTGGTGAGGAATGTGAAGTTGGAGGGGCTGGAGGAGACCCCATCACCTGATTTCAGGAAAGATGTCACTGCTACGAGACACCACAAAGTCAGAGGTACAGTGAGTAACACTACCTGTGATTATAGTTGTTATTAAAAGTTTACACTACAGTTCCCAGATCAGCAGATGACCTTGATCAAGAGCACCTAAGTTGGCTGATCAGAACTCCCCCCAGCACTGCCACTCATCCCATTCCCCCCACCAAGGAGAAAGAAGGAATAAAAATAGAGAATACGTGGACAGGAGAGGAAAAGAGGGGGAGGAACAAAGAAAAAGGGTGAGAAAGAATAAGAAAAATGGCTAGAGAGGGATGGGGGGAAAAAAACAAGACATTAGGATAGAGAGAGATACAAGGGAAAGAAAGAAGATCGAAAATAAAGTGGTACATCCCAAAATGTATCATAAGGGGTTTTAATACTGTACGAGTGGAAGGGACTAAGGGAGCGCTAAATGTCTGTGGGTTGTAAATTACTTGTCTTGCCTTTGGATGCTGACAACCTATGCTACGAAAATAATTTTACTGTTAGGGGTCCCAAAACTTGGGAAATTTTATCAAGGGGTCACGGCACAAGAAGGTTGAGAACCACTGTCCTAGAGGTTTCAGGAGTTTCTTCTGGAGAAAGCAGTGTCAGACTGATCTGCCTGTACCAACCACCAATTTGGGAGGACACTACAATTATTTATTTTTTCATTATTATTACTGAAGATAGTTGAGATGGTGGTATACAGACCTCTTTCTTCTATTTAAAACTCTCTACAACCTACTTATAATAAAAATGAGCTGTAGGCATATTCATTTAACTGGAGTTTTTTTGGCATCTTAAAAAGGAATTCAAGGGTTACTCCTTGGGTAGAAAAAACGGTGAGAAACGCTGCTATACACACTGCAATTTTCATGCAATTCCAAGCAACTTCCAATTGCAAAAATGACCAAAACTAAATTTAGTAGTCTACCACAATTTCTGCCAACACCACAACATTAATACATTCAATTGTTTTTCCAGTTACAATTGCCTAGATATTGGTATGAATTTTAGAGATTATATTTTCTCTGCCCATACCTATAGGATACACAATGGTTGGCTATTACCCTTATACACATGTAGATTCAGTTTAAAGTCTATTGAACGCTCTCTTTAAATCGAGCAGCATTATTTTCTTTTAAAACTTCAGAAGCTTCTGGGCAAAAGCCAATCACTTTTTTTTTCATCCATTTTATAAATGATTGTGGAATATGAAATCAAAGACATTAGTTACTGGGATCCAAAATGTGAATGTAAGTAGCCCAAGATCATACAGTTTGCTATGTTGGTCATTAACACAGCTTTGCCTTTCTGGACGATAAACCCAGAAGAAAAAGGAAATTTCAGAGTCGAGCAAAAATGAAAGCCCACACATCTCATTTGATGTAGCGGCTCTGTGTAAGAGGTACAACTTGTATAAACTTATTCTTTTTTGAAGCTCTTAATTCTCTTCAGAATGTTGGGATAAGCATTTCACATACAGCATGATTCATTGCTTCTGGCAGGAGCAGGATTTGTTGCAGTGTGGGTGTTTTAGCAAATAAATAGCTAAGAACAATACACATCTTTCATTTCTACGTTTATCATGCAGAATGCATATAATAGAGGTGTGGGAAGGATAGCTTTTCTTATTCAGCTGGGATAAAAGTTGCAACAAACAAAGTTTGTTGAGTTATAAAAGGCATACATTTTAGCAGATTTTTTATTTATTTTTTTACCTTTGAAGCACAACTAAACCATCAGTTTAAAGGTTTCCCAGAACTGTTACATTTAAGGCATGCCGTAAATGATAATTCACAAGTTCTTTGTGCTCTCAACTGAACTATCAGACCAGAAAATGGATGGTGTCGTGATTGATCACATATGAAGTGCCATAGAAACTGCAGATCCAACAAAGGATAAGATGGCAGCTTCCTTGACTATAATGGATAGAAGGGGTTAGTTCCACTTTTAATAACTTTTTTAATCCCATAAAAGCTGTGGCATAGATTATTTTTTTCCCTTAAACACTAGTAGAATATTATTTCACAGACACATGGAATACCTTTGGTTACATATACGATAGTTAGATGATATCAGGTATTTGACTCTCTTATAATGTGGATGATTTACAATTGACATGTGCATGGATCTAGCCCGTGACCTACCGTAGAGGGTCATATTGGAGCCTAAAGTTTCAGTTGTTCAGAAGTCTGTGACTAGTGCCCAGCCAGTCTGAAAGCCAACTAAATCCTTTCAGGAGGAAAGATGAGAATGCTTACAGACAGTGTTAAAATCAGAGGGGTGTGCTAAATTTGCACCTGATGCATTTTCCTGTTGTCCACACTATCAATATAAGCCACAATTGTGAATTGTGGGGGCTTTTCAATATTCGTAAATGCAGCATTCTCAGTAATTCGTCAAGATACAGCAATCATAAGACAGCTTTGGAGAGTAAAGCTTTGGCTTCTAGCTGGAGCATACACACAATCTATCCAAGTCTTGGCAAGTAGTTCCAACATATAATGAAAGCTATTTACCCATTTATGTACTTGGTCTACATTACTCTGAATACAATCCATTCACTTATGATTTCCCTGCACAGGGATGGGTAAAAAAAAAATCAAAAAAGGTGACCCTAGATTGTCACACAATTCGAGTTTTAGCTGAAAAATATAAAACGCGCTACCTCAACCACCCTTCTTGCCAGACACAAGCGTATGCAAGTGGGTGATCTATAGTGATATAAGTGAAAGGCTGACTGCTATGTCAGGAGCGACCTATTTTGGTCACTAGGGTGCAGCATGCAGCCACCTCAAAATCCCACACCAGTGATGGTGATTTACAAATGAAAACCAAAAACAGACGAAAAACACTTGGATCAAAAAGACATTAGCTAAATATAAACTTTGGCTATGAATGAGTTAATAGTCCAAAATATTAACAGCAGAAAGTCCATTAGATAGCAGGTAATATGTCAAACACCTGTGCATCTGTGCCACATTACAGATTGATTATAAACGTGTCCAAAGAAAAACGTGATATCTCCTCCACCAGACTTATAGATTGGCCTTTTGCCAAATTCCCGCGATCCCTTATTACAGGGGGATCAGAAACGGCATATAATAGGTCCCAATCTCGCAGTTTCAGATATGCAGTCCTGTTGGATCTCGTTCTTTAAGAAATATCAGCAGTATCAATGCCCACCATGTAAAAAACAGTGACAGCTCCACATAGTGCATTAAATGTGTAGAAATCCCCCTGGAAGAAGTACGTTTTTTACGAAACGAACGTAGGGCGAGCGGCGCGCTGTCGTCACCCAAGAAGCTCCTGACGTTCCCCCAGTGGACAGGGTGCCTGAGAGTTTTGTGTACCGGCCGGCACATTAGATTCAAAGCAAATTTTAAACTGCATAACTGTAAGTGCATTTTTAACTTTTTAAATACATTTCTACACATTTAATGCACTATGTGGAGCTGTCACTGTTTTTTTCATGGTGGGCATTGATACTGCTGAAATTTCTTGAAGAACGAGATCCAACAGGACTGCATATCTGAAACTGCAAGATTGGGACCTATTATATGCTGTTTCTGATCCCCTGTAATAAGGGATCGTGGAAATTTTGTAAGAGGCCAATCTATAAGTCTGGTGGAGATATCACGTTTTCCTTTGGACACGTTTATAATCAATCTGTAATGTGGCACAGATGCACGGGTGTTTGACATACTACCTGCTATCTAATGAACTTTCTGCTGTTAATATTTTGGACTATTAACTCATTTATAGCCAAAGTTTAAATTTAGCTAATGTCTTTTTGATCCAAGTGTTTTTCGTCTGTTTTTGGTTTTCATTTGTAAATCACCATCACCATCACTAGTGTGGGACTTTGAGGTGGCTGCATGCTGCACCCTAGTGGCCAATATAGGTCGTTCCTGACATAGCAGCCAGCCTTTCACTTATATCACTATAGATCACCCACTTGCATACGCTTGTGTCTGGCAAGAAGGGTGGTTGAGGTAGCGCGATTTATATTTTTCTTATGTTTATTTCTTGTAGTTATTGTTTACATGATAATCGCAGCACCTGGAGGAATTAGACTGTTCTCTTCCCCCCCCCCCTTTTCTTATTTTTTTGGTATTTTTTTAGCGCAGTTTCTTTCTATTTTTCCAGACTTTTAGCTGAATCTGTCAATAGTCTCACTTCTGTGGGGACTTTTTAAGGGCTAGTTCACACCAGACGCAGTTCCGTACAGTTTCGTGTGCATTTTTACTGCACTAAAAATGCATGCACAGTGTTTTCCATGTATTCCAATGGCTCTAGTTGGCTCTAGTTCACACCATGCGGTCAGTTTCCAGTGCAGAAACTGGCCGGAAACTGACTGCATGGTGTGAACTAGAGCCAACTAGAGCCATTGGAATACATAGAAAACACTGTGCATGCATTTTGTGCAGAAAAAAAGCACACGGAACTGCGTCTGGTGTGAACTGGCCCTAAAGAATCTTGGTCAGCTATTCTTTGAGGAGAAGCTTAGGAAAGCTAAGTCAAGAAAGGATCATTTGGGAAAACTTGTCCTATCCTTGTTTTGCCCAAGATAATCCAAGCTTGTCTGCCTTGTGTGAGCCACACTACCTCCCTCATTTAAAAGCTGTTAGATGTGAGAAATCTGCTATACATTAACCACCTCAACAGTTCTTATACTCCACTGTTTGTCTATTTGCATCTCCCTTTCAGCATTTAAATATTTTTTGGGGCTAACCAATTAGCGGCGTAGATGTCGCAATTATGGCCGAAGTGACTGGTGAGTCCAATTTGTGCAAAAATGCTGCTATATTAATACAAGCCAAGAGGTACTCTTATGTGGAGCACTATCTTTGTTATGTGGAGGAAATAGTTTTTTACCCCAGTGTAGGGTGATCACCTTTTTTGATCAGATGTTGTTGTTTTTTCTGAACTTCTTTTTCGATGTTGCCACAATTTTGGACAGGAGAGATTCAAACATATATTTTCTAACCTTATAGTCTATATTGGAGACTTATGGAGTGCCAATGGTCCCCATACTAATAGTATCAAATAACACATACAAGAATCCTACCATTTATTAAAATCTTAATAAACGTTATGTCCTTTTCCTTCCCCGTGGCTTTGGTGCATGGGTATGCGCACCTTCATTTTTTATTTAAGTATATAGTTCTGGGGCCATGCCTACATCAATAGAAACTGAGCTCCTTGCAGTTGCGCTTTAGGAATTTTACAAATCTAGTGAAGCTTCAGGCGATAATAACTTGCTTCTTCCTATGAGAACAAGGTAAATAATAAATATTGGAACATGACCTAGAGAGGAAAGGGGAGGCTTGAAGGTAAATGCGGGTAATACGGGTAAACCGCACTTTTAAGATGAGTGAGATTTCTTTATTGATATTGCTGGCAGCCCTATCATATGTATTTGTCCTATCTTACACAGTGTTTGCACTGTGTGGATGAGATAAGTTCTTGTATCTTCTATGTCAAACCTGGCGATGATTGAAGCCCTGCTTCAGTTTCCTCTGTCAGTCCATTTAAGTTGTTAAAAACCTTATTACTTCTTCTCCCCTGTGTTTGACTTTCTCCAGCACTACGGTCTTATTTACTGACAAACACTGTATCTGTATTTCTATCAAGCTAATTTCTTCATTAATTAATGATAATTTATCTCGGAGAGTGACTAAAAGTCTCCCAGCCTAGCAGAGCAGTCATCGTAGAAGCAGCTTTTCCGTTCCAGCAGTATTTCATGTACATTTTGCCTCTGTGCACTCTAATTGCAGGTGACTACAGTAAGAACTCATTAACGGCTTGCCTTTGACTTGTCATGTGGTTGAGTTATTGCTGCGCTGCCGAGCAGTGATGAATATATAGTCTTTTCACTGTCTTTGGGGAGAGAACAAGGCCTGCATCTTGCTTGCCAGCTGGTCTGTATCCAGACATAATATAATCATGAGAGAGGCACGCTTTGGCACTGTAATAGCGAAAAATTGTGTTTGTGTAAGGAATAAAATAATAGCCACACATACCCCTTCAAGGGGAAAAGAGTTGAACGCCTACAGAAAGCCAACAGCGTCCCGTTATGTGATGTCTTCTCTGTCCTGTTCTGCAGAAGCACAAGTGGCCGGGGTAAATTGGTGGTCTGGAGTGAAACAGGCTGCTGGCTTGGTGATCTTTGTAAAAAAAAAAAATGTAATAAAGGATATGTTGTTTGCACACATCTGAATGACGGAGCTTTTGCTTTTGTCTTGCCTGTGCTCCTTTGCAGATACCCTTTCCCCACAGTGTTCAGCAGCTGCAGCAAGAAGGACTTGGACAGCAGCCTGGAAAAGGGAGTGGGCATGTGTCTCTACAACATGCCTGAAGTTACAGAATCGTTTGGAGAACAGAAGTGTGGAAATGGATACGTTGAAGAAGGAGAACAGTGTGATTGCGGAGAACCAGAAGTAAGCGAGTAGAACAAGCTGTGTATAAATTGGCGGCATTGTACCGGGCAACCCACTTTATCAGGTCTATTCTGTTTAAAGCAGAACTAAAGGCAAAACTTTTTTATTTTCATTTTAGCCTAAGGGAGATTTATAAATCATGTCAGTTCTTTTTTTTTACCATCTGTGTCCCATTGGGGAGACTTCCCTTCATCTCCTGTCCAGTGTTAATTTTGGCAGCAAATTTCGATTTAGTTTTTGTCTTAGGACTAAAATGGCATTTTCGTTTTACTCCCATTTTAGTCTTCTGCAACTGTTTTAGTCATATTTAGTCAACTAAATCTCAGTACATTTTAGTCGACTAAAAGTAATTTTAGTAGTTTAAAATCTAATGGGTGTAATTAAATTGTATTGCAGTAATTAACATTTCTCTACAATTTCCAAACTCATTATATACTGCTGGAGTGAAAAATCTCATATGTTATTATTTATGGTATTGAGGTATGAACATGCACTACAGACCAATGTTAATTTTAAAGTCAAATTTCAATTTAGTTTTAGTCTTAAGCCTCGTACACACGATCAGACTTCCAGCTGACTTTTCCATGGATTTTGATCCGAAGGGCATTGTGCGTGAACTTGCTCTGCATACGCACGGGCCGACATTTTCAGACAACATTCACCAAACCACGTGATTTTTCAACTCTTTACCGCCACCCTTTGGGCAACTTCTGCTATTGAAGGAGAAAGGAACATGGGGGACATTGTATGAATCAAGCAGCCAAGGAGGGAACACGTCAAAGTGTGTCTGGTGGGTCCTACCCACCAGACACACTTTGACGTGTTCCCTCCTTGGCTGCTTGATTCATACAAAGTCCCCCATGTTCTTTTCTCCTTCAATGTATCGGGGATGGAGGCTATTGTTTGTCTATATATGAACATAGCCTCATATAAAGTCCCACTTAGTTTAGCCTAGGCCCAGCATCTATCAACTTCTGCTATTGTTGTCTGATGTTTAGCATTGGTTCCGAGCATGCGTGTTTGTACTGGATTTTAGTTGGATGAATTTGTGTACACACGATCAGATAAACCAGACAGTTGGTGAGCATGAAGAGCCAAGATTTGTTGTTAGTTCAGCAACAATTGTCTGATGGAGCATACACACGATCAGAATATTTAGTCGAGTAAAATAGTATTCTTTTAGTCGACTAAAATGTTTTAGTCATCAAAATTAACACTGCTCCTGTCTCACAGCCAAAACAGGAAGTGAGGGAATTCTTGGTTGTCCCCACTAGAAGTTCCTGCCTCCATTCCTGTTCTAGTGACAACCCAAAATTTGGAGTTCTTTCAGTTTCACTCTTGGAGATCATAATTAACCACTTAAGGACCCCTTCACGCCGATATACATCGGCAGAAGGGCACAGGCACGTACCTGTACGTTCCCTTTAGGAGCCCAGCCACGGGGTCGCGAGCGCACCGCCAGCGGCGCGCTCCCGACCCGGTCCGAATTTACGTGACCGCGGGACCCGTGTCCCGCGATTGGTCACAGGAGCTGAAGAAGGGGGAGAGGTGTGTGTATACACACCTTCCCTGTTCTTCTGTGTGGCAGTGACACTGATTGTCTGTTTCCTGATACAGCCTATAGCCACGCCCCCTACAGTAAGAATCACTCCCTTAGGGCACACTTAACCCCTTAGCGCCCCCTAGTGGTTAACCCATTCACTTCCATTGTCATTTTCACAGTAATCAGTGGATTTTTATAGCACTTTTGCTGTGAAAATGATAAAGGTCGCAAAAATGTGTCAAAAGTGTCCGATGTGTCCGCCATAATGTTGTAGTCATGAAAAAAAACGCTGATTACCGCCATTACTAGTAAAAAAAAAAAATATTAATAAAAATGCCAATATAACTATTGCCTATTTTGTAAACGCTATAAATTTTGCGCAAACCAATCGATAAACACTTATTGCCATTTTTTTTACCAAAAATAGGTAGAAGAATACGTATTGGCCCAAACTGAGGAAAAAAATATTTTTTTATATCTTTTTTGGGGATATTTATTATAGCAAAAAGTAAAAAATATTGCATTTTTTTCAAAATTGTCGCTCTATTTTTGTTTATAGCGCAAAAAATAAAAAACACAGAGGTGATCAAATACCACCAAAAGAAAGCTCTATTTGTGGGAAAAAAAGGACGCCAATTTTGTTTGGGAACCACGTCGCACAACCGCGCAATTGTCAGGTAAAGCGAAGCAGTGCCGAATCGCAAAAAGGGGCAAGGTCCTTAGCCTGCATATTGGTCCGGGTCTTAAGTGGTTAACCGGACAAATATAGAGGGTGGCTCTCCCTAATGGGGGCACAGAAAGCAATAACAACCTGACAGGCGGTCTAATCTACTCTGTCAAAACTAAAAATAAAATTTTGACTTTAGTTATACTTTATACAAGAGAAGTGTGCAAAGTGCACTAACCTATAGCAGCCTATCACAGGTTTACTAATCTAACATGGCTTTAATATAATGACAACAAAAAAGTAGTGGTGTGCCCACCATTACCCAGAACAGGCTTTCAGCAGCATTCATTGGCCTAAATCAGTGGTCTCCAAACTGTGGCCCGAGGGCCGGATTTGGCCCTTTACTAGCCTTTATCCGGCCCTGTGGGCAGTATTGCTCCCAATGATATGAGGCACTATTCCTCCCAACGACACCAACAATGGGGCTCTATTTCTTCCACTAATGGAGCACTATTCCTCCTCCTACTGCCCACCAACACTGGGGCCATGTTTATTCTCACTGATGCTCGGCCCTGGGACATTTTCTACCCCCATTGGTCAGAATACGGCCCCCCCTGAAGTTTCAAAGACAGTAAACTGGCCCTTTGCTTCAAAAGTATGGAGACCCCTGGCCTAAATAAACGGTTTACAGCACAGAACTACAAGTTACAGTAGTTTAAAATGTATGTCTAGGCAAAGTACAATTAAAAATATTCAGTACATTTCTGAAATGTACTTACATTATGTTTCCCCTCGCTTTGTGACGTTAAATTGATGTTCCGGCCCAAAAAAATTTAAATTAAAAACCAGCAGCTACACATACTACAGCTGCTGGCTTTTAAAAATATGACGTGCCTGTCCTGGAGTCCATCGATGTCAGCACCACAGATGTTTCCATCAGCTGTTGGGTGCTGCCGCCATTGCGAGTAAGGGAACCTGGCAGTGTAGCCTTTTGGCTTCACGTCGGGAACCCTACTGCACATGTGTGAGGCCCTGCTCCTCTCTCCTATTGGCCCGGGAGGAGGGAACCCGCGGTGACGTCACGGGCGCGGCGCGGACTCTCGGAAGTTCGAAAAGATACCTGTTGAAGACAGGTTTCCTGTCCCCCTTCCCCCCAAAAGGTGCCAATTGTGGCACCGGAGGGGGGGGGGGAATCAGATGAGCGGAAGTTCCACTTTAGGGTGGAACTCCGCTTTAAGGTCTCATTCACAGTAGGCTCTTCTAAACGTCTTTCTCCTGACAGGATGAAAGCAGTTTTTAAAAACATGCCTAAGCTGCATTTTTTTAAATATGTTTAGGTGCATGTGGACATATTCAGGCACATCAATTGTTTGGGCGTTTATTTAATTGACCAGAATATTAATTTATTCTGGCCATTGAAATGAATGAATGCTCAAGCTTCTAGCATTTCCATGTGTTAAGACGCATCAGGCATTTGTTTCTGGCCAAATGCTTCTCTCCTGAATACGATTTTGATTTCTGCCACTAAACACCCCTGCCTCTAAATACCAGGTGTCATGTGCTAGGCAAGTTTTCGCGGGGTCCTGGTTCCAGGTGCGGCATCCACCTTCAGGGTGCACGCATCCATGGACCCCGCCAGCGCGGCCTACCAGGCCAGAATTGCCGTCTACACAAACCGTCATCTGGAGGTAAAAGGGGACTCCAGTGACTTACTGGGTCCCCAGTTCTATTGAGAGGATCCCAGGCTGGGTGCCGTTCGATTGGGGGGTCGGCCTGAGGGGAACCCGGAGGCAGGTTGTCCAACAGGACTTAAACTAACCAATCGGGGATCTGGTGACCGGAATGTTGACAGGTACGTTTTGCTGTCATCTGGTGACCTATGCTAAAACCTACTGGGAGGATTCGCTCCATTTGTCCATCTAGCACAAGGTGTGTGTATGTATGTATGTATGTGTAGCGCCCCCTTACTTTCAGTATGGGCACTACGCTAAAGTTAGTGGGGAATGGGAGAGTTACTTTGCTCCCATTCACAATTTGCTAAAATTGGGACTTCTGTCACTCCAGAAACGTCCACTTGTATCAGTGAGAATGACGGCACTAACAGAAAAGTTGCATTGCTCAACCTAACTTCACTTATGAAAAACAACAGCTTAGACAAGGCAAGGGCATTTTTATGCATAAAATGTAGGCCTTGAAGTGTTTGCAATATAGGCCAGGGCCTTAAAAGACAAGATTTTAACAGTGTGTCAGAATGCCATTGTTTCTTCATGTTTCATTATTATTCACGATTTATCTGCCTTTTTTTATATATCATTCTTCAAGGAAAAAAACATGTATATTTTCTGAGAAGTATGGAACTCCGATACCTACGTCATGAAGATTTGTGTTTACAGGGGGTAGAACCTGCACAACATTTAACCATTTAAATAGAAACATAATATATATATATATATATATATATATATATATATATATATATATATATATATATATACACACATATATACACATACATACATATGTAGCGCCACCCGCAGGAGCCGTTGATTTGTTATTGGGATCGGCATATTCAGTTTCCTTAGTGTGGCGTATGGGTGCAGTTGGAGAACAAAGCAGTGAGCGAAGGTCCAGACAGTGAATAAAGGGTTTTCCAATGCTTTATTTCAAGGCCAAACACGGCCAACATCAACATCAATTGTCTGTGCTCCAGGGATGCAATACCATTCCTGGCCAGCAGTTGGCACCAGAGGGGTTCTGGCAGAGCAACTTTCCCCAGCAGCCAATTAGAGGAGCTTCTCCCTCGCGGGGCATGTTGGGGGAGGGTATATCTGTGACAGGTGTCATGTGCTAGGCAAGTTTTCGCGGGGTCCCGGTTCCAGGTGCGGCATCCACCTTCAGGGTGCACGCATCCATGGACCCCGCCAGCGCGGCCCACCAGGCCAGAATTGCCATCTACACAAACCCTCATCCGGAGGTAAAAGGGGACTCCAGTGACTTACTGGGTCCCCAGTTCTATTGAGAGGATCCCAGGCTGGGTGCCGTTCGATTGGGGGGTCGGCTTGAGGGGAACCCGGAGGCAGGTTGTCCAACAGGGCTTAAATGAACCAATCGGGGATATGGTGACCGGAATGTTGACAGGTACGTTTTGCTGTCATCTGGTGACCTATGCTAAAACCTACTGGGAGGATTCGCTCCATTTTTCCATCTAGCACCCCTACAGTAATTGGCCTGTGGCAGAGGCCCTAGAGCCAGGTCTGTGAGAGAGATCTGTTCCTCCCAGCAAATCCTAAGTGACACTTCGGCTGCCAGGCTTGTGAGAGGGGTCTGTCCGGGGGCACTTTGCCCACTCCAACTAGAGTGGCGACGAATAATAATTTGGTACTCCATTGAGCAAAGACTGCTCAATTAATATCCGGGCCTGACACTGCAAGGTTCTCCCTTCTCTTCATCAACCTGCTCTTCCCATTTGATGTTGATGTTGGCCGTGTTTGGCCTGGAAATAAAGCATTGGAAACCCCTTTATTCACTGTCTGGACCTTGGCTCACTGCTTTGTTCTCCAACTGCACCCATACGCCGCACTAAGGAAACTCAATATGCCGATCCCAATAACAAATCAACGGCTCCTGCGGGTGGCGCTACATATGTATGTATGTGTGTATATATGTGTGTATGTATATATATATAATGTTTCTATTTAAATGGTTAGATGTTGTGCAGGTTCTACCCCCTGTAAACACAAATCTTCATGACGTAGGTATCGGAGTTCCATACTTCTCAGAAACTATACATGTTTTTCTTTATCGTACATCACGGGACACAGAGCGGCATTCATTACTATATGGGTTATATGGAGTACCTTCAGGTGTAGACACTGGCAATCTCAAACAGGAAATGCCCCTCCCTATATAACCCCCTCCCATAGGAGGAGTACCTCAGTTTTTCCGCCAGTGTCTTAGGTGTTAGTCATGGTTTAGCTTGCCTCCACATCCTTGGGATTAGGTGAGCTAACCGGTTCTGTCCAAAAAAGCCTCAGCGCTAAAGTGGTCAGTAACCGGACCCCAAACCCTTGGGGTATAGCCCATAATGCTTTTCTTTTTAGAGAGCTGGACCCTGGGCCCAGAACTTAGAAACCTTTGGGTGCCTAATGTTTCTGTTGCCAGAGTGCTATATGGGCCCAGGACAGTGGATCCTTCATAGGAACCCAGGGCCTGAAGGTCTAGACATCCCCACCGAGATGGGGGAAGATTGGGCCTCTTGCTTGGCAAAGTCCTGCGGCATGGAGCAGGTAAGTGAGGGGAAAACTTGCGGAACTTGGTTCTTAGCAGGTTTTTTCTGGGGGGTCACAGGGGACATGCCTAAAGTTATGCGCTGCATCTGGCAAACTAGTCACATATCATAAAGATAGGATGGCTCTATATGTATTATTCCCCATAAGATGTGACCTCCCTTGTAGTGTTGGAAAAGCATTGAGTGGGGCCTGTGTGATATAAAAGTATATGTGTGTGTCAGAGAGCTGTGCTTACCTGCAAGCCTCCAGGCGATGCTCCATTCAGTCTTCCTCCTCACGGCCTGCAAAGCAGGCAAAACGCTGACCTCCTCATGGTTCCAGGCTGCAGGCTGCAGTTTGCTGGAGCAGAGAGGTCCCTTCCTCCCAACCCCACCCCCCCCCTGTCGGGAGGGGCATTTCCTGTTTGAGATTGCTGGGGGGGAAGGGCGGGTCAGTGGCTTAAGGAAGGGGCGGCCCTTCCTTGTTTGTTCCATATAGCTCATTCAATACTTTGGAACTGAGGAGGAAAGACCAGAACGGCAAGCACGGGGCGCCGAGGACACACAGTGGCCAGAAAGAATATTGCAGTCTTCAGAAAGACTGTTTTCAAGCCTAGGAATAGGCTGTTTCTTTTCCATCTCATAGTTTTTCTTGCAATACTACTCAGGGGGACAGAATGTTTTTTCTTTCCTAGATTTGAAAAAAAAAAGATTTTTTTTGAAAAAAAAAAAAAAAAAAAAAGTGTCATCTAGGGGAGAGGAAGCATTTTTTATCCCCCAAACAGGTGTTTGGGCATTTAACTATTTATAAGTCCCAGGTACCAATAAGTAGCAGGTGTACCTCGGTATTGTACCATGGCATCAAAAAACAAGGGTACAAGAGGTGGGGATTCCCCCAGAGAGTCTGAGGTCTCGGACAAAGCTATGCCGCTGCTTTCCCCACAGGGAGCCTTGGGGCCATCGGGATCTGGGGCTGGAGCTGACGCGGGTCAGTCCAACCCTAAGATGGTCACGGAGGAGGTATTACTCACCTCTTTAAAAGAGATGCAGAAAAGCATGGGTAAAATGATAGCCGCAGCTATGCGGGGCAGTAAGCGGAATAGATCTCCGTCGCCCGAGCGCGGACCCTCAGAAGAGGAGGTCCTTTCCTCAGGGGAATTGGACGACCTCTTGGACAAGGACCAAGTAGGTTCAGGGATCGAAGATCCGGATACAGAGGAGTCTGGGGCAGTCTCCCTGAGGGAGAGCTGGTGGATTCAAGGATTGTCGGACTTGGTCCATAGGGCATTCAACTTGCCAGTACCAGATCTCCAGGTATCGACGGTTTCAGCTTTGGGCTCACTGAGGGCGCCTCAAAGCAATGCTGTGTTTCCGATCCATCCTCTATTAGAGGGAGTTTTGTTCCAAGATTGGAACAAGCCAGATAAGATCTTCTTACCACCTAAGAAGTTCTCTGTCCTATATCCTATGGAAGAAAAATTTTCCAAAAGATGGGCTACTCCTGCAGTGGACGCAGCCATCTCATGTGTTAACAAATCGTTAACATGCCCTGTAGAAAACATACAGGTGTTCAAGGATCCAGTTGATAAGCGCTTGGAAGCACTACTTAAGAACTCCTTCACTACTGCAGGGGCAGTAGTACAGCCAGCTGTGGCTGCGATTGGGGTCGCTCAAGCATTATCGGATCAATTTAAGCAGATGCTTAAACTTATTCCTGCCCAGCAGGCAGAAGAATTTTCGGATGTCCCTAAGGCCATATGTTTTACGGTAGACGCAATCAAGGATTCTATCCAGCAAGCGTCACGTTTATCGTTATCCCTTATCCATATGAGAAGACTCTTATGGTTAAAAGGCTGGGAGGCTGAGCCCCCATGCAAGAAGCTCCTGGTAGGGTTCCCCTTCCATGGAGGACGACTCTTCGGAGAAGACCTAGATAAATACATTCAGACCATTTCAAACGGCAAGAGTACTCTCTTGCCAACTAAGAAGAAGGTTCAGGGGCCTGCGTTTAAACGACAGTATTCCCCTGGGCAGGGGCCCTCTAATGCCAAGCAGTATCGACGGCCTCCTGCAAAAGCAAACTTCGGCTTCAACAGCAAATCACAAGGACAGGCTGTTAGAGGCAAAAGGCAGTGGTTTCGCAAACCAGCAAAACCAGCCCCCAAGCCAACCTTATGAAGGGGCGCCCCCACCCACGAAGGTGGGGGGAAGGCTGCGACTCTTTTCAGAGATTTGGGAAGCCAGCATTCCCGACGAGTGGGTACGGTCTTCCGTGGCCACAGGCTACAAATTAGATTTCCTAAGGTTTCCTCCTCCTCATTTCCAGGAGTCGAGGATTCCAAACGATCCGCCTCGGATTCCGGCCAGTCCTGGAACAGGGGCTGGGTTTCTACTCCAACCTATTCATCATCCCAAAATCCAATGGAGATGTCAGGCCAATTTTGGACCTAAAAATGGTAAATGCATATCTAAAGATCCGCTCATTTCGGATGGAATCCGTGCGGTCAGCAGCTGCCACACTCCAGAAGGACGACTTCATGGCGTCCATAGACATAAAGGATGCCTACCTTCATGTTCCAATTTATCAGCCACATCAAAGATATCTACGCTTCATGGTGGCTTCGCGTCACTTCCAATTCGTGGCGCTTCCCTTCGGGTTGGCTACGGCCCCCCGGGTGTTCACGAAGGTCCTAGCTCCGATCCTAGCCAAGCTAAGGATCCAAGGGGTCACGATCCTAGCATACCTGGACGACCTCCTAGTCATAGACCACTCGTCTCCCGGCTTGGAGCGAGCAGTGGCCCTCACGGTCCAATACCTCGAGAGGTTCGGCTGGGTCCTAAATCGAGAAAAGTCAGCTTTCCAGCCCACAAGGCAGTTGGAATATCTCGGCATGAGATTAGACACAGAACAACAAGGAGTGTTCCTACCTCTGAGGAAGGTAAAAGCCATCAAGGAATTAATCCTACTGGTTCTAAGCAAGAAAGAACCGACTATTCGCCTATGTATGAGGTTACTAGGCAAGATGGTGGCCACGTTCGAGGCGGTACCATACGCCCAGAGCCACACTCGCATCCTACAGGCAGCCATCCTGTCAGCATGGAGCAGAAGGCCACAGGCCTTGGATATCCCGTTGCCGCTCTTATCAAGAGTCCGACAAAGTCTGTGTTGGTGGTTAGACCCTCAGAATCTACTGAAGGGGAAGTCTTTCAGCCCAGTGGCTTGGAAGATAGTGACCACAGACGCCAGCCTGACGGGCTGGGGAGCAATTTTGGATGGTTGCACTCGCCAAGGTACTTGGGCAAAGCCAGAGAAGCAGTTGCCCATCAACATCTTGGAGCTCAGAGCTGCTCGACTAGCCCTCAGGGCTTGGACGTCAAAATTGCAGGGGTTCCCGGTGAGAATTCAATCAGACAATGCCACGGTCGTGGCATACATAAATCACCAAGGGGGAACCAGGAGTCAAGCCGCTCAGAGAGAGGTGAGCTTGATTCTCCTATGGGCAGAGGCGCATGTGCCCTGCATATCGGCAATATTCATTCCAGGAGTGGACAACTTTCAGGCGGACTTCTTAAGCCGCCAGACTCTATGGCCGGGGGAATGGTCTCTGCATCCACAAGTCTTTCAAGCACTCTGCCAAAGATGGGGAGTGCCGGACGTGGATATCATGGCATCGAGACTCAACAAGAAACTAGACAGGTTCATATCCCGCTCAAGGGATCCGATGGCCTGCGGAACCGATGCGTTGGTTTGCCCTTGGCATCAGTTCAAACTTCTTTATGCGTTTCCCCCGCTCCAGTTACTACCCCGCCTGCTGCGCAGGATCCGGGTGGAACACATACCAGTCATCCTGGTAGCTCCAGCATGGCCCAGAAGGGCATGGTACTCACTCATCCTAAAGATGGTAGTGGGAGACCCTTGGACTCTTCCTCTACGGCCAGACCTGCTATCGCAAGGTCCGATCCTCCACCCTGCCTTACGGCATCTAAATTTGACGGCCTGGAAGCTGAATCCCTGATTCTCAGGGGTAGAGGTCTGTCTCAGAAAGTAGTCTCTACCCTAATCAGAGCCAGGAAACCGGTCTCTAGGGTGATTTATTACAGGGTCTGGAAGGCCTATGTAGGCTGGTGTGAGTCCAAGCGATGGCTTTCTCGCAAATTTACCATCGATAGAGTATTAAGTTTTCTCCAGCTAGGAGTGGATAAAGGATTGGCATTAAGCACAATCAAAGGACAGATTTCTGCTCTGTCAGTGTGGTTTCAGCGGCCGCTGGCCACCCACTCGCTGGTTAAGACCTTCCTTCAAGGGGTCTTACGTATTAACCTCCAGTTAAATCCCCGCTTTGTCCGTGGGATTTAAATCTTGTTCTGTCAAGTTTACAGAAACAACCGTTTGAGCCGTTGGCTGAAATTCCTTTGGTTCTACTGACAAGGAAGTTAGTATTTTTGGTTGCCATAGTTTCCGCAAGAAGAGTTTCGGAGCTAGCGGCCTTATCCTGTAAGGAACCATATCTTGTTTTTCATAAGGACAGGGTCGTTCTCCGCCCTCATCCTTCCTTCCTACCGAAGGTCATATCCAGTTTTCATTTGAACCAGGATTTGGTATTACCATCCTTCTTCCCTAAACCTACTTCCAGAAAGGAAGGGTTGCTGCATACCTTGGATATTGTCAGGGCCATGAAGGCCTATCTTAAAGCTACAAAGAAGATCCGGAAAACAGATGTGCTGTTCATTCTACCGGATGGGCCCAAGAAGGGGCAGGCAGCTGCAAAGTCCACCATTTCTAGGTGGATTAAGCAATTAATCACTCAGGCCTACGGCTTGAAAGGGTTGCCTCCTCCAGTATCATTAAAGGCTCATTCTACTAGAGCCATGGGCGCCTCCTGGGCAGCACACCACCAGATCTCTATGGCTCAAGTTTGCAAGGCGGCAACCTGGTCTTCTGTCCACACGTTTACAAAATTCTACAAGTTGGACGTAAGAAGGAATACTGATACTGCCTTCGGGCAGGCAGTGCTGCAGGCTGCAGTTTGAGACCCTCGGATTCCGGGGGCTCCTCTTTTTTGAGTTAAATTTAAAATTTAAAATGATTTTTCTCAACTAAGTTGGATTTATTATGATTTGAGTATATCTCTAAATTAAATCCTTTTGTCTTGGAGATGTTCTCCCTCCCCTCATTGTAAGCATTGCTTTGGGACATCCCATATAGTAATGAATGCCGCTCTGTGTCCCGTGATGTACGATAAAGAAAAAGAGATTTTTAATACAGCTTACCTGTAAAATCTTTTTCTTGGAGTACATCACGGGACACAGAGCTCCCACCCCTCTTTTTTGAGGACCATTTTGGGAGGCATACTGCTTGCTACAAAACTGAGGTACTCCTCCTATGGGAGGGGGTTATATAGGGAGGGGCATTTCCTGTTTGAGATTGCCAGTGTCTACACCTGAAGGTACTCCATATAACCCATATAGTAATGAATGCCGCTCTGTGTCCCGTGATGTACTCCAAGAAAAAGATTTTACAGGTAAGCTGTATTAAAAATCTCTTTTTTTCCTTGAAGAATGATATAAAAAAAAAAGGCAGATAAATCGTGAATAATAATGAAACAAAGGCATTCTGACACACTGTTAAAATCTTGTCTTTTAAGGCCCTGGCCTATGTTGCAAACACGTCAAGGCCTACATTTTATGCATATAAATGCCCTTGCCTTGTCTAAGCTGTTGTTTTTCATAAGTGAAGTTAGGTTGAGCAATGCAACTTTTCTGTTGGTGCCGTCATTCTCACTGATACAATGACTTATGTTGCATAATGTTTTGTTTTCCTCAGTGGGAGAATGTACAGTGTGGAGCCTTCTCTCAAGGCTTCACTGAAAAGTTTTAATAAAACTTCTGCATTAGATCAAATCCTTTTTTTCTTCTTCTTTTGCCAAATGATTATTTACAGCAAAAGATTGTTGGGGTGATCACATATATGGTTGTTTGTTTATTACATGTATGGCCTGGATTAGGGCCCATTCATATCAGTGCATTTCCGTAACATTGGGGGAAATTTGTACATTTTACCATGACACACAAGGTAACATGAAACACAGTGATTATGCATTCTTTTTTTAATTAAAGGGGTTGTAATCCCTTGTGTTTTTTCACCTTAATGCATCCTATGCATTAAGGTGAAAAAACACCTTGCAGTGTCCGGCTCCCCCGTTTTACTTACCTGAGCCCCGAATTTCTGTGGGCGCGATCCCACGTCACGCTCTCCCCGACTTCTCGGCTCTTCATTGGATAAATTGATAGCAACGCAGCCATTGGCTCCCGCTGCTGTCAATCAAATCCAATGATGCGGGGGGCAGGGCCGAGTCATACAATCAGCGTCTAAGGACGCCGGTTGTATGACACGGGAGCGCGCCCACAAGGTTACCCACTCGGGAGAGTGCTTCCCAGAGGGGGTCATCTAATGCGGGGAGGAGCCGCGAGAGCCGCCATGGGACCCCAGAAGAGGACGATCGGACCACTCTCTGCAAAACGAACTGCACAGTGGAGGCAAGTATGACATGTTTGTTATTTAAAAAAAATAAAACACGAACATTTAATATCACTTTAAGTCACAAATAGCCAATGTGGTGGATTTACTAAAGCCAAGTGCACTTGCTCCAGAGCTTAGCAAACAAGGTAAAACTTTGCTTTGCAAAGAATACCCAAAGAATACCCAAGGAAAATAAAGAAAACTGCATTTTTCTTTGTACATAATTGGATGATAGAACCCAACAGAGCGTCCCTTCAGATCTAGAAAAAATGCACTTAACCACTATATTGTGTGGCAGGGCAGCCACTCTGCACCAGATCACATACCCAGTACGTGATCTGATGCTTCTGGGGCATGCACCACCTACAACCTGCTCCTGCTGTGATTAAACCCAGTGGCAGGGACAATGGCAAGCTTACAGCTGCAGTAGCAGCCTTGTGCTTAGTTTTAAAACTCATTGAGTACCAGGACATTTAAAAACATACCTTGATAGACAAGTGGTTAATCTGGTATTCCCCTGGATAGGACAGGACATGATAAATAGTGTTTGAATTGTGGATTCAAGTCCTCCCCATTCAGGAGAATCCTCCTTTGAATCTAAAATCAAATCAAATTCTAGTATATAATTCCCTGTCCAGAATCACACCAATTTAATACTTTTAAGCCCTGAAGAAGGAAGCCACAGAAACCCCCGAATTGCATGGAATGTTTCCAACCATAAACTTTATCTAGGTGGTCGACACCTATCTAATAATCTTTTTCCACAGATGTTGAGAATTTTTATCCCAAAGAGACAGTTCCGGGCCCATTGAACAGAGCTGCCTCAAAGTAAGCTGCTAACCTAGATTTAAATACTCCCCAAGACCAGGTTTCATTGAACCATTTGCTTATCTTTCTGTTTATTTTAAAGGGCATGTTAAGGCACCCAGACATTTTTCTGTAACACACTTCCATTCTATCATACCACATTGCACAATTGTGAAATATCTATGTGATGTGGGGTGTTGAAAAAATTGTTGCAAGTCCACTTTTATGTGTTTTTTGATGTGTTGGTAGCCCATTCCGAGTTAGGTTGCCATAACATAACACACTATTACTATGTCATCTGCAAAACACTGATGTCATTTTCTTTCTCTTTCCTCTATGGATTGTTCCGAAGTGTAGACTTTTTAGGGGGGGTATAAAAGTGTTATGATAAGGAGAGTTTCCACCTCATCCCTTTAAAACGGAACACATATTAATTATACAAGTTCTGTGGTTGATTAAGGTGGTAATTAAACTCACTTGGTGCCTTATCTGCATTTAATTAGCCTCAGAACGTCTGTAATTCATGTGTGTTTGGGTTTAAAGGGATGAGGTGGCTACCCTAATGATAGACATCACAGCAAAAGCCTAGTACACACGAGCCGAATGTCAGGTGGCATCGGCCAGTTCAATAGAAACATTTAGTCCGTGTGTACGGCATCTGGCCGGCTTCTGTCAAAGAGGCTTGACCAAAAAAAGGTCTGCCGATCAGCATCCGGTCATCACTGGCTGGTGTGTCCAATAGCTCAGCAGGGGGAGATAGCTGTACTAACATCAAATCATTTGTGCAGCGGCTTCTCCTGTGCTCTTCAATTTTATTTTTTTCATTCAGCCTGCTAGGTTGAATAAAAGAAAAACCCTCAGTGTGTTCCAGGCTTAAGTGGATCTTTTGCCTCTCATTATAACTGATAAGAGAACTGCACATCGGTGGCGTTACGATAAGTTATAGCACCAGTATGGCTTCTAATACAGAGTTCTCTCTCTTCTTTTTTCTCTTATGCATCCCTGCAGAATGTGAAAGGTAAGGAGATTCTAATTGGCTGGCTCCCAGTCTTCTGACAGAAAATGTAAATCTTAACAAGCACTTAAGATTAAAAAAATGACCTTGTGTAAAAAAATTATTCTATGCAACAGTTTTTTTTTAATTTTAAGTAGAAGTCCACACTAACAATAAAATCTCAAAATTTACAGGCATCAACCAGCTCAGACTAACTTATCTAACCCTGTAAAGAAAAAAATCGCTATACATACTTTTTTGAAGCCGCTCTGGTCTGGTCTCCAGCAGCAGAAGCTCTGCAGAAAAGACGTCTGACAACGGCTGGGAAACTAATGGGAAGTGACGTCACCCATAGAGTTACTATGGGGCTTCTGTTGTCGGCTGCCTTCTCTGCACACTCCTACACAGCTAAGCTGCCGCTGACAGCTCAGCATGGGACTGGACCAGAGCGGCTTCAGAAAAGGTATGTATAGCAATTTCTTCTTTACAGGGTTAGATAGGTTAGTCTTAGATCATGGATACCAGTAGATTTTGAGATTTTAGTGTTAGGTAGACATGTGCAATTTGTTTCGTTCCGAATTAGTTTTTTTAACGAGTTTCAACAAATTAGTTAATTTGGAAATATCCGAATTTTCGAATTTCCGAATTTTTCCTAATATTCGGAAATTCGAATATTTGAAGATTCGGAAATTAAAAAATTCTTATTTTCGGAAATTTGGAAATTTTAAATATGAAAATCCAAAAATAAGAACTAACTAATAATAACTTGACTATTACTAACTATACAATTATAGGTATACAAAGTTACAAATTATCCAAAATAATGAATGCCGTATCTAAAAGAATGAAACGTTAGTAATTAATAATAATACATAACAATAATAATAATAAAAACGTTTTATTATTATTATTTATTAATTTGTTCTGTTCTATTTGTTTAGATGCGGCATTCATAACTTCAGATAAATTCGTATTCGTTACAGTTACTAACCAAATTTTAAAGGAAATTCCAATACCTATCTGTCATGGATATGCAATAAAGTCTGGCAGCCTACCTGTCTCCATGTGTTCATTAGAGGCCTGACCCTCTTTCTGACTGTCTTTTATTACCTTCCTCCCTATATGGCTCCACCCCAGGCCATCCTAGGAAGCCTATATTAACCACTGCACTGCTAGTCTGCTTGGCTGTTCAGCCTTTGTTTGTAGTTTGTTCCTGTCTGCAGTGTGTTACATTTACCTTCCTGTGTACCGACCTTGGCTCGTCTCTGACTTCTCCTGTTTGCCTGTTTCCCTGACCCTTGGCTTGTTCCTTGTTTACTCTTGTCTGCCTGTTGGCCCGACCTCGGCTTACCCATCACTATCGCTTGTCCTGGTTGCTGCTTCCCCTCTCTCCCTGCGGAGCGTGACCTTGGGGACCCCAGGGGTCGTGACCTGGATCCAGCTGCGGCAAAGGCCATCCTCACCACCAGAGGCTCTGGTGAACACAAAGCTGGGTCTTAGACTCCGCGCCCTGGAGAATCTTGGGCTCACGCTTCCCCTCTGATCGCAGCAGTCGGCCATAGGGTTCACTATCCTGTGGTGCATCCCTGACCCCAACAGGGTGCACTTGTCACCTGGCCACAGGTGACCTGACACTATCATTTAATAGTTTTTAGTTGGTTATTATTTAGAATTTTTGGATTTACGAAAAAAGCAAAAAAACAAATGAAACGAAAAGCAACACATTTTTCATCAGTGCACATGTCTAGTGTTAGGGTGGACTTCTTCTTTAAGCTGCAAGCAAAAAAAAATGATAAACATTTACCCCAAAATGAATGCAAACGTATGCTAAATAATCATAAATAGGTATGTGAAAAACCAAATTCAAATTACATACAATGGATCAAATAAATGCAATGTGAATCACTGTGCAAATATACAACAAATAATAAAAGTATACATAAACAGCGCTAGTCCATGACAAAGTCCTCATTTAAAGATGTGTCCAGTGAGAAGTGTGCAGTAGCAGAAAAATCTTCACCTTCTTTCACCTCTTGGGTACATTCTCACCTTTATAAATATGACCCCCACAACCAAGATCATATTTCTCATTTGTGTAAATCCCCTCCCAGGCTGCTAGTAGAAGCCGAGATTTGTGTATAGCCAACTAGATTATAATCGGCAGGTCCTCCACATAATAAAGAAGGGCGCTGAGGTAGTTTGGGCGTTTTCCAATGCTCAAGGAAGACCGAGAACAGAGTTCATTGTAATATTTTTTGTTGGTAAAAGCCAATATGAATTACACTCACATTAAAGAAAGGAAGAAACCACATGCATTACTTTCAAAACAAAGTGTTGCTGCTTCTGTGAGTGGCTGTGTCTGTCTTGCTGCTCCTTGAGCCCAGCAAGCACACAGGTAGCACTCTCCAGGATCGATCCAAACCATGCCAACGCGTTTCATCACTATGACATCAGAGGCACATCAGCCCCACATACACCTATTTAGCTTTGATTGGTTATCGCAGTAAATACATATATTATAGAATGATCTTGTTTTCTGGTGTGATCCAACCCAATCTGAATAGAGTGGGGAAGAGTTAGTTTTTGTTGGGTTTTTTATTGCTATCTATATTCATAATGTAAAGATTTGCTCTCCCTTTTTGTCAGGACAGAGGGTGATTGATAATCATCCAATGGGGACACACATAAAAACAAAACTGTAGTTTTAGCAGAGTAGAGAGTTTGTCTGTGCCTTCCTTTCTCGATGATGGCCCATTTTTTGTACGGGTGTTGCAAAGACAGGAAGCAAGGGAAAATCTATTCAGTGGGGTCATAGATGACAGTAAAAACCTGAAAACAGAAAACCTAAAGCCTCATTTACCTGGGTGTACTACAGAAGAACACCCGTGTGAGTGCTGTGTTTACCTGCATGGAGATACACAGGTGTTTCATGAATTCCCAAGCAGGCAGTCCCATCCATGTCATTTGCAACGCAGCAATTGCACAAACACTGCCACTGCTCCAATTTTAAGAGCCATGCAGGTACTGGTGCTGTCAGACTGAAAGCAGTGACTATATCCATGCAGCCAATGCCTACATATTGGCATGAATGGGACTGTCTACAGGTGCATATGCTGCAGTACGCACATGGAAAGGAGGCCTAAAAAGAAATATTGTTAAGAATAGAAAAAAGCATAGATATTTAATAGACGTGCGCACTGCCGAAAAATGTGTTAGTTTTCGTTTCATTTGTTGGTTTTTTTTCTCGAAAATGTGAGAATTCAGAAATTCGAAAATTTAACATTTTTTTAATTACGAATTCTTGAATTACGAATTCGGAAATTTGACAATTCGAAAATTCAGAAATTCGGGATTTCGAAAATCCAAAAGAATGAAAATCAAAAAATTCTAAATAATACTGAACTAATAATAACTATTAAATTATAGGTATTGGAATTTTCTTTCAAATTTGTCTGTTGGTGAACGTAACGCATACAAATTTATCTGTTACAAATTATCCAAAATAAAGAATGCCGCTTCTAAACAAATGGAACGGAATAAATGATAATAATCATATGTTTTTATTATTATTTTTTTATTAATTGGTTACGTTTCATTCGTTTATATATGGTATTCGTTAATACGGATAATTCGTAACTTCGGATACATTTTGTATTTGTAAAGTTCGCTAACAGCCAAATTTTAAAGGAAATTCCAATACCTATAATTTAATAGTAATAGTTAAGTTACTATTAGTTGGCTATTATTTCAGATTTTCGAGTTTTCAGGTTTTTGAATTTTCGGATTTTAGTTTTCTTATTTTCGTTCTTTTGAATTTTCGGGTTTTCATTCTTATTGTTGGATTTCCGAAATTTCGGATTTTCGAATTTCTGAATATTCAAAAAATTTCGGAAAATTTGATATTTCCGAATTAATGAATTAGTCGAACTAAACAAATTGCACATGTCTAACATTTAGTTGCCTGTGTAACCCTTGGTTTATGCTCTTTGCAATCACAAAGTTTAGCTTTTATTGATGTATTCTTATTAGAAAAAGATTTCTCTTATTTTTTGTACCTTTGACTAAGCAGGAAGTATGGGAAAATTACACCGTAGGGGACACCGAAAAAGGTTCTACCCATTCACATGTTTATTTCAACTAAAAGAAAAAGTTTTGGTTATTGTTTCATTTCAGCATTCTTTCGTGTGTATTGATTTAATAATAATTATGAACTGGGAGCCTATGCCTCTTAGAACACCTGCAAAGGTGATTACCCCTCTTTTTCTGTTTCAATACGTTTTTAATGAAAAGGTTTACATATAATAAAGTAAGAACAGAACATTTGAGTCACACATCCTCATGCAAAATGAAGAGCCAGACATAAAATGGGAGTATTGATTGTGAAAGCATGACAGTGCAGAGGCATCAAAAGGAATCATTGGTTCACTTGTGATCAGTATGAATAACACAACTTGGAGCACTGTGTACAGATAGGCCTGCTTAGACTGTACAGTTCCTGAAAGGTTGCAATGTATGTCATTATGTCATTGTGCCTCGATGGGAGTCAAAGGAAATGGAGAATTGAAATAATTTTTTTTTATGAATTTACATTTTGTCACCTTCACCGTAATATAAGGATTTCCACAGAGAGACACAGAGAGACTTTACAATTATAAGTAGATACATCTATCCAATGTGCATCATTTCGGTGGAACCTGCTTCAGTATAGCAGCTCCATCCTTGATTTTTAAGCTTTGGTTTGTAATTTACATGCCTCTTTCCAGGAATCTTCCGAGGTTTTTCTTGCTGTGCTTCACTGAACAACATCATTTTCAGCCTCTATTGGAAGACCAGTTAAAATATCAATTTCAATTTTCTTTCAATGGGGTTGGCAACATGAGAATATGTCTGTGAACTTGTGAACTAAAAAATGATGAAGAAAGTTAATTTCTGGCGAGGGTCTCTGTGTGTCCTGTATTATTATACAAGAGAATGGCTTTGTGCTGTTTTTAATCTCTGTAGGTCTGCTAGGCCAGGGTGGGGTCAGCTGGACACGTAAAAGTAATTGCTTGAGGAGCATGAGCTAGCATATAAACTACTTAGATTATGTGTTCATGGCCTTTACCCACAGTTCCTTTTTGTTAGCCTTTTAGAAATAATTAAGGTTATAAAAATTAGTTACATTGCCATTTTGAATTTCCTAATATTTAAAAGGGTAAGTTCATTAAGCTGTATGAGATTTTGCAACTATATTTTTACACTTTATCACGCAAAAAAAAAATCTTATCCAAATGCCTATTGCCAGGGCTTTATTTAGATATAATTCCCTCCTGGTTACATCTAAATGACAATAGCTTTGGCTTTTTTCTCATAGTATAGGTCCAGGAACGCATCCAATCACATTGGAAAGGTGGGTGTGGCCAAATTGCAGTGGGAGGATCTTAAAGGGGCAAAAAACACTAGGATTGCGTTGTGTGAAATTTAGGGATGTGCTATGTACAGAGTGCAGTTTCAGGGGTGCCCTATGCACAGATTACAGAGGTTAGGGGTGAGTTACATACCGAGTGCAGGATTCAGGGGTGCCCTATGCGCAAAGTACAGTTTCAGGGGTGCACCTATGCGCAGAGTGCTGTTTCAGGGGTGTCCTATGCACAGAGTGCCGTTTCAGGGGTGTCCTATGCATGGAGTGCCGTTTCAAGGGTGTCCTATGCACAGAGTGCCGGTTCAGGAGTGTCCTATGCCCAGAGTGCAGGTTCAGGGGTGTCCTATGCGCAGAGTGCAGAGTTAAAGGGTGTGCTGTATTCAGAGTACAGGGTTTAGTGGTAAACTATGTATAGTGTACAGGGTTCTCCTCTTTCACAGGCTGACCACATCTCACCCCTCTGCTCCTCTGCACCACTCTCCCCATCCCCCCACCTCTGCACACATCTCTAGTACCTCTAAGCAGTGTAGGCAGCCCCACCTCTCACACTTGTAGGGAGATCTTTAGTTGACATCTGTGCATCCAGACAAAGATGTAGATGATGGGGCAGCTTACCATGTGATGTCTGCTCCCACACTGCACCTGATTCTCCCTCCCTTGTGAGTGTAGGGCAGGGATCTGTGAGAACTGCCGGGAGGTAATCTGTCCTTATAAACCCAGAAGGCTTCTGTGTTTACAAGTGACAATGGTTAGCAGGAAGCGGGGGGGAGGGGCGAGAGTCGGCGGTAGTGGAACTGAGCTATTTGTACTCTCTCCAACCCATGTGTCATGTGATTATTTTGGTAAAAATAAATGTTATAATGCTCCGTTGGAAACTGCATGTAGTCTGTTTTAATGTAGAGAACTACTGTTCCACATTCTGGACCACCAAACATGAGGAAAGAGAGATAGTTTTGTGATTTCTGATTGCCAGGACCTGGACTCGAACCCAGGAGCTCTCTTGTTTCTGGTGGTATTTCTTCTTGCTGAGCCTCCTGGGATGCTGGACAGCTGCTTTTCTGATCTCTAAGACAACACTTCCTTATTTGTCTAAAAACCATGAACCCTTTGCTCCTCTTATGAACTTCCTATGTAAGCCATGCCTTTGCACTTCCTATTTGCCAGATTAGTGTGCCCTCTCCAGCACAGTGTTTCTCAACTCCAGTCCTCAAGTTGCCCCAACAGGTCATGTTTTTAGGATTTCCCTCAGATAAAACGGCTGTGGTAATTACTAAGGCAGTGAAACTGATCAAATCAACTGGGGCAAAATAATGGAAATCCTGAAAACATGACCTTGAGGACTGGAGTTGGGAACCAATGCTCCAGCCAATATCTTGCTCTTGTCACTCCTGCTGCTGTCTGTATGTTTGCTACCACTTATTACAGACCTTTGGCTTGTTCCTCAACAATGCATCTGCTTGATCCCTAGCTGCAACCAATTGTTATCAACCTTTGGCTTGTTTACTGACTATGCTTCGGCTTGATCCCTACCTGCTATATCTGGTACTGAACCTCAGCTTGGTCACTACCTGGTGGGGCAAACCTAAGGACCATGACCGGGTGCCAACACACAGCAAAACCCATCTCCACCATTGGGAACTCCTGATAAATACCAGTTATATTTATACCCCACACCTTAAGTGAGCCTGCATCATCTGCCAGGGTGACCTGCTTGTATACCTATCCTGTGATCTTCCCTGCTGCTGTAGCTACTGGTCTCTGAATCTGGCCCCAGACCGTGACGCTGATCTAGAACGTGTCTTCTGAATCTAAGATACCTCTCCTCCCCCCTACAGTTTTAATGCCAAAATTAGCTAGGAAAAATGGCCAGAAGTGTAAAATGTCAGGCTTTGTTCTGACCCTCCCTAGTCTTAGAGCCCTAGGCTCTGTCCCCAAATGCCATTATAGTAAATACAGTACTGTGGTTCATATAGGCATAAAATCAATATTTTTCCCATGTATGTAACTTTTTTTAACCAAAGGTGTCCTTTTAAATTATGTATCCGCATTTAATCTCCTGAAAAGTGACTTTATTTCCATTTCAAGTGGTTTAGAATTCTTGTCTCCCCCAAAGATACTACCTAGAACTTCAAAATTGCCATCAGGGAAAAACTTGTGACGTTTTACCTTGATAACTTATGTGGTATTTACAATTTTCTTATAAAAATGCAGCAATAGATAATATGCATGTGTTTATTACAATGGGCAGGGACGCTTTAGGAGCGGTCTATTTTTAGCGCTATAGCTTGTAAATCGCAAAAGGGGTCTAAACATAACCAGTCACATTGGACCCTTGTGTCTAGAGCTATGGAGTGAGGCAGGAAAGCCTGATTGCAAACACTTCCAATGTTGGCTTATGCCGTTAACATATAAATGTAATATTATTGCCTAATCCAGCCAAACATGTCTACTTAGAGAGACTAATATCCAGTGTGTATGGGCACCTTAAATCCCAAACCTCCCTAAATCAGGACTAGCGTAGTTCCCATTCTAAAACTATATACAGTGGAACCTTGGATTACGAGCATGGGCTAGCACAAAGGTATATAAATAAATACACAACACAAGATATAATCCAACACTCGTTTATTTACTTGGAATTTATATGGCCACGGTGTTATCCATAAGGGGGTTAAAATGTATTAAAATAAATAATTAAATAATTAAATAAATAAGCCATCTTGGCTAAATATGTATTTAATAAGGAATTAACTGGTGTCCATCCAGCCAAAGCTGGACGACTACTCCCCCGCTTGGACAACAGCATGACTTTCGGAAGAAAAAGGGGACGGGAGGGTGGGCGCTGCTCAGCTGACTGGAGCGGTCTGATAAGCCTGCCGCACCTGGATCCTTTATAACCTCCTACAGGGTGGGATGTTCAGCCGACCGTCCGGCCAATCAGCAGCTCTTCCACCTTAGCCAATCCCAAGGCTGTTGCTGCCCAGGGACGGCGCGGACCTGCAAGATACATAACACAGCAGGAGAACTGTATGCTCTCCCTTTGAGCCAGCCCATGTTGGTCCAGCTTAATGCTGTGACCTGTCATTCTCCTGGAATGGATAATGCACGTAATCCGAAGTACTCGCATATCAAAGCGAGTTTCCTCATTGAAGTCAATGGAAACTAAAATAATTTGTTCCGCATTGACGTCAATGGGATGCAATACCGCATGCGGCCCATGGCCAGGGAGCGCCGCAGAGCCTCTGAAACTGCCAAAAAGTCCAGAGGACACTTCGGCTGACCTTGGCAAACCTCGCAAAGACTTCCTTCCTATTTGCCAAGGTCAGCCGTGCTCTCCTCTGGCCTTTCCTTGCATTTCCAAACAGCGTCGAATGGCTGCAATCGGCGGCTTTTGGTTCTGCTCGGCTCCCCCCCACCTCAGAACAAAAGCGGTACTGCACACGGCTTTGGCCTGAATCGTGCTCGTGTTGCGAGACAACACTCACAAACCGAGTCACAATTTTTTAAAATACAGTGCTTGTATTGTGAAACGCTTGTTAACCGCGTTACTCGCAATCCGAGGTTCCACTGTAATTGCGAACGCTGCACTGATGTTTTTTTGTTTTTTCATGTCCTACAGGGGGCAGTTTACTGGGTTAAAAATCTTTTGGTTCACCAAGCTGGAACAACAAAGTTGTTGTTAAAAGTCAAGAACAATTGTGTTTAACTGAAAACATGGAAAGATACTGAAATAAAACGGATATAATGAGAGAATCTTGTTTTGCTTACCTTTCTTATAATTTTTTATTCACTAATTACTTGTAAGATTAAATTGTGAGCTCTCCTGGGTCTGGCACAACTGAGTATTTGGCTTCATGCACACCGGCATTTTTTTTCAGTTGCTGTTTTGCGTGTCAGACATTTTTTTTAACTGCCTTTAAACTCCCCTGCATGTTATCCTATTTTTTCATGCATACAGTGGCCCGGATTCACAAAGCAGTTATGCTGACGTATAACAAGATACGCCAACGTAAGTGCAAATGTGCGCCGGACCCACAAACTAAGATGCGCCTAAAAACAGGCTTCATCCCGCCGACGTAATTTGCCTACGCCGGCGTAGGGTGGGCGCACATTTAGGCTGGACGCATGGTGGCGCTCCCATTGATTAGCCATTCAAATATGCAAATTAGTGAAATACGGCGATTCACGAACATACGTGTGCCCGACGCAGTGCGCGTAAGTTGTACGTCCGGCGTAAAGTTATTCCCCATAAAGGAGGTGTAACCCAGCAGCAGACATACAAAGGTCTGCACCAGGGAACACAAGCCGGCGTATTTTACGTTGGACGTGTCTGGCTGGGCGTAGATTACGTTCATGCCGTACGCAGTGATCCGGCGTATTTTAGGCAGTTGTTCCAACGTGGTTGTAAGCATGCGCAGGGGGATGCGTCCATGTCTCGGCGCATGCACAGTTCGTGATACGTATCTGTCTGGCGCTCGGCCCATCATTTGCATTGGGTCACGCCTCATTTGCATGGCTCACGCCCACTTCCACCTACGCCGGCGCACACCTTCGAAACCCAGCGCAGCGTTGGGAGCACTGGCTTGGTGAATTCCATGCTTGTCTCTCTGCGCTGCGTTGGCGTAGCGTATATTGTTTGCGCTATGGCGGCGTAATGTGCGCCCGCTCTCTGTGAATCTGGGCCATAGACTTTTATCAGTGTTTTTTGGCAGGAGAGTTTAGTGGCAGAAAAAAAAACCTCTGACAGCTCCTTTGTCTTTTTCTGCAGTGGAGGCTGCCAGCCTCCTTAACAACCAGTGATTAGCTGGTTGTTAAAGCGGTTGTAAACCGCATAAACTTTTTTTTTTTTTTTTTGAAACCCGCAAGGCAAAAGGCATAATCAGCCAGTATGCACCGCATACTGGCTGATTATGAAATACTTACCTCGGAACGAGGTGAGGAACACTTACCTGGTCCACGCCGAGCGAGATGTCATCTTGCTCCGGCGTGTCTTCCGGGTATCGCCGCTCCAGCGCTGTGATTGGCTGGAGCGGCGATGACGTCACTACCGCGCATGCGCGCGGGAGATTTAAATTCGGCAAGGTCAGGCGGATGCCGGTCCTTTAGCCGAGGATCCCCCCTGCACATGCGCCGCTGCAATCAGCGGCGCATTGCGGGGGGAATATCTCCTAAACCATACAGGTTTAGGAGATATTCTTGATACCTACAGGTGAGCCGTATTATAGGCTTACCTGTAGGTAAAAGTGACAAAGTGACCACTTTAAGAAGCAGACCAGGAAGCTGGCCACTGTGTCCTTAACAACAGATGACTCATCGACTGTCAGTGGGGCTCCCAGTTGACAGCTGAATGTAAATGTAGCACTACCCCCGGAAGACCTGCTGGTTTGTTTTGGGTGGCATGTTACCTCTATTTCCTCGCCGTCTAGGGTATCAGATGAAAGTTGTGAAAAAGTTCAATGTCCACACTTTAGACTTCTTTTTCTTTGATTTATTTGCTGAACTTGGTAAAGGAATAAAATAAGTAGTTGAAGAGGTGGAAGGGTAGCAGGTAATAGGTTCAGGTGCACAACTTCTGTCCGGAAACACTCCTGCTTCCAGCAACACAGCTTTCGTCGCCACTCTAGCCAGAGTGGGTATTGTGCACCTGGATAGGCCTCTTTCACTAGCCTAGCAGCCGGGATGGCGCACAGAAACTGGTAAAGTGTCTGCCACAGACCTTCCCACAGATGGAGGTATGTTTGGTCCAAAATCCTCTCCACACAGGATCTCTCCCGATTAACTTCTTGTAAATTTAGAACTGACAGGCGACCATCATTCAGCCTTTCCGTAATGGTGCGTCCTTTGATGAAGTTCAAGGCCTCTCCTGAGATACCAGCCTTGTGCTCGGTACTCTCCCAGACAGGTTCTTCATCGAGCGGCTTCCTCCCTCCAGGATGGACAGCACAGGACCACTCTGCAAACGTAGACCCAGTCTGACTACCGGGCCTACTTAGTAGATCACAACCCCGGACCAATGTGGTCCCGGAGGTTGGAACACGCACCCCCGGCCAGGAGGGCCACTCATGGGGGGGTGGTGGGACGACAGACCAGCGTTTGACAACCCCGGTCCAATGGCATCTGTCCCTTAAATACTCCTCCCTGGCATGCACATCGGGACAATCAACCCCCACTGATTGGCTGCCGAAGGGGAGCACGCAAAACACCTTGACCTGACTGCTGCCACCCTTGGCCTGGGGTTGTAACGGCACCCCAGACAACAATAGTGGTTACTCACAGTACAGCCATGGCTGGAACAGAGGCCCAGAATTTGGAAAAATCATACGGTCTGAGTTCACTAACTCTCACACTACATTCTAATTTTAAAGCAGCGCTGGCTAAAAAGTAGCAGGCCGCTACATAAAGAAATTATTGATGGCAAAATAAATGTGGGCAGTGGCGTCCAGACCATTAGGGGTGCATGGGCGCCGCCACCCCTATCCATGCGTCCGGCCCCCTAATCTACATGCAAGGCACCAGACGCATGGATTCCAATGGGCTTTTTTGTTTTTTTGAAGTAATAGGCTTCAAAAAAGGGTGGGCCCGGGGCGCAGAGCACTGTGCCCTGAGGCCACCCAGTTGTGTGACAATATCAAATAAATATTCGCTATTGTCACACTGATTCTCCTCCCAACCAATCAGAAAGTGGGTCCTGAGACTCATCACCCGATTGGCTGAAAGGACAGGAGATCCTATTGGCTGCCATGGGGAGACACACAAGAAGCGGCCGCCCAGAGGGAACCGTTGCCCACTTGATGGGGTAAGTGCGGGGGCCAACCAATGGGGGGGGCTGTGGAGCAGGTGACCTGACCGGAAGGGGTGGCTGTGGGTGCATTGATTGCCCCCCAAAAAAACAGCCTCCACCGGTTGTGGGTGCCATCGCCCCCCATCCGCCCTTTCTGGCCAGCTGGCTACCGGTTTGTTAAAGACATTGGCGGCCCCACTCCTTAATGCTGCAGCTACTAAACATAACTTATACACTAGGCTAAACACTGCTAAATGCTGTCCAGCATTTCAAAAGCAGTTAGCTTTCTAGTGTGCATGAAACCTTAGTGATGACTGTTGGTTGGAGAGTACTGCGGTATATCATTCAGTATGAGCCAAGCATAAACAGAATGTAACATATCCCATTCCAGCAATAGATAACTTGTGAATGACAGCATGGCAAGGAGATCCACCTCTTCTGAAAATAGAGCAGTATTTACCCTGGATAAAAATCTAAAAACAAACATATGCTAGACATTAGTAAATGATGTATATTCAGAGAGGCATAACCCTTTTTCTTGGCTTTGCTTTCTTTTACCATCTTGAAGCACTTAAATATTATGAAGTAGGAGGAATGGATGGGGTTTCCCCCTTGTGGTAAGCAAAAAACTCCATGCTGATGCCACAGCCAACAAGTGCTGCAAAGATCATGCTTTGATGTTTGGTATCCCTCAATGACTCTCTCATTCTAGTCGGACTCATTCTAGTTGGATTCAGTAAATAAAGTAAGCTCTTGCTATTGTGTGACAGAAATGTAAAAAATGCATAAGCAATTATGAGTATTTTTTTTTAAACTGTGCTTTATTACCTGTAACAAATCTTAAAGCGTAACTCCACTTTTGTTGAGAAAAACACATTCCCCTCTGGGTGATCTATGTACATTGCAAGGATTATAACGATCTTTGTTATAGATTCCTACCTTTTGTTGTTCTGAAGAAATCCATGTGTTTGTCTGTTCTGAGTGGGTCCAATGGGAGTAGTTTCATAATTTACTGTCAGGTGTGGCAGCTGCAGAGCTCTGGGGAAATTTGCTGGGCCTGCATCCCTTTAGACGTGTTTCTATTGAAAGTATCTCTCCAAAAATTAAAATTTTTTTGCAAGGGATGCCTGAAATCTGACTTGTATCTTAGGCCGACTTCTTGGAGAATTGGTGAGCCAATCACACAAGCAGGAAATGATGATGAGAAAAACCCCAGGTAGCCATATTGCAATGTATTAACCACTGGTAGCCATATTGCAATGTATTCTCAGAAAATTGCATTGGCTGCAGATTGAAAAGGAAAGGTAATTTTTAATAACATTCAATTACAATATGACTTGTGTAGCAATTGTATTTGCTATATTATTTTTTCTTTCTTTGCAATTTTCTACCCCCTGAAAGTGAAACGCCCTAAAACTTTAGGGTCTTAGCGGTGCTTTAAAAGCGTTTTTTGGGCGCTGGCAGTGTGAAAGGGCTCTAAAAGCACTCGGGCTTTTACATTGGGATTGCAGATGAGGCAACTGTGACAGTTGGGCCTCGTACACACGATCGGATTTCGATCGGACAAGTCCGTGGATTTTTGTCCGAAGGGCGTTGGCTGTGAACTTGTTTTGCATACAGACGGCAGAACTTTTTCAGCCAACATACACAAAACTACGTGTTTTTTCAGCTCTTTAGGGCCACCCTTTGGGCAACTTCTGCTAATGTTTGTCTGATGGTTAGCATTGGTTCGGAGCATGCGTGTTTGTACTTTGGATTTTAGTCTGAGAGACTTGTGTACATACGATTGGATAATCCGACAGGACACATTTGTTGTTGGACAATTTGAGAGCATGCTATAAAACATTTGTTGTTGGAAATTCCGACAACAATTTTCTGATGGGGCATACAGACGGTCAAATTATCCGACAAAACCCTTCCATCACACAATTGTTGTCGGAATATCCAATCGTGTGTATGGGCCTTTATTCAAAGCATTCCCTAAAATGTTATGGTTTTGGGTAACAGTAAAATCAATGGGTTTAGTTCCCCCTTAAGCGTGTAAAGGTAATCAATCTAAATCCTTCATAAACTTGCCTGTAAAGTTTAAAATTATTTAAAAAACAAAAGCACTTTAAAGTCAATAATAATGAAGAGCCAGATCTTGCAGCTATCTCTGTAATTCAGTTATCTTCTCTGTCCCAACCTTGGAATGTTGGCTATCATTTGTTACTGGAGCTCAGGAACATTTGTAATTGTTGCTTCTGCCAAAACCATTTGAGAAAACAGCAGGTGGAATTGACTTACATGACACAGATCACTTGCATAGTGATTAGCACTAGGAGACACATTCCAACTGATTTAGAACACTCATAATAGATATTTATTCCGAAACAGCCCAGTGACCCTTTTTCTGGCTGAATCTGTCCTGCCTGGACTAAAAGGAACCTGTCAAGTCAGGCTTTCTTTTAGTCCTACGACCATTTCCACGTAAGAAACACTTTCAAGCACAATGTATTTTAATCAATGGAAACATCTCAGTAATACATTTTAATTATTATTAATATTATTAGGTACTTATACACTAGTGGTGGCTGGTGAAGTTTTAGGATGGGGGGCGCAAGGCCCCGCCCCTCCACGTTTGGTCCCTCCCACTTCTCATAAGTCACACCGCTTATAGAATCCACCCACTCCATCCCCTGTATTCCACTTGCTTCCACTCATGGTGTCAGGAGTATACAGCTCAGCATCACAGGACAGAGTATATAGCCCCAGCATCACAAATCATGGTATATAGCGCAGCCTTACAGATCGGCGCAAACTAAAAAATTACACTGTTAGTAATGAAGGACTCTAAATGGGCATGAGATTACCAGAGACTGCGGACATACTGCACGAGATTACCAGAGAGTGCGGACATACTGCACGAGATTACCAGAGACTGCGGACATACTGCATTAGATTACCAGATACTGCAGACATACTGCACAAGATTACCAGATACTGCAGACATACTGCACAAGATTACCAGACTGTGGACATACTGCACAAGATTACAAGATGAGACTGCGGACATACTGCACGAGATTACCAGAGACTGCAGACATACTGCACGAGATTACCAGAGACTGCGGACATACTTCACAAGATGACCAGAGACTGCGGACATACTGCATGAAACTACCAGAAAATTTAGATAACCAGGTAGTTTAAATATAAAAGATAAATTGTTAATATGCCGGGGGTGGGGGGGGGGGGGTGGAGGCTGCGCAAATATTTAAAGAAAAAAAAAGTTAATGGGGGGGTTTGGGTGTAATAAGCGGGGGGGTGATTGGTGCTTACTGCTGCAGTTTTCGGGGGAACATTGAAAAGAAAGAAAAAGACAATAAGAGGGGGGGCAATTTTCAGAAAACAGTGAAAAGAAAAAAAGTCAATAAGAGGGGGGGTGGTTGCTTTTGGCCGCAATTTTCGGGGAACATTGCAAAGACAATAAGCGGGGGGGGGGGGTGCTCGCGCCTGCAATTTGCGGGGAACATTAACATTGAAAAGAAAGAAAAGTTAAGCGGGGGGGGGGGCGGGGGAGCTTGCGGCCGCTATTTTCACCTGATAATTAAATAAATGTTGATCAGCTTCAGCTGTAGGGATGACGGCCGCTTCAATGGGGGGTTGTTTGGACGCTGCTGTCTCTACAACATAATTACTCAGCAGGGTTCTGTTCTTTACCTGATACGGAGACAGCGATGAGTTCCACTAAGCCGATGTCACTTCCTGTTCTTGTACTCCTAGTGGGGAACTGAAATAAGCTCTTTACTGTGTGCACCCGCAATACTGTCCATCACGCCGGAGGCTGTGGTGCGATGGGCATAGCCACAAAGGCATTTTTTCGTTGCCAATGTAGAGCCTCGTCTGCAATCCCGTGATTGCACAGATGTGGCGCATAAGACTAAGACTTTTAGTTGAATAGCAAATTTTCGTAGATATCTTTACCTAGACTAAAAAGAGGGACAACTGAGGAGAAAAGATGGACAGAGGGATTTGCTTCCAAAAGAGGGACAGTTGGAAGGTATTCATTCTTGTAGTTTTAAAATGTAGATGGGCACAAGTTACTTTGAGGTCACAGCACCATTTTTATACTAGAAGTCAAATGCATGCTGAAAAAAATCTGCATTAGGTTTTTCCCAGAAAAGAAAAGCCAACATTTTTTAGGTTCACAAGAGCAAGCTGTGGTGATATATTCAAATTTAGGATAGGGAACATAAAAACTTTTTGGAACTGAAAAAAATAAAAAAAAACTGTGCTTAGATCGAGTTTGCATATTTGTACTGTTTAGGCCAGCGTTTCTCAACCTCAGTCCTTAAGTACCCCCAACGGGCCATGTTTTCAGGTTTTCCTTTACTTTGCACAGCTTATTTAAATCAGTATTGATAAGAACTATTTTATCTAAAGGAAGTTCCCAAAACATGGCTCATTGAGGGTACTTAAGGACTGAGGTTTTGCAAACCACTGGTTTAGGCAACCGGGAGCCTAACCAAGCAGGTTATTGAAGAAGCAGATAAGAGCTTTGCTAAACGGAACTGAGACAAAATAAGTTACATTTTAAAGCTAAACAACATTAGGGGAAGCACAAGTGTTTATTTTATTTTTTGAAAACCGAATACCCTTCTACCAATGTTTACTACTTTTTCCTTTGACCTGTCAACAAAGATGTGTATGCATTTTGCCACAATAATATAGCCTACCCTCTTAATTGATTATAGAGAATCTTTGGTAATGACTAGGAGGTTGAGTTAGAGTCGGTTCACACTAGGGCGACACGACTTCCAGCGCGACTTCCAGAGGCGACTCCGACACGATTCGAGCATGAACCACAGGGCGATCTGGGGCGATTTACAACACGACTTGAAGTCGTCTCCAGGACAGGAGACTTTTCAGTGGCCAATCAAACAACAATCAGCTCTAGGGGAGGGAGGGGGAGGGAGAGGTTTGCCTGTTATCTTCCTGGAAAGTCGCTTCAGTTAAGACAGTGATCAGACTTGGATCAGACTTGGATCAGACTTCCATTAAAATCAATGGGTACAATTCGCCTACAAGTCAGATTGAAGTAGTACAGGAACTTCTTTTGAAGTCGGAGCGACTCGAGTCGTGTGTATTAAAACCGCTCCCATTCACTTGCATTGTTTTTCTCGACAGCGCGACTTGGGACGACTTGAGGCGACTTCAAGTCGGATCCCAAGTCGCCCCAGTGTGAACCGGCTCTTACTAAAGGAAAATAGGCTGTTCCTTTTGTAGGGGAAATTCCCACAGAGCTTAAAAAATGTGGTTACATTTCACTTTGCAAAGAATACCCAAACAAGTGCAAGGAGGGGAAAAAACAGCATGATTGAATGATGGAAGTCGGTAGAGCTTCACCTCATTTAGTAAGCTATGAGGCAATTTCCCTAGCAAAGTGCAACTTCCTTTGCAGTGAACAGTCTATTTGCCTTTTAGTAATTCAACCCCATTGCCATGGGGCTGTCGCAACTACAAATGCATCATTGTGAAGCAGAAGAAGGAAAGCTTCTACTGTTTATGATAGCAACAACTTTTTGGTTCTTTTTGTTTTTAGCTCAGATCTACTTAAAAATCAGCAGAAATGGTGGCCAATGAGGCCCTTTTTTTTTTAAATTCTTCTACACGTCTATGACTACAATGGGAACTATATAAAAGAGGAGCAATAAACAGAGAAAACATCTGTTACAGAAACCATTCAAATTTCTTCTTTCATTTTTCTAACATCTCACTTGGTAACATTTCCATTTTCTCTGCTCTAATTTTTAGACATCGGCCTCTTTTATTTCCTTCTTTTTTACACAGCATGGTTGTTTCCTGAAAATAGACTTTGGTTATGCTATACGCTTAGTTTAGATGTAAATAGTGCTCAGCAGTGTCCTTTAAATAAACATAGCTTTTGTAGTTTGCGATAAAAATTGCTGTTCAGCTTTATTTGTAACTGTTTAAATCAGTTGTAGAAACCCTTGGCGGTATGTTCACGCATGGAATAAGAAAGACTTATAAGGGCTTACACACACCTCTGTCTATAAAAAGAATATATTTTAGGTCCCTAGTTTTTTTATGCATTATCGTGTGTAGGTACGGTGAATATCTTTTAAAATTGCACTGTTTAGGAGATGGTCACAATTTGAGCAGCTGGTGACGTCACCAGCGCATGCGCACTGCAATCTACATTGACGGCACAGGCAGTTCAGAACCCTGTGCTGCAATTTTGACTCTTGTGCGCACTGTGTGCTGCCTATCCCAGCATTTTTGTGGGGGTGGAAGACACAGGTGCCCTATCGATCCCTATTGCCTGAAGCCTTTAGAGAGGTTTAAAGTGGTTGTAAAGGTTAATTTCTTTTTTTTTTTTAAATAACAAACATGTCATACTTACCTCCACTGTGCAGTTGGTTTTTCACAGAGTGGCCCCGATCCTCCTGTTCTGGGGTCCCTTGGTGGCTTTCTCTGCTCCTCCCTGCAATAGCTAACCCCCTCTGGGAAGCTCTCTCCCAAGGGGGGTTACATTGTGGGCGCGCTCCCGTCTTATACACTCCGCATCCATATAAACGGAGTGTATGACTCGGTTGCGCCCCCAGTGGGTGAGTCATTGGATTTGATTGACAGCAGTGGGAGCCAATGGCTGGGCTGCTATCTATGCAATCAATGCCGAAACTCCGTGGAGAAGAGGACGCCAGGGATGAGCCGAGCAGGTGAATGGGCTCAGGTAAGTAAAACAGGGGGGCTGGGGGGCCCCTCATTGCCAGGTGTTCTTTCAACTTAATGCATAGGATGCATTAAGGTGAAAAAACATGAACCTTTACAAGCCCTTTAAAGCTGCTGCAATTGGACACAGCTGGATACTGTACCATGTAGAACTATGCGTAGGTTAGTATGCCCAGAACACAGACTTCTTGCATCCTGGGCATTTTTCACTAGGCGCTTAGTACCCCAAAGGTTAGTACCACAGTGTCCAGCCCTGTCTAGCTGCAGCAGCCTTCAGCCTCTCATAGACTTTTACAGGCTGCTAGTAATGGGGCTGGAGCAGTCAACTGTGCCTTCTGTGCACAGAAAAAGATGGAATTTCAGGTAGAGTGGCAAAATGCCAAATGTACATGAGGCCTTAACCTTCCACATCTGTTCTCACCTGTAAAAGACTGGAGTGGTTTTTAAATTAGCTGGGTAAAGTAAAGGAACCTTAGAACCCTCTGTCAGGTTTTCATTGTTGTCTTTATCCCTATGAGAGAGATTTGCCCTAATGTCCTGTTCCATAAGCATAAGCAATAAAAAATATTCACATAGATGCTAATCACACCCTACTATGTCAATTTTTTTTACTGCTGTCTCTGTCCCCATTTAGGACTTTGGCCTCTTCATCTTGCTTGGTCATATGAAAGCAGTCATATACCCAACAGACATTCTGTCATGTACCTGGTTGTAGAGCCTGACGTGATGAGGAAGGCCTCGTTTACAGCTCTGGCTCAGAGACAACTGGTAGTGAGACAGTGGTCACAAGAGCACGGTGAGGTTTGAATATCTTTTCAGTTTCCAGTGGACTGCGTGGGTAAGTGGCTGGTGCGTTGCCATGAATGAATTAGATGGCCAGGACGGCAGATGGCAACGGATACAGCAGATTCTAAACTGGCAGAATGGCAGTTGCTTGGCTGGCAGATGACAGACTGCTAGTGCAAGCAGGCTGGTCGCAGATGACTGGCAGAGACCAGGTAAGTAGGGTGCTGGTCAAGGGATGCTGAGCAGCAAAAACAAGACTGGATGCGTGGTCAGATAAGCCAAGTAAGTAACAGACGGTCAGGCATGGACAGGTCAAGGTCAGTGTCCTAAAAGCAGACAGATGAGCAAGAGGCAAAGCAGGGTCCAAAGTGGAGGTAACGTTAGGTAGCGTTCAAGATGAGCCGGGTCAATCACAGAAGTACAGCATATGGCACCGAAACTCAGGAACACTGTAGATAAGATAGCACTGACTAGTACAGCTGCTGAGCTTTGTTAATTTGGCGCATGAGCTTTTCTGTATCAGTGGCAGGTGCGCGCGCATATGTGCACGGCTGTGCAAAGAAAAACGGGCACCCGCAGGCCTGCGCCTATGCATCTGTACTGTATGCACCTAGGAGCTTCACTTGTACAATGGCCAGCACTTCCCTGACACATTCTAGCCCTTCTCAAATTAGTGAAAGAAATAATTTCCCAGAAGAGCAGTGTTTTATGTTTCTCAAAAGAGTAACAACAAAATGAGAAAAATCATTATTCTGTGTTAAAAAGATTCAGAGCCTTGTTTAGGATTTATACTCATGGTGACGTTAATTTTATGCTTGCTAAGATAGTTGTTGAATTATTAAAATAAAAAAGACACTACTCTTAAAAATAAGTTATCACTTTCTAGGTCTTCATTGGACTGAAAATTCTTTATTTCTCTTATCGTCCATGGACGGACACAGCTCCTTAAATCTTGACAAGTGGGTTATGTTCCCTGTTTACAGGAGAGGACTAGGCAGAAACATGTTAGATAATTAAATACATGTTACATTAACAGAGTTGAACAGCCCCGCCCAGGGGGCGGTCCCTCCAGACATAACCCTCCTCACTGTAGCAGGCAGCCTCAGTTTTGTTCTGCCTAGCAAGGAGAAGGACGTATGGCTCCCTTTGGGACCAGTGCCCTGAGGAGAAATTTTATTTTATTTTGTTTTATTTTACCTTTTCTTGGAGATTCTTCTTTCAACTGTCGGCTAAGAGCCAGGCTGGATAATATAGATCCTTGTAAAGAGGCTGGGTCTGCCACGCCATACCCCATGACTCCTGGGGTGGCCGGTGAGCTTTGCTCCGAGGTCCACATATGACTGGGCTGTGGTGTTGTCTCACTCACAGTGGACCGGGCCAACAGCTACCTCCATTGTGGTTGTAGTTCTGTCAGGAATGCGTCAGCGAGTCCTCGCTCGGACAGGTAAGTACAGTCCCTCCTGCTTCGGTGGGTTGGTACGGCTGGGCATTTCTTGGGGTTCGGGGGTCCTCTTCTCCCTTCCCTGCTCCTTTCCCTCTGCTGCATTACTAAAGCACGCTGTCCGGCGGGGGGGGGGGGCCTTCCTGAGGGGACTGTGTTATCTGGCATTTTTTATTGTTTGTACTGGGTACTTTCCTGTGGGGGTTTTCACTGTAAAAGCCCTAGGAGGCTTTCCCTGTTTAAATGCAGCATTTGGCCGGCGCTGGCGCCATTTTTTGGGAGGTTTTTAATTACATTGAAAACTCACATTGGCGGCAATTTTGTCGTAGCCGCGCCATGTGCAGCTTACATTGTGGTCGGCCATTTTCCTGTGGCCGTGTTCTGAAAGCTTGGCAGCCATCTTTGTGCAGTCCTGACCCCTAGTGCTGTTTCCTACGATGCACACAGGTCCCTGCAGACGCCGCACAGTTCCCTCACGGTTCTTTAACTCTCCACACACCGTGTGCTGAGAGCGGTCGGCAGCGCTGGGCAGTCTCCTCCTGAGGTGAGTCCCCTGGGTACCCCTGGTCAGCGCAGCAAGTGGGTAAGATGCCCTGAATAGGGCCCTAGGAGCGTCAGTTTTTTGTAAAGACAGGTGTGCATACACTTAAATCTATTACGTACACACTATGTAAATGTCTTTAATATTTAGAGTCAGTATCTGGTCCTTCCCCAACATGCTGGTGGTAGCAGCAGGTGTTAGCACCTGGGATTCCCACAGAGACTTGATTGTTAGCCCTGGACACTTTTGTGCCAGTGTGGGGGCGGACTGCGGACGGGTGGTAAAAGAGTGCCCCCTCCCCCGTTATCTCCTGGGGAATGCTCTGTTATGGAGCCACGGACCAGGTACCTGGGTCGGTGCAGGATAAGGCATTTATGGGTGCGCTACTCACTGCTGGTCCTCTCCTGTAAACAGGGAACATAACCCACTTGTCAAGATTTAAGGAGTACAAAAAATCCTATTTTTATAGTGCTGGATAAAGTTTGCTGGTAGTTAGGGATAAGCTTCGAGTTCCAGTCGAACTCATGTTCGACTTGAACATTGCCTGTTCGGCGAACAGCGAACAATTTGGGGTGTTCGCGGCAAATTTGAAAAGCCGCGGAACACCCTGTTAAAGTCTATGGGAGAAATCTAAAGTGCTAATTTTAAAAAGTATTTGGGGACCTGGGTCCTGCCCCAGGGGACATGTATCAATGCAAAAAAAAGATTTAAAAACTGACGTTTTTTCGTGAGCAGTGGATTTAATAATGCTTAAAGTGAAACAATAAAGTGAAATATTCCTTTAAATTTCGTACCTAGGGGGGGTGTGTTTTTTTTTTACTATTATTTACACTTTCTTAGTGAATTGGTAGAGATACAATGTAGAAAAAAGCAGAAAAATTGCGCCAACCTAATACGTGCAATAAAGTCCTTATGTGTATCCACAAAAAATTATCAAATTATTAAGGAGAAAATCGCACAAAAATACATGCAAAAAATAAATGCAAATAAGTCCTTAATAGTGCACATATGCAACATAAAAGTCCAAAAATAGTGAAATCCAGAACAGACGACACCCAGTGTGTGATTAATGACATAAATGTGATCCGCCACCACATGGACTGAGGCTTACCACAAGGCAACCAAATAACAGCGTTATTTATGGTTAACACCAGGATACTCCAGAGTATGAGGAACAGCTAAAGTTGAACCCGGGATGTAAACAGGCCACAATACATAGGAATCCTTGGCGGGATATACGAAATCTATTGTGAAGTACTCCTCCTCAAACCGTCTCTTATTGCCCAGTCGATATTGAACATGTAGGGAAGGAGACCGCACATAGGGTAGTAGGTACCAACAATTTATTTAAAAGTAATATAAACTACTTACAAGCGTACAGCAAGTATGAGCATAAAAACAGATGCCGGCCGGCATATAGCAGAAGTCCTTCCTGAACGCGGTGACGTCACTGCACGCTGTCCCAGACGCGTTTCGTCACAAATTGACGTTTTCAATGGGAATAGACTCTGCAGTGAACCACCGCTTAATATATCCAGCCCTCGCTTTGACCGCCAGGAACCGGAAGTAACAGAGACACCATTTTGGAAGTGGGAAACTGTGTGGTATAACTGTATGCGAGACCTGAAAGTCCCTAAGGCTAAGACAGGGAGATAATTGAACTGACGAGACTCAAAATATTGCCATAGGCAGGAATTTACAAGCATAATGGCAAGTAATGAATCTCGATCTGTCTAGGATAACGAAACCCAAAAACATTAAGACAAAAATAATTAAATTAAATTACAGTGTATAATTCATACAAAGACATCCGTCCCCCTACAGATCGAAAACGGAACAGCATGCCCTTGAATAAATATAGAGTGAATGAGCATTACCTCATTACTGTATCTAAAAATAAATTAATTTAAATTATGTGTGCATATGTATAACAACATATAATAATATATATAAAAGATAGGAAACATATTCAAATCAACCCTCGTTTCCATAAATTAAAATTATAAACTCGTATAAAAATTTATTTACGTGAAAAATGTTTATGTGAAAATTCATTATGATGTAATAAATATATATAAAAAATATATACATTTAAAACAATTGTATAGAAAATTTATTTAAAGTGTAATAAATATATCAATATATAAAGCCCAATATTGTATAAACTAACTAATGTGATAGAAAATTTTTTTTTCTTTAAAGGACAAAAATTGTTTTTAAATGACAAAAAAAATATTCCCATCCTGGTGAGATCAAAGTGAGGCTTGATCAGTATTATGCATAAATGACATAACAATTAATATACAAAAAGGCACATATAAACCAATAGTGTATAACCTAGACTCCAACATAAATGACCTTAGGCGTTATTTATGAACGCATTTACGTCGGTGTCTATGTTTAAACCATGGGGTGCATAGCTTTTAAGACGATGTATCCAGGCCATTTCAAGCCTGGATATCTCCCTTACCAGAGCACTTCCCCTCCAGTTTGGTTTGAATTTATCAATACCCAAGAATAATGTATTTCTTGGGTCTTTGTTGTGCTTTAAAAGATAGTGCTTGGACTTGGAGATACAATGTACCCTATTATCAATTCACATGGGGGGGCGGGATCTGGGGGTCCTTTTTGTTAAAGTGGTCTTCCAGATTATGATAAGCCTCCCGCAGACCCCCACAACCACCGGGCAAGGGTTGTGGGCATGAGGCCTGGTACGGTTCAGGAGGGGGGGTGCTCTCTCATCCCCCCTTCTTTTCTGCGGCCGGCCAGGTTACGTGCCCGGATAAGGGGTCTGGTTTGGATTTTTGGGGGAACTCCACACCATTTTTTTTTTCATTTGGGGTGGATTTCCCCTTTAAATCCACACCAGACATGGAGATTTTTTTTTTAATTGACGGCGGGGTTCCCCTTAATATCCATACCAGACCTGAAGGGCCTGGTATTTTTTTGTATGAATTTTCTCTGAATTGCCGGGAGCCGACAACTCATTATAGCCACGAGTGATTTTAAATGACTTTTTTTCCTTCAGAAATGACACTTTGTGCAGGGACAGTTCTAAGCACGGGAAACATGCGCTATTTCACAGGAATACTAGACACCCCCTAGGTACAAAATTTAAAGGAATATTTCACTTTTATTGTTTCACTTTAAGCATTATTAAATTCACTGCTCCCGAAAAAACGTCCGTTTTTAAAACTTTTTGTTTGCATTGATACATGTCCCCTGGGGCATGACCCAGTTCCCCAAACACTTTTTAGGACAATAACTTGCATATTAGCCTTTAAAATTAGCACTTTAGATTTCAAACGTTCGAGTCCTATTGACTTTAACAGCGTTCTAAAGTTCACACAAACTTTTGGTCTGTTCGCAGGTTCTGGTGCGAACCGAACGGGGGGGTGTTCGGCTCATCCTTACTGGTAGTTCTATTGCCCCAATGTGCCTGTTTAAAGCCGGATTCCACCTGCAATTTTTTTTTTTTTTTAAGTCAGCAGCTACCTACAGTGTAGCTGCTGACTTTTAATAAGGACACTTACCTGTCCTAGGCGCCCGCGATGATGGGCCCCTGACGGCAATCGCTCGGTCCTGGCGCCTCCATCCTGACTATGCAGTAATGCATGCTGGTTATACTCACTGTGCAACCTAAGGGGTTAATCCTCTGCATTGTCTAAAAAAGACTGTTTGATCCTGTATGCACAGATCCTCCTCTTCTTCCACAGTCCCCAATCCATCTCCTGTTGCTCAGTTTTGTGTGTATTGCTGGAGAGGTTTTTTTTTTTTGCATGTAATCGGCACAGGGCCAATCGGCACTGTCCAGACAGAGGGTCAGAGTCCTGCATTCTGATGGGATAGATAGTGCAGTATGAAAACTCCTCCTACAAGCTTTAACCAGTGCTCGGCCGAACACTGATAGAAGTCACAAGACTGCTATATACTGCTGATGGAAAAAGGTATTTACCAGTTTATATTTACTAAAATAATTGCTACTGAAAAAACGCTGCAAAACTCATTCTACAGCTAACACTACTGGCGTTTTTATAAGGTCCAGTGGGCAGGAGGCCTACTGGTGATATTTTTTCTCAGTATATGTAAATGGTTTGACTTGAGTCAGGCAGTCAAATCTGACGGCCTACTTTAGTTCGAGCCACCCTAGGTAATTTCAGGTGCTCATAGATAATATACTCTTAGAAGTCACCTGATTCACCTGTGAGTTTTTACATTTTGTTGTGTATTTTTATTTCTTGATGAGCATTGGTGTACACAAAGTAGATAATTCAACTGAATGGGTGCATCATCCCGGTTTTTTTTTTGTCAGCTCCATAACTTCAAGTGAAGCAATATTTCAAGAAGTTTTTGGACTTGTTGGACCTCTTTTATGTGCTTAGTTTTGTTATAGTTTAAACCAGCCCCTTTCAACCAGTGTGCCCAGGCACCCCGGGGTGCCCTTGGCAAAATAACAAAACATGTATCCAAATTGTATTTAAGCCAGCAGGTGGATGAAGCCTGCCTTTTAGTTACACACATTAAGCACCATTACAACTTTCTAGACTAGGGGTATGCAACCTCTGCACTCCAGCTGTGGTGAAACTACAAATACCGTCATGCATGTGATTGTGAGGGTCTTGCAATGTCTCATGGGACTTGTAATTTCAAAACCGTTGCCTACCCCTGTTCTAGACACTGGCATCCTAACAACCAATGATGTCATCAGTTGATGAGGAAGATGTCTGTCGCCTCCATAGCATCCTTGTTTGACCTTCCTCTGCCTCTCTCTCTCAGCACTGGGGTCACATTGGCTGATGGAGAGAAATTGAGGGAGAAAAGAAACATTGCAATACTAGTCAGTATCGGTGTGTAAAAGTGTGTATGCTTTGAAAGAAAAAAAACATCTCTAACAGTGAGTGTCCTACATGCGTGGATGTTGTTGCATCATGTAAAACTATTAGAATAGTTTTTTACGCTTTAGAATGGGGTGCCTTGAGACTGTCCATAATTGTAAAGCGTGCCTTGAGATTATCTATAATTGTAAAGGGTGCCTTGAGATTATCTATAATTGTAAAGGGTGCCTTGAGATTATCTATAATTGTAAAGGGTGCCTTGAGATTATCTATAATTGTAAAGCGTGCCTTGAGATTATCTATAATTTTAAAGGGTGCCTTGATATTATCTATAATTTTAAAGGGTCCCTTGACTGAAAAATTGGAGAAACACTATTTTTAACTTTTGCTCATTCCTTAATCCAAAATTGAGTTTTTCAGAGTAACAATTCAGAAACATTCCTTCACCCGTTGGATTTCAAATTGTAACCTGGTTGGCTGCTTTGAATTATTGCTCTTTGCACATCATTAATACTCTTTGCAATGTTTAAAAAAAATCATATGAGTGCCAATTCACCTGCTAATAAATTTGAAACTAAGCATCCTGAAAGAAGTCTAAAAGCGGAATGTTATATGAAATGTCTGATATAACCTGCGCTCATTACGTTATATTGCTTTTGCTGCTATACCTGCGGCCTGATGACTTATGAGCAGTCATTGCTCCCTGCATGTAAACGTTGAAAATATATTTCATTTTAGGTGATCGGGCACTAAACAGCCATCATTTACATGCGCAGGATCATCGCTCTTTTCTCAAATGCGCCTGTGTTTCAGCAAACGGAGGAAATTACTCATATGGCCAAGTGGATGAATTAGTTTAGATTGCAGAAAGATGTTCAGGTTTCAGCAGACTGTGTCAAGCGGAAAGAACCAATAAGAAAGAAAAAAATTGTAGGAGCTTTTCTTTTAAACGTTACTGGGTTTCATTTCCAGCTCTGGCTCCCTGACTGGAAAGGGGGTGATTTAACATGACAAAGCAAGGTATCTTTATGTTACATCTCTGCTTAACAGTGTGAGGCCAGCATTATAAAATGCACTGCAGAGGCATACATCTCGCTTTGTGGCAGCTCTGCCACTTACTCTGATTACATCTTACCCATTGTTTTTTCCTCTTTCTCTTGTGTGCTTTTACCAAGTAAACAGCTGTGTGGTGAAAATGCTCTGTAAATGGGTCAAAGCAAGAATTCACATAAGGCAATAATGTCCGCACAAAAGGAACAAATACTATAAACATTTGGAAAATGCAGCAGCTGTGATTTAGCTGCAATCATTCCCCAAACCAGAGTTCTCAGATGGCCGTTGGGTGTCTTGTTAGGATTACCTTCATCCTAGACAAAAGTAAGAAAATGGTCTCAACAGAGCTTTTGAAATAATGGAACTAAGGCACCATTTAAAGGGATATTTCAGGTCAGCTGTTACTGCAGCTCAGCGTTTCTACTGTGACAGGTAGCAGCTGATCAGGCAGCTTGCCTGTAATGTGAAAAAGAAAGGTAAAAAAGTTGCGCTACTAATATGAAAAGGTGATAGCAGCCAGCATCAACAAATTTGACAAACTATAGAAATTGGAGAACAAACGATGCAGCGCTAAAAATTAGATAACCCCCCAAAAATACGTAATTGGGAGTTAATAAGACAACATAAATCAAGTGCAAAATATTTGTCAATATAGTGCTTCAAAAATTTTTGTGAGAAAAAGCTGAACCCATTAACACAAAGTAGTAGGTAGCCTAGATGGTGTGTGTAATAATTACAAATCAGATAAGGTGCAAGCCATAATACATAACACACAGATAAAAATAAATATGTATAAATGTATAGTCCATATAGCCATCCCATTAACCATGGATGGATAATTTTGGAGGAAAAAATGCCGTGTAGCAGTTTATATATAACTAAATCTTGTAATCCATCAATTAGTAGAACTTCACATAGATGTGAACAGTGGTCAGAAAATATGGCACCCGGGACAGTGACTCCAACACCAGAAGGAAAGGGGGGAATGGGTACTCTTACCCCGTATCGTGGACGCACACGCCAGCGGTGGTGGGTCAAATGAGCAACGATAAATCCTATCCGACACGTAAGCTGGTTGGATGTCTTGTAAACAGAACTTTCATAAGACCGCGTCTCACAGGTTAAGATTTGCAAGCTATAGGGCCTGATTTACCAAGCCTTTACTCCATGACTCATGGAGTAAAAGCAGGAGTAGCAGCCGTTTGGCCATTTACTAAAGAAATACGCTGCTAGTGCAGTGTATTTCCCTAGTTACTAATGTGCTCCGTGCGCCCAGGAGAGGGTGCATTGTGCACCAGTACAGACCTGGCGCACGGCACATTAAACTATAAATTGCGGGGGTTTGGGCGGGAGTTTATTAAGGGGGGAGGTGGGGGGATGCAGGGGAAGTGAAGTGACATGTGTTTTGAAGTGTTTGGCGGGCCGAATTGAAAGGGAAAGTGTTTTTTGAAAACAGATCCCCGTACGCTTGCACAGTGCGCCTGAACCTCGGGAGGTTCATTTGCATACTGGGCATGCGCAGAGAGAAAAGTCAGGGATTCCCGTGCGCCCTGTCAGTACGCCGTGAAAATCTTGGTAAATACCAAGCGGCGTACCCGTGAATGCGCTGCGTGACGCGGCGCACGGGAATCTCCGAGCTGTTTTCAGCCCTGAAGGGGAACTCGGCGCCAAATTTCAAACTTGAAATCGGCGCGGGTCCCCCTTCAGGGCTACATTAGGCTCTTAGGCTTGGTCCGGAACGTGAGGGGTTAAACCCGGCGCGGGGGTCCCCCCCCAGATCCAAACCAAGCCCTCATCCCAAGCATGCAGTCTGGCCCGGACAGGAATGGGGGAGGGGACGAGCGAGCGGCCCCCCCCCTCCTGAGCCGTACCAGACCGCATGCCCTCAACATGGGGGAGTGTGTGCTGTGGGGGAGGGGGGCACTGCCCCCCCACCCCAAAGCACTCTTGCCCCCATGTCGATAGGGACAAGAGCCTCTTCCCGACAACCCTTGCCGTTGGTTGTCGGGGTATGCGGGCGGGGCTAATCGGAATCTGCGAGCTCCCTTTAATAAGGGGGCCCCCAGATGCCGGACCCCCACCCTATGTGAATGAGTATGGGGTACATCGTACCTCTACCCATTCACATGGGGGAAATGTAAAGTAAAAAAAAAACACCACACAGAATAAAATATTTTATTAATCTGCTCCGGAGCCCCCCCTTTCTTCTTTAGCTCTCTTAGAAGGGGGGGTTTCTTCTCTCCCGATCTTCCGCCGGGACCCTGGGCTTCGGTGATTTCTGCCGGGGGAGGGCGCCATCCCTCGGTCCTCTCCGGAGCCTTCCGCCGGATGCCCCCACCCCATTAAAGCTCTTTTTCATTAGGGAGGGGCATCCGGACTTCGGGGTCTTCTGCCGGGGGATGGCGCCTATCCCCCGGTCTTTCCGGTGCCTTCCGCCAGGGTTCCGGTCTTCTGCCGGGGGTGCGCCAACTCCCAGGTCTTTTCTCTGCTCCCTCTTCTGCCTGGCTCCCCCGCGGAGCCAGGGCTTTCTTCCGTCTTCTTTCTTCTCTCTTCCTTCTTCTGCCTGTCTCCTCCGGGAGCACAGGGCTTGTCTCCGCTGTCTTCTCCCTTCTCTTCCATTGGATGTTGACACGACGAGGTCCGGCGCTGGAATGCCGTCTGAGCAGTGGGCATGGACTTATATAGGGCAATGCCACCATGTGACCTCAACCCATGTGACATCACATTCCCATCATGCCCAGGGAATGTGATGTCACATGGGTTGAGGTCACATGGTGGCATTACCCTATATAAGTCCATGCCCGCCGCTGACACGGCATGTCAGCGCGGAACCTCGTCGTGTCAACATCGAATGGAAGAGAAGGAAGAAGACAGCGCAGACAAGCCCTGTGCTCCCGGAGGAGACAGGCAGAAGAAGGAAGAGAGAAGAAAGAAGACGGAAGAAAGCCCTGGCTCCGCGGGGGAGCCAGGCAGAAGAGGGAGCAGAGAAAAGACCTGGGAGTTGGCGCACCCCCGGCAGAAGACCGGAACCCTGGCGGAAGGCACCGGAAAGACCGGGGGATAGGCGCCATCCCCCGGCAGAAGACCCCGAAGTCCGGATGCCCCTCCCTAATGAAAAAGAGCTTAAATGGGGTGGGGGCATCCGGCGGAAGGCTCCGGAGAGGACCGAGGGATGGCGCCCTCCCCCGGCAGAAATCACCGAAGCCCAGGGTCCCGGCGGAAGATCGGGAGAGAAGAAACCCCCCCTTCTAAGAGAGCTAAAGAAGAAAGGGGGGGCTCCGGAGCAGATTAATAAAATATTTTATTCTGTGTGGTGTTTTTTTTTTACTTTACATTTCCCCCATGTGAATGGGTAGAGGTACGATGTACCCCATACTCATTCACATAGGGTGGGGGGCCGGAATCTGGGGACCCCTTTATTAAAGGGGTCTCTCAGATTCTGATAAGCTCTCCGCCCGCATACCCCGACAACCAACGGCCAGGGTTGTCGGGAAGAGGCTCTTGTCCCTATCGACATGGGGGCAAGAGTGCTTTGGGGTGGGGGGGCAGTGCCCCCCTCCCCCACAGCACACACTCCCCCATGTTGAGGGCATGTGGTCTGGTATGGCTCAGGAGGGAGGGGGGCGCTCGCTCGTCCCCACCCCCATTCCTGTCTGACCAGACTGCGTGCCTGGGATAAGGGCTTGGTTTGGATCTTGGGGGGGGGGGGGCACGCTATTTTTTTGGGCCCCGGTTTAACCCCTTATGTTCCAGACCAAGCCTAAGAGCCTGGTATGCACCTGGAGGGAACCCACCTTATTTTTTTTGGGGGGGTCTGGAGTTCCCCTTCATGAACAGCGATCTGTCATTTACACATGTCAGTCCCATCCCCCCCCCCTACAGTTAGAACACACCCAGGGAACATATTTAACCCCTCCCTCGCACCTAGTGTTAACCCCTTCCCTGCCAGTGGCATTTTTTGAGTAAGCAATGCATTTTTTACAGCACTGATCGCTGAAAAATGCCAATGGTTCCAAAAAAGTGTTCGATGTGTCCGCCATAATGTCGCAGTACCGATAAAAATCGCTGATCGCCCCAATAACTAGTTAAAACAACAAAAAAAAAAAATTTGTAGACGCTATACCTTTTGCAAAAACCAAACACTAAACGCTATTTGCGATTTTTTGGAACCAAAAAGATGTAGAATACGTATCGGCCTAAACTGAGGGGTTTTTTAGTTTTTTGAATATATATTTTTGGGGATATTTATTATAGCAAAAAGTAAAAAGAATTTTTACATATGTGGGCGGGACTTACGCAAGTCCCGCCCACATATATAAACATCGTTCAAACCACACATGTGAGGTATTGACGCGTGCGTTAGAGCGAGAGCAATACTTTTACCACTAGACTTTCTTTGTAACTATAAACTGGTAACCTGGAAAAAAAAATAAAAGGTCGCCTATGGGGATATTCACGGAATTCATTTTGGCCCCATTGCAGGAGTGTTTCCAATAGTAAAGCGTGACATGTAAGGTATCTATTTACTCAGTGTAACATCATCTTTCACATTATCCCCAAAAATTGGGCTCACTTTTGTGTTTTGTTAATTTTTAACCACTTGAGCCCGGACCATATTTCTGGTCAATGACCGGGCAAGTTTTTGTGATTCGGCGCGGCGTCGCTTTAACTGACAATTGCGCAGTCGTGCGACGTGGCTCCCAAACTAAATTGGCAACCTTTTTTTTCACACAAATAGATTATTAAATGTGCGTGTTTACTTCTGTCTTTAACACCTCCCCTTCAGGCTGGAAAGCATCAGATCAGGGGAAACAAAAAAAAAAAAGCTCTCATTCCATTGCAGCTTGGTTCCTACATGTGTGATGAACTGAGCATGCTCAAACACTTAGAAAAAAAATATCCTTTCTTTTTAAAAGGTGAAAAACACTCATTGGATGCTCATAGAGCGTGGTTTGGATTAATTGCAGGTGTGCCCAATTACAAGCTCACCCAAACTAGAGACTGCAATTTGGTCATGTGATTTCAATTGCTTCATTACTAGCACTGTTATAAAAAGCTTGGATCGATCATTCCTCAGCTGCCCTCAGAAGGGGCAGGCTGGCAGAAATGCTGTTGCTAAACACAAATGTGGTTTGTTGCATGGGTTTTGTTTTATTTTGCCAATGGTTTTGGTTTATTTTTAAATAATGTTCACTTTGATGTATTTGTCTATGTGGCCTTATTTTATGAAAAATGTGTAAAGCTATGGTTAATTAGAATTTTGAAATGTATTTTTGTTTGTTTGTCTTTTTTTGCTTTCCTTGTTTTGTTGACCAATAAAAATTACTTTAAAATTGTTAAGTTTGTCTTTTGTTACTTTTTCATGCTACATATGTTGACAGCTGCAGCTGAACTAGGTTTGGGCCTAACAAATTATGTGTGATTTTTGTCTAAGCTTCTTTCCTGGTGTGTAATCATGAAATGTTTGCCATGTTTATTCTCCCTGACTTTAAAGACAAAAACTGGTAAGTATTTTATTTATTCTGCAGTGGTCCTCAGCCCTCAAGTACCCCCGACAGGACATGTTTTGGGGATTTCTCTTATCAAGAATTGCTGTCCAGACTATTTTAAAGCACATGTGCAAGATGAAGGAAAACCTGCAAACATGGCCTGTGGGGGGGGGGGTTTGCTATTGGTGGACAGGCTTGACGTGCTGATTTACAGCACTGTGCTTAAATCTAGCGCAAGGCAATCCTATTCAAATTGTGGGTGTTTGAGGGAAGCCAAGTGAGTGTTAGAACCCCTGCTTTGTGTTTTTTTATTTTTGTGTTGAGCTTTGTGTCCCTTTTCTTAAAATTGGCTTCACTTCCTGTCACACAGCTGAACAGGAAGTGAGGTTAAAACCCTACCAGTGTCATTTCTTGGGGACACCGGTCAATCTAACTAGTGTCCCCATTAAGCAAATTGCACTCCAGCACTGCTGTGTACACCCCAAATCATGGGTCTTGAAACTACGGCCCTCCAGTTGTTCAGGAACTACAATTCCCATCATGCCTAGTCATGTCTGTGAATGTCAGTGCATTACAAGGCCTCATGGGATGTGTAGTTCTACAACAGCTGGAGGGCCGTAGTTTGAGGATCCCTGCCCCAAATGATTATTTCGTTTGGGGTTTAGTAAAGGCAAAGCCACTCTGCAGTACAAGCATAGTTGCTGAAAATCTGAGAGGAAGCACTGATGGTTTTAACATCCAATCCTGTAGAAGCAAAGTTGTTTTGTTTTCTTCCTTGCTTTGCACTTGTAGGAGTGGATTTGCCTTTAGTAAATGGACCCCAAAGTCCAAGATCCCTAATAATTTGGGGTGTACACAGCAAAATGCTAGAGTGCAATTTACATAATGGGAAACTATTTAGATTGATCTGTGTCCACAAGAAAATATATTAGTAAGGTTTTACCCTCACTTCCTGTTTGGCTATGTGACAGGAAGTGAATGAATTAGAAAGGGTGAAGACACCTCACAAATGTTGTCACTATCAGGGGTGCAGACATCCCCAAAAAAATGAGCAGATAATACTTATTTGCAAATTAATAATTTTTTAGTTAACATTGGGTGGGGTGCTCTAACACACATTCCTACATATTAGCAACGCTCTATCCTGGCCTATTGGCATGGTTATATTTTCTTAGGGCTCTCAATAAAACTCTATGAAATTTGTGCTTAAACTAGAACCAGGGGCGGACTGACAACTCATGGGGCCCCCGGGCAATAGAAGATTATGGGGCCCCTCTGGCTTACAGATGACCACCACGCCAGGAGGTAGTGCAGAGGCGGGCAGCTAAAATCTTGGGATATTCACATTAAAAGCATGTCATTTTCGGACATATCAGGGACAGATCTAAAAAAAACACAGATTTTTACATACTGTCCCTGGTTTTACTGAGCCTGGCAACCCGGATGGGGCCCCCTAGTGGCATGGGGCCCTCGGGCAGTGCCCGAGTGACTCAATGGTCAGTCCGCCCCTGACAAGAACTATAATCAACAAGTTTTATTTTCTTTCATTTTGGATAGAGTGAGGGAGGGTTATAGGCCCTGTCAGTTTATTTTGGATTATCTGTGTCCAATTGGGGAGATTTGCCTTCACTTCCTGCCCCATAGCCAAACAGGAAGTGAGAGAAAAACTATGCAAATTAACCACTTCCCGCCCAGCCTATGGCCGATTTACGTCCGGGAAGTGGTTACACAATCCTGACAGGACGTCCTGCAGGATTTCATGCCGCACGCGCCTGTGGGGGCACGCAGCGCGGCGATCGGTGATGCGGGGTGTCAGTCTGACACCCTGCATCTCCGATCTCGGTAAAGAGTCTCTCACGGAGACGGAGACTCTTTACCACGTGATCAGCCGTGTCCAATCACGGCTGATCACGATGTAAACAGGAAGAGCCATCGATGGCTCTTCCTCACTCGCGTCTTACAGACGCGAGTATAGGAGAGCCGATCGGCGGCTCTCCTGACAGGGGGCGTTCGCGCTGATTGTTTATCAGCGCAGCCCCCCCTCGGATCACCACACTGGACCACCAGGGATGCCCACCCTGGACCACCAGGGTGTGCAAAAAAAAAAAAAATTATAGAACAAAAAAACAAAAAGCATTAAAAAATAAGAAAAAAGATGCCAATCAGTGCCCACAAATGGGCACTGACTGGGAAAATCAGTGCCACCCCACAGTGCCCATCCATGCACAGTGCCCACCTATCAGTGCCCACCTGTGCCACCCATAAGTATCCATCAGTGCCACCCATAAGTGCCGCCCATAAGTATCCATCAGTGCCACCCATAAGTGCCGCCCATCTGTGCCGCCCATCAGTGCCGCCTATGAGTGCCCATCAGTGCCGCATAGCAGCGCCGCCAATCAATGCCACCTCATCTGTGCCGTCAGTAATACCTCATCGATGTCCATCAGTGCCATCTCATCGGGGCCCATCAGTGCCGCCATATCAGTGCCCGTAATTGAAAGAGAAAAACTTATTTACAAAAAAATTAACCTAAAAAAAGAAAAAGGTTTTTTTGTTTCAAAATTTGCAGTCTTTTTTTAGTTGTTGCGCAAAAAAAAAACGCAGAGGTGATCAAATAACAACAAAAGAAAGCTCTATTTGTGGGGAAAAAAGGACGCCAATTTTGTTTGGGTACAGTGTTGTATGACCGCGCAATTGCCATTCAAAGTGCGACAGTGTTGAAAGCTGAAAATTGGCTTGGGCGGGAAGGTGCGTAAGTGCCTGGTATGGAAGTGGTTAAGGGAATCCAGTGCCCCCCCAGAACTAGTGTGTGGGTCCCCTGAAAATTACTGGGCGGGGTTATACAAAAACAGGGTGTGACCTTGACAGGAAGGGGTGGGTCATTTTTCTATTAGGAGGTGCAGATATGTAGTCAGGCCTAGGGCAGAACCAAACCTTAATATACTACTGCATATTAGGGCTTATTTAGACCGGAACCGATTTACAGCGTGTTTTTATATTGTGGGAGGAAACCCACGCAGGCACAGGGAGAACATGCAAACTCCATGCAGATGCTGTCACGGGCGGGATTCGAACCAACGACTCTTTTGCTGCTAGGTCAAAGTGCTATACACTACACCACTGTGGTGAACGAACATGATTGCAGCTGAAAGCATGAGATCTATTTTTTTTTTTTTCAATACCATGCTTTCCAGCCTTATTGACCCCGCCTCTCTCCATAAAGAGGACCTGTCACACACTAGTCCTATTACAAGGGATGTTTACATTCCTTGTAATAGGAAGAAAACTGATCATTTTTTTTTTATTTTTTTATTTCAGTGTAAAACATTATAAAACTAAATAAAAATAAATAAGAAAACCCCAAAAAAAATTTTTAAAGCGCCCCGTCGCGACGAGCTCGCGCACAGAAGCAAACGCATACGCGAGTAGCGCCCGCATATGAAAACAGTATTCAAACCACACAAGTGAGGTATCGCCGCGATCGTTAGAGTGAGAGCAATAATTCTAGCCCTAGACCTACTCTGCAACTCAAAAAATGCAACCTGTAGAATTTTTTAAACGTCGCCTATCGAGTTTTTTAAAGGGTAAAAGTTTGACGCCATGCCACGAGCGGGCGCAATTTTTAAGCGTGACATGTTGGGTATCATTTTACTCGGCGTAACATTATCTTTCACAATATAGAAAAAAATTGGGCAAAATGTATTGTTGTCTTATTTTTTAATTCAAAAAAGTGATTTTTATCCAAAAAAAGTGCGCTTGTAAGACCGCTGCGCAAATACGGTGTGACAAAAAGTATTGCAATGACTGCCATTTTATTCCCTAGGATGTCTGCTAAAAAAAAATATATAATGTTTGGGGGTTCTGATTAATTTTCTAGCCAAAAAATTGTGATTTTCACATGAAGGAGAGAAGTGCCAGAATTAACCCGGTGGGCAAGTGGTTAAAGTACTCATGGCTATAAAGAATAGAGTCATTGCTCATTAAAAAAAAAAAAAAAAAGGGGGTCCCTCCAAATTAAATTACCAGGCCCTTCAGGTCTGGAATGGATATTAAGGGGAACCCCGCCGTAAAAACCCCAAAAAAAAAAGACGTGCGGTTCCCGGCAAATATCCATTCCAGACCCTTCAGGTCTGGTGTGGATTTTAAGGGGAACTCCACCCCAAATTGAAAAAAAAAATGGCGTGGAGTCCCCCTAAAAATCCACACCAGACCCTTATCCGAGCACGTTGACCTGGCCGGCCGCAGAAAAGAGGGGGGGACAGAGTGCGCCCCCCCCCCTCTCCTGAACCGCACCAGGCCACATGCCCTCAACATGGGGAGGATGTCCCCATGTTGATGGGGACAAGGGTCTCATCCCCACAACCCTTGCCCGGTGGTTGTGGGGGTATGCGGGCGGGAGGTTTATCAGAATCTGGAAGACCCCTTTAACAAAGGGGACCCCCAGATCCTGACCCCCCCCCTGTGTGAAATGGTAATGGGGTACATTGTACCTCTACCATTTCACCCCAAAAAAAATGTCAAAGTGATAAAAATGACAGTAGCCGGTTTTTGACAAATCTTTTAATAAAGTCTTCTTTTCTTCTTTCCTTCGGGGTTCTTCCGCTGCTTCTTCTCGTCCACATCTTGCCCGACGTCTTCTTCTATCTTCTCAGTCCGTCCTTCCGCCTTCTGGTCCCGCATCTTGCCCGTTGTCTTCTCCGTCCGCCTCCTCGTCCGCATCTTGGGTCTTCTGCGGTCTTCTTCTCGGTCCGCCGCCTTCTCGTCCCCTGCGTTTGAATTGTAATTGGCCGCCGTTTTCCCGCTCCTGGGACCCGCCCCCCTCTGACGCCACAAGTAAACTCCTTAGAAGGTCATGTGCGTCAGAGGGGGGCGGGGTCACATGAGTGTGACACGGCGGGAACTTCTTCTCCGGGCGGCGCGATTGAAATTGAATTCCCCCGCTGTGTGACGCTCTGCGACCCCGCCCCCCTCTGACGCACATGACCTTCTAAGGAGTTTACTTGTGGCGTCAGAGGGGGGCGGGTCCCAGGAGCGGGAAAACGGCGGCCAATTACAATTCAAACGCAGGGGACGAGAAGGCGGCGGACCGAGAAGAAGACCGCAGAAGACCCAAGATGCGGACGAGGAGGCGGACGGAGAAGACAACGGGCAAGATGCGGGACCAGAAGGCGGAAGGAAGGACTGAGAAGATAGAAGAAGACGTCGGGCAAGATGTGGACGAGAAGAAGCAGCGGAAGAACCCCGAAGGAAAGAAGAAAAGAAGACTTTATTAAAAGATTTGTCAAAAACCGGCTACTGTCATTTTTATCACTTTGACATTTTTTTTGGGGTGAAATGGTAGAGGTACAATGTACCCCATTACCATTTCACACAGGGGGGGGGTCAGGATCTGGGGGTCCCCTTTGTTAAAGGGGTCTTCCAGATTCTGATAAACCTCCCGCCCGCATACCCCCACAACCACCGGGCAAGGGTTGTGGGGATGAGACCCTTGTCCCCATCAACATGGGGACATCCTCCCCATGTTGAGGGCATGTGGCCTGGTGCGGTTCAGGAGAGGGGGGGGGGCCGCACTCTGTCCCCCCCTCTTTTCTGCGGCCGGCCAGGTCAACGTGCTCGGATAAGGGTCTGGTGTGGATTTTTAGGGGGACTCCACGCCATTTTTTTTTTCAATTTGGGGTGGAGTTCCCCTTAAAATCCACACCAGACCTGAAGGGTCTGGAATGGATATTTGCCGGGAACCGCACGTCTTTTTTTTTTTTGGTTTTTACGGCGGGGTTCCCCTTAATATCCATTCCAGACCTGAAGGGCCTGGTAATTTAATTTGGGGGAACCCCTACACATTTTTTTGTTTGTTTTATGAATGAATCCCTTTAGAATTGTCAGAGCCGACAATTCATTATAGCCGCGTGTGAATTTTTAAATGACTTTTTTCCTTCAGAATGTCACTTTGTGCAGGGGGAGTTCTAAGTGCGGGAAAAATGCGCTATTTCACATGCTGACATTACACCCCCCCTAGGTACGAAATTTAAAGGAATATTTCACTTTTATTGTTTCACTTTAAGAATTATTAATTTCACTGCTCCCGAAAAAACGGCCGTTTTAAAAAATAAAAAAAGCATTGATACATGTTCCCTGGGGCAGGACTGAGGTCCCCAAACACTTTTTAGGACAAAACTTGCAGATTAGCCTTTAAAATGAACACTTTTGATTTCTCCCATAGACTTCTATAGGGAGTTCGGCGCGGCTTTACATATTAGTTTCAATGCGCCGGCTGCTACGCTGGTTCATGCGCCTGATTAAGCCTCCACCCGGAGTACTAATTAATGCATGAACCAGCGCAGCGCACATAGCTTAGTAAATCAGGCCCATAGTGTCCAACTCCTTGGTATGGTGGAACTTAGAAATCCAAACATGGATATGGACCATAAAAAAGAAAAGATAGTAGAGGCCTCCACAGTGCAGATGATTTCAATGATATAATGGAAAAAAAAGCTTATTTATTCCAATAAAATCAAAAAAAAAAAGTACAGGCGTCATGAAAAAGGCTTGTAAAAGTAGTGATCACAGAAAATATTCAGTTCGGGCATGGTGTATAAAGCCAGGAGCAGGCTATGTACCCGACATGTTTCGCATTAGAATGCTTCAACGGGGCATTGCCTCTAATGGCCTTTTTGTATTACAAAATAAGCCTCTTAAAGCATAACTCCACTTCTGTTGAGAAGTTGAGAAGTGATCTATGTACACTGCAAGGATTATTACAACTGTGACAGCAGGCAAGTAAAATCGCCTGGTTGCATGCAGGATGCAAAATGTGTGCCCCAGATTCAGGCTTTATGCCGACTTATACCACTAGGGGGAAGTGTTGAGAGTCCTGCAGAGGTAGAGGTAATGAGCCCAGCTGAAATAAGTTGACTCATTAAGGCCTCTACAAAAAATAAAAACAGCATGCAAAGGGAGTTGCTCCATCCTAGAACCAGTTCTGTGTAGACTGGGGAGTGTGATACTTGTCCTGTGCGGTGAGACAATGCCTGTGTGACAAACCTCTAAAACAGGGTGATAGGTGCTGGGGCAGCACAAGGCTGCACCTAGTTGATAGATAGGGAACCTGCGTGTGTAGTAAGTGGTCAAGGATTTATTACAATTTTTCTTTTTGTTTTGCTGTTATTTTTCCATTGTATATAGTGTAAATAAACTGCACCGTTGTTTTTTTTACCTGCAATGCTGTTTTGCTGTGCCTAATTTTGTGTAGTGAACTCAGGGGGTCACACACAACCGCTGCCGAGCTAACCCCCACACACAACCTTTGTTGCAGATTCCTATCTTTTTGTTGTTCTGAAGAAATCCATGTGTGTTTGTGCCTCTGGGCAGACTGGGTCTAATGGGAGTGGTTTCATAATTATCAGTCAGCTGTGGCTGCTGAAGAGCACTAATGAGGAAATCTGCTGGGCCTGCATCCCTTTAGCAGTGTTCCTATTGGAAATATCTCACCAAAAATTACATTTTTGTTGCAAGTGATGCCTGAAATCTGACTAGTATCTTGGGCAGACTTCTGGGGAAATTGGTGAGCCAATCGCACAAGCAGGAAATTTATGTTTTCTGGGGGCGTTCTGTACACATTCTGTGTACAGAACAACTCTGTGTAGCCATATTGCTTTGCATTTATAGAAAATTACATCGGATACAGATTGAAAAGGAAAGGGTCATTTTTACTAACATTCCATTACAATATGATTTGTGTCAAAATTGTACACGCTATATATATTTTTTTTCTTTCTTTGCTGTCCCCCCCCCCCCCCCACACACACACACACAAAAGTGGAGTTACCCTTTAAATGCTGAAGGGTTGTTTTTCATATCGTTATTCTTTGTTGCTCTAATTTAACATTGCAGGATAAAACTCCTAAATCTAAAGCAAAGGAGCTTCTAAGTGCAGTAATAAAACACTTTAGTGACAAGGAAAGGTTAAATACACTTACAAGATAGAAGTGAAAAACAATATCAATGAATCCATAAACTCCAGCGGGATGCCTCCTGGGAGAAAAGACAGCTTCATGTGGAAGTGCCAGCCGACCAGCGGTGGTAAATACTGTCTCTCTGATCCAAGATGGAGAGTCGTGCTGTCAGAATCAGAATGGAATCCAGGCAACCGGAAGTGGCATCGGAATAAGCAGTACATGTTTCGGAGCATGCCCAGTCCCTCCTTCTTCAAGGTTAAAGAAGGCGCGACTGGGCATGCTCTTTAACATGCACCACCCACTCTGATGTCACTTCCGGTTGCCTGGATTCCATGCTAGTCCTGACAGCACAGCTCTTCATTTTGGATCAGAGAGACAGTATTTACCACCGCTGGTTGGCTGGCACTTCTACCTGCAGCTGTCTTTTCTCCCAGGAGACATCCCGCTGGACGTTATGGATTCATTGATAATGTTTTTAACTTCCATCTTGTAAGTGTTTTCAACCTTTCCTTGTCGTTAAAGTGTTTTATTACTGCAGTTGGGAAGCGCCTTCTTCTCTGCTTTGGTTTTCCAATAGTGTGTGCTTTCCTCTTCTAAAGTGCTGCTGTGGTGCATTAATTACATTTCAAGAGCCAGTCATGTACTGTTTGTTAAAGTCTCCTTGTTATCCAGAGCGCCCTATTCTCCACACTACTTAAATCTAAAGCAAGCCTGTAGATTGTAAGCTAGTCACATCCAGGTAATTGCATGCACATTCACTTAATTTCCTGAGTTACCCAGGACACTCTATTTGGAAATTCCAATCCAATTTTCTGTGTAAGTGGTGTGCTCCACTTCTTCCTACCTTCCAAATCTCTATGCTTGCCAAGTTCCTAAGGGCCTGTATTAGATTGTATATGCTTTAGATGAGTTATGTATTCCCATACAAGTCTATAGAAATGCAAAACTTGCTTGTGTAGTTAATGGTTGCTACTAGTTACTATCATCCACCATGTCACCCTGCTGCCAGACCTCCATGTATCACTCTCAGAGACAATGAACAGTCATTTGCTTTGTTTTGTTTATTTGGGGAATATAACTTGGTTGGGGAAAGGGGTATGGGATGCCCATAGAACAGACCACTTTGCCACTGTGGTTGAATATTTATTGAATCAAATGAACTGTGAGCAAATGATGGATGTTAACATTTACACTCTCTCCTCTGCAGACTGCAGGACTCTTCTCCTCCTGCACAAAACATTCATTGTAACCTGTTAGTACCTCCGCCCCATCATCTTTACACTGCACCAGAGGTGACTATGAATAATCCCAGGTGGTTATCTGACTTTCTGAACACTGATAGGCCAGGGGCCTGCAGTACCCCCTTCTTGGCGGCCTAGTAGTTTAGCAGCTTGAGTTAGTTGGTGGACTACTGATCCCAGCTAGCCCAACTTTCACCCGCAGGCCACATCGATATGACACAAAACCCCAGTCTCTCCTCTGGCCTTACACCCAGCTCCCCGGCATGCTTGCTCCAGACGTCCACTGTGCCTCACTCACCGACCTTCTCCTGCCCTGGGTCCTTGGTGAAGAATTTACCCAGACATGTGTACCAACTGCTTCTCTAGCTCCTCTGTTCCAGGACACCTCCTCCATGACCATGTAAGGATGAGGCTCCCTCCCAGCTCTCGAGCTCCTCTGCCGAGGCGCTCACCCCCCCCCCAGATGGGGATGGGCCTCCTGCTGCAGTCTAAGGCCCCGTACACACGACCGAGGAACTTGACATGCCAAACACATCAAGTTCCTCGTCAAGTTCAGTGCCATTGAACAACGAGGAAATAGAGAACATGTTCTCTATTTCCTCGCCAAGGTCCTCGTTGGCTTCCTCGGCCGAAAGTGTACACACGGCCGGGTTTCTTGGCAGAATTCAGCTCTGAACCGAGTTTCTGGCTGAATTCTGCCGAGAAACTCGGTCGTGTGTACGGGGCCTAACACTCCATTCTTCATTACAAGAAGATTGATTTTCTCTTGTTCAGGCTGCATAATATAAATCAAGTCATGTATGGTGGCCATTAGTTAAGGTTTAGAGACACATCAAGTGTTTGTTTGAAAACATATTTACCTTTTAAAGTCTATAGGAAAGCTGTGTGAAGTTTTGCAATTTGTTTAACATTTTTTGGAAACCATTGCTGTACATTCTGCCCTATGAAACTCGTATGACGGGACTAAATGCAATTTTATCATATAATCGTTTGTACGCTCTCCAAGATATCGATGTCCAGTCTAAGTCGTGTTTTTTATTATATGCAAGCCAGACAGAACTGATTACCATGAAATTATGAACCTCTTACTATAATTGGGCATCAATAGAAAATCTAGTTCTTACCATTTGAGAATTATTAAATCCAAGATTAGATCAGCCTTTATAAATAGGTTTTGTGAGTTTGATTTGATTTTCACCCAAAATAGTTTAGGCATGATTTGTTTGGTGTCAAAGCTCTTAAAATGTGAATGCCATTTTTCCTTTAACACACAGATAATAAATAGAATCTTTATTGGCTGGGATGTACAGTACTTGGGATTACTCAGTAAGGCAATACACTCAGCAAAGCTGAACAGCCAAGTGTAGCAAACCATAGCCAGTCTGAATTCTTTTTACCAAGGTTAAATCTGTGATGGGTAAATTCCTACTGCTTTTCTGAGTTATTGCATTTTGTAATATGCCCCTGCTAAAGGATTTACGTTCTTGGAATTAATTAAAACAACATTTTTAAATGTGTTTTTCATATACTCCTTCCATAAAATAATCCCTGGAATTGATAAAAACTGGCGCAGGCAGATTTAGTGAAAGTGTCTCATGTTCTAAAAGTGGTGCAGAATGCACCAAATTCATGTACCTGCTTAGAACTTGTACCAGCAAATTTATCAGGTGAAAATTAAAAACTAACACGACTACCACATCTAAGGACAGGAAAGCTGCAATATTTAGTTTTTTGTTCTTGGGTTTAGATGCACTTTAAGCCCCAGTCAGTGACAAATGCTGAGAGGATGACATTGGTCTGCTGCAGGCTGAACGAAGCATTTAAAGCAGTGGTTCTCAACCTGGGGGTCGGGACCCCCCTGGGGGTCGAATGACTATTTGCCAGGGGTCACTAAATCCTGGGCTGTTCCTGGAGCTCGCAGCTGCCAACTCGGCTCTTCACAGCTGACCATTCAGTTCTCGGCATGGCTGGGGGACAGAGACTAGAGGTCAGCTGACTGGTGAGGAATGTGAAGTAGGAGGGGCTGGAGGAGACCCTATCTCCTGATTTCAGCATAGGTGTCACTGCTACAAGACACCACAAAGCTGGAGACACAGTTAAGCCTGAGACACAGCAACACTACCAGTGATTAAAGTTGCCATTAAAACTCCCCACTACAGTTCGCAGATCAGCAGGTGACCTTGATCAAGAGAACCTAAGTTGCCTGATCAGAGCCCCCCCCCCCTCCAGCACTTCCACTCATCCCATTTCCCCCCACCAAGGAGTAAGAGGAGAATACATGGATGGGAGACGAAAAGAGGGGGAGGGTCAAAGAAAAAGGGAAAGAATAAGAGAACAAGAAAGAAGGCTAGAGAGATGAATGGGGAAAAAAGAAATTAGGATAGAGAGAGATAAAATGGAAATAAAGGAGAACAAAGAGTGGTACATCCTAAAATGTACCATAAGGGGTTTTAATACTGTACGAGTGGAAGGGACTCAGGGAGCGCTAAATGTCCGTGGGTCAGGGGTGCAAATTCCTTATCTTGCCTTGGGTGCTGACAACCCACGCTATGAAAATTTTACTGTTAGGGGTCCCCACAACTTTCGAAATTTTATCAAGGTGTCACGGGCACTAGAAGGTTGAGAACCACTGATTTAAAGGGAGTTCCACCCAACTTTAGAACTTGTTCTTAAAGAAAAGACCACTAATTTTGAATATATATATATTTTTTTTTACTTATCTTTAGTAGTTTAACAGTGAACTTCCGTCCCAGGCTCGTCGCGGCAAGGTACGCCAAGTCCTCTTCTGGCTCTACCCCTCCTCCTTCACCTTCACTGCCTTCTGGAACCTGTGTGTGTCCCAGAAGATGATGGGCCCGTTCGAGTCGTGCATGTGCAGTAGGAAACAGGCTGTGAAGCCTGATGGCTCCACTGCCGGTTTCCCATAGCTACTAATGCGGCGCCTGCACCCGGACGGATCGGCCTTGGGGGGCCTAACATTGCGGGCTAAGTGTCCTTATTAAAAGTCAGCAGTTACAGTGTTTTTACCTGCCGACTTTAAAAAAAATATATATATTTTCGGGATGGAACTCCGCTTTTATACGTTTTCTCTCCCCCAGTGATCAGATCGCAACTATGTTGCAAGTCACAAGGTGAGAGGGTACAGCAAAGGCAGATCCAAGAAGCTGATGCTGAATGGTGCCTGAACAAAGATGGCTTTGCCCTTCAGGAAAGAAAAGCAGATTGTCAGGGACAGTGTTGTGAACTCGATGTTAGTAAATTCCTGTAATTGTTACCGTTACACATTACTTATCATGCATGGATTAAACTTGAAAAATATATTTGATGCTAGGTCCATTAAAAAATGAGTTACAGCACTGCAAGGCCACAAATATACCCATAAAGTCACTGTTCAGCCTCTGATACTTACTAACAATCCGGAAACAATCCCTAAGTAAATTCTGGCTGCATTTATATACATTGGGCACATGTGGGCACCGTGGTGATTGTATAATTGTGTCAGTCATTTATTACTGTATTGGTCAGAGGTAACTGTGTATGCCGTTCAGGTTTATACATTGCTGTAGAATGAGGGGGGTACCAATAACCAATGCCACCATAGAAATGTATAATCTGCACAGCAATCTGGCTTGCCAGTCCATATACCCGTATCCATAGCTCCCAACTGTCTCTGATTTTGAGGAACTGTCCCTTGTTTGGAATAAAGTACCTCATTCCTTCTCATTTGTCCCTCATTTTGGTTTGATCTATATAGATGTATATAAAATGCTCCTTTTTATCTATCAAAAAGTGGTTCCCAGTGCTAAAGCTTTCATCCAATTTCTAAATTGCTGTATTTGTATACCGTATTTATCGGCGTATAACACGCACTTTTTTCCCCTTAAAATCAGGGGGAAATTGTGGGTGCGCGTTATACGCCGATGTCATTTTCTTTTACCAATGGGGGGGGCGGGGGTGTCGTGCCGGCCGTCCCACCTCTCCTGGTCCTGTCCCGAGCGGTTTGAACAGACTAAGCGGACTGTGTGGTTTAAGCGGGGGATCCTGACCTGATCAGCTTCGCGGGGACCCATGGGGACCCAATTCGGCGCTGTCTTGAACGGGGTATCAACACCCGGAGACCCGATCCAACGTGATCCGTCTTGAGAACCAAAACGTGCGGGAGTACAGATGGGACTACAGACGCTGACGTCGAAGCTGGGTGAGTGGAGCGGCTCATGCTGGGACAGGAGAAGCAGGTAAGAGGGCAGAGTATCCCCCCCCCCACCCATACAGCACTTGCCTGCAGTCCCAGGCTGGAAGCAGTGCAGGCAGTTTGAAAACGAGTGTGCCGCCTTGTCCTGCAATTGATGGGACAGGTGACAGAGAGCCATATAACTACTGTATCTATGTAATGTGCTGAGATCTATGTGTAATGTGCTGAGATCTATGTGTAATGTGCTGAGATCTATGTGTAATGTGCTGAGATCTATGTGTAATGTGCTGAGATCTATGTGTAATGTGCTGAGATCTGTGTAATGTGCTGAGATCTGTGTAATGTGCTGGGGGGGGGGGGGCTGTGGTCTGTGTAATGTGCAGGGGGGATTTGGAATATAAAAGGGGCTGTTAAAAGTTTTTTTCCTGACACTTCCCTCTTAAAATTAGGGTGCGCGTTATACGCCGGTGCTTGTTATACGCCGATAAATACGGTATTTCAAACTCCAATAATAAAGCAAGAGTAGTGGTAAAAAAAAAGCACTTATGGGTTTAACTAATCTTTTTTTTTTTTTTTACAATTCTCCTTTAAGAGGGATTGACAGGGGGTGTGTCCTATGCCTACATACTTTTGTTAATAGGTGTCCCTCGTCTCCATCTCAAAAAAAGTTTGGAGGTGTGCTGTACCATCTCTGCACAAGAAATGCTGTAATCTACAGCTGACATCTGCATCCAGCAAATGAAAACCGGGGATGTTTTCTACTGCCAAAAGTGATATTTTGTCCCTCTTTAGCTACACATCACTGGCCGAATGATACATGTAAAGTGATTAGTCGCCATGTGCACCAACTTCACTTTTCTTTGTTACAGTCTTAATTTCCGATTTTATTGAAACGCTATGATTTCATGCCAAAAAGCAAGCCCACTTAATTTCGAAAATTTGTCCCCATTGCAGTAACTCCTTGCACATTCCATTTATTCTCATGCAGCAATTAATCTGCTACAAACTTTTCAGCCCTAATCGTCATCCTCCCGCAGTTGGCACGGGCTCTTTCCCAGCACAGCCACCTTGGGCTCGAGTTTCATCATTTTTTCTTTTGAGGTTAGCAAAGGGAGCAGAATCTGAGTAAGTTCGAAATAGCTGTTCCGTGCCCAAGTGAGTTTTGAGGGATGCATAAGCCTCATTTGTAGGCACAAAGGAGACATTTACTGCCTATGGAAGTTGTTAAGTTCTAAGCCTTTCCTCTAAATCTCTTTTCAGGAATGTACCAACTCTTGCTGCAACGCTAGCACATGCCAGCTCGTTCCAGGAGCCGTGTGCGCCCATGGACTATGCTGTGAAGACTGCAAGGTGAGCCTCATTGCAGACATACTGCACTTACAGTTTGGGATATGATGCTGTTCTACTGTGATCAAAATAATTAATTTAGCCCTAGACACATTCATGCCCTTCTATTTAGTTTTTTCATTTTCTATATTTGAAATATATTAATTTTATTTTATTGCATTTTGCTGTTTTTTACTATAAAAGGTCCCTGCCCTCAACATATCCAATCTTCAGATTGCACATAGACTTTTCTCGGATTGCACATTTCAGTTTGCACATAGCCTTTTTTTATTTTTATTTTATTTACATAGCCCTTGTAATTTACATAGAGCTTTATATACATGTACAGTATATTCATGTCAGACACGTGCTCGCAAAGAGTTTATAATCTAAAGTTCCTATCTAATGTATGCAGATACTAAAGACAATTTAGAAATGAGACAATTCACCTACTGTACCTGTATATATTAACTGTTGTTTATACATAGTAGACCTTGAAGTAGTCCCAGAAATTTAAAAAGTATGGCCAAAGCTTTTTTGGCCATAATTCTCCTATGGATCACAGAAGTGCAGTTTGTTCTGCACTCCTGTGATCTGTTTTCAGCTGACAGTGGGCTGAAGTCTGCTGTTGGCTGATGTCACAGAAGGTGGTCCAAGCAATGAAAAGATCCCACAACCATGTGGTCAGTATCTGCCCACAAGCCTGAATCGGCACCTGGCTCAGCTTCCCAGCAATCCACCAAGAGCCTGAGCCAGCTCCTCCCATCCCCGCCACAGCCCACAGTAAGCGTGGAAGAGGAGAGCAGAGAGCCGATGACACTGCCAGTCTGAGCTCTCTGCTGAGAGTGGAGGGGGAGAACTGAACGATCAGCAGTGTTTACACTTTTTGCAGCCGTAAGAGTCGGTTCACACATAGGCGGCACGACTTCGGGGGCGACTCTGCAAGTCGTCCTGAGGACGACTTCAGAGGCGATTTGCAAAACGACTTCTGTATAGAAGTCAATGCAGATCGCCCCGAGCCGCCCCCGAAATACTACAGGAACCTTTTTTCTAAGTCGGAGCGACTTGCGTCGCTCCTATTAAAACGGTTCCATTGCAGTGAATGGGACGCGATACGTCAGGGGGCTGAGCCACCTGTCGTGTCGCCCCAGTGTGAACCGGGTCTAAAGCTGCACAATTGTCAAAATAAAGTGAAAGATTTTATACTTGACATAATGTTGTAGATAGCTCTGCCCTCTAAAGGTCTTGCCCTGCTGTGCCATCATTTCAATCACTTTCAGAGTTCGAATGTTTGATGAAAAGCAAAGGGATGGGTTGGAAAATTCCAGTCCTACAAAAGAATGGAGCAATTGATTAATTCTGAAACCTTCACTTTATGGCCAACATAATTTTGGGCTCATCCACTGTCCTCTGTTTTGCTGTCCATAGAAGGAAGAAATGATCACCTAAATGTATCAGTCAAACAATTGAATTTTTTTGAACAAATGTGGTTGTACTTACCTTAACCTCTTGACCACTGGGCACTTAAACCCCCTTCCTCACCAGACCAATTTTCAGCTTTCGGTGCTCTCACAATTTGAATGACAATTACTCAGTCATACAACATTGTGCCCATCTGAAATTTTTGTCCTTTTTTTTCCCACAAATCGAGCTTTCTTTTGGTGGTATTTGATCACCTCTGCGATTTTTATTTTTTGCGCTATAAAAGAAAAAACACTGAAAATTCTGTAAAAAAAAATAATTTCTGTCATATTAGCAGGTATTGCGGAGTATTGGGTGGTATTGCGGAGTATTGGGTGGTGTTATTGCAGAGTATGGGTGGTGTTATTGCAGAGTATGGGGGGGGTTATTGCAGAGTATGGGGGGGTTATTGCAGAGTATGGGGGGGGGGTTATTGCAGAGTATGGGGGGGGGGGTATTGCAGAGTATGGGGGGGGGGTTATTGCAGAGTATGGGGGGGGGGGTTATTGCAGAGTATGGGGGGGGGGTTATTGCAGAGTATGGGGGGGGGGGTTATTGCAGAGTATGGGGGGGTTATTGCAGAGTATGGGGGGGGTTATTGCAGAGTATGGGGGGGGTTATTGCAGAGTATGGGGGGGGTTATTGCAGAGTATGGGGGGGGTTATTGCAGAGTATGGGGGGGGTTAAATGCAGAGTATGGGGGGGGTTAAATGCAGAGTATGGGGGGGGTTAAATGCAGAGTATGGGGGGGTTAAATGCAGAGTATGGGGGGGTTAATTGCAGAGTATGGGGGGTATGGGGGTATTGCAGAGTATGAGGGGTTAATTGCAGAGTATTGCAGAGTATGAGGGGTTAATTGCAGAGTATTGCAGAGTATGAGGGGTTAATTGCAGAGTATTGCAGAGTATGAGGGGTTAATTGCAGAGTAGTGCAGAGTATGAGGGGTTAATTGCAGAGTATTGCAGAGTATGAGGGGTTAATTGCAGAGTATTGCACAGGGAGGGAGGGATGGATCTGTGACTGCATGTGTCACAGATCCATCCCACAGCAGCTGCTGCTGCTGCCGCTCTCCCCCCTCTCCTCTCACACTGTACCGATCGGTACAGAGAGGAGAGGGAGGAACCGGCGTCATGACATGACGCCGGTTTGTTTACAAGTGATCGCTCCGTCATTTGACGGAGCGATCACGTGGTAAACCGCCGCTATCAGCGGCGATTTACCGCGATCTGTGATGCGCCGGGTCTTCTAGACCCGGCGCTCACAGATGATTCTGCGAGCGCGCCCCAGGGGGCGCGCGAGTGAAGGATTCTGGGAGGACGTCCCAGGGACGTCGTCCCGGAATAACTCCACCGCGCTGTAGCAGTATTTTCGCTATGGCGCGGTGGGGAAGAGGTTAAACCGTCAGTCCAGCCAAAACTGATCTTACCTTTGGAATCACATCTGGATTTTCATGTATCTTTGGGGCTCTAGAGGTAACATCTTTCCACTCTGGCTCTGTTCTTGTGTAATTCAGTTTTAGGTGTTCCCAAACACTTTAAAATGTTTTTGTTCTCCTAATGTATTCTATATATTTCCAGTGCTACCCCAGTAGGAGACCCTGTAATTTAACTGGTTCTTTCCCAGCGGGGTCACCCGTACACGTCATTGGGTAACCCCGGGCTTTTCTCCTTGCGTCAGAGAGGGAGCGGGGTTACCCGCGCATGTGATGGGTGGCCCCGCCCTCAGCTATAAAAGAGCTGTCACAGCGGGAGAGCGTCATTTGGCTGGGTCGTTTGTAGTGGCGTTTTTTTTTTTGTGACTGGATTACATCATTGGAACCTTTTTTTTTCTTTTTTTTTTTTTTATAAAGGACTTGTCCCAAACTGTCTCCTGTGGTTTTTAAAATTTTTACACTTTTTTTGTGAAATGGTAGGGGTACAATGTACCGTAACCGATTCATATATGGGGGGCTGGGATCTGAAGTTCCCCTTTGTTAAGGGGACTTCCAGATTCTGATAAGCCCTTCGCCCGTAGACCCCCATAACCACTGGGCAAGGGTTGTGGGGATGAGACCCTTGTCCCCATCAACATGGGGATATCTTCCCCATGTTGAGGGCATGTGTCCTGGTACGGTTCAGGAGGGGGGCGCTCTCTCATCCCCCCCTCTTTTCCTGCGGTCTGCCAGGTTGCATGCTTGGATAAGGGTCTGGTATGGATTTTTTTTAAATGGCGCAGGGTTCCCCTTAATATCCATACCGGGGCTGATATGGATATTGGGGGGACCCCCACGCATTTTTTATTTTTTTTGGTTCGGGAGTTCCCCTTAATATTCATACCAGACCCAAAGGGCCTGGTAATGGACTAAGGTGGGAACCCATGCTGTGTTTTTTCAATTACTTTTATCTGTATTGCCGGGACCCGACAATTCATTATAGCCGCGAGTAGTTTTAAATGACTTTATTTCCTTTTAGAAATGTCATTTTGTGCAGGGACTTTTCTAAGCACGGGAAGCATGCTCTACTTTACAGGCATACTATAGACACCCCCCAGGTACAAAGTTTAAAGGAATATTTCACTTTTATTGTTTCACCTTAAAGCGGTAGTTCACCCTCTCGTACTTGATGTTACCATCGAGACAGGCATTGTAGCGCGAGCTACAGTATGCCTGTCCCGATTTTTTTAACCCCGTACTCACCTCGTAGTCGTCCATCGTAGATTTCGGCTCCCGCGGGGAATGGGCGTGCCTATGGAGAGGGAGGATGATTGACGGCCGGCCCTGGCACGTCACTCTCCCCGAAGACAGCCGGAGTAGGTCTCGGCTCTTCACGGCGCGTGCGCACAGGCTATGCGCACGCGTCGTGAAGACCAAGCCTATTTCGGCTATTTCCGGAGAAGCGTGACGCGCCAGAGCCGGCCGTCAATCATCCTCCGTCTCCAGAGGCACGCCCATTCCCCGGTATCTTCGATGGACGACTACAAGGTGAGTATGGGGGGAAAAAATTCGGGACAGGCATACTGTAGCTCGCGCTACAATGCCTGATTTAAAGGTAAAAGAAAAAAAAAAAAAATTTTCCCGTCGATAGGGTGAACCCCCGCTTTAAGCATTATAAAAATCGCTGCTCCCGAAAAAACTGCAGTTTTTAAATCGTTTTTTTGCAAACACATTTTATGACAATAACTTGCATATTAACCTTCAAAATTAACACTTTTGATTTCTCCCATAGACTTTTAAAGGGTGTTCCGCAGCTTTTGAATTTGCAGTGAACACCCCAAATTGTTCGCTGTTTGTCGAACGGGGGCGAACAGCCAATGTTCGAGTCGATCTCAAGGTCGACTGGAACATAAAGCTCATCCCTATACATATATTGTTTTTCTGTGCAATTCACAGTCTCTTAACCACTTTTGAAAGGATACATTTCTCCGTATTTTTGCTCTATTGGGTATCTGTTGACCATGTCAAGTAAAGGGTATTGTTTTGTTTGTTGTTTCATGTTTTTTAACCTTTTGTAATAAAGATATATATTTTATAATTTACTGCCTCATGTTATGCCTACAAAGTCCTGAATTGTTTAGTGTGTTTTTTCTCTTTTCAACCTTTTTATATATCAATTGGATGTTGGCATGGTGAGGATCTTCCCTTTCTAGATGAAGGAAAAAAATATTACCGTATATACTTCATGTCAAGTCCTGCCATTCTGTGTAATTGGCTCCTGTACTGCTTGCTCACAAAACTGAAGCATGGCTGTGAGAGGCAGGTTATATAAGGGAATGTGTATGAACACAATAGCTTGTGCAGGTATCAGGAGACTACACTGACCAGTAAATTGTGACCCCCATCCAGTAAGATCTCAAAAGCACTACAAGGGTATGAGCACACTTATGGCGGGACCTGTTTTTTTTTCTTTTCTTTTCTTTCTGGCTGGATAAATGGAGGCACCTAAGTTTGATAAATATTGAATCAATGCAGTTTACCATCAAGAAAAATGTAAAGCTTAGTTTAGCGCAAAAAAAAAAAACATTTTCAGATTTGGATACTGGGTGATGGGTTAAACTATGTCAAATTATTATACAACTAAGACAAGGTGAGTTTAGTTCGCACTTGCTTATTCCAACATTCACTAAGTCCATAACGTGGCTTTACATTACTGCCACTGCAGGCTTTATGTTTATTTTGCTTTATGGTAAAACCAGCAAAGGAAAGCACAATACCCTCAATGTGTCTTAATAAAGTCTGCAACATTGCAACAAAGTCAAAACTAGGCTGAGGATATTTTGCCATGTCAATCCCTCTGAGATATAGGAAGGTGTTGGATGACTCAACCAAACTTTTTTTTTTTTTTTTTTTTTTTGAGAACTGAGTGGTCTTAAAAAGTAAGGTTAGTGATGCCAACTATTTCAGAGCTAGTTAATTTAACATGACTTTTCTCAATAGATTCACTTGTTACCTAATTTGCTTAAACTGCTAAAATATGTGCATATTCCAATGTGAAGTTCACTATGTGACAGCCCTCGTTCATTATTAATGTGTTAAGGGGTTTTCTATATAGATCTGTCCTCTACAAATTGTATTCTCTCTTTCAGTGTAACGCTGTTTGCTGCCCTGAGCATGGGAAGACTTATACTCCTGACAGACAAATAAGTTCCAAATGAAGTCACGCTTCTATTGCATTAGTGCCTTGGTCCTGCTATTTTTCATTGTCCTTTCCAGTGTCAGATAAACAAACAGCTCTGAATCATACACGCTTGTAAAGGGAAATCAGACATTTAACATATTTCTACAGCCATAATCTGTTTTGCCATGAGAACCTAATTCTGTGATCTTGCAATACGTTTTTTGTTCTGCAGCTGCACATCCTGAACTATAAGCTGTAGACATTACAGATTAAAACGTGACAATGTCTAAATGTTGTACGAACAGGCAAAATATTTGGTTTTGGAACTAAAAAGTGTCACATATAGGAGACTTTTGGGCCCAAATAACTTTATACTGCTTTCCTCTATTGTCCTGTTTTTAAGCATGTATGTATGTCTAGTGCTCGAGTTAATTTTGATCCTTTGGTAGAAAAAAATATCCTGTTCCCTGAAAGCATGTTATACAGAACAGTGCTTGTGCTGTGTCATTTGGCCCTTTGTAACACCTAAAAAATCTGGCTGATCCTACCTTGCTATGCTCTCCCCTCTGCAAACTGACCACGGTGTATCATGGCTGCTGAGTACATGCCTTTGTCATCCGCAGCCCTGCTATCTGTCTCCTGTTTCTCTTCGGCCCCCCTCCCCTCCCTGCCTGTCTGCTTGTACCAGCGCACCCCCCCCCCCCTCCTGCTGCTCTCATAACTGCACCTAAATTGTCTTGTACCATAATAACAAGTGTCCCTGTGTCAGTGTTATGTAAGCAATCTTCCGATCTGTACATCTATATGCGCTCCACTCCCGGCGCTCAGCTGACTGTTGGCTTTCTCTCGCCTCTCTTCCCCTCCTCCCCAGCTGATGTCAGCGGGAGTGCTCGGCCTTGCCCACTGGAGCTGTGAGCCAGAGAGTGAAGAGAGCCGAGGAATCGGCTGAGCGCCTAGAGTGGAGCTCATATAGGTACAGATCGGTAGATTTTTTACATAACACAGACACAGGGACACTTGTTATGGTACAGAGAGGATAAGACGATTTAGTTGCATTGGGTTTACAACCACTTTAAGGTTTCTTGGCTGTTGCTTGACAACTTCTCATCTACCTCCATACATGTTCTATAGGATTAAAGTCTGGCTAGGCCACTCCATGACCTTAACATGCTTCTTCTTGAGCCAGAGGCGTTGCAAGGGGGGAGCGGGGGGTGCGGTTCGCACCCGGGTGACACCCGCCAGAGGGGTGACACCTGTCACGGCACTGGAAGGAGAGAGGTTCTCTCCTCTTCCTCCTCCCCCTGCCCTGCACCCTGCTGTAGCTCCTTCACTCACCGCGATGTTCAGGGAGGGAGGAGGAGTAAGATTTGTGTTGTGAGGCACTGGCAGACAGCTCCGGAGTGCCATAGTGCACGGCGCCCACATGTCCTCTGGGAACTGGCACTGCAATCTCCGGTGCCGGGCTGCCTACCACAACAATTACACTTCCCAAACCGACGGAGCCTAGGAGGAGGAGGAACATCTATGTGGTAGGGGGTTGCACAGAGGGGGGTTACATTAGGGGGTTGCACAGAGGGGGGTTACGTTGGGGGGATTGCACAGAGGGGGGTTGCATTAGGGGGTTGCACAGAGGGAGGTTACATTAGGGGGATTGCACAGAGGGGGGTTACATTAGGGGGATTGCACAGAGGGGGGTTACATTAGGGGGATTGCACAGAGGGGGGTTACATTAGGGGCATTGCACAGAGGGGGGTTACATTAGGGGGATTGCACAGAGGGGGGTTACATTAGGGATTGCACAGAGGGGGGGTTACATTAGGGGGATTGCACAGAGGGGGTTACATTTGGGGGGTTCCATTAGGGGGATTGCACAGAGGGGCATTACGTTAGGGGGATTGCAGGGGGGCGTTACATTAGGGATTGCACAGAGGGGGTGTTACATTAGGGGGTTGCACAGAGAGGGGTTACATTAGGGATTGCACAGAGGGGGGTTACATTAGGGGGATTGCAGGGGGGTGTTACATTAGGGATTGCACAGAGGGGGGTTACATTAGGGATTGCACAAAGGGGGGTTACATTAGGGATTGCACAAAGGGGGGTTACATTAGGGATTGCAAAGAGGGGGGTAAATTAGGGGGATTGCAGGGGGATTACATTAGGGGGATTGCACGAGGGGTTATATTAGGGAGATTGCAAAGGGGTGTTGCATTGGGGGATTTCAGGGGGGTTACATTGGGGGGATTACACGGGGGTTCCTTTAGGGAAATTATACAGGGGGAGAGCTGTGCTTATGCGCTGGCCTGCTCAGTGCCCCGGATTGAACAGTGGCCTGGAGGGGTGACACCAAATTTTTCTTGCACCAGGTGACACCAACCCTAGTGACGCCACTGTCTTGAGCCACTCCTTTTATTGCCTTGGCGGTATGTTTTGTCATACTGGTTATTGTCATGCTGGAAGACTAATCCACGACCCATCTTCAGTGTTCTGGCTGAGGGAAGAAGGTTCTCATTCAAGATTTTAGAGTACATGGCCCCTTAATGTGGTAAAGTCGGCCTGCACCTTTAGCAGTGAAACAGCCCCCAAAGCATGATGTCTCCACCTCGGTGCTTGACTGTACGGATGGTGTTCTTAGAGTCATAGTCAGCATTTTTCTTCCTCCAAGTAGAGCTAAATTTTGGTCTCGTCTGACCACAGGACTTTCTCCCAATCTGTCTCTGAATCATTCAGATGTTCATTGGTAAACTCCAGACAGGCCTGACATGTGTCTTTTTGAGGAGGAGGACCTTGCGGGCTCTGCAGGATTTTAATCCATGGCGGCGTATTGTGTTATTAATGGTTTGGGGACTGTGGTCCCAACTGCCTTGAGATAATTCACAGGCTCTTCTCATGTAGTTCTGGGCTGATCCCTCACTTTTATCATGATCAGCCTTACCCCATGAGGCGAAATCTTGCATGAGTATTTTGTATTCCACAATTGATGGTTATTTTGTATTTATTCCATTTGCGAATAATCGCTCTAAGGCCGCGTACAGACGAGCATACATGTACGATGAAACCGGTCCGCCGGACCGTTTTCACCGTACATGTCTGCCCGGGGATTTCTGTATGGTGGCTGTACTCACCATCATACAGAAATCCGCGCGTAAACAATACGCGGGGCGTGTCCGCACCGTCGCCGCGACGATGACGCGGGCGGCCCTGCCAGTTCAATGCTTCCACGCATGCGCCGAAGTCATTCGACGCATGCGAGGGATGGCGGGCGCTCGGACATGTACGGTAGGTCTGTACAGACGACCGAACATGTCCGAGCGGGCAGGATTTCAGCGGGTTTTAAAACAAGTCCATAAATATTTGCCCGCTGGAAAAAGGCCCGGCGGGCAAATGTATGCTGGAATCCTGTGCACTCGGGCCTACACACGACCGAACATGTCTGCTGAAAATCCTGTATGCTGGAATCCTGTGCACTCGGGCCTACACACGACCGAACATGTCTGCTGAAACTGGTCCACGGACCAGTTTCAGCAGACATGTTCGGTCGTGTGTACGGCCCATAACAGTTGTCTTCTTCTCACCAAACTTCTTGCTGGTGGTCTTGTAGCCCATTCCAGCCTTGTGCAGGTCTATAATCTTGTCCCTGACTGACTTTGCGGATTTCATTCGGGTGACCACACCCTTTGGGCTGCTTTAGCTGATTTTGTGTTAGTAAACCAGAACGAGCGCTCACGTCACATAACTTGCTTCGGAGCATGCGCAGGTTTTTCACGTCGTTAAAGCCCACACGCGATCATTTTTTACAACCCGAAAAACGGCATTGTTTAAAACGTTGTGAAAAAACTTTGCATGTTCGAATTTTTTTTTTGGCTGTTTTTCAGAACCCGAAAAATGCTCTGAAGCCCACACACGATCGTTTTAAATTACATTTTTTTTAAAAACTTTGTTTTTTACAACCCGAAAAATGATCGTGTGTACGCGGCATAAGAACAGGATTGTGATATAGGAGCTGCTGGCCGTGATGTGATGGATCTGAATTATTGCACAAACATGCGATTCTGGCCTCTTCCGTAAGAAATTTTTCCTGATAGAACCTCTCAATGCATTTTTATTCAATACTGATTCAATACTGATTTATAATGATCTCTGAAATCTTCAAATAACACTTTGGACTTTAATCTAGTTACAGCTTGTTTATTTTGGAAGATAGTTTGTCCGAAAGCTTTAATTTTTATCTCTTGCATGGACTTTGAGCCAAAGATATGGATGTTTTAAGCTGTTTTACTCTGTCTCAGACCCTGTATAGCCTTCCATGTCTCAGGGGCTATGACTAGCTATAAAATATAATTTTACAGTTTTGATTTTATTTCAACAAAAAACAAAATCTAATATATTGCAGCTTACCAGTCCTAAAATGAGGTGGCTGCATTGGTTTCCTTTTTCAGGCTTTTTTCTCTTTATTGTCACCTGGTAATCCTTAATAATAATAATAATAATAATAATAATAATAATAAATAACAGTAAAAACACAATACACTACAGTGCTATCTCTGTGCCAAGCCCATGGTCATAGAATATAATTAAGCAACTGATTTAAAAAATATATTATTTTCGGAGGTATAGGAATAAATGTCAATAATAAAGACTGGCTAACACCATAGATGCCTGCAAGGATGCCTTTAGAAGTGGGCTGGGAATCCACAATCTGAAATGCAAGAGGGAAGGGAAAAAAAGCACCAAGCAGGCATTGTGTAGCACAATTTATTAAAAAATAAAAAACAATATAAATGGCAATGGCACTCACAAGTGGTCATGGTGGGGGATGATGACGCGTTTCAGAAGCAAGGCTGCTTTCGCATTCCCATTGACTCTCACGGCGGACAAACTGACCGCTCTTTTCTACACTCCCGCTGGAGATGCATACTATCCAAACACCAGATACAGGCCAGCTCGACGCCGGCTCCCTCTGGACGGATCTATACAGCTTGTCTTCTTCCTACAACGGAGAAAGACCATAGCATCCAGTTCACACTTGGACTTCCCATCCACTGCAAACTGTCATCATCCCCCCACCACACCCGCTTGTAATTGAGTGCCATTGCTGTTAATATTGTTTTTTATTGTTGAAAAAATTGTGCCACACGATGCCTGCTTGGTGCTTTTTTCCCCTTCCCTCTTCCTTAAATAATATACTTCCTGTCTTTAGGTGTCTACATTCATTCTTCCACTGTAGCTATTGGGACAGCTGTTGTCATACAGGCTGGACTTCAAACATGTCTGCCTTTGTTCATCTCCATTATACTGAAGTAACATAAAATATTAATTTCAGCTCACAGCAAGTGGCAAGGACATTTCTGGCGAGAGTAACAGCATTTTCTGTATTTGCTAAAATGTCGTTGTAGCGACTTGCTCCCGTTGAGGGGGCGATATGTGTTAAATTATAGTTGTCTGAGCAATAGTTTGGCTCAGAAGGATTATGCTAAATTGATAGTTCTGTTTCAGTTAAGCTGGGTTGCATGAATTTCCCCTTGACTGTGGGTGTCGCTGCCAACGCAGGTCAAGGTTGGAAAGGCAACAGGCTGGATGCATTGGGTATCTCTTTTCCAGAAGCAGCTCAGGGGGCGTGGTCAACCCGCTGTTCATTCTGGGAGAGGGTACTTAAAGAACAGACACTGGTTTGGCGGGGTCTTCCGATCCTGACCTGATGGCCTTCCTGGCCACAGGTGATGCGTGAGCTGTTTATGGTCTCGGGGTCGGCTGGCCCGAGGCTTCGTAACTGAGAGTAGGCCTGAAATTTGCTGGGCCCTACTAGTCCAGGGAGGGTCCTTCACTGTCTCGCCTACATCAAGGGAGCTGAACCACTGGGATTCATTTGAAGGACTTATCCTGTCAGTGTTGCCTCACTGTGCTGCCAGATTGGCTGAAAGATTCTTGGCACCGTGAGTCGTTTACTCTATAAAATGCGTGAGTAGTCACATGATCTTGTGGCAGAAGATCATGGCATGGCCTGACAAAGTTATCAAGTCTGTGGCAGAGAATTTAGCGATCTTTGCACCAGTTGCTAGGCCGGTGAGAGTAGGCCCATCTGGTGGTTGCTGAAATCCAGCGTGGAAAAAAGTTAATCCTCTGGATCTACGTTTGTACCAGTGATCCGCAAAGCAAAGGTACCTGAGTCTCCCCATCCCTCTACCCCTCTGTTCGAGAACTTTGTTCAATAAAAACCTTAAAAGAGACTTTGTGTTGGTGCAGACATTTCTTATGGACAACTCTTCAAGGAGAACCCCTGAGACGAACGTATGGAACAGTAAGGTAACGGCAGGCCCAAATCTAAACCAACAGCTACTTGGGGGGTAGTGCTACATAGTGATAGTAAAGGAATTTTTGTGAATAACAAACATGTTATACTTACCTGCTGTGTGCAATGGGATTGCACAGAGCAACCCCGTTCCTCCTCTTCTCTGGTCCCCACTCCCCAGCCAGCGCTATGGGCTTTGGATCATAAGACTTGCTGAAAAGAAATAAAATTCCTTTTGAACAGTATATCAGTTGACATTGGCTATTGTAATTAATGAAACTGATAGTAAATTGTTTCCACTTTCTCAGTAAGAGGGAATGTGCTAATGTGGTGAGGAAAATTCACCCCTATTGATTATGGTTTTAATATTTATGCTTTGGCCTTACAGCTAAAGCCAGGTGGAACTCCATGCAGGGACGCAAGTAATTTCTGTGATCTACCTGAATTCTGCACTGGAAGCAGCGCGCACTGCCCGCCCAATGTCTACCTACATGACGGACACCCTTGCTACACACTGGATGGATACTGCTACAGCGGCATGTGTCGGACCCATGAGCAGCAGTGCGTCACCCTCTGGGGACAAGGTAGGCACACCGTCTTTTTTCTAACAGCTGGTCTTTACCCAGGGGTGTGTGTTGTGTTCCAAAGAGACCTGGGACACATATGGGTAACTAGATTGTTTTGATACCTAAATTTTCCTGCTAAAAAAGTAGGTGAGGCTGTTCTTTTTTTTTTTTTGCCCCTATTCTGCTTTGCTGTCTTCCTTTTCTTTGGTTTCCTTTCCCTTTCCTACTGCATTCCCTTAGCACCTAGGAGTTGGTGCCCTGGCTCTTATACGTATCAAGATAAAAGTACCTCCTTATGTATCTTAGAATGCCTAGTAATCAAATGTTGTAATAAGGTGACTTATATTAAAAAGCAAATGTATTATAATTTCTTTAAAAAAAATACATAAATTAAAAAATAGATAAACCACATTTCAAAAAGTATTAACAAAATACAACACATCTTAGAACCAAAGTTTAGCAAAGACTGAATTATGAATAATATGTGAGATGATGGCATTACTAGATACCTAGGGCCCTTGCTCTGGGTGACCTGATCTAGCTGTGTCCCTGTCTATACAGCTTATAGCTAAAATTATCTCTTTCCACATTGCCTTCTGTAGTTTTCAAGGGTTCAATATTAAACTTTAGGTATGCAGTTCTAGTCATGCATACGCTATATTGCCAAAAGTATTGGGACACCTGCCTTTACACACACATGCAACTTAATGGCATCCCAGTCTTAGTCTGTAGGGTTCAAAATGGAGTTGGCCCACCCTTTGCAGCTAAAACAGCTTCAACTATTCTGGGAAGGCTGTCCACAAGGTTTAGGAATGTGTCTATGAGAATGTTTGACCATTCTTCCAGACGCGCATTTGTGAAGTCAGGCACTGATGTGGACGAAAAGGCCTGGCTCGCCGTCTCTGCTCTAATTAATCCCAAAGGTCTTCTGTCTGGTTGAGGTCAGGACTCTGTGCATGCTTGTCAAGTTCCTCCATCCCAAACTTGCTCATCCATGTCTTTATGGACCTTTCTTTGTGTACTGGTGCGCAGTATTGTTGGAACAAGAAGGGGCCATTCCCAAACTGTTCACACAAAGTTGGGAGCATGAAATTGTCCAAAATGTCTTGGTATGCTGACCCCGTAAGTGTTCCATTCACTGGAACTAAGGGGCCAAGCCCAACCCCTGAAAAACAACCCCACACCATAATCCCCCTCCACCAAATGATTTGGACCAGTGCACAAAGCAAGGTCCATAAAGACATGGATGAGAGAGTTTGAGGTGGATGAACTTGACTGGCTTGCACAGAGTCCTGACCTCTACCCGATAGAATTCCTTTGGTATGAATTAGAGAGGTGAATGAGAGCCAGACCTTCTCGTCCATCATCAGTGCCTGACCTCATAAATGCGTTTTTGGAAGAATGGTCAAACATTCCCATAGTTACGTGAAAAAGAACAACGTGAAAAACACAGAGAAAAAATAGAACAGGTTCTAAAAAAAAAATCGGACATTTTCTCGTCAAGAAAAATGCTCTGGAGCCTACACGCGACCGTTTTTCACAACCAATTAAAAAAATTTCATTTTTCTCGTCATGAAAAATCCCATTTTAATTATCCAGTTATATTCGGGGACATAAGTGTTATTGAGTCTGTATTTATTTGGACATTCTTTGGGGTTAATTTACTAAAGGCAAATAGGCTCTTCACTTTGCAAGGGAAGTTGCATTTTGCATTAGCATGTTCCCCATAGTTTCGTGAATGTGGTGAAATTTCATTTTGAAAAAAATACCCAATCATAGGTAAGGAAAAAAAAACATCATTTTTGCTTGCACGTAATTGGAAATGGATAATAGAAGTCATCCAAACTTCACCTCATTCGCTAAGCTATGGGTAAAATTCCCATAAAAAGTACAACTTCCCTTACAAAGTGAACAGGCTGCTTGCCTAGTAAATCAACCCCATTGTCTTCTCATGCCGCGTACACACGATCGTTTTTCATGATGAGAAAAATGCAATTAAAAACGATTGTGTGTGGGCTCCAGAGCATTTTTCTCGATGTGAAAAATGGCCATAAAAAATTTAGAACATGCTCTATTCTTTCTCGTTGTTTTTCACGTCGTGTGTAGACTTTAACGACAGGGAAAAAAACGTGCATGCTCAGAAGCAGGTTATGAGAAGGGAAATTTTCATAATCAGCCCAAAGGGTGTCGCCAATCAAATGGAACTTCCCCTTTATAGTGCTGTCGTACGTGTTGTACGTCACCGCGCTTTGCTCGAGCATTTTTTTTTCCACGATCGTGTGTATGCCAGACGGGCTTGACAAGAATCACGTCAAGAAAAACGTCCTTTTTTTTCTAGGACATTAAAAACGGTTGTGTGTACGCGACATAACATTGCATGTAGAAGACCACCAACCTCTTCATTTCTAAACTGGGATAGAAATTGTGGGTTGGCCTGTAAGGCTGGTATATACAAGGCCTGAACAAGGGGCACCATAAAAATATGGCACCTGTGGAGGAAAGAGAGAAAAGAAAATCCAAAGTCCTGAATTTGTGCATGGTATACGAAGGGATAAAGCTCAATTTAGCGAATAAGTTCCTCCACATTAGACTCGGGAATATTAAAACAAATAACTGAGTTTTGTTTTAAAGCGTAATCATACATTTTCCAGCACATTTGATATAACGCAAGATAGGAGAGCATCATTTTTTATAAATAGAATATTATTATTTATTATTTTATATCTTGTACCATTATGCCTTTACAGGCTCTTAAAGTATCCATTGTCCAGTGGGAAATATTTCTTGTTGCCATAGGAATGTTGTCAAAGACCGCTTTTATCTAATGTTGGCTGCAGGGAAGATAAGTTGCTGTGTGCTCCGGTCATACAGCGAATGAGCTGTATAGTAATGTGATTAATTGCACAGTGTATATACTGAGTATTGCAGACGCAGGAAATGCTGGACAGATAAAGAATTATACAGTAGAAGGAGAGCAATGAGATTCCTGACTATTCATTATCCCAGTTGGAGTGACAAAGTGTAGCATCAGGTCAGGATTGACACCGCTGGAAAACATGTTGAACTCAGGACTTCCTGTGCAGAAAACTTCCTCAGGAAATGCTGTTTGCATAATGTTTTATCTGTTATCACTGGTGCTCATTTACATTTGGTGCAGCTATTGAATTATATCCCTGATAAACATGTGCTTATTTATAATTTGTGATGTAACCACAGATTATTTCCTCCAGGCTATTGTAAGATCTACAGCTGTTTCCACCGATACACTGAAGGTTCATTTAGTGCATTTGATTACCCAAGGTGACCATCAGGAAGGTTTCCAGTAGAGGCTGAAAAACTGGCTCTGGATATGGGACATGGTGCCATGGCTCCCTTCTGTAGCAAATCACCAAGTTTTCTCTTGTTCCTTGTATAGTATTATTATTATTATTATTATACAGGATTTATATACCGCCAACAGTTTGCGCAGCGCTTTACAACATCAGGGCAGACAGTACAGTCACAATACAATTCAATACAGGAGGGATCAGAGGGCCCTGCTCGTTAGAGCTTACAATCTAGAAGGGAGGGTCAATTGGAACAAAAGGTAATAGCTGTGGGGGATGATCAGATTGACAGAATGAAAATACAGTTGTTAGGTGTGGGTAGGATAGGCTTCTTTGAAGAGGAAAGGCATTCCGGAATCGTCCAAAAGCTAGGAGATAATAGGACAGCTTGGGGTAAGGAGTTGATATGATTGGAGTGGCTCTGGAAAAGTCCTGGAGGCGAGCATGGAAGGAGGTGATGAGGGAGCTAGAGAGCAGGAGGCCTTGAGAAGAACGAAGAGAACGGTTAGGTTGGTATTTTGAGACTCGGTTAGTGATGTAGCTGGGGCAGAGTTGTGGATGGCTTTGTAAGTTGTTAGTATTTTGAATTCTATTTGTTGGGTGAGCAGAAGCCAGTGGAGAGATTGTAGTAGCAAACACAAAGGTGGATGAGACTGGCAGCAGCATTCATGATGTATTGAAGGGGGATAGAGGATGTAGAGGTAAGCCAATGAGGAGGGAGTTGCAGTAGTCGAGGCAAGAGATGACCAGCGAGTGAATTAAGAGCTTTGTTGTGTCATTGGTTAGAAAGGGGCGTATTTTAGAGATGTTGAGGTGGCAAGTATCATGGGCGCCACACACTCACATGTTATGGTTAGTTCCTGTGTCTCTTAAATTATCTTTTTGTCACAGGACAATATACAACATAGGCATCTTGCCCATGCAGGGGGAGCTTTCTGAATGTAAACTGATGTGTAGCATTGGAAGGGGCTACAACCCTATTTCATTTTATGATTTTCAATTGCTAAATAAATAATTCATTCCTTGATCTCCTTGAGTACTGCGCTGCCCCAATTTTTTTATTATGGTCCACTTACTATTCAAACTTTTGATGTAAGCTTGTTCTTATTAGAATGGAGATCCCTTTTATCCATAAAGTTGCTCCCTTCCTCCCGAAGAGAAAAACACAGTGGAGCACATGTCGGAATCCTATTCAGACTTGATACCAAGAAATAAAGCTAGAACCTAACTTTCTTGATACTATCCTGCTGCTAATGGGTAAAACACTTTCCTTGGCTCCTCGAAAGTAGGTCTGGGAATTGATTTTTTGGCTGGAGTCTCCAAACTCATCAGTATGATTATAGGAGCTCTGCTTTTTGTCAACATATCAGCAGCTTTATTTCCAACCCATAACATTTCCAACCCATAATACAATGTGCACCTTTAACCTCACTTAGGCAGTCAGCAAATACCCTAGGCTGTATTTATGTCATAAAGGACCATTATTACAGGTTCTGGCCATTTCATCAGTTACCATATCAAACAGCTACTTTTCTGGCGAAAAACCCAAAATGGCTGTTTTTTTTTACGTTTTATTTTGTTACTAAATCTGTTCTTGATGGTTTGTGCGAGACTTTCAATTTGCAAGGTGTTCACCAGGTGTGATTCATGTTTGGAGAACAACAAAAAAAATGTTGGCTGTTTAACACTGGTGGAAAAATTCTTATTTGCAGGATAAGCTGCAAGCTAGCATGGCAGGAAGCATTGCCTTTCATTGATGATTCTCCTCTTTCTTCCGGTTCCAGTGTCTGTATTCTTGTCAGAATCTGTGTACTGTGGCAAAGTTTTGTCCACAATTCGCTATCTGGCCATAAACATTCAAAGTCGTTTGTAAAGGCCCATACGCACGATCTGAGTTTTCAACAACAACAATCTGACGGACTTGTTTTATCGGACAATCCAATATATATATAGCAAATATTTGTTGTTGCTTTTTCAACAGACAAATGTTCGCTGTGAATGCTCTCAAACTTTTTGACAACAAATGTCCGATGGAGGATAATCCGATCGTGTGTACACAAGTACATCAGACTAAAATCCAAAGTACAAACACGCATGCTCAGAACCAATTCTAAACATCAGACAACAGTAGCAGAAGTTTCCCAAAGGGTGGCAGTAAAGAGCTGAAAAACCACGTGATTTGGTGAAAGATGTCTGAAAATGTTCTGCTGTGTGTATCCATACCAAGTTCACGGCCAACGCCCCTTCGGACCAAAATCCACAGAAGAGTCCGATGGAAGGCCAATTGTGTGTATGAGACTTTAGTCTGATGCATTTTGGGAAACTTCTCCTGACATAAGTTACTATTTATAAAAAAAATAAAAATATCTCAAGCACCCACACAGCTGTCAAGAATGATCCCCTCAATTTAAATATCATCAAGTGTACCACATCCCCAACATAAAATATCCAGAACAAAAGACCAAATGTGGAATTTTTAAGGTACAAACCATATATACCAATGTCTTAATAAATAAAATAAATAAATAAAACTGCACCTGTCATGTAATGTTTCCATTAACCTAGTCCCACCACCATTCATCCATTTTTCTTCTATTGGGCATTGTAGAGCTTGCCAGACAACTTTAGGCCTAGCATAGCCACAGCTAGTGCATAATGACTGAGATTTCTAGCGTTTATTACACAAGTCTTATTACTGATCGTTGCCGCACTGTATGTGGCGTTGTTACAGTTTATGCTGATCTGAATAGCAGGTGTCATCTTGTATTTAGATAGATTTTTTTTTGTGTGTGCTAAGTACCTTGAATACCAAAGTGTATTCCTGCTGTCACCATTAACTTGATCTCTCTATCTCTGAATACTCATTACTTATAATACGTTTTTTTTTTCTCTCTTTCTCTAACCAGTGAGTGCAAGTATATTCTTGAAACTGCATTGCCAATTGGTATCCAATACTGTTAGGGCCAGATTCTCGTAGATCGGCGTAAAACTATGCGGCCGTAACGTATCTCGTTTACGTTACGCGGCCGCAAGTTTTACGGACAAGTGCTTGATTCACAAAGCACTTGCCTGTAAAGTTGCGGCGGCGTACAGTAAATTCTCCGGCGCAGGCCCGCCTAATTCAAATAATCCAGGTAGGGGGCGTGGATCATTTAAATTAGGCACATTCCCGGGCCGATCGTACTGCGCATGCGCCGTCCCTAAAATTCCCCGACGTGCATTGCACTAAATGACGTCGCAAGGACGTCATTGGTTTCGACGTTAACGTAAATGGCGTCCAGCGCCATTCACGGACGACTTATGCAAACGACGTACATTTTTAAATTTCGACGCGGGAACGACGGCCATACTTAACATTGGTTGCCCCTCATATAGCAGGGGCAACTTTACGCATCGCAAAAGCTACGGAAACGCTGTAAATTCACTGCGTCGACCGCGCGTACGTTCGGGAATCTCGCGTAAATGGCTAATTTGCATAGACGACGGGGAAAACGACGTCGGCGACACCTAGCGGCGGGAAAAAAATTGCATATAAGATCTGACAGCGTAAGAGCCTTACGCCTGTCAGATCTAATGGATATCTATGTGTAACTGATTGTAAGAATCAGTCGCATAGATACGCCGGGCCAGATTAGGACTTACGACGGCGCAAATGGCGTTGCGCCATCGTAAGCCCTTTGAGAATCTGGTCCTTAGTGATTTTTTGCTTTATTGTGGATTTGTATACTTAGCCAAGTGTATCAGAAGGGCTGAGGTCTTTGAGCGTCACACTTATAAAAAATAAAATAAAAAATACTCTTGTATAGTATTCATCTACAACACATCATCAATATCTTCCTCTACATGTTCAAAAGACTCCAGTAATACAGAGAGATTTTTTTAAAATTCAACTTGAAATGAGGAGGCTGTGTGGATTCCTTCATGTTTTTATGAGCAAGTTCACTTCTGTGATTGTATAGCACAGTAAAAATGTATTTTACAATACAAATACTGTGTTCTCCCGAAAATAAGACCTGTCGGGAAAATAAGACCTAGCCTTATTTTCCAGGAGGGCTGAAATATAAGCACTACACCGAAAATAAGCCCTAGTTTAAAATGCTTGTAAAATCCTATAATCCATTCTATTACAGTAGAATATAATGAACAATGTGTGTGTTTCTGTAATATAATTGCGGGGAAGAGAGCTCCAGCGGGTCACAGAAGTGCAGAGCTGCGCTATAACGAAGGTATTTGGCACAATTATATTACAGAAACACACACATTGCACATTGTACATTGTATAATATTGTAATAGAGTGAATTATAGAATTTTAGAAGCATTTTAACTCTGTTCACACTGGGGATTCCTGTCAGGCAGAGAGAGAGAGGGTGGAGAGAAGACCGCACATTACATGGTAAGACCTACCTTGAAAATAAGCCCCACTGTGTCTTTTGTTGGCAAAATTAATATAAGACTGTGCTTATTTTCGGAGAAACACAGTATATACACAATCAACAATTTCCATTTAAAATGTACTTGTGAATACCAGTATATAACATAAAAAAATCCAGATATAGGTTTAAAAAAAATCAATACTGTCCCTTGTGTGCTACCTTTTTTGTGACTTTTTTTGTGAAATATTTGAAGGTATTCTAATTATTGGTTACTACTTTCCCTTATCGGTAATCTATATTTTTAGATTAATAGGGGGTCTACTTATAAAATTGTTAGCTAAGTGAATGTCTAAGAGCCCATTCACACCTAGGCGTTTTGTCGCCTGTAGCGCGACGCTCACAAACGCCAGAGGGACCAAAATACATGAAAGTCTATGGGGATGGTTCACATCTGAACGCTGATGCGCCTGACGCCCATCGCCTGTAGCCAAAAAAAGTTCCGGACCCTTTTTTGTCGCGCGTATCGGGCGGTTTGGGCGTATTTGAGCGTTTCCATTTCCCATAGAAAGTAATGGAAACGCTCGATTCAAGCGACTTGCGCGACAACGGGCGTTTGCTACGGGCGTTTCGTCGCTTTAATCAATAGAACTTGTCGCCCATGCAGAAGATTAAAAAAAGTTACCAACATAGCAACAAGTGATGAAAAGATGATAGTTTTTCCTATTGGCTAAAATAAAAAACGTCAAAGTACAAAAACGTCGGACAACCGCTGTATGCAAACGCGCAAATAAGCATGAATACGCGCGACAAAACGCCAAAAAAAAACGCAGAAAAAAACGCCGAACGACCGACGCTCAGGTGTGAATGCAGCCTAAATCATTCCACATCCATCACAAATAATCCCCACATTTTGTCAAATATGTTTATTGCCTGTTAGCATAATTTTTTTTATACATGGACTTCTTAGTGACTCTAAAGTTATAACACTCTCATATACTCTACATCAAGGGTCTCAAACTGGCAGCCCTCCAGCTGTTGCGGAACTACAAGTCCCTTGAGGCATTACAAGGCTGACTCTCACAGTCAGAGGCATGATGGGACTTGTAGTTCTGCAACAGCTGGAGGGCTGCCAGTTTAAGACTCCCTGATCTACATAAACATCTCATTAGATCAGGGGTGTCAAACTCAATTTTATCGTGGGCCGCATCAGCATTATGATTGCCCTTACATTAGATGTCAAGAGCCCCCCCACCATCAGAAGTTGAGTCCCCCACTCTCCCTTACATCATAGTGCACGAACCCCCCCCCCCCCAGCAGAAAGCAGAAAGTAAGGGTGTGGATGAGGACCAGAGGAAGGCTGGAGCTCTCCTGCAGCTGCACGAGAGGTGCGAGGGCCACATGAAATGGCCTGGAGGGCCAAATTCAGACCGCGGGCCTTGTGTTTGTCACCTGTGAATTAGATAATAGCAGCTTTATTAGCCTGTAAAACGCTGAAGAGAGAAGTGATGCAGACGCACCATATGGAACACGTTATATGAGCAGCACATTTCTGTGTGTTCACCTTTGTACAAGACATCGATGTGTGTGTGTATATCAAATATTGCTATATACAATGGATATAAAACGTCTACACACCCCTGGTAAAATGTCAGGTTTCTGTGATGTAAAAAAAATTAGACAAAGATAAATAATTTCAGAACTTTTTCCACCTTTTAATGTGATCTATAAACTGTACAACTCAGTTGAACAACAAACTGAAATCTTTTAGATGGAGGGAACTAAAAAAACTTATAATAATATTGTTGCATAAGTGTGCACACCCTTAAACTAATACTTTGTTAAAGCACTTTTTCATTTTATTACAGTACTTTGTCTTTTTGGGTATGAGTCTATCAGCATGGAACATCTTGACTTGGCAATATTTGTCCACTCTTCTTTGCAAAAATACTTGAAATCTGTCAGACTGAGAGGACATTGCCTGTGCACAGCCCTCTTCAGATCACCCCACAGATTTTCAATGGGATTCAGGTCTGGGCTCTCGCTGGGCCATTCCAAAACTTGAATCTTCTTCTGGTGAAACCATTTTTTTGTTTGTTTGGATGTATGCTTTGGGTCGTTGTCATGCTGAAAGATGAAGTTTCTCTTCACGTGCACCTTTCTAGCAGAAGCCTGAAGGTTTTGTGTCAATATTGACTGGTATTTGGTATTTAATTCCCTCTACCATGACTAAGGCCCCAGTTCCAGCTGAAGAAAAACAGCCCCAAAGTATGATGCTGCCACCACCATGCTTTGCTGTGGGTATGGTGTTCTTTTGGTGATGTGCAGTGTTGTTTTTGCGGCAAAAATATATTTTGGAATTATGACTAAAAAAGTTCATCCTTGGTTTCATCAGACCATAACACATTTTCCCATGTGCTTTTAGGAGACTTCAGATGCGTTTTTTGCAAAATTTAGCAGGGCTTGGATGTTTTTCTTTGTAAGCTTTCGTCTTTCCACTCTACCCCATAGCCCAGACATATGAAGAATGCTGGAGATTGTTGTCACATGTACCATACATCCTGTACTTGCCAGATATTCCTGCAGCTTCTTTAATGTTGCTGTAAGCCTCTTGGCAGCCTCTCTGACCAGTTTTCTTCTTGTCTTTTGACCAGATGGACGTCCAGTTTTTGGTAATGTCCCTGTTGTGCCATATTTTCTCAGCTTGATGAGGACTGTCTTTACTGTGTTCCATGGTATTGTACCCTTCTCCTGACTTATATCTTTTAACAATGAGACCCCCCTGTTTTTTACATACGTTTTTTTTCTATTTTTACTCCCCCACCCCTAAAACATTTCAGTTTGTCTTTCAATTGTTTTTTTTTTTTTTTTTTTTCTACATCACAGAAATCTGACATTTTAACAGGGGTGTGTAAACTTTTTATATCCACTGTGCGTGGTTAAAAAATGAAGCTTTCTAATCCAGAATGAGTGGGTTAACTGAGAATAGAGTGTCTCTGCCCTTCTATTACATGCATACATGTCCAAGATGACTCATTTTAGCTGATGTCCAAATTTATAAATTTCACAGCCTCACACAGAACTATGATTCCCTTCATTATTGCTACAATAAGAGGTGCACCATGGATCCCTTTTTCGTCTTTTGACCATGTACGGTCTAATTAACTCCTCTTAATGGACCTAAAACCAGTGACTAAGCAGAAGGTTTTCTCATAGCTTATTCATATCATAGGCCTTAGTTGCCAGCAATGAGATATCACTCATTCCGGCCGGGCATTTTGACACACAGGAGTCTCCTAGTCTGCTCCATCTGTAACCAGAAAATATTAACCAGCCTGTAGAGTCATGAAGTATACAAATTACTGAGCCAAAATAAAATCTTTCATGTTTCTTTAAACAGCAGCTCCAGACAATAAGTAAACTTAAGCGTTGAATTGCTTGTGCATTTCAGGAGACATTTCAAATGTCTAAAAAATACTCTCAGACTTATTTTCTGTAGTATTTTTCAGCTTAAATCTGCAGCCTTTTCAGTGCTTCTGAGGCCCCATACACACCATAGAATCTATCCGCAGATAAATCCCATCAAATGGGTTTCTGCGGATAGATCCTATGGTGTGTACACTCCGTCGGATATCTATCCGCAGATAAATCTCCCCTGGAATGGATTTCCAGCAGATAAATATTTGTCGACATGCACAGAATATCTATCTGCTGGAATCCATTCCAACGGATGGATCCGCTCGTCTGTACAGACTTACCGGATCCATCCGTCCAAAGGGATTCCCCGCACGCGCCGTAATGAATAGACGCATGCGTGGAATTCCTTATATGACAGTGTCGCGCCCGTCGCCGCGTCATAATAGCGGCGACGGCGCGACACGTCATCGGCAGAGGATTTCAGCGCGGATTTCAATGCGATGGTGTGTACACGCCATCGCATTGAAATCCTCTGAAATCTTAGAGAGGATTTATCCGCGGATACGGTCCGCTGAACCGTATCTGCGGATAAATTCTATCGTGTGTATGGGGCCTGAGTAGAGTTCCAGCCTTTTTCCACATCACCAATGCTGTGCATACCCTCGGAGAGTGGGGAGCTGGGAACTCGCCAGTATTTGGCCTTCATTTTATTAGGTGCATAATCAGACGATAAGGATCCCAGCAGTACCAGACCCTTTGTAAGTGTAACATCAAAATGGAAAATGTGAATGCCAGATCAAAGTCAATCAGTAGTGTCCTCTGTGTAATTTTAGTGCAAAGTTTTGATATATTATTGGGGTGCACATACCTTGGAGCTTTTCACAGTCATTTAGCCCTAGATTGGGGCAGGGTGGTGATGGAGTAAGGAGAGAGGCTAATAGCAGCACCATGCTAAAATGGGGGCAGTGCCCTAATAGGGGGCACATAAGGCTCTGCAGCCAAATATAGGGCTAGCAGTGCTGTGGTTTGATAGTTACAGCCCTGCAGGAGATTAAATAACAGTTAAATGGTCCTCCAAACAAACAGCACTGACTTGACAATATAGAGACAAAATATGGCATCCCTGATGTTATCTGGACTACAAATGAGCAACTGTTACAATATGTGGGCAACACATGGCCAGTTGTGACAATATTCAGCAACAACGGGGACAATCAGAGTGACATACTCTGTAAATATCAGTCCTGATAATGTCCCCAACATTCACCAGTACAGATCTCCATGTTCCCAGCAGTGACCTGTAGGATGATGCAGGGAGGCACAGGTGGCTGCATCCTAGCACCCAATGGAGATGGATCACCAAAAGGCAGATCCAGCTGTCACTGCTTGACAAAGAGAGAGTGGAACAGGGGAATTGGGTCGCAGAGGTACAGTGCCATATCGGATGGATTAGCTCCCAAATTGGAGATCCAGTAATGCAACAAAAAAGTTCCCCAGTAAGTTCCCAGGTATGGGGGTATACCTGTAACATCATTCAAATATTTCTGCATGGGTGGAAGCATGTTCCTAAACCTACTGTTGTTCCTAAAACTTTCACTCTCCCTTTTGGAGGTCGTTTTATGGGTGTGTCATGTTCTTGCCACAGATAGGATAGAAAAGAGTGATTGGGACTTTCTAAGCACATGAAGAACTGAATAACTACAATCAAAAACAATTCATAAAATGTATTTATTAAACATTTAAAAAAAAGTGTATCAATATATAGTGTTTGTGGGCAACACCAGATCACAAGTATTATTAGCACCAACATTCTTTAAAGCGGAGTTGCAGTTACCAAATATAATTTATAAATTTTTTATTGCTCCCCGTTATTGTTCCTACTTCTAGTCTAACATTTTGATACAGTGAATAACTGTTTTTGTTTGTTTTAAATTAATTAAATCATACCTGATCTCGGAAGCAAGCAGGGTCCATTGCGGTTGTGGGCATCTGAAGCCCACTAGTCTTTATTTCCGGGATTTTGGTGCAGCTGGCTACCCAGCATGTAACTCCTGATCTCGCACCTGCACAGTGATGTGACTGCACGGCGCTGATTACAGTAATAGGCGATTACCATTGACGCTTAGGGGCGCAAATTACTTTTTGCCTTGCCTTGGATGCTGACAACCCACGCTACAAAAATAATTTTACTGTTAGGGGTCCCCACAACTAGGGACATTTTATCAAGGGGTCACGGCACTAGAAAGGTTGAGAACCACTGCTCTAGGGTATATCAAACTATTACCCAGTATTTGTTTTTTCTTTAATAAGCCATTTCTCAGGGTAAGATTCCGGTGGTGAAAATACCAAAATATGCTTTAGAACAGCTGTTGGGAGAGAGGGATAGAGCGTTGTCACCTTTTAACAAACTCTTAATGAACAAGGACCTTCATTACAAGATCACTAGGCAATATTCTAATGAAAGTTGCAGATTTTTAAATATGCTAATCAGCTTTTTATTAGATTTTAGTGAGGTTTTGGTTATTGGGTTTACACCTACTTAAAGCGGAGGTTCCGCTGATTTTTTTTTTCTTTTTTCTTTAAAGCCAGCAGCTACAAATACAGCAGCTGCTGACTTTTAAAAAATGGACACTTGGCTGTCCCGCACACCCGCGATGTCAGCAGCCAAGGCTGAGTAATTGCTCGGTCCTCGGCAGCTTTTGCCGCCATCCTCGGTGAGGGAATCAGGAAGTGAAGCCTTGCGGCTTCACTGCCCGATTTCCTACTGAGCATGTGCGAGGATCGCGGCGCGCAGTCACTGGTCCCCGCTCTCTCCTGGGTACAGTGTTTCCCAGAAGACAGCAGGGGTGATGTAACAAGGCTCGATTCCCCGGAAGAACCCAGGAAGTGAGTGAAAATACCTGTCTCTTACAGGTATCTGCACCCCCCTCCCCCCTGAAAGGTGACAAGTGTGACACTGAGGTGAGGGATCCAAAAAGCGAAGGTTCACTTTTTGTGTGAACCTCGGCTTTAAAAAAAAAAGTCACCCAAAGTCCCAAACGAGCAAAATTTTATGTCACAGGGATTGCGATTCCGCTTGTGTTAAATGTCATAGTTTAACAAAAAGTTTTTTTGAAAATGAACATGGCCGAGGTAATGAATCCTTTTCATCTTCTGATTCTGTTTTATGCTTCAGCTTTGTTGCATGTTAAATCCTGCTGAGGTCTTGTTAAACTAGACCCTGATAATTCAGCGCAGAAGTCCTCCGCTTTAAATGAAGGACACCTAAATGAGATGACAGGAATCGGCAGCATATGAATTTCATTCATAAAAACATGCTAATTAGCTTTCAAACTAATTAGTGAAAGATTGGCTCTAGAATTCATTATGCTGCAGAGGAGCCATGGGGGTTGCAGGTGCGAAGGAACAGTATACAGTATGTAAAAAAAAAGAAATGAAATAATAATAAACTTTTAAATATACATTTTGTGCAAAGAAAATATCTGGTTTGTAGACAAGTCATAAGAATTGTATATTGTAGCCCTGCAGCTAGGTCCTAATGCAATATGTGACCTGCAGTTTCAAGATATATATCCCTGTAGTTAGTAACTGTGACAGGAGGTTAGGAAAAACTACTGGTTGTGTGCAGGATGAAAGATTTTTTTCCAGGCTCAGGCAGTATGCAGGCCATTTCACTTTTTGTGCTAAGTAGTGAGCTTTCTGGGCTGGTTGAGGGGTAACGAACCCAGCAGGCCTGAGGACTCTATAAACCTCCCAGTCTGCTTAGGAAGGATACCCCACCTTGAAAACAGAACTCTGTGTGTGACAGACTGGGGGCAGAAAGCTACCTGTGTGGTGAGACTGAAGCCTAGTACACAAGGGCCGACGAATGAGGGGCAACATCGGCCAGTTCAATGAAAACCAGCCAACATTCAGCCCGTGTGTATATGACAGAAGCCCGACGAGAACCACAGCGAGGAAATTGAGACTCCCGACGAGAAAAAAGAGAACATGCTCTCTTTTTTTTCTCGTCGAGATCCACAACGGTTTTCTCGACGAAAAACATACACATGACCATTTTTCTCGGCAAAAATGCTCTGCCAGCATTTTTCTTGATGGATTTTGGCGAGGAAAACGGTCGTGTACGAGGCCTGAGAGATACTTAAAGTTACCCATCTACTGTATTTCAAACTGCAGCTGCTGACATTTAACTACTTGGCAACCGGCCCATAGCCGAATGACAGCTACAGGGCGGTTGCTTAACTCTGGGACGGCGTACAGTGACATCCTCCGAGAATAGCGCTCCCGCGTGCTCCAGAGTACCCGGCGCATCACGGAACACGGTAAATGGTCGTTGATATCGCCCGTTTACCACAAGATCGCTCCGTCCAATGACGGAGCGATCACTTGTAAACAAACTGGCGTCATGTGACCTACGTCATACCCTGCAATACTCCACAATACCCTGCAATACTCCACAATACCCTGCAATACTCCACAATACCCTGCAATACTCCACAATACCCCGCAATACCCGCAATTCTCCGCAATACCCTGCAATACTCCACAATACCCTTTATCTACTTCATCTTTCACATTATGCAAATACATTGGGCTAACAAAAACATTGTTTTTTTTTAAAGCACAAAACTGTTTTTTTTTTCGTAAAAACGCGTTAGAAAAATTGCTGTGCAAATACCGTGCGAGATAAAAACGACCACCATTGTATTCTCTAATGTCTTTGCAAAAAAACATATATAATGTTTTGGGGTTCTATGTAATTTTCTAGCAAATAAATGATGATTTTTACATGTAGGAGAGGAATGTCAGAATTGGCCTGGGTGCTCCAGAACGCCTGAATTTGCTCCCTGCTGTGCAAAAGTGTCACACATGTGGTATCGCCATACTTGGGAGGAATAGCAGAATGTGTTTTGGGGTGTATTTTGTGGTATGCATATGCTGTGTGTGAAAAATAACCTGCTAATATGACAATTTTATGGAAGAAAAAAAAAGAAAAGAAAAAAAATCTTTATTTTTGCAAAGAATTGTGGGAAAAAATTACAACTTCAAAAAACTCACAATGCCTCTTTCTAAATACCTTGGATGTCTTCTTTCCAAAATTCATTTAGGGGGGTATTTGTACTTTTCTGGCATGTTAGTGTCTCAAAAAAATGAGATAAGCCTTCAGTACATCAGGTGTGATCAATTTTTCAGATATTGGCACCATAGCTTGTGGACGCTATAACTTTCACAAAGACCTAATAATATCCACCAATTTGTACTTATTTTTACCAAAGATATGTAGCAGTATACATTTTGGCCAAAATGTATGAAGAAAAATTACTAATTTGCTAAATTTTATAACAGAAACTAAGAAAAAATCTTTTTTTAATGCGTAGCATTAAAATCGCGGTAAAACACTGCTATTTTACCACGATTTTAATGCTCCGCTATAGGCGTATCCAGTGTGAAAGGGACTAATGAAGAAACATCAGTGGCTGTCCTAGCTTCATTCAGCAAGAGCCCACAGCGTAGCACTCGCCGAATGTCACTGGAGAGCACATTGAACACATTTTATAAGTGGTCAGAAACTTGTAAATAACTCATAAAAGAATAAAGTTACGTTAAAACCAAGCACACCATTGTTTTTCTTGTGAAATTCCCAATAAGTTTGATGTGTCACATGACCCTCTTCCTATTGAAAAAAACAAAAGTTGGATTCAAAATGTCCGACTTCAAAATGGCCGCCATAGTCACCACCCATCTTGAAAAGTCCCCCCCTCACATATACTAATGTGCCACAAACAGGAAGTTAATATCACCAACCATTCCCACTTTATTAAGGTGTATCCATATAAATGGCCCACCCTGTAGATCTAAATGATACTTTTAAGCTCTGCAAATGCTTTGTTAAAGCTTGCTGTTCACACTGCTTTTATACAAATAAAAGCCTGTGTGAAACTGGCCGAAGAATAAAGCTGGCTATAGATGGATCGAAATTTGATCCATCTATGATTGTTGCTGCTAAACAGAAATCAATCTATTGATCAACTTTTGTTGTTGAAAAAGTTTTGTTCATCAGCGGCTGCAGCTGTTGATCAGAGTTTTCTGACAGTGAAGGAGTTCCCACTGTCAGAATACAATGGCACAACAGGGTACGTACCTCCGTCTACCTCATTTGTGTGAATGGGGGAATTTGTTTATTATTATTTTTTTTTCCATACATTCAGTAAGGTTGAAACGGATCTTTCAATCTCAGGCATTACTGTAAAAAATGTAGTTTTTCATATGTATCGGTATTATATACGAATATGATAGACTGTTATTGCCATGACTTTCCTGATTCTAGTACACATTTTGTGTAGCACATTAAACACGGAGAATCTCGCCACCTCCGCTCTTATACATTTATAAGAGGGGAGGGGTTTCGCAACATATTCTCATAGTTGTGGGAGAAAAGGAAACCCAAAATTGCCTTTTTTGCAGCTTCTTGTTTTGTTTTTTTGTATTAGTTTGCATATGTACCACATGCCTGTGGACTGAACATGACGGAAGTGGCTGTTTATGTCTTTTGGACATTTGCTTTGAGTGCTGATAAATGCAGCTGGAGGAAAACTGTATCAGGAGTTCTGAACGTACTCGGATACCCCTGGTGTACAGTCATTTCAAGTCTTAAAGATGGAAGATCAGCATGATATCAAGGCAACTAGTGTTTTCAGTAGCTGGTCCGCAGTGTCGGCTTGTGTTTCAAGTGACCTGTTTCCTTTGAAGAGTTTTCTTTCCTTCAAAGAAATTACGGAAACCCCCTTCAGGTAACTGACGTCTGCCACTCTGTCCTAGATTGTTCAACTATTGTCTGTAGAAAAAGACAAAACTGTAATAGAAATTTTATTAGGAAGCAGCAGGCGCCACTGAGCCAAAATAAAAGGCATACGTTTTTTATGAATTTTTTATTTTCTTTACACTTCAATAATGTTTTAATTTTAGGTTCTATTTCTAAAGTGCAGCAACCTGTAGTAAACAAAAATAGTCCATCTTGTATGGGTTACTGCACCTACTGTAAAGCGACTTTGTGGCTAAAATAAAATCCTGACTAAAGGTCATACTGTGATGGAGCTAAATAAAATGTCTGTTATCTTTCTCTTTTAACCCCTCAAATATTACTTTCCTTTCTTTTATTATTTTATTTATTTTCTTTCTTGTTGCGATATGTATGTGTGTGTGTGTGTATATATATATATATATATATATATATATGTATGTGTGTGTGTGTGTGTGTGTGTGTGTGTGTGTGTGTGTGTGTGTGTGTGTGTGTGTATATATATATATATATATATATATATATATATATATATATATATATATATATATGTATGTATGTATGTATGTATATATATATGTATGTGTGTGTGTATATATATATATATATATATATATATATATATATATATATATACACACATGTATGTGTGTATATGTACAGTGATACCTCGGTTCACGAACGCTTCTGTTCACGAACAACTCGGTTCACGAACAGGAAAGTTCATAAAAATATGCTCCGGTTCACGAACTCCGCCTCGGTTCACGAACAGGAGCCGCGGCCATTTTAATGCTATTTCCAGGCTGTCACATGGTCGTGACTTTCTGTAGGAAGACCGTGGAGAGAAGAAGACACACAGAAAGAAGTACTGTGAGTACTCTGCAAACATTTTGAGTGATTTTTTGATTTTTGGTGTGCTTTTTAGCACATACAGTACTGTACTGTACTACAGTACTGTCCTTGCTGTATTGTACAGTTCACTGAAGGAGATCCCCCTGATGTCCTTACGGAGGGGGACTCTCCCGCCAAACAATAACTGCCTCCCACCTGCCTTCCTCCATGCCAGAAGTCATCTCAAGCAAGGTTAGTGTCCTCTCTTTATACATTACTATACTGTACTAATGTGTATTGCAATTTTTTTCATATGTTTGTGCTTCAAAAACCCCCAAAAAAAGGTCAGCACGGATTAACTGGATTTACATTGAACCCTATGGGAAAATGTGCCTCGGTTCGCGACCAATTCGGTTCGCGACCAGAGTCAGTTCACGAATTAAGTTCGTGAACCGTGGTATCACTGTATATATATGTGTATTTCAGTATCCGTGTGACAAGACAGTGGTATTTTTCTTGACTAAGATATATAAAGATGAAAAACAGATGTCAATTAACTCCTACTCCGTAACCCACTCCTTGACCCACTCCTCCCCCCCCCCCTCCCTCCGAGCAAAGGAATATGGCGACTGAATGTTTGCCTCGTGGCCAGGAACAGATGTAACAAGAGAAGACCATATGTGGATCAGCCAATCAGATGTACCCATATGTGATGACGTTAGCTTATGTCACTTAGTTTATATAAGGGGCTGTGACCCTGAATAAAGCCCTGTTGGAGTTGATAATGGAGACTGAAGCAGTGTAATTTATTTTTACATGCATGTATGCTCACATCATCATGAATTTGGCTCAGCGGCAGAATAGAACATGTATCCTGGAATTGGACCAGGGATGAATCTATTACAATACCTGTAAAGAAGATGGCAAATACCTTTCCAGCTTCCTGCACCGCCAATGTCATTGTGATCAAGAGATTGACTCGTCTGAAGTCTGCTTAGAAACAACCACTTTGGGAGTGTTGATCACTTGTTACCCTCCTGCATTCTCACCTGGAAATGTGTTGGATTTCAAGCGGTTCTTGTTCTGCTAGGGAGGGAAAGATTGAAGGAACAGGTGGTTGGACTGGAGAATGTTAACAATCTTCTTTGGCAGGTTATGTTTTTTTTCATTTTGTAATTGAGCACCAGAGTCTCTTTAACCTCCCTGGTGTATGATTATTTCAGATTTTTGGTGCTGAAAGCGGTACCATTATTTTGCATGGAAATTTGGCGTTTTATATTGTAGGCCTGCAATTCTTAGGAATAACTCACTTAAATCTGTCCAAACAAGAGTCTCGTAGACATCCTGTGTATGATAAAATTTGAAACACAAAATCATAAATTATAATATAATAAATACATATAAATAATTATAACAAATAATATAATAATAATACAAATTATTACTTTTAATTGATGACGAATTTTCCCAAAAATCGCTCAATTCTGCAAGTGATTCTAATTTATTATCGCTGTTTTTTTAGCTGGTCTAAAACCACTTTTTGACATAAATGGACACGTTTTGGTTGCTATGGACAATATCCAGTTTTCAGGCAGAAAGAACAGTTTTTATTATATAAAAGTGCATGTAGGATACTGGGCAGACCACTAGGGACAAAGGGGTGTGTATTTTTTTCATACAGTACTGTAATCTGTAAGATTACAGTATACTGTATGTATTGTGTTTATTTACTTTTTTTTATTTGGCGCCGATCTCCGCCCCCGTGCGTCGTAACGTCGCAGGGAACGGAGCTCGGGGGCACTCGGCACTGTGAATCGAGAGAGGAGGGCACCGCTCGATCACACAGCGGGGAGGCATAGCAGGATCCAGGGACAAGGTAAGTAACTTGTGCCTGTGGACACTGCAAGGCGGTACTGAGTCTGGCTCGGGGTTACCGCTCTTGGTCCTGAAATTCCACCCCGAGCCAGACTCAGGATTACCACTCAGGGGGTTAAAGAGAAACTCCACTCTTATCATAAAAAGTTATGTTGCCAGGTACTGGACTACAGACAAAGATCTTGCTCTGAAATGGAAATGTTTTATTTCGCTGTACTGTTCTCTCTCAGCCAGCAGGGGGAGAACCAAGTTACCTCAAGCCTAGAGACTTTAATCGAGAACGCCTGGAATCCTGGGAGATTTAGTTCAAGGTGGCAGCCATTTAATGAAATGCCTGTCTTACTAAGCTACAAATCCCAATGGCCTGTGTGTGGCAGAAGGAGCCAGGAGGGCTCTTGGCGGCTCTGCAGGTCCAGTGTAGTCTGCAGGAACAAAGGTCTACCGCGCGCATGCCTGGGAGTGGCATCATCGCAGGTCCGGCCACTCATAGTGCCGTAGCCAGCGATCCCAGAAGAAACGCAGAGCGAACATGTCAGCTCCCTCAGCGGTGACCAGGCTTATATTATCTGCTTGTCTACATAATATACATGAAATCATGTTTCCAATCTCCTTTCGTGTGCATGTTTTTTAGAATTTACTTACCTTAGATTTCATCTTCCTGAGCGATATCTTCATTGTTGGCATGTGAAGTCCACTAGGACTCTCTTATGGGATACGGTGCTGCTAGCTACCCAGCATGCACCTTCTGATCTAGTTAAAGCCCAATAAATGCACGGCGCAGCGCAATGCTGAGAGGCGTCGATGCCCACTGACTTTTGGGAATCATGACACTAATATTCCTGGAGCCACTGCGCCGCAGAATATTATGTACCTTGCCGCGGAGGGGAGAGACCGGAAGAGAGAAAGAAAAACCTTGGAAACAGGGTAAGCAAACCCCCCCCCCAAAAAAAAATTGCCCAATGCAGTCCTTATGGCCAGTTGAGAAGCTAATGATGAGAAGCTTAAAAAGTGGGTGGAACTCCGCTTTAAATAGAGCAGTGTCTACTTAAGCTGGCAATACATGGCTCAAATAGTTGATTCCTGTTGAACTGGCCAAAATTTGAGCCGCAGGTAAACCTGTAAGCACTATCTGAAAAATCAACTGAGCCAGGTAGAAAATTATCGGTCAAACAGTGACTGTGTCCTATCAGATACAGTCACTGTTCAGTTATTCAAACAGCCCAAGCTGCCTGAATGCTAAAGCCAGTAATGAAGGTCCCTTGGATGTGAAAATCTGTAAATTTTCTCTTGTTCATCCTGTGTGGTAGGTAAAGTCTGAAGATTTCATTGAGTATGCTGGATGAGTTTATGATGGTAGGCAATAGGACATGTCCTTTTTCAACGTGATATAAACCAAAAGAAGGATATTTATAGAACATGTACTATCATTTTTTATGTTGCACATGACATAAAAGAGCACCTAGTACAAAGACAAATATAAATGTAGACGTTTTAGGATATTTTCAGATTAGAGCATTTAAAAAACAAGCTCTAGAGAGAAACATTTCTTTAAGAATTGGTGACTTCTCCGTAGGGTCACCATACAAGGCATAAAAACGGCAGGTGATACAACAGATGAAGGCATTTCTTGTGAATACTGTGCCATGTAGAGGCTCAGACAAATTAATGAGAATGTCTGAATGTCATAAGGGCTTGTTACTGCATGCAGAGATTCTCAGTCATGGAAAATCTCTACGGAATGAAGTGCCGATCGCTCCCTTTGCAATATAGAAAAAGATCATACGTGCGCTGGATTTCTTTTTTCTTTTCGTTTTAGACAGTGTAAAGAAGGGTTACAACCTATGATAGAAATCACTCCTGCAGATGTACACTAACATGAGTTTTAAACACTGTTTAACGCTATACGCTGCCAGCAGTGTTGCCAACCGTCCATATTTTTACGGACAACACGGCCACTTTTTTCCCCCGTTCATAAATGTCAGTGGTTGCGGGAATGTGCCAGTAAAAATAGCCGAGATCAGTTTGGCTTGGAACTGCGCATGGAGATTGGAGGCAGGAGGTGATTGGAGGCAAGGGGTGATGGTGGCTGCGGTGGCACTGCAGAGGGGGGTGGAGGCAGGGGGACAATGGAGGCAGGGGGAGATTGGAGGCAGGGGGTGTTAGTGGCAGGGGGTGATTGGAGGCAGGAGGTGTTGGTGGCACTGCAGAGGGGGGTGGTGGCACCGCAGAGGATGGGGGATAGAGACAGGGATTGTTGGTGGCACCGCAGAGGGGGATGGAGGCAGAGGGTGATTGGGGGCAGAGGTAGATTGGAGGAAGAGGGAGAATTGGAGGCCGGGGGAGATTGTGGCACCGCAGAGGGGGGGGGGGTGAAGGCTGGGGGTGTTGGTGGCAGAGGGGGATGGAGGCAGGGGGTGATGTGACTAAATAATTTGCCCTTATTATATCGAAAATAAGAAAAATATGTTTTTTTTACCTTAATATCTACCTTAAATCACATTGCTATTTGCCTAGTGTACTTGTTTGTAGCCTAAATACTGAAATTTGCACCTAAAAATTTTATTTAGTAACTTTTGTGAAATGCCAGTAAAAACTTGGCTGCGCCAGTAAATATTCGGGTGTCGTGCCAGTAAATTTCAATCTGGTAGGTTGGCAACACTGGCTGTCAGATTATTATTGCTGTTGGTATCCAAGCCAGGAAGACTTAAAGGAGAAGTACAGCCAAAGCTTGTCCGTTCTGCACTCCTGTGACCTGTTTTCAGAAGACAACGGGCTGAAACCTGCTGTCGGCTGATGTCACAAAGCCGGCCCAGGCTGGGGAAAGATCGCGACCATATGGTTGGGATCCACCCACTGACCCACATGCCTGGACTGGCACCCGGCTCAGCCTCTCAGCGAGCCACTGAGACTCTGAACCGGCCACCCCCGCCCCCTCCACAGCCCAGTGCACCAGTGAGCGTGGGGACTAGGGATGAGCCGAACACCCCCCCCCCCCCCCCATTCGGTTCGCACCAGAACCTTCGAACGGACCAAACGTTCGCGCGAACATTTAGAACCCCATTCACGTCTATGGGACTTGAACGTTCCAATTCAAAAGTGCTCATTTTAAAGCCTAATATGCAAGTTATTGTCGGAAAACGGGTTTGAGAACCCGGTTCTTGCCTCAGGGAACATGTATCAATGGAAAAAAAAATTTTAAAAACTGTAGTTTTTTCTGGAGCAATGATTTTAACGACCCGGACCAAAATGCAGGTAAAGGACCCGGACAGTTTTTGCGATTTGGCACTGCGTCGCTTTAACTGACAATTGCGCGGTCGTGCGACGTGGCTCCAAAACAAAATTGGCATCCTTTTTTTCCCAGAAATAGAGCTTTATTTTGGTGGTATTTGATCACCTCTGCGGTTTTTTATTTTTTGCGCTATAAACAAAAATAGAACGACAATTTTTGCTATAATAAATATCCCCCAAAAATATATAAAAAAACTATTTTTTTTCTCAGTTTAGGCCGATACGTATTCTTCTACCGGGACTAGTGGTAGATTGTACTTTTTAGTTCTCAAGTCTGCCTGCTTGCTCTAGCTGTAGCCAATAAAAGGGGGCTTTATTCATCTTGTTGGCGAAGCGGTTGCAGAGCCAAGTCATGAGCAGGAAACCAGTCAATAGGAACATGCGAGTGAAACTTACAAAAACGTGTAGCAGAGTAACTGTAAAGGATCTGCAATGTGGTGTGATGATAGAGAGTTTTATACTACATACAGTAATGAACAGTAGAATCATCAATGTTTTTTTTTTTCAGGAACTCCATCCCAGATAGCAAGGATAATTTGCCACAAATTTGTGGAAGTGTTGAATTGTAAGTCTGTTACCTTGCTGCACATTTTTACTGGCAAGTTGTACACTTGCAGAGCGCGTAAAGCACAAGTTCTAGGTGACGCTTTTCCAATTTATAGCAAATTTGCGTGGCAAGACTCTAGCAAGAGCAAAGTTGCAGTGGTGAGTCTACAGCATGAAAATTCAGCCACATTGACCCCTGTGGTGGGATGGCTATTGCACAACTGAACATAACTGAACCAGAACTTGCAGAAGGTTTGCAAAGAAAGTGGATTTGGAGTCATGTAATGCAGAACTTGCTGTAATTGTACAACAAACTTGTGAAGTCTGGCAATAGCTTAGCAAGTCATTCAAACTTGCAGCACAATTGCTTGCTATCTGGGATAGGTCTGTTTTCTGTGCTTTAGCTCTCAAGTCTGCTAACCTGTTGCAGCCAGTATAAGTGGGCATTGTTCCTGTTGGTGAATGGGGCAGAGCTGGGCCATAAGCAGTAGCCTAGTCAATATAAACATGTTGGCGAAACCCACAAGAAAGTACAGCAGACCTAGTAACAGTAAAAACTCTGCAATGTTGTGTGGCAGTATATTGATGCTTTTATATTCTTAGTTGATGATCAGTAAACATCAGGTCAGTACCATGAAGCCAAGAAGTCCCCCGATATGAATACAAGCAGCACAGACACATTTTACCTGGCGTCCATCCGTCAGTATATGTGTACTCAACTGTATGCATCTTCAGTGTTGTAACTAGACTGAAATGAATATCTCTCACTTGCCTGGCATTGATTTTATTATCCATTCGCAAGAGATGTTCCCCTCAAGAGCAGAATGAGGAATCTCTACTGTGCACCAAATTAATTTAACATTTTAGCTTTTCTCAGGATACTCACTTTATTTTGATGCCTGAGTAGTTTTATAATAACAGACTACAGTTTATTATTTAAAATGATACTTTCTTTTTTATCGCAAGTTCAGCGCTGTATTTAGGAACATTGCTGGTTTCCTAACAACAAATTTGTTGTATGTAAGATGTTGTTAAAGCCCAACTCCAGGCACAATTATTTTTGGAAGTTTTGATGTGTAAGCAAATGTCAACTGGCCTCATTTGTGATACATTGCTGGATCGCTTGATAGTACATTGAAATTAATACTTCTCTTTCTGACAGATAGTGCAGCTCCTGTTGTACTTACCCACTCTGCATAGGGGAGTGGCTGATCTAAAAGCCTGTAGTGCTAGTATTATTTTACCCCCCCCCCCCCCCGGCCAGTCGCAGAAGGCACAGGGGGATATTTATTAAAACTGGTGCACTCAGAATCTGGTGCAGCTGCTCATGGTAGCCAGCTTCTGACCTTGACTTATTCAATTAAAGGGATTGTAAAGCTTTTTTTTTTTTTTTTTGTCAGGTTGCACTGGATGGCACTAATTGGCATTGGAAAATGGCACTAGCAGATGGCACTGATTGGCAGGTGACACTGGCAGGCACTAACAGGTGGCACTGGCAAGTGGTACTGATTGGCAGGTGGCACTTATTGGCACTGGTAGGTGGCACTAATTGACACTGGCAGGTGGCACTGGATGGCATTGGCAGGTGGCACTGGATGGCACTAATTGGCATTGGCAGATGGCACTGATTGGCAGGTGGCACTAATTGGCACTGGATGGTGGCACTGGTGCAAAAAAATGGTGTCACCCCCCCACCAACTATAGTCCCCTCCCTCAGTATAGACCCCCCTCCCTCAGTACAGACACCCCCACCTCAGTACAGACTCCCCAGTAGTACACCCCCCTCAGTGCAGACACAAGCCCCCCTCAGTATAACTCTCGGTCCCCCTTACAGACCTCGGACAGCCTTGCGTGTGTCCCTCGAGCACGGGCTCCTCCTCCTCTGTGGGTGTAAACAGAGAGGAGGGCCGCCGCCGGGTGTACCAAGATGGCCCTGGCTCCGGAGCTAGGCCAAAGCCGCGGCCTTTCCTAATGCTATGGCCGAATATCGGGCGATATATCAGCTGGCTAATATATATCGATCGACCACTAGTCTAAATAGCTATTTGGAGCTGTCTGCAAGCCGGTCACGTGACTCACGGCCAAGCTCTGAGACAGAGCTTATGTGGTAGGAGCCGAGCGGGCATGGGATTCCCCCCCCCCCAGGGAGAGCACAGTCCCTCCTGCAGTAGCCCCATCACAAAAAATGGCCGTGTCAGGATGGGGTAAAACCTTCCGGGGCTGAATTGGTTAGTAGTAATATTAAAATATAATGCTGAGTTGCTAGATACTGAAGTAGAGGGAAAGGTTTGTATTACCTGTTTTTCCTATCAATTTTTCAGCACCGATTAGAAAATAAAAGTAGGCGTTTGATTGCGGTAAGCAGCCCAGCCATTTTCTGAGGCTTCATACAACAATCTCGTAAACATTTTAGTTCTGTTCTATAAATCTCACACTTCCAGGTATGAAAATTGTAAACTGTTTCTGCTCACTAAAGATGTTTTGCCATGACTGAAAGCCCCCCTATTATTTCCGAATACAAGCTGGGAAATCTCTGGGGGATAAAGTACAAGAACATGACGTTCCCTGGCTTTAATGGAGCCAAATCGTACATTTCCAGCCTCCGGAGTTTATTCGGTGACCTCTACAAGCACCAGAAGAAAAGCTTGAAAGCCTCCAGAAGTTGTTATCCTGATTTTACTTTTCATCAATTAACATGGCTGTGAATGGACTAGAGAGAAAAACACAACACATTAGGACCTGTTTTAGTCAAATCTAGCAATTACCGTGCCTGCAAATTCTGCAATTAGTTTTCTTTTTCTAAAAAAGACGTTCGGGGGATACATTTAAAAAGGTACTTGCTTGATGCTTCAGAAAGACCAGCAGACCTGTTGTGTCTGCAGTACTTTAAAGTCATTGCATGTAGCTCATAATTGTAGCGTGTAGACACAAAAATCTTTTCAAGTGCTAAACTCCACCCCATCCGCTAAACACACACAATGCTAGTCTTTTCATAGAGCAGACTACCTGAGATTTGTTTAAAGCTAAATGCACCTTTGAAATACATTTCTGTTAACCATTTTCCTACTAGAGAATTTTGGGTTCAGCCGGTCTTGTGGGCCACATTAGGGTTGCCACTTTTTCTTCAAATCAAGCGCGAACACTTTAGCAATTTTTTTATAGTATAAATTATTGTACATATAATATTTTGCTATTAAATAACATTCCTAATCATATGAAGTTAATAACGAGTCCCCCTTTACATCAGAGTCCCCCTTTTACATCTAAACTCACAGCATTTCCCTTCACTGTAAGGGGGGACCCTGCGGACTCTGTAAGGGAGAACTCTGGAGACTCTGATGTAAGGGATGCTATGGGAACCCTTTAAGGGGGAACAGTAAAAACTCTGATGTATGGAGCCGGTTCACATATCTCTGATGCGGCTCCGATGCGAATTTGCACAGAGGTCCTGTGCATCTTTTGGTCCATTTGAGGTCAAATTCGGCACAAAATTTGAGCTGAAATGGTGAACCAGGACACACGGGACCCCTGCTAGGAGCCACATCGGCATTAGGTGTGAACCCAGCCTTAGGGAAATGGATGCTACCACTGCTGACCTCATCGTTCTATAAATGCTAGTTGCCTGTCATGAAATTCCATAGGCTCCTGTTGCTCTCAGTCCAATTGTGTGAGAAGGGGAGGCTAAGTTGCATGCTCTGTGTCTTTGGATGCACACAGCCCGGCTCAGGAGCGTGCCTGCACTGATTGCCTCCATAGCACACAGCTTTCTATAGGGTCACACACACAAGATGAGGAGGGGAGGGTGCCAGCCGGGGACCCCAGAAAAGAAGGTATGGGGCCTCTTTGTGCAGTACCACTACACAGAGCAGGTAAGTATAACCATAGGTACACGCAGCCTATTGCATTAAGGTGTGCATCCTGAAGCTCAAACACACATGCTTTTCTCTGCAGCCTCAGCTGCACTGCACAGTGAATAAATGGAAAGTGCTCTGTGCTGAGCGGCTTCCCAAGTTAAATAGGGAAGTTTAGCTGTGCCCAGATCATCTACATTTTATGAAGCCTCTCCGTTCTGTGCCAGGTAGTCTGCAATCATTACTTCATGTGTTAATCTATTTTAAAGGCCATCTGTCATTCATATACAATTGTGGAGCCTGATATTCATCAACTGAAGCATTGTAAACACAGTTTACTATGTTTAATTTATGAATGAACACAGTGGGGGTCATTTACTAAAGGCAAATTCACTTTGCACTACGAGTGCAAAGTGCACTTGAAATTGCACTTGAAATTGCACTTGGAAGTGCAGTCGTTGTAGCTTCGAAGGTGACATGCAAGGAAAAGAAAAAAAACAGCATTTTAGCTTGCACATAATTGGATAATAAAATCAGCAGAGCTTCCCCTAATTTCAGGTCTACCCCTCAGATTTACAGCGACTGCAATTTCAAGTGCACTTTGCTCTTGTAGTTTGCACTTGTAGTGCAAAGTGGATTTGCCTTACGTAAATAACCCCCAGTGAGCGAGTATGTTCATTTAGTAAAGGAAAGAGCAAATGAATGGCATATCAACAACCCCTTTCTTCCACTCTCCTTCCTGAAACATCCTCCACAGCAGCAGAGGAAAAAAGAGGGAAGCCAGCAGCACAGCAGGGAGGGTCAATATAGGGGGAAGCACGGGGCAGTAGGGGGAGTCAGCACCACACAGAGTCGGTAGGGTGTGCGCAGGCAAACCTAGCACACACCCCCCAGCACACACCTAAGAGTATAACATGTTTATTATTTTAAAAAAGGTCCCTTACAACTGTTTCATTGTCTTGTTCGCATGGACCTACTACAGTGTGCGGGGGCCCATGTTTCCCTGCAGGGGGGATGCACTGGTGATACACACAGTCCCATGCATGTCAGTTGGGATGCAGCAGCTGCACAGACACAGCAGCTGCTCCCAATTTGACATCTGTGCAGGTTCGGGTACACGCTGTTCATTCAGGCTCTGCACCTGCACCTCTGCGGCTGTCAGCTTGGGAGCAGCGGCTGTGTCCATGCATCCTAGTTGACCTGGATAACCTGCGTGGGGATGCACGGAACACCTGTACATTCCTGTATAGACAAACGCAGCCCTCGCACAGGTGTATGCTGTAGTACGCCCATGCAAACAAGGTGCTGGGGTGCCAATAGGAATGGCCAGGACAGCCTGACATCATTCAACCCCCTTCTTGTTCTTTCATTCAGCTGTGTTAGACTGACAACAGTGTGCAAAGCCGTACATCCTTGATTGGCTCTGACGTTGATTATCGGGTATTAATGAGATGTAGTTATTTCCACTAACTTGTATTTGTTGTGGAGTGCTGAGAGTCAGGTGTGTTTAACTTAATTGTTGGGATACCATTAGAAATGTGCAGGACAGCCAGACATCAGAAAAAGAAGTGGGTTGAAAGATGCTGGCTGTCATTCCACTGGGAGCACTGGTGACATATAGTGGTGGCAAAAGAAGTACTGGAAGGGCAGCTTCAGTTTTTTGTATTTAGCTGTACTGGGTTGCATATTTGTTTTACTAAATCTGGAATTCAGTTTTAAGTAACAGACATCTGTGCTTTTCATGTTTCAGGTGCAAAGCCAGCTCCAGGTATTTGTTTTGAGAGAGTGAACTCCGCAGGGGATCCATATGGGAATTGTGGAAAAGACTCGTCAGGAACGTTTATGAAATGTGAAAGCAGGTAGCTTTACTTCTATGCAAGTTAATCGATTTACAGGAAATAATTTATCTCTGATATTTTACATTTCATGACACAGAATTAATCCATTTCTCTTACTGTTTAGAGATGCCAAGTGTGGAAAGATTCAGTGCCAAGGGGGTGCCAGTCGGCCTGTCATTGGCACGAATGCCGTTTCCATTGAGACAAATATCCCCCTGCAGGAAGGTGGTAAAATCCTGTGCCGTGGCACACACGTGTACCTGGGGGACGATATGCCGGATCCAGGGCTCGTTCTCACGGGCACAAAATGCGGACATGGAAAGGTAAGTGTGCGGAGAAGAGATGATTGTTCAAAGTATAGTGCAAACCTAATGCTCAAAGGTGAACTCCTCTCACCGGGGAACGTGTATGACCTGGTAGGAATAGCAGTTGGTTTGTATATTGTGGTGTTTGCACTTGTAGAAACACCTCCTAAAAAGTGTGTTTTTGGAGTAGGAAGGAGGAGTTTAGCACTCTAACATCATCACAGTTGTGAAATGTATTCTCTAATATATATATATATATATATATATATATATATATATATATATATATATATATATATATATATATATTTATATTTATATTTTTTAAATCTGAAGTCTATCCAAATACATAGAAAAAATACATATAAGACAGCTAATTTACCTGCCAGAGGTTTTTTTTAAGCCTGAGATGTACACAGCTCTTCCCCACAGCACAGCCCTGTCTGGCAGAGGAGGGGATCTGATTTTTCACTGCTGCATTTTCACTTTCACTTACTGGTCTTTTCCCCATCCTGTGACTGGACAGTAGGAGGAAAAGTGGTAGAGTGGTGAGCTCTGTCACTACTATCAGCACACCTGATTGGCACCTGTTTCTCCTGTCCCCTCTCTGAGCTCTGGTGGGCAGGGACTGCAAAAGGCTGAAACAAAGTTCAATTCATGTATTAATGCTGCCTGTATTTATAGAAGATCCATCATTATAAAAAAAATTACACTTCTTTCTCTTATGGGTCAAAGTGCATATAGTATTTTGGCCCGTGTTGCTAGCTGCTTCCTAAGCCTAGTTATGATGTCGGCCATTGATGGTTAGAATATTGTCTGGTTCAGCAGGGACCTGCCGAGATTCTAACCATGGGTGGGCAGGCTGAATGTACCCAAGTCAATTTATCGATCATCTTGGGTACATATGCATGTATCAATCATGTTGTGTAGCTGTTCCTTATTGAGACCGCCTAATTTGCACCTGTTGATGTGAGGGCGGCCCTATATAAGCTTCAGGATTCAGTTTAGTCTTGAGTTCAGTTTATATTGATTAAGCACAGGTCAGATGTGTGAAACGCGTCTATGTGACTAACACCTGGTGTATCTTGACCTTCTGCAATAAAAGGCACTTTTGGAAACTTTGGATGTGCAGCCATTTCTTCTTTTTGTTCTTTCTAAAACAGGAATTCAGGTACTGCCATCACAACTGCAGTCATACTCTGTTTATGCCTTTCTTCATATAATCATAATAAGGCCAAGTTGGCCACCCCATGCCTAAAACAAATCAGCTGATTGCCATTCCCCTTTAGTTATGAAGCAGCATTACACATATTTAAATAATAATTTGGTGGACAAGGAGAGATTTATTGCAGACTTTAATATAACGCTGGTCAAAATTCTGCAGTGTTTTCAGTTTTAGTTTAATAACGAGCCCTTTGCCTGTCCCTTAGTGCAACATTTCAGAGTATAATTCCAATAATGATTTAGAAGGTTGTGATATGTTAGCAGAGATTCCTGGCGTTCGCATAGAGGTCCTACTCATTTCTTAAATATGAACATGCTCATCGCAGCAAATATGCAGCTTTACATCATCAGAGTCCCTCCTGCCAGTACAGCCAGATAGCGGGAGTGATAGGATAAATACTGATAAGTGGATATTGAAGAGCGAGAGCCAGCTTTGTGTTTAATTCTCCAGCGTCGGAGTGGAGTAGACCCTGCCTGTGTATATTGGCCAGGAAAGTCATTTGAGTCTATTCTCACCCAGAGTTCATATCCCTCCAGCGTCCATGTCCAGAGAACCTGGAGGATGACCTGTGCTCTGTCCAGATGGCTAAATGTGAACCCCCGCCATCACTAACCACTCATTACATCACATTATTATTTTTTAATAGGTGTCTTGAATTTGTAAACATTTGTTTCTCTCTAATGGAAACATTTGGCAGCTGCAGATCGGTGACAACACACATTAAACCGTCCAATAATTATCCCTTTCTTGATGGGAAATGATGGCAAGAGCAAGCTCAAAATGAAACCTTCACTTCTGCTTGGACCGCCTGCCCTGTATGTGCTGGATTGATGCCCCCCGAAAGAGACTGGTAAAATAAAAGGGGCATCGTCCTGACTATTCCCTGCAGGTTTGGTAATGATTAGGTTATGTACACTTTTGGTAAGGAAATCAATGAACATTTTCAGTCATCCGCTGCAGGTTGTTGTTCTGGGAAATTCGCAGTTCAGTAACAATTTACAATTACATACAGAATCATTACTGATTTTTGGAAAGCTCTGCAGTAAGAATTAGCAGCTAGGCCAAATGTTCGCTAGAAGCAAAATATAATATATTTTTTTGTCAGGTGCAAGCTTTGGTAATTGGTAGTGAACATCACTGATTGCTGTAGGTATAAACGATGTGCCAGCTTGTTCTACGCTGAGTTGGGGGCATTTGCAAGGCATTAGCAATCAGTAAAGATGGCATTCAAGACATACAGAAAATATATTACACCCAGGTCTTTTTAACAAAAAACATATATCTCGTTTACGAAAGCAGTAGAACAAAACATGATCGCTCTTCTTCCTAATAATGAAGTTAAAGTGATATTAACGGTTCATTTTTTTTTTTTAAATAACAAACATGTCATACTTGCCTCCATTGTGCAGTTTGTTTTGTACAGAGTGCGTGGCCCCGATCCACCTGTTCTGGGGTCCCACTGTCGCTATCACGGCTCCTCCCTGCATTAGATAACCCCCTCTGGGAAGCTTTCTCTTGAGGGGGTTACATTACGGGCGCGCTCCTGTGTCATACACTCCCCGTCCATGGATGCCGAGTGTATAACTCGCCCCTGGTGCCCGCATCATTTGGTTTGATTGACAGCAGCGGGAGCCAATGGCTGCGCTGCTATCAATCTATCCAATAAAGAGCCGAGACCCCGTGGAGAGAGCGACGCGGGATCGCGCCCACGGAAATTCGGGGCTCAGGTAACTAAAACGGGGGGGGCTGGACACTGCAAGGTGTTTTTTCACCTTAATGCATAGAACTTTTGAGCTTCAGGCGTTTGGCTTCAGGAGATTTGTAGTGGAAATGTGAACCATCTCCATAGGGAATAATCGATTTTTTATCCTCCACCGCTTTGAAGCTTCATGCTACAAAACGTTGAGATGTGAATGGGGCCCTATTGCTGACCTAAAATCAACTATAGAATAGGTCACCTGAAGTTTGCTTTCTGCTGCCTTCAGTGAATCCTTATGGGTCTGAAAGGGGTTTTAAACCTTTGTGTTTTTTCACCTTAATGCATCCTATGCCTTAAGGTGAAAAAACACCTTGCAGTCACCGCCCTGCCCTCCCCCCGAGCCCCCATTTTACCTACCTGAGCTCCGAATTTCCATGGGCGCGATCCCATGTTGCTTTCCCCAGGTCTTGTCGGCTCTTCATTGGATAGATTGATAGCAGCGCAGCCATTGGCTCCTGCTGCTGTCAATCAAATCCAATGAAGCGGCTGCTGGGGGGCGGGGCCGAATCATACAGTCGGCAGTTATGGACGCCGATTGTATGGCACAGGAGCGCACCTGCAAACTAGCCCCCTCGGGAGAGAGCTTCCCAGAGGGGGTTATCTATTGTGAGGAGGAGCCGAGAGAGCCACCTCCAGAAGAGGACGATCGGGGTTAAGTATGATATGTTTGCACTGTCTGCGCAAATCACATGCGATGTCTGTGCGATGAGAATTCAGCCATACAGAAGGTATGGCTGAATTAGCATCGCATTTGGTCCAAAGTCGTGCAGGACCCTTTTTTTGGTCCGCACCAGAATCGGATCACACCCATGCGATCCGATTCCTGTCCAAATTGACAGTTCGCACTGCGATATGCGAACTGATCTGGGGGTGTCATTAACGTTCTATTGACACCCGCAGCAGTTCACATAAGGCAGTGTGAATCGCCGGTGGGTGACATGGGATGCAGAAACCGGTACTGGATTTGCATGGGTTCTCGCATCGCAGCAGTGTGAACCGAACCTAAAGCTGAAACATCACTGTCATCTTGTTTGGATAGAGTTAAATATAAACAGAAAAAGGTTTATAAACTATTTAATAAAGTTAGATATGTCACTCAGATAATGTTCCTATATACCGTATATCGAAAAATTTTAAGTTGACTTTAGTTTCCTTTAAACCAGTGAGAGCTCAAGCAGCAGAGTCCCAATGCGGTTATTATACATGAAGCGTTGCATAATGTGGTGCAGGTGCACTGACTGCGCTGCCAGTAATTCTGCCTCAGCAAATATTGACGGTTTCTAGTGGACTCAGGGCCGTTTCCACCTGTCCATTGGCTGACCTTTCCAAATGGCTGATCCCATAGTGTAGGTAGTCAGTACACTTCAGCAAATTGTTCTGTTTCCACCACCCATCTTGATAATTCATGCGATATTGCATGATTTGGTGTATCGGTTCCAGGTTTTAAGCTTCTTTGTGCAATGCTGGCTTGCATTTTCATAGACATTATCTGTCTCTTTGGAATGGATGTTTTCAAGTCCTTGTCCCCCCCCCCCCCATTGAGCATGAAATGTGATCATTTTAGACACAAATAAGACATGCTTCACACTATGATGTGAAGACTTGCTGAGACCAGCCCATGCGATTATCCATACACATACCGCCTAAATGTGTGTATAGCAGGACGGACATTAACTCATTAATTTTCTGCTCTTCTGGAGAAAATATTGTTGCAGCAGCTATTACGGGAGTAAAATTAGTGCAGAGCATGCTGGGAAATGTATTTGCACATCTGTTAGAAATCTAGAATTTGTTTTGCTTGTTATTCTTATAACACAATTGGAGTAGCTATTTCTGCTCTCATATGGTGTCATATGTGCTTAATGAAGGCCTCTTGACCCTCCCCATCCTAAGGAAAGGGAACCCTGACTGCTGGATGCTTGGCATCTTAGTGAGGCGTCAACCTAATCAGAGTCGGAGTGACTCTGTTGAGATTGGCTCTGATAGCACAATGTGACTGGGTGGAGCCTAGAAAAGGCTACGCAGAGGTACGCCCCACTACTCTCAAGAGAATCTGACGTCACAAGAGTTGCCCACCCACCGGCCCTTCGTGAGTTTCGTCACAGCTTTCTTTGTGGTTTTACCTTGCCAGCAATTGGTATTACTTCATGAGCTATGCCCTTAAGCTTAATTCCAGAGTCAGTTTAATGCCTGTCTCACATTGATGGTGGAGACAGGCCTCGTAGACTATGCAAGTTTGGTTATAGATGCTCACAGTATCACTGTGACTGGTATGGTTATTGGTATTTTTAAAGGTTGTTATACTTAAAGTGATATTAAAGCTTACATTTTTTTTTTAAATAACAGACATATCATACTTACCGTTTTGCACAGAGTGGCCCCGATCGTCCTCTTCTGGAGTCCCACGGCGGCTCTCGCGGCTCCTCCCTGCATTAGATGACCCCCTCTGGGAGGCTCTCTCCCGAGGGGGTTACCTTGCGGGCGCGCTCTTGTGTCATACACTCGGCGTCCATAGCCACCGAGTACATGACTCGGTCCTGCCCCCCCCCCCGGCGGCCGCGTCATTGGATTTGATTGACAGCAACGGGAGCCAATGGCTGCGCTGCTATCAATCTATCCAATGAAGAGCCGAGAGGCCGTGGAGAGAGCGACGCAGGAAATTGGGGGTTTAGGTAAGTAAAACGGGGGCCTGGGGGGGCTGGTGACAGGTAACAGACCCAAACACCTGATTGGCGGAGAGGCGGTTCAGTGTTAGGAAAGCGAATATTCGTTCGCTTTCCTTACACAGAGCTGAGTGAACTGCGAGCGCCCAGCATATGGCTCTAATCAGGTGCTTCCAAAAAATGCCCTGCCGCTGTAATTCAGGCTTCCGGCACCCAAAAAGGGGACGGGCACCTGAATAGGGGGTGGCAGCGGTGACCATAGATAATTTCATGCATTGCATGAATCTATCTATGGTGATAGAGGGGTGGAAGGAGCGAGGGGTCGGCGCCCTTGCGCCCCTTATGGACTCACCGCCACTGGGGGGTGGTCTTGATCCTTTTTCATGGGGCTTACCAGCACTCAATGACATTGGAGCAGGAATGGTCCTGCAGCTGTAAGTCATTGTGGAGCATAGGGCACCAAACCAAGGAACACCAAGCTTTCTCTGGGAGAATGTTGAGCCGTATTTATCTGCTTTACAACAAAGCCAGCATATTAATAGTTATACTGTAATAGATTTATCCCTGGTCAAATTCCAGGATACATGTTTTATTCTGCCGCTGTGCCAAATTCATGATGATGTGAGAGCATGCATGCATAAGAGATTACACTGCTTCAGTCTCCATCATCAACTCCAACAGGGAGACCTTTATTCAGGTTACAGCTTTTATAGCCAAAGTGACATAAGCAAACATCATCACATATGGGTGCATCTGATTGGCTCATCCACATATGGTCTTCTCTTGTTACATCTCTTCCTGGCCACGAGGCAAGCATTCAGTCGCCATATTCCCTTTGCTCGGTGGGAGAGGGAAGGAGTGGAGTAGAAAGACATCTGTTTTTCATCTATATATCTCAGTCAAGAAAAATACCACTGTCTTGTCACAATACTGAAATATATATATATATATATATATATATATATATATATATATATACACATACATATCGCAACAAGAAAGAAAATAAATAAAATAATAAAAGAAAGGAAAGTAATTTTTGAGTGGTTAAAAGAAAAAGATAACATAGACATTTTATTTAGCTCCATCACAATGCCAACAGATTTGTTTTATTGATTTTACAGCTATTCTTGCTAAAAATTTCAACTGTTCTAGAAATTGCTTTACTGTAACATCCCTCTCTTACTTTGTCTAAAAATGTAAACTTTAGAAAACATTTTTGCAAACTGTCCCCATTTACAGCCAACAATATACAATATTACAAAGTATTTTTCTTTATGCTGTGAAGACTCAAACCACAGCAACCAGATCTTTGTGTTCTTTGTGTTCCCTTTATCTGGCACAGTGTATAACACAAAGTTCCTTTTTGTCCTTGTATCTAACTTGGGTGGGCATCCTTGTGACTTGTATTGGTACTTTGTGTACACGTGTGGCCTTGAAGGAAACCTGTCATGAGGGAGACATGGAGTCTGCCACTCCCCTTTCAAATGCTTCAGAAAATAAAAATAATCCCTGCACTCCAGACTGCAGCAACATTTCTTGTTTATTTAAAGCGGAACTTCAGTCATTTTTTCAACTTTCCTGCTCTTGTGGTTTTAACTTTGGATAGTAAAACTTTCTTTTTTTTTTGCCAGTAAATATCTTATAACAGCCCACTTCCTGCTTCGTGTCTGGTCATTAGCCTAGGATTATGACATCATGCAAAGCACTCTCTCACTCACTCTTGTGAGAGTTTGCCAGGAAGGGAGAGGGGATGAGTCATGGGAGGGACAATGAGAGCTGCAGAGCTGGAGGTGTGCCTCCTGTGTGTCTGTGTAAATCCAGAAGGTGAAACGGGCAGCATCTTCAGCTGCCCACAGTTAAAATGGATGCAGCCAGACTCAGTGGAGGGAGATTTCTGCAGCATATTTGGCAAGTACAGAATCACAGTTTATATAAAACAATATGCAACGTGGTTGGAGGGAAGCTACAGAATGGCAAAGATGTTTTTATTACAAATTATGTGAGCAGACTGCAGTTCCTCCTTAAAAAATAGTAGGGGTCACCTCTGACCAGTGTTAATTTTATTGACAACATTTTACTTAGTTTTAATCATAGTGTTTTTACTAAAATGTTTTAGTTAAATTGTAATGCATTATTTAAGCATGTGTAGAATTGCCAAACTCATTATATACTCCTTGAGTAAAAATCTAACAATATGTTATTATTTCTGATATGCACTACAGACAGAGGGCCAGATTCACAGAAGAGATACGACGGCGTATCTCCTGATACGCCGTCGTATCTCTGTGATCCGCCCGTCCTAACTATGCGGCTGATTCATTGAATCAGTTACGCATAGCTAGCTCTAAGATCCGATAGGTGTAATTGACTTACACCGTCGGAACTTAGGATGCAATTCCAGGCCGGCCGCTAGGTGGCGATTCCATTGCGGTCGACGTAGAATATGCAAATGACTACCGTACTTACGGCGATCCACGAAGATCCGTGCGTTCGTCGCAATCTCTTACGTCGCCGCTAGTCGTTTTTTCCCGTCGCAAAGTTAGGCCTGCTTTAACATGGCTTATTTTTAGAACAGCCATTTTAAAGTATGGCCGTCGTTCCCGCGTCAAATTTCGAATTATTATTTTTTGCGTAAGACGTCCGGGAATACGAAACGCTGTAACGCACGTCGCATTTAAAAAAAAACGTCGTTCACCGTTATTTCGCGCAAAGCACATTGGGAAATTTTAACATGGCGCATGCGCAGAATGTTCGGCGTGGGAACGCGCCTAATTTAAATGGTGCCCGCCCCATTTGAATTGAGGCGGGTTTGCGCCGAGCGCATTTACGTTACACCGCCGCAAGTTTACAGGTAAGTGCTTTGTGAATCAGGCACTTACGCTGCAAACTTGAGGCGGTGTAACGTAAATGGATTACGTTACACCGCCGCTGCGTAGCGGAAATGTATGTGAATCTGGCCCATAGATTTTGCTGTTGTGCTTCAACTATATTATCAAAAGTATTGGGACGCCTGCCTTTACATGCACATAAACTTTAATGACATCCCAGTCTTAGATTGTAGGGTTCAATATTCAGTTGGGCCAATCTTTGCAGCTATAGCAGCTTCAACTCTTCTGGGAAGGCTGTCCACAAGGTTTAGAAGTGTGTCTATGGGAATGTTTGACCATTCTTCCTGAAGAGCATTTGTGAGGTCAGGCACTGATGTTGGTCGAGAATGTCTGGCTCGCAGTCTCCACTCCAATTCATCCCAAAGGTGTTCTATCAGGTTTGAGTCAGGACTCTGTGCAGGCCAGTCAAGTACCTCCACCCCAAATCTCACTCATCCATGTCTTTGGGAGCATGAAATTGTCCAAAATGTCTTGGTAAGCTGGCGCCTTAAGAGTTCCCTTCACTGAAACAAAGGAGCCAAGTCCAACCCCTGAAAAACAATCCCACACCATAACCCCACCTCCACTAAATTATTTGGACCAGTGCACAAAGCAGTGAACAGACAGCATCATGAAGCCAATGGACACACCAGACAGGTCAGGGATAAAGTTGTAAAGAAGTTTAAAGCAGGGTTAGGTTATAAAAAAAATATCCCAAGCTTTGAACACCTCACAGAGCTCTGTTCAATCCATCAGCCGAAAATGGAAAGAGTATGGCACAACTGCAAAGACATGGCCGTCCACCTAAACTGACAGGCCGGGCAAGGAGAGCATTCATCAGAGAAAAGCAGCCAAGAGGCCCATGGTAACTCTGGAGGAGCTGAAGAAATCCAAAGCCCGGGGGTGAGAATCTGTCCACAGGACAACTATTAGTCGTGCACTCCACAAATCTGGCCTTTATGGAAGAGTGACAAGAAGAATAAAATTGTTGGAAAAACGCCATAAGAAGTCCCATTTGCCGTTTGCGAGAAGCCATGTGGGGAACACAGCAAACATATAGAAGAAGGTGCTCTGGTCAGATGAGACCAAAATTGAACTGTTTAGCGTAAAAGCAAAACGCTATTTACGACGGAAAACTAACACTGTACATTACCCTGAACACACCACCCCCACCGTGAAACATGGTGGTGGCAGCATCATGTTGGGGGATGCTTTTCTTCAGCAGGGACAGGGAAGCTGGTCAGAGTTGATGGGAAGATGGATGTAGCCAAATACAGGACAATCTTAGAAGAAAACCTGTTGGAGTCTGCAAAAGGCTTGAGACTGGGGCAGAGGGTCACCTTCCAGCAGGAAAACAACCCTAAACATACAGCCAGAGCTACAATGGAATGGTTTTGATGGTTTAGATCAAAGCATATTCATGTGTTAGTCTTCATACCCCTTGACATTTTTTATATTTTGTCATATTACAACCAAAAATTTTAATTTATTTTATTGGGATTTTATGTCATTAATAAACTCTGTCAAAATCAGTCAAAGTCCAGACTGAAAGCTGAATGAGAATCTGTGGCAAGACTTGAAAATTGCTGTTCACAGACGCTCTCCATCCAATCTGACAGATCTTGAGATATTTTGCAGAGGAGAATGGACAAAATTGTCCCTCTCTAGCTGTGCAAAGCTGGTGGAGACATCCCCAAAGAGACTTGCAGCTGTAATTGCAGAGAAGGAGGTTCTACAAAGTATTGACTCCGGGGGGCTGAATACAAATGTACCCCCCTCACTTTCCAGATGTTGATTTATAAAGAATTTTGAAAATCATTTATCATTTTCCTTCAACTTCACAATTATGTGCCACTTTGTGTTGGTCGATCACATAGAATACCCCAAAAATACACTTAAAGCGGTGGTTCACCCTCAATAACAACATTCTAGCATTAAATTAAGCATAGTAGCGCGAGCTACAGTATGCCTTTATTTATTTTTTTTCCCCCGTACTCACTGTGTAATCCTATAGTGAAGATTCAGACTCCCCGCGGGGAATGGGCGTTCCTATCCAGAGGGAAGATGATTGACGGCCGGCTATGGCACGTCACGCTCCCCGAAGATAGCCAAAGTAGGTCTCGGCTCTTCACGGCGCTATACGGTGCCTGCGCACAGACTAGGCGCAGGCGCCGTGAAGAGCCAAGTCCTATTTCGGCTATTTCCGGAGAAGCGTGACGCGCCAGAGCCGGCCGTCAATCATCTTCCCTCTGGATAGGAACGCCCATTCCCCGCGGGGAGTCTGAATCTTCACTATAGGATTAAACAGTGAGTACGGGGCAAAAAAAAAAAATAAAGGCATACTGTAGCTTGCGCTACTATGCTTAATTTAATGCTAGAAAAAAAATGTATAGGGTGAACCCCCTCTTTAAGTTTTTGGTTGTAATATGACAAAATGTGGAAAATCTCAAGGGGTATGAATACTTTTTCAAGGCACTGTATTACCTGAATATATTGCCAAAATTAAATGTTAAAGGGGTTGTAAAGGTTTGTTTTTTATTTTCTAAATAGGTTCCTTTAAGCTAGTGCATTGTTGGTTCACTTACCTTTTCCTCCGATTTCCCTTCTAAAGGTTGTTTTTCTTTGTCTGAATTTCTCACTTCCTGTTCCTCCTCAGTAAGTTTGCCCCCATCATCCGAGCCGTTCTGGCTGGGGGTTAGTCAATGTGTTCGCCCTAATCCCTTTGGACTACATCCCTGCGGGGAGACGCTGTCATTTAGAAGGGAAATCGAAGGAAAAGTAAGTGCACCAAAATGCACTTGCTTAAAAGAACCTATTTAGAAAATGTTCTTATTTTTTTTCTTTCAGCGGCTTAGTTTATGCCCCCTACTTGTTCTTAGATGGTAGTGCAGTGTTAACTTTGATGTCAAATTTTGATTTAGTTTTAGTCTGTCTTTTGACTAAAATGCCATTTAAGTTTTAGTCGTTGTTTCAGTCATTTGAATTGTTTTAGTTTTAGTCAACTTTATTTTTGTCAACTAAATTAACACTGCCTCTGACACGTGTGGTGCTGAACTGTGTGAATGTTCTTCAGCATGAAGAAGCTTCCGCCACTATTTGAAAAGCCATTTTGTTGCAGCCCAGTGTGTAGTGATTCTTTTCTCTTATTGATTTGCTGGAGTGCAATGAGCCAGACCAGCACAGGTGGTTTTCCAGTGGAGCCTGTGGTGAGCCACTCGCTTTGAGAGAGTAACGATATCTTCTTGTGGATCGCAAAAATGTTGAGCCTCTAGTTTCAATCTTCTGAGTCACTGACCTGACACAAGTATGTAAATCGGGTCTTCTGACTTTCCTGACCATCCAAGTCATTGACTGAAAAGCTTTTGACACCATAGGGTCATTCAGATTGTCCTGCAACTTGCAATTTCTGAAGGCGGTCAGCATTGGCAGCCTCTTTATTCCTCTAGTTTCAGGTTTACTTAATTACTTACTAGGTTGCTTGTTACATAATTATTCAGGAAATAAACATCTGTAAGGTAATGCAGCACCTATTTGCTATTTCAAGTACAAAGGTCATTTATTTTTAACCACTTGCCGACCGCTACATATACATCAGCAGAATAGCACAGGCAGGCAAATGGGCATACAGGTACGCTCCTTTGAATTTGCCGCCTTGCAGGCGGGCCCCCGCCACACGAGTGTGCCCGCGGTTCCCACAAACTCGCGACCGAGAGGCAGAACTGGGAGATACCTATGTAAACAAGGCATTTCCCGCCTAGTGACATGACAGGGATCTACTGCTCCCTGTCATCGGGAGAAGTGATCACTGTCATGCCAGTGGTAGCCTATCCCCCCTACAGTTAGAATCGCTCCCTAGGACACACTTAACCCCTTGATCGCCCCCTAGTGTTTAACCCCTTCTCTGTCAGTGTCAGTTACACAGTAATCAGAGCATTTTTAGAGCACTGATCGCTGTATAAATGACAATGGTCCCAAATAGTGTCAAAAGTGTCCGATGTGTCCTCCATAAGGTCGCAGTCACGATAAAAATTGCAGATCGCTGCCATTACTAAAAAAATAAATAAAAAATATGCCATAAATCTATCCCCTGTTTTGTAGACGCTATAACTTTTGTGCAAACCAATCAATATACGCTTGTTGCGATTTTATTTTTTTACCAAAAATATGTAGAATACGTATCGGCCTAAACTGAAACAAATAAATAAAAATAATTATATATTCTTGGGGGATATTTATTATTGCAAAAAGAAAAAAATATTGCTTTTTTCCCCAAAATTTACGCTTTTTTTTTGTTTATAGCGCAAAAAATAAAAACCGCAGAGGTGATCAAATACAACCAAAATAAAGCTCTATTTGTAGGAAAAAAAGGACATAAATTTTGTTTGGGTGCAACGTCGCACGACCGCGCAATTATCACTTAAAGCGACAGTGTTGTATCGCAAAAAGTGCTCTGGTCAGGAAGGGGGTAAATCCTTCCGGGGCTGAAGTGGTTAAAGATCTTTTTGGTGTGTTTGGCTTGACTATAAATATTCTAGTATTAAAAAAAAAAAGACAGAAATATATGCAAACAGGGAAGAAAGGGGCTGTCAGCTTTGTAACGATACAACTTTGTTTCATCTGATCACTGGAGAATTTCTCCTGTAATGAGGGATTCCTGCTTATCTTCTGCTAATTATTATGACTGCCGTTTCTGGTCCCCCCTCTGCTCTTTGTTATGAAGATCTAACATAATCCTTTGGCTTGTATTTATGTTTCCAATTGTATAGGTCAGCATCCTTTCTTGTTTTAGGGCGACATAATCCTTTCTTTCCTATCTCTGTCTAATTGTCCTAGATTTAATGGCCCCAACGAGGCATACCTTGGAGTCCTTTCATTAAACTTGATTGACCCACCATCAGGTGACCTCCCGCTAATGTTGCCCCCTGGTCTAATTTTCATTAGAATCACTGACTGATCTTCTTAGCAGTGGAAGAAACCATGTTTGATTTTAAGGCCATTTGAATACATACAGCAGGCTCACACTCTTTATCCAAATAGAGTATAAAGACTCCATGCAAAGGCATCTTTTAATTGCTCACTTCAAAAGACTTCATTATTTTGTTCTTCAAGTGTATGTTTGTGTTGGTTATCAAAGATTAATCCAACTACGCTTAAAAACGAACATCAGTTCACCTAGCTGTTAACGTAAATTTGCATTTTATGTTCATGAAAAACATTTCTTTCATATTGTTTAGAGTGGCACAGTAATAAAAAAAAAAAAGGAAAAGATCATTGCTTACGGAGTATTACTTAAAGGAGAAGTACAGCCAAAGCTCATTTGGCTGTACTTCTCCTGTGGCTCATAGGAGTGCAGTTCGTTCTGCACTCCTGTGACCCGCTTTCAGCAGACAGCGGGCTGAAGCCCACTGTTGGCTAAAGTCACAGAGCCACTTAGAAAATGATCGTGACCATATGGTTGGGATCTGCCCACATACCTGGACTGGCACCCAGCTCAGCCTCTCAGCAAGCCGCTGAGAGCCTGAGCCCCCTCCACAGCCCAGCGCTCCAGTGAATGGCTTACATGGTACAGCAGGAACATATCAGGAATATGAAATGTTGGGTTAACATATTCTTTAAAAGGTTCAATGTTTGCATGACATTTGTCAAGCAAAAGCAACATGGTGGTTACGTGGTTGCTTTGTGATCCCAGGGTGGTAAGATCAGTTTTAGTCAGGAACTTTCCCAGCCATATTTGTTGGAGCCCTCCAAGTGTTCTGCTTTTTCCCTGTTAGTTTATTTTTTTTTTATATTTAGTCAGAACAGAAACAAGTAATTGTATGCGTTATAAAAATATGTTTCTCTATCATCTGTTGAGTGACACAGCTTGATGCTGATTAAACACCCTAGGGCAGGGGTGCCTAACCAGTGGCCCGCGGAGCCCTCTGATGTGGCCCGCGACGACCTGCTCTGGGATGGAATAGAACACTGTGATTAAAGGTCAGTTTATTACTAAAATCACAGGGCCAGATCCACGTACCCCTCTCTGATACACTACGCCGCCATAACTTACTTTTTTTTTTGTATCCTCAAAAAATGTGCACCGTAAGTTACGGCGGCGTAGTGTAATTTTGGCGGCGTAAGGGCGCGCAATTCAAATGGATGTGATGGGGGCGTGTTTTATGTAAATACGTCTTGACCCGACATAAATGACGTTTTTTTTTCAACTGCGCATGCGCCGTCCGTGGGGGTATCCCAGTGCGCATGCTCGAAATTAAACCGGAACAAGCCAATGTTTACGACGGTGACGTCATTCTACGCAAAGCCCTATTCGCAAACGACTTATGCAAACGACGTAACATTTTCAAAATTCGACGCGGGAACGACGCCCATACTTAACATAGGATACGCCTCATATAGCAGGGGTAACTATACGCCGGAAAAATGGGTTGCAGGAAAGAAATTTGCACGATTTCCCCCATCACTCCTGCCAAGACATTGTTTTCTCCCAGCGGGTGGGGGGTGTTGCCCCCGCCAGGAAAACAGTGATTATGGCTAGCGGCTATAGCAGCCGCTAATAATAATTGCAAGTTAAATCTGGGGCTGGTTGTACTCAAGTTGTTCGATTGATTAGCTTGGTACATTCAGCCTGTCCATACGTGGTTCGAATCTGGGCCGGTTCCTGCTGAACCAGCCGAGATTCAAACCGTCTATGGCCAGCCTAAGTCCTGCAAGGAAGAGAGCAGTGATGGATCGAGATGGGGTTAGTGCAAGTATTGAGCAGGTGCTGGGGGAGATACATTGGGGTAAAAATACCTTTTAGCCTTTACAACCACTTTTAAGGTTATTTAAAATCAAGAACAAAAAATATATATGTTGCTTATTTATTTAATTAGTTAAGACAAGTTTGGCCAAAGCTCTCTTGACCATACTTCTCAGGTGGGTCATAGGAGTGCACTTGAAGTCACAGACCCGCTCCAGACTCTGGAGGGATGCCGACAATGTTGGGATCCAACCAAATGCCTTCGAGAAATCTAATGCAACTTCTCGGTGCACTGCTTAGAGCCTGAGCCATCTGCTTCTCCCCCCTACACAGCCCAGGTGTTATGTACTGGAACGTACCTTGTAGCCAGAGCCTAGTGTGCAGGAGGAGGCCTCTCTTACAGCCCCGGCTCTGGAGCTGCTGGAGTTGGGACAGCAAGCTCGGGAGCGCGGCGAGGTAGGAGTGCCTGGTGATGATAGCAGCCCGGCACCGTTGGTGGTCCTTCGGGACGGTGGTTGTAGGAGACAGCGTCTCTGGAGCTGGCACAGGCACTGGATAGCAGGAGCTGGTGAAGCAAACCGGGTTAGCAGATAATCAGGTGGGTTAAGCAAGCGTAGTCAGATTCAGGCACAGGGTCTGGCAACGATGGGCAGGGGAGCAGAGCGGAGTCAGAGCAAGCCAGGGGTCGGAGTGGAGAGGGTCGGATGGTCAGACGGAGCCGGGTCGGTTTGAGGTAACAGATTACAACAGGTCACAGGTTTCACTGATACAACGCTGCAGATCAGACAGCAAAGTGTCACTGCAGCTGCTTGCTTTTTAAAGGCTGAGTGGCGCCAAACGCGCATTAACGAGCACGCGCGCGTTCCCGCCGTCGTGCACGTGCGCGTGTAGTAGACGCATGCGCGCGCATACGAGCACGCACATTTGGCGCACAGATGCGCGCATTTGGCACATATCCGTGTGCATGTGGGACGCGCCTGCGCACATGAATAGGTGATTGGTGCTGATTCTGACCATCAGTAAGTGTGCGCATGCGTGCACGCCAGGGCCTATTGGCAGGTCCCTGACACCAGGACTCCCGAGAGAGCGCTGGAGGGGCAGAGCAGATGGTCACTGCTCTCTGCTTAGTGAAGACCGAGAACTGAGCAATCAGTGGTCACATGATCGATCAGTTCTCTGGCTTAGAGACAGTGGGGGACAGCTTCCAGTACTGGACCGATGCTGTAGCAGCTAGGTGAGTATGTGTGTCTATTTTTTTATAATCCCGCGTTTCCTTTAAGGCTATATTCATGTTCTACAAGTACACAAATTACCTATTGATCGTTCCATAATTTGATTGTTTCCTAAGCTGGCCATACATAGGTAATTTTTTTTTGTTCAGCCAACGGGTTTTGCTGAACCCCGATTGTGTGGATTAGGGAATCCTTCCTGCTGCGTTATTGTATTCTGACAGCTGGCAGACTCCCCTGCTGTCAGAATACACAGATCAGCACTGCATCCATTGACTGTGTCTGCTGATCGAGCAGCTTTTATCCAACAGGGAGGTGATCAATTTATTTTCAACTGCAGTGGTCACACAAGGATAAAAATTCAGCTGGTCCCCACTGAACCAGACAAATTTCGATCCATCTATGGCTACCTTTACTGCTTACTCAGCTTAAATCTCAAACAATGTTATTAGTCTTCCCAGCTGTCTAAACTACCCCTCCTCTTCTCCTCCCAATTATGTAATAAGGAAAGAGGACTAAAGCCAGTAGGCAATTCAAATCTTGGTCAGTTCAGCAGCGACTGGCTAAGATCTGAACCATGTATGGGCAGGCTGATTGTACCCAAGTTGTGTTCTCCTGGCTGGGGCGACTCCCCCTGCCAGGAGAACACAATAGCTCCACGGGAGGGAATTCTCCCATCAACATTAACTGTGTTGATAGAGGAATCAAGCGATTTTCTTTCCTGCAAGAAAGTAAATCTGCAGGAAAGAAAATTGCACCATCTATGGCTGACTTTATTTGTAGTCCAAGCCAGGAGGGCAGCCAGGGTGACAACACTGTGGTCCCATAGGTACAGGACAGGGCAGTGAGCGAGCATTGTCACTGTAGGACAAGGAAGTGTGTTACAGGCAGATTCACCAAGATAACCCCTTGGCGCTGACACCTCTCGGCTCTTGAAAGGGTTTAAGATGCTGGGAGGCGGGGTTTATGATCATGTGACTGCTGTGATTGGCAAGAAGCAATCGTAAGCTTTCAGTTTGCCGCTGGTAACTCAGCCGTGAGCGCTCTCGGGAAAAATGTGGCCTCTTGGTGCCCAAGCCCACCCGCCGAGAGGCCGTATATTTGTGTGATGTCACCACCAAGAGGATAAAATAACGGGATGCATGCTAATGTGAAGTTTAGGGAAAGGGAGGAGACCCATTTTAAATAAAAGCAGAAATGGCCCAGCTGCTGTTCACTGGGTATGGGAGGTGAGGACACCTCATTTTTCTTGCCCCAAAGGGAGTTCAGTTGAATGTAATTTTTTTTGGAAAAAACCTTTGGTTTGTGCAAACACCTAGAGCACATTATTGATCACTTTCTGTTTCCAGGTTGCAAATGATCAGCCTTGTATTGTCCCCAATTTTTGTTCATATCACAGCTAACTTCTTTTCCCTTTCTTAGATCTGCCTAAACCGTCAGTGCCAGAACGTCAGCGTATTCGGTGTCCACGAATGTGCATCCAAGTGCCACGGACATGGAGTGAGTAGTGCCGAGTGCTTTCATTTGTCTTCCTTTTGTTTGGCAGGAAAGGCCAGTTCTTAGAAAGTGCGGCTCCCTGAATGATGGAAGTGATACTTTGAACGTTTAATCACAGCCCGTATTCATTTGGCAAATTCGGCAAGCTATTGTAGGGAAAATGATTAACTACAGTAGCGCATTGAAATGATAATGAGCTGGCGGTGACAATGGGGGAGCTTACACTGCTACAACACGATCATTTACATATACTTCTAATGTGGACACCGATAAGAAATTATACTTAAACTTCCCAGTGAAAATGACGTTGTCGTTTTTTTTTCTTGAGCTTATCTCCCAACTCCCTGGAGAAGATCTCAACCTCCAGAGTCTGCCCTTCAGTATTCTGATACCACAGTACAATTAATGCATAGCAAACAGTTACGTATGAAACTTCCACATATCCCCCTCCTCCATCTCTCATCTCTTCATATATCTCTTTGCTCTCTCCATTTTTCTTTTCTCTGTTCCTTCTTATTGTCTTCTTTCAACTCTTTCTTTACCTTCTGCATTTTTGCCTGTTTTATCATTTCTCTCTCCCACTACTTTAAAGTTCATTTCATTTTTTTTTTTTTTTTTTAAATAACAAACATGTCATACTTTCCTCCATTGTGCAGTTCATTTTGCAGCGTGTGGCTCCCAACACCATTTTCTGGGGTCCCCCGGTGGCTCTCTCGGCTGCTCCGCGCATCAGATAACCCCCTCTGGGAAGCGCTCTCCCAAGGGGGTTACCTTGCAGGCGCCCTCCCGAGTCCTGTATTCGGCGTCCATAGCCGCCGAGTACAGGACTCGGCCCCGCCCCCACGCGTCATTGGATTTGATTGACAGCAGTGGGAGCCATCGGCTGTACTGCCATCAATCTATCCAATGAAAAGCCCAGAACCCCGTGCAAAGATCGAGCGCGTTCTCGACGCAGGACTTTTCAGGGCTCAGGTAAGCAAAACGAGGGGCTGGGGGGTCCGGTAATAGTCAGATGTTTTTTTCACCTTAATGTATTTTTCATGCATTAAGGTGAAAAAACAGGAAGTTTTACAACCCCTTTAAAATTAAAAATATATGTCTGTGCAAAAAAATAAAAAATGCTCTGTGCATTTTTCATGTGTGTTTTTTCTTTACAAAATTCAAGAAAAAAAAATTCAGTACACTTCTAACACATTATAGCCACCTGACAACACTGCTTTTGTTTCACTGAAAACCCAAGCAGTGTTGTCAGCCCTGCCTGAGCTGTGCCTTGCTGGACTATACCCCCTGCCTGTGTATGAAGAGAGCGATAGAGGTTAGAACTCGGGGCAGCTAAGGCAATGGGGTTGATTTAATAAAGGCAAATGGGCTGTTCACTTTACAATGGAATTTTCCCTTAGCTAAGTGAACTGACTTCCATCTTCCAATCATGTGCAAGCAAATATATTACTTTTTTTTTTTTGGTCTTGTATGTGATTGGGTATTCTTATCTTTGTGAATGTGAGTTCACTTTGCGCCGGTGTCCTATTTACCTTTAGTAAATCAACCAGTGACAGCTGGTGGTTTTTTTTTTTTTTTTTTTGGCAAGCGGTATCTGCTCATTACATGTTAAAGTGCTGAGAAAAACAGGAATCTGCCATTGCTGAACTCTCCTTCTGAATGTGCTAGTTGCTTGACTATCACCTTTATCCAATGGCTTTACAATTGTCTAAATTTACTGACCCAGATGCATATGCAGACCAGGAGTTGCTGCTGCATGCCAGGATGAGTCACTGGGGCTTATTTACTAATGGCAAATAGGCTGCTAACTTTGCAAGGTAAATTGCCACAGAGCCTAGTAAATAAAGTGAGACTCTGCTCACTTCCATCGTCCAAGCAAAAATTAAATATATATATATATTTTTTTTCTTGTGTGTGATTGGGTATTCTTTGAAAAGTTAAACGCCACCACATTCACAAAGCTATGGGCAAATTCCCTTGCAAAATGCAACTTTCCTTGCAATGGGAACAACCTATTAGCCTTTAGTAAATCAACCCCACTGACTCAAGGTAATAAAACCAGAAATGGTTGGGTACATAGTATTTTCAGAGAGAGGTCAGCAATGGCAGCCTCATATTTCTTTCTAGAAGGGAAAAGAAAAGGGGGAAGCGCCACCTATGTGCAGAGATTAAAATTGCTTTATTAGCAAATGTAAGTAACACTTACAAGATTGGAAATGATACAGGCTCATAAGGTCCAAGGGTGAAGGAGATGTCCTTTGGTGTTCTTAAACTTTCCCAGTCTCCTTCCAGGCTGTGGATAATGTTCTTTGCGCCTTGTGGCCACCAGGAAGCAGGAAACAGAAACCAACAACCATATTGATATAAGTTAGAAATTGCATACATTTTATTAGTTTTTTCATTTTTTTGTATGATAAATTAGGCATTGCAATTGTCAAAAAAAATGCATGCGTGGATAGGAGAATGAATATATTAATTCTCCTATTCACGCATGAATTTATTGACAATTTTATATGGATATTTAATATGTTTTTTTTTTATATGAATTATATATGGGTCCCCTGAATCATTTTTTATGCAATGCATGTTATCATCTTGAAAATCTTGTATGGATGTACCATTCAAGTCGTTTTGTCATTTTAGGTTGAAATTTGTTGTATTCTGATAATTTTTTAACTCTCTATTATTTTGAATCAGCGGTTAATTGCACCAGTATAAAATGTATATTGTGTTCATATTTCTTTCTGTAGCGTTCCTGGAAAGGCCACTACAGGTAACACTTTTCACAGACAGGAATTGAGCCGGCCGGATAGCCTCATTGCAGACAATTATACCTGTCTAATCATAAGACAGCTAATTGTTAGTGCAGTGTATTGTATAACATGTGAAAAGTACAGGGCTTTGTTGGATAGTTATATCCTTTATATTCGTTTAAAGACATGCTCAGGCTCGCAGGAAAGGAAATGAGATATTTGCATCACAAAGAAAGACTTTATTAAACATGGATTTTAAATTAAACCATCATGAAATACAAAGCGCATTTCATTTTCCCAAGCAAATGTTCATTAACGCTTCAATGTTACACCATTACAAACACTGAACTGGTTATACTTTGAAAGGTGGAGGAGTCTAAATATTGATTCACTCCAATCACTGATGTGGCACGCAGTATTGCTTCAAGTAGACGAGAGAGCATCGTCAGATATGCTCAGATATACATTTTCATCCACTGATACTGGAAATGAAGTGGGAGAAGCATTATTCAGAGGGAACTGTGATTTTTGACTTCTCTTTCAGGGAAACAGCTGTAGCAAGGTCCCAGGCCTCCTCTAGTCTAATGAGAACCTTCAGAGCCAAGAACTGCTGACATACTTCTGTGAAGAGTGGGTTGTGAGGCATAGTGGGTGTAATGCAAGTTAGATTCATGGGAGCCAGACACTTCTTGAATGCAAAGAGATTTTATTTCTCTTAAACTTTGGGAGAGAGGGTTAGGGCCAGGACACCCTTAAGCAGTTGCAACGTTAATTGTCAGACTCTGAGACTTCTACAGGAGGACAGCCATGCAGGGAAAGTCATCCAGCAAGACGCCACATCTGCATGTGTAGGAATGCTGTCTCCTAACACGTTAACTGTTTCTAACACAAGGTGGAACAGTTCCCTCACTTCCACACAATCACTTCTTGTAGTTATTTAACCCACTGAGCTCCCAATCTCTCTTTACCCCACTGGCCTGCTTGGTCTCTGGCTAGACACACAAGGCTGCTCTGCAAGTGTCATCTCCGTTGGCTGGGTCCCTGGCTTGACAACTGCTGAAGTTTCCTGATTCTTTACCGTCCGCGGTTGGTGAGAATTCTGCTCTGGTACTTGCATCACAACACACGTCCACCCAGGCAGTCGTACAGGTGGCACAGAACCCTGATCACCTGGATTCAAGAAATCCCCTGCCCATTGGCTGAGATACCCCATATACTCCTAATCTGTCCTTGCTTTGCCCTTGTCTTATCTAATGCCACCAGGTACCCAGCCACCTAGCGGCAGAAGAGAGAGGTGCAGCAGTTCTAGATTTAGGGTGAAATCAATTGATCCCTAACAATGAGCCAAGGTAACTACACCTGGCAGGTAAATTTAGGAGCAACCCCGCCTAAACATTGGGGAGCTACACAGCTAAACTGTTACTATTATACAGATTTAAAGTGATTTCATATCTCTGGAGTTTTGTGGATCCTGCATTGTTGTGTTTTCCAGCAGAACGCACCTTTGGCAGGGATAAAGAGGATCACCTGTAAAACGAATAAAAAAAGCAGCTAAATTGTATTATACTGTAGCTTCAGCACATGAAAATCTGCAATGGGATTCGACATTAAAATATCCCCTCTCTCTGTATTTTTTTTTTTTTTCATATATAGGTTTACATCACGATATGACATATTGACAATTTGCAATGATGCACATAGTCAAAATCAAGCAAATACACATAAATCGGCATGTGATACAATATGATATGAAGAGCATCAATTGTCAATGCTCATGTCCCCTAGAAAGAGGATTTCTAAGGCCAAGCCATTCAGAGTGTGTCTCTAGATTCACACAGTGGTGCTTCCATAGGAAGTGTCTTCCTATGGTGGTGCACTGAGAAGAGGCAGAACCTAGAGAATCAGCAGGGGACCCCAAAAGAGGAGGCTTGTAATATGATTGCAAAGAGCAGTTACATATAACATGTTATTGACTATAAAAAAAATAAGCTTTGCAACCAATTTAAAGCAATTCAAATGCAGTACAATAGAACATATAGTGATTATAAAAATGTAGCACAATGTGATGTATTGCAAAAGCTTTTCTTAAAGTGGTTGTAAAGTTGTAAAATATTTTTGGCAGCCCCTCTATTCTACTAATCTATACAACAATGTGTACTTTTTTAAATAATGCCTCTAAATACCTTCTTTTAGATTGGATCTCTTCAGTCATGTGACTTTTGGCTGCTCTACTCCTCTGTTTGAAGGGCTATAACGGGAGGGGCTGAGATCCCCCTCTGACGTGAGCTGGGAGGTCACGTGACTGCTGTGCTGTCTGCTCAGCCCCTCACGCTGTAGCTCTTGAAACAGAAGACTAGAGTGGCCGGAGGTTATGTGACCAAAGAGAACCGATCTAAAAGAAGGTATTTAGAGGCATCATTTAATGGGCTTCTGTTAGATGTTCGGCGCCCCCCACCTCTGCAGGCGCCTGGGTGCAATGCACCCTGTGCACCCTGCCTAGGATCGGCCCTGTATACAAGCCCTAAAGCACAATCACTGCAGCATGTCTAAGCAGATAAAGTGACATGTCTATGTAATACTTGAAAAATGGCTGTAATTTACAGTAAGGAAGTCATTTAGAGATGGGAACCGTGTTCAAAACTTTAGCAGGTGTTTTCTTATCTTTTTTAAGGTTTGCAACAACAAAAAGAACTGTCATTGTGAGGCTGAATGGGCACCTCCATATTGTGACAAGCTGGGATATGGAGGCAGTGTGGACAGTGGACCTATGAGAGTGCCAGGTCAGTAACAATGGATTACATGAAATGTAAGCAGACCTATGAGTTGGAGTTAAAAGTGTGCATTCAAACGTAATCATGTGATAATCAGAACTATAACAATTAAATAAGCAGAATACAAACCACCAATAACTTTTAAGATTAGCGTTTCTCAACTTTTTTTTAAATAGAGGAACCCTTGAAATATTGTTCATGTCTCAGGTATCCCTTTTTAATTATATTCACATCTGACTATATAATTATTGATATCAGTAAGTTGTAAATATAAAGATCAATACAAGTCAATAGAGTGTGGTTTTCCTAGCATATTTGACACCCAGAGCAAATCATTTTGTAACATCCTCTGCTCCATAAAATATTTTCCGTTCTAATCATGAAATTACATAATAATGACCAATTGGGTGTCAGTGGAAAGGTGCCTTTTTACATTGGAGATCAGTGAAGTGGTACCCTTACACTAGTGGTCAGTGGGAGAAGGAACTAAATGACAACATTGTTGATTAGGGGAAAGTGTCCTCCTTACAGCTAAAAAGATGAAGGGAATTTATCAAAACTGGAGCAGTAGTGCATTTCAACCAATCAGCTTCTACCTTTATGTAGCGCCCCCTTACTTTCAGTGTGGGCACTACGCTAAAGTTGGTGGGGAATGGGAGAGTTATTCTTGCTCCCATTCACAATTTGTCAAATTTGTGGGTCAGCCTGCGCTCCAGGGGTGTTGTTTCCACCCCTGGGCGACAGGTGGCGCCCAGGGGTGGAGCAATTTTTCCCAGCAGCCAATTAGAGGAGTTTTCCCTCGCGGGGCATGCTGGGGGAGAGTATATCTGTGGCAGACGCCATCTTTATTGTTTTTTCCCGCGGGTTCCAGGTTCCAGGTGCGGCATCCACCTTTAGGGTGCACGCATCCAATGGACCCCGGTGATGGCCTTCCAGGCCGGGGTCAAATGCTACGCGGAGCTCTATGTTGCTGAGTGGGGCCCCAGTGACTTACTGGGTCCCCAGTTCTATTGAGAGGATCCCAGGCTGGATGCCGTTCGATTAAGGGGTCGGTTTGAGGAGAACCCGGAGGCAGGTTGTCCAACAGGGCTTGAACGAACCAATCAGTGATCTGGTGACCGGAATGCTGACAGGCACGCTTTGCTGTCATCCGGTGACCTATGCTAAAACATACTGGGAGGATTCGCTCAATTCGTCCATTTAGCTCATTCAAGTAATAGGCCTGTGGCAGAGGCCCTAGAGCTACTGTAGGTCAGTGAGAGAGATCTGTTCCTCCCAGCAATCTAAAGTGACACTTCGGCTGCCAGGCTTGTTATAGGAGTCTGTCCGGGGGCACTTCATTTGCGCCTTAATTTGGTACTACTGAGAGCAGGATTGCTCGGTTCTTATCCAGGCCTGATACTGCAAAGTTCTCCCTCTTTCTTCATCAACCTTTTCTTCCTATTTGATGTTGGCCATGTTGGCCTGGAAATAAAGCATTGGAAAACCTTTATTCCTTGTCTGGACATTCGCTCAATACTCTGTTCTCCAACTACACCCCTAGACAGCACTAAGGTAACTTAATACGCCAATCCCAACAACAAATCAGCGGCTCCTTCGGGGGTAGCGCTACATTTAATTTTCAAAGTTTACCTGAACAAGGTGAAGATAAAAGCTGATTTGTTATCATGCACAGCTGCACCAGATTGTGTCTGCTCCAGTTTTGATAAATTCCTCCTGAGGCTGGATTTACACCTATGCATTTTTAGTGCTTTTTGCATTTTGCAAATTTGCACTACAGAACGTGTTCCATAGGAAACCATGTTAAATATACTGAAGGGAAAATCTGCAAAATACAAAAAGAACTAAAACTGCATAGGTGTGAATCCAACCTCAATTGTTTAGTACTGAAATAACCCTAACAACCTCTGGAGCAACCCCAAGGCTCCACTGGCCCCAGACTGAGAGAGGCTGATTTAGATCTTCGGTAAAAATAGGAAGTTGGGTTAGGGTCACTTGGAAGGCTTATTTCACACAGGCTCCAGCTTGTATAAGAGCAGTGTGAACAGCAGAGCTTTCAGTAAGCTTGTATGAAGCTTTTAAAGTACCATTCAACTCTAGTTTGTAAATGTTGAACACAGATCCTAATGGGGGTGTTGATTGTCACATTAAGAAAGCTGCTAGTAGGCTTCAGCAGGCTTTTTAAAAGCTTCAAGTGCTGAAACCAACGAGCAGCTAGCATAAATTAGAGTTTCGCCAATTTTTTTTTTTTTTTTTAAGTCAGCAGCTACAAATACTGCAGCTGCTGACTTTAAAAATAAGGATACTTGCCTGTCAAGGGCGCCCGCGATGTCGGCACCCGAACCCGATCTACCCCTCGGCTCTCGGGTGCTGTCGCCACCATCTTCGGTAAGGGAATCGGTGAACATTTCCTGATTCCCTACTGCGCATGCGTGACTCGCGCTGTGCAATTCCACTGGTCCCTGCTGTCTTCTGCAAGCTGTGTGTCTCCCAGAAGACAGCGGGGGGGAGGCACCAGAATTGGCGTAGATAGCCGCCGGTGGCTCGGGTATCAATGCCCGGAAGTGGGAGCAAAATACCTGTATTAGACAGGTATCTGCTTCCCCCTCCCCCTGAAATGTGCCAAATGTGACACTGGAGGGGGGGTGGAATCCGAAAATCGGAAGTTCCATTCTATAAAAGCTTCAACAGAGCTTGCTGAAAGCTCTGCAAATGCTTTGTCAAAGCTTGCTGTTCACACTGCTCTTTTACAAGCTGAAGCCTGAAACTTTCAGGCTGGCATTCTTTATGCCCTGCTCTCTAAATTTCCTGTAGTTGTCAGTATCCTTATTTTCTGAATGGTCTTGCAAGTGTAGGGTTCTATGGTTTAGATCGACACTTCCCCACTAATATCATATCATATCTTCATGTAGCATGGCCAATACCAGTTGATTGTGTATGTTTATACCACTATAATTCTACAGAATGACTTTATCTGTATCAGAACGTCTGCCTGACATGTCTGTAGATAATAGAAAACGTTTCCAGTCATTCTGATTGATTTAGTTACAACCCTTTTAGTATAGGCCTTCAATCAACTAAAGCCCTGTACACACGACCGGATTGCCGGCGGTATAAAGTCCGCCGGGAATCCCAACGGGAAACCCGAGAACCTGCTTGGTAAGTTTCCCAGTGTACACACGAGAGGTTTTCCCATCTGGAAAACTGTGGGGAGAGCTTTGGCCGGGAATCCCGGCCGTGTGTATGCCCCTCGCAGTGTTTCCCCATTGGAAAACTGCCGGGTTTAAAACCGCCGGGATTCCCGGCAGTTTTCCTGTCAGGAAAACTGCGAGGAAGCATACACACGGCTGGTTTTCCTGGCCAAAAGCTCTCCCCGCAGTTTTTCTGGCAGAAAAACCGGTCGTGTGTTCAAGGCTTAAGGGCCAGTTCACACCAGACGCAGTTCTGTGTGCTTTTTTATGCACAAAATGCATGCACAGTGTTTTCCATGTATTCCAATGGCTCTAGTTCACACCATGCAGTCAGTTTTCGGGCAGTTTCTGCACCAGAAACAGACTGCATGGTGTGAACTAGAGCCAACTAGAGCCATTGGAATACATGAAAAACACTGTGAATGCATTTTTAGTGCAGAAAAAATGCACATGAAACTGTACGGAACTGCGTCTGGTGTGAACTGGCCTTAAGAGTTTATTCAAGCTCAAATGCCCATAGCAATAATTATGTATTGACTTGTGTTCACAGATAACAGAAGTATAGTTGCTGCCGTCTTGGTAACAATCACATGCATCGCAGCAGCTGCCTTCACCATCTACCTGAAAAGAAGGACCTTATTCAGGTGGCTTTATCTGAACAAGAAGACATCCATTGAAAAACTGAGGTAATTGGCAGCATGATCATTTCCCATCAAATTAACTCTTATGAATGATCAGAGCATTATCCTCTCGATCTCGAGGTTGGGCAGATTCATATAGAATTCAGGGAGCAATCAGTGAGTAGGCAGTTCTAAGTCTTTAGCACTCACAGGTTGTAAAACTGCATTGTAACAAACCATTAATTGCTACATCATGAATTTTTTACTCTATGAAGTCTTTTGCACTTAATTTTGGGCTAGCGTTTTTATGCACTCTTGTAAGTGTGTCCATATGATAAGAACCCATGGGTGTGCATTCCACTTCAAGGGCACAGGCATTGGCTGTTACCAACAGCTCTGCTGAAAGTAAAGGCATCAGCGACCTGTTTTAATAGTAGTCACTAGACAGTAATCAAATAATAATAGTGTTGTATACTGTTGTAACTTTCTGAGCAAAGGGCTTTCTGTCCTTCAAGCTTTAGGGGGGCTGGACTGTGGCCAGTGGGAATAGAAAACGCCCCGGAGTCAAGTGGGAGGAGTAGTGCCAAAAACAGTCATTGGTTTTATTGGGAGGAATAGAGGAAAAGTGTCCCAGTGTTTGCATCAATTGGAAGAATAGTGCTCAAATGATGGTGTCAGCAGGGGAAATGGTGTCCCACCATTGGAGTCAGTTAGTTGGATAGTGCCCAAGGGCCTCAAAAAAGGCAAGCAAAGGGCCTCAGTTTGGAGACCACTGCTATTGAGGGATATGCTTTGTTCATACCTGAGGTTTACAATGACTTGAATCCAAAATCTGTGAAATCTGTTTTAGAAATGTATGATAATTGGGAGTTAACCCAGACACTGCCCGAGTGTTATAAGAGAGGCTTCCAAAACACATGCCAAGTATTTATGGGGCTTTGTATCTAAAGACTCAGGCTATTGATAGGGAAGAAAATGAGGTCTACCTGTGAATTCCCAAAGGAGAATGAACCAATCCATGGCTTCAAACTGTGTTAGTCATTTGGAGCGATGTCTCTCTAACCTTTGAGTGAAGTTTGGTCAAGTGAGCTGAAAGTTTCCATAAATGTAGCCATTGCTGGCTGGGCACTCCATTCATTAGAATAGTCTCTGGGGTGTTATAAAAGACACATTTCCACAGATTGCAGAAGCTAATTTAACAGGCTAGTGGCTTTAAAAAAAAATCAATATTTATTTCCAGTCCTGCAAGAGTATTTGATCATTTATACTCCTGTTGTTTGCCATGGTGAATAAAAATGAAGAGACCTTTCATAGTGTGACTAAATTGCAGCTCTTCTCCATTGTATTCAATTATTTATGTTGCAGGTCAGCCAGACCATCAAGAACAGGGAGCTCAAATGAAGCTAATCAAGAACACAGCACAACAGTGAGCAAAGATCTACTGAGCAAGTCTTCACAGAGGCAGGAGGTGTGTGTGTGACCCTTGTATATGTTATCCAAGGTCAAGGTGATGATAATATGTCTCAGGTATAGCTACTGCACAAATAGCAAACCAAGAAAATAAGTTTTGCTAATTAAAATGAGTGTGTGGTGTGAATATCGCAAGGCTACTGATGACCCAGTGCTGTGCGGACAGGTCTCGAGTGTTAATGTGTCTTGCCCATTTCTAGTGAAACATACTTGATTAAAATACCAGGATAAAGATTTAGTCCCCCCAAAAACTGATCTGTTTAACCTGGGCATATGCTAGCTGGATGATTCATCTGATAAATTCTTATATCTCTAATGCCCTGTACACACGATCGTTTCATCCGATGAAAACGGTCTGATGGATTTTTTCATCAGATATCCGATGAAGCTGACTTTCATCAGTCTTGCCTACACACCATCAGTTAAAAAAACGATTGTGTCAGAACTCGGTGACGTAAAACACAACGACGTGCTGAGAAAAGTGAAGTTCAATGCTTCCAAGCATGCGTCGACTTGATTCGGAGCATGCGTGGATTTTTAACAGATGGACATGCCCACAGACGATCGTTTTTTTCTATCGGTTTTTTAACCATCAGATGATTTTTAAACAAGTTCCTAGTTTTTTCACCGATGGATACAAAAACGATGGGGCCCACACACGATCGGTTCATCTGATGAAAACGGTCCATCAGCTTTTTAATCTCATAATATACAGTTTTCACTTTCCGTTTCATCAGTTTTACTTCTTATTGCTGCTGATCTCTTCCAACCCCATTATGCTGGCCATACAAGCGGGTCGAATTTCGAAAGAGTTTTCTTTCGAAAATCTTATCTAAGAATTTTCATTCGAATTTCGCACCATTAGTGGGCTGCAGCAAAATCCGATTTTCGTGCGGCAATCAAATTTGAGTATTTGGACATGTTGGAAATTATTTGAAAAACAAACTATTTTCAAATCAATGATGGAAGAATCGTGCGAGAAATGTAATCGAAAAAGGAATGCACATGTGCAAGAAAAGAAAACTCCCGTAAAGAAAAGAAGATTCCCAGAAATTATTTTCTGTAGAAACATGAGGTGAAATTGAAGGCTTAGTTGGCTGAATTTTGAAAATCAATGGTGGCGCCATCAGATCAAAAAATGCACAAAATTTCTCATTTGCCTTAGTCACTATGGGCCAGATTCACGTAGAAGTGCGGCGGCGTAACGTATCCTAGATACGTTACACCGCCGCAAGTTTTCATCGCAAGTGCCTGATTCACAAAGCACTTACAATGAAAACCTACGCCGGCGGCCTCCGGCGTAAGCCTGTGTAATTCAAAGGGGCGTGTGCCATTTAAATTAGGCCTGCTCCCGCGCCGGACCTACTGCGCATGCTCCGTTTCGAAATTCCCGCCGTGCTTTGCGCGAAGTGACGTCATTTTTTCGAACGGCGACGTGTGTAGCGTACTTCCGTATTCCCGGACGTTTTACGCAAGAAAAAAAATTTTGATTTTCGACGTGGGAACGACGGCCATACTTTAACATGGGCTGTGTAAAGTTAGGGCAGCTAAAACGACGACTAACTTTGCGACGGGAAACTAGACTAGCAGCGACGTAGCGAACGTGAAAAACCGTCGCTGCTAATTTGCATACCTGACGCTGGTTTACGACGCAAACTCTCCCCAGCGGCGGCCGCGGTATTGCATCCAAAGATCCGACAGTGTGAAACAATTATACCTGTCGGATCTTAGGGCAAACTATGCGTAATTGATTCTATGAATCAGTCGCATAGTTAGGGAGCCCCTAAAACAGAGATATGACGGCGTATCAAGAGATACGCCGTCGTATCTCTTTTGTGAATCTGGCCCTATCTGTCTTCATGCACTCCATCCAGCATTGGCTGTACATCATTGTTCTGGACTGGCTTCCTAATAGTGACAAGGTTTGAACCATGACATGCGTCTTGGATCATCCGCTTTTAGTATCCATCAGGGGTAGATATCACAGGGTGAGATGACACAAGCGCACAAAGTTGTGACCCAATAACAGGAAGTGCCCGAACATGTACTTTTATGTCAGGATCACCAGGTTTGTCAATGAAAGCTGCAGCTTTAACCAGTTCCTGCCAGCCTGTACACAAATGATGGCAAGCCAGGACAGTCACCGCTCCGGGTGGACGTCATATGACATCCTCCTGGAACACGCCTCACACACCCCATGGGCCTTGCCACGGCACAATCTGTCACCCGATATGCCCCCCAGACACAGCAGATTACTGATCACTGTACCAGCTGCTGTTGGTACCATGTGATTGCTGTGGCCAATCACAGCAGGTTACTTAACAATTGTACACAATGGATGGCTTTCATTCATTACATCCATTTTGTACTATTGTGTTGATCTCTGTGATTGGTCACAGTGATCACATGGTATAGACAGGGCTAATCACAGCCCATCTGTACCTTGTGATTCCCTGTGGTTAATCACAATAGTAAACACTGAATGAATCTATTTCATTCAGTAAAAATGGTTGCTTATAACAAATGCAATTCACTGGCATAAACAATCATAATGTTTATTCTACTATAGTAACACTGTATTGCTCTGGTCACAGTTTTCCCCAAAAAATGGAAAAATAGAAAATTTTTATAAAAACCCATTGCCACATGAGTTATATGATGATGCTGTATTTGCACTGGTAACAGTATGTAAAAAAAACCCCAGTTAAACTTACCGGTAACGGTATTTCCAGGAACCTTCCAGGACAGCTACGTGAGAGATGATTGGCTCCGCCCTCTACAGGAAACACAAATCAGATACAATTTAAAAGGCCCCTCCCTTTCCTCTGACCTTCAGTTGTTTAGAAGATCAAGTAAACCTCCACCAAAGTGCACTCGGCATAGGAAAAACATAAAAAACAAACAAAAAACACACCACCATCAGGTGAAAGAAAAATAGGGTGGGAATATAGACACTGTCCTGGAAGGTTCCTGGAAATGCCGTTACCGGTAAGTCTAACTGGGGTTTTCCCCCCTCACCTTCCAGGACAGCTACTTGAGAGGATAAGCAAGATACTATACCTTAGGGAGGGACAACAGCCTGAAGCACTTTCCTACCAAAGGTAAGGTCCTGGCTGGAAAGCATCTGAACTCTATAATGTTTGACAAATGAATGAGAGGAGGACCAGACGGCAGCTTTAGAAATTTCTTCCCATGATGCCCCCGCTCTTTCTGCCCATGACGTAGCCATGGATCTTGTTGCATGAGCCCTAATTCTAGAAGGAGGACTACGACCTGACGCTTTGTAAGCTTCACAAATAGCTTTCCTAATCCATCCAGAGATGGAGCTTTTGGACGCTTTGGATCCCTTTTTGGGGCCACCGAACAATACTAACAGTTGGGAGGAACTCCTAAACCCACTGGATTTCTCTGAGTAAAGCAGAAGACATCTCTTTACGTCTAAAAAACTAAATCTTTCCTCTTCCGCATTTTTGGGAGAGGAACAAAAACTTGGAAGGACTACTTCCTGGGACCTATGAAACTTAGAAGAAACTTTGGGCAAATAGAAAGCATCTGGCTTGATCAATACCCTGTCCTCTAAAATCCTCAGGAAGGGATCTCTACAGGAAAGGGACTTCAGATCAGACGTAAAAGTCAAAAGGAAGGAAATCTTCAAGGAAATACATTTCAGGGAAGCTTCATGCAAAGGCTCAAACGGAGCCCTTGTTAAGCACTAATGACAGATCCCAAGGAGGTACATGCTTGATGATCCTGGGAGCATGTCTAGATCTGGCTGAAAGGAACCTCCTGACTAAAGGATCTTCAGCTAGCCTCTTGTCTGAAAATACAGACAGGGCCGCAACCTGAACCCTAAGGGTGCTGACAGAAAGACCTTTCTCCCACTCCCTTGTGTAAAAAATCTAGAACACAGGGAGTAGAAAAAGAATCTAAACCGGATTTGGGGAACCCTTCTGGCCAGAAACGGGGACTGAATGCATCCAGGACTCACTCATAAGGAAAAACAAAAAACGTGCCGGTGCTCCTGGAGCTTCTGGAAACACAAAACAGCTGAAGGTCAGAGGAAAGGGAGGAGCCTTTTAAATTGTATCTGATTTGTGTTTCCTGTAGAGGGCAGAGCCAATCATCCCTCAAGTAGCTGTCCTGGAAGGTGAAGGGGGAACAAAATGTATTTCTTAATTTTCCAAAAAAACAACAACTTCAATAAACTCACCATGCCTCTTACTAAATTCATTGAACTGTCCACTTTCCAAAAAGGGGTAATTTGGGGGATATTTGTAATGGCATTTTCGGTCCTCAAGAAATTTGATTGATCAATTTTCAGATATAGTTTGTGGACGCTAACTTTTCTACGTACTAAATAATAAACACTGATTTGGGTTATTTTCACCTAAAAATTTAGCAGAATACATTTTGGCCTAAATTTATGCAGAAAGATTTTATTTAAAATTTTATTACAGAAACTAAGAAAAACGTGGTGTTTTTGTTTTTTTTTTTTCAAAAAAGGCTGCTTTTTTTGTTTAGCAAAAAATAAATAACCCAGTGGTATTGAAATAACACCAAAATAAAGGATCTATTTGTGTGAAAAATAATAATAAAAATGTTATTTGGGTACAGCGTTGTCATTCAAAGTGTAACAGCGCTGAAAGCTGAAAATCACACTGGGCAGGAAAGGGGTAAAGTGGTTAAAAAGGCTAAAAGCAAGTTTTGCAATTACCATGTTATTGCTTTTGCGATTTAAGTGATTGGGTTTAGATTTATTTTAACTCTTTCATGGCGTTAATGATTTGAGAGTAAATCAAAATGGCATGCATGTAAAGAAGTTGGGCATATTTATTTTTGTCTGAATACAAAACTTTATTCATACTGTGAGTACAGCAGTTCTGTAAACAGTTCAACTATATCTACTGTGTCATGTGCAGGAGCGGAGGATGCATAGGCCAACTCGCTATCATCCAATAGATATCAGCCATCCAATAGGAATACTTGTACCACCTGAACACAAACCGCACATCCAACCAAGGCCTCCATCATATCCCTTTCAGCAAAGTATGCCAGCGCGACCACTGCCAGCAAAACCCCCAACTAGAGGAGTACAGGTAGGCATCACCTGTGTTCTATTCATTTATATAACTTACATGATATATTAATGTGGGACAGACATTCCCAGGAAAACATACAGGGTGTGACTGCTGGAAGCTGTGGATAAAGATATCAACATAAAATAATTAATAACAAACTAATTATTTTGGAGTCCTGAGAATATAACAATCTACTTTTCCCTTGATTCCCTTGATTTAGTTGGGTAACTACCAACAAAATGGTGCACTTTGAATTGGGGGAAGACATCTTTCATTTACCTAGCCCAACTTTTTATTTTTTTTACTTTCAGCCTAGGATCACGCTGCGTAGAAAACACTGAAACAATCACACCGCATTCCTGTGCACATCACATGTGATGCCTGATCAGTGCGATTAGAGCCTTGAATGGCTTATATCACATCACAACCGCAACAAAATGGTGCAGGGCCCTCTTTTGTTTTTCCACACCTGAATCGCACTGCGTTTTGCAATCTGTTTTAGGGTGTCATTATTCTAACATTGACACCTGCAGCAGATCGCATGGACGCCGTGCGATTGCCAAGCAGTGCAATCCGGGGAAACACAACAAATCTTGTGAGTTTCAGTGGGAACCAGGGCTTAATACTTTCTGTAACTTCTGTGGTGTGTTTTCTTTATAGCCATTTCTAAGCGCCACCGAGCTGCTGCCACTTCAGCTCACACCACATCAGAACAGTGAGGGTTGGTGTTGTGCTTAAACCCCTCCCATGCTTAGCTTTTTTACAAAGCACAACTGCAGCATCATCATAGGCTGTGCTTTGTGAAGGGGGCGAAGCAGAGGAAGGGGCGGAGGCACAACACCGGAACTGGTATTTGCAATAGACATTTTCTGCTTTTGGCTGGGGTTCAGTAATGCGGCTCCTACCATATATTCAGCAGCAGCTCAGTGAAGCTTAGAAACAGCTAATAGGGTAAGAAACCACTAATAACACATTGAATTTAAAAGCCACTATGTCTGGAGTTGAGCTTTAACTTACATTTTATTAAAAGTTTAACTCCAGGAATTATTTGTATTGCATACCTTCACTGGTCCAGCAAGGCAGAATGTAAGTATGCGTATCGCATACCTTATGGACTTAGGGCTGCCACCTGTCTGGGATTCACCCGGACAGTCCGAGTTTTGCATCATGTGTCCGGGTTTCAGGCAGATTGAGACCCGGACACATTATTCAGATTGGACTGTGGCTCCCCAAGTGACCAAGATAGTCGCACACAAATCTGTTGCCATCCAGGAGCTGCAGGCAGCTGTCTGGGGGCAGGTTTGTTAATACTGGGGGGCAGGGCAATAATGTCAGCAAGAGCAATTTGGCCACACCCACTGCGCTGTGGTACGCAATGCACACCGCATTACTACTCTCCTTGTTCGGGTTTGGCTTTAAGAAAAGGTGGCAACCCTATATGGACTGCTGGAGACGCTGAAAATCACTGCAGTGATTGGTGCCACTACAGCGATCACCACACTCTTTTGGGCCCAGATCAGATTCTGGGCGAGAAGCTTCCCCTTTGTACACTGATCACAGGAAGGGAGGGTCGCTTGCTTGGCTCCGCTGCCATTCTTAGTATGCCTTGTATTTTTTCCATGAATACAAGGAGTTCTCTGGTTGGAAAAGGTGAAAGGAGGTACAGGGATGTCACAATCCTCACCTCAACCAGAGAACACTTCATATTAATTGAGAAGAATACAAGCAGGAACAGTCTAGGTATGCCACACAAATCATTCCTGGAGTACAGCTTTAATATTTGTAAGCAGAGCAGAATGAAGAAGATTGAGTGTTCAGTTTGTAATGTGTGTGAACGGTATTAGGGTGGTCCTCGCCTCGCAGATTTCGGAAAAATCGTTACTTTGAGTGCTGTTTATGAAAAATATCTTTCCGTTAAATGCATTATTCAGTAGAAAGGATAGTTTGTAAATCATCATACACAATCTATTTTGCACTTAATCATACTAAGAGGAAAAATTGTTTTGCTCACAAAATTCTCGTGACTGCCAGCTGAAAGGAAATGTTGCTTCTAGGCACAGGAAATGCATATTGTGTACAAATGTTCAGTTAACTTACAATGGAAAAGCAGAAATACGAAAAGATGCATAAACCAATAAAAACAAATTCCAGCTCTAATGGTTTTTGATCTGAAGCTGGTCATACGTGTTACAGTCTGAGTATCTCCTTTATATTTACCAACAACTATTTGGTGGAACATCCTGCCTCCTGACTGAACATAAATTGAATAGATTGTTTTGGGAACTCCTTGCACTACAAAGTTGTTGGTAAATCTGAAATAGATTTACAATCTGGCTGTAATGTCTATTAAGGGCCAAATATCAGGTGGCATCAGCCGGTTCATGGGCCCATGTGTACGGCAGCTGGTCCAACAAAAGCCAGCCATGCAGCCAGGTCCAACAGATTTATAATCTGGCTGTAATGTCTGTTAGGGGCCGAATATCGGGTGGCATCCGCCGGTTCGATAGAAACCGCCTGACATTGGACCCGTGTGTAAGGCAGCGGGCCAACAGAAGCCAGCCATGCGGCCGGGTCCAACAGAAGACAGTTATGCGGCCGGGTCCAACAGAAGCCAGCCAATGCGGCCGGGTCCAACAGAAGCCAGCCATGCGGCCGGGTCCAACAGAAGACAGTTATGCGGCCGGGTCCAACAGAAGCCAGCCAATGCGGCCGGGTCCAACAGAAGCCAGCCAATGCGGCCGGGTCCAACAGAAGCCAGCCAATGCGGCCGGGTCCAACAGAAGCCAGCCAATGCGGCCGGGTCCAACAGAAGCCAGCCAATGCGGCCGGGTCCAACAGAAGACAGCCAATGCGGCCAGGTCCAACAGAAGCCAGCCAATGCGGCCGGGTCCAACAGAAGCCAGCCAATGCGGCCGGGTCCAACAGAAGCCAGCCATGTGGCCGGGTCCAACAGAAGCCTACCGCGGCAGTGACATAAAAGGTGATATAGGGAGGGGTGGAGGAGCTAGGCCAGCACAAACAGTAATTCAACACTAAAAGATTAGGAGAGCACTATGATGTATAAGGAGGGAGGGGACTATACTGGAGAGTTGACTTTCTTGAGGAAGGCTAATTTGCTATCAAGTTCAGAGCTACATGACAGTGAATAGAAATGAGTTAATGGAAAAGCTGAAAATAAGCATTTCAAATACTTGATTTTTCTGTGCTTTTACCTAAAATTTTGGGTTTAAAATGAAGTGATACAAACTGTAATCAGTTTCTTCAGCTTTTGATAATCATCTCTAGACCTAAAATCCTTATTTGTATACACTCCAATGAAGGCTGATAGATTGCAGACCAAACAAGAAAGCTCAGACCTCAGCATGAAGAGACAGCCAAGCTATCATTTTCCTAAGCAGTTCAGCATTTGTGTGAATGATAAGAGACTATTCAGGAGTGACTATAAACTGTCCAGGCTTGTCTCCATTGAATGCTCCTAAATGGAACAAAAAGGGATAGAAATATATGCATTAAAGAATGAAAGCACTGTTTAAGCTGCATTACTCCTTGGCCTGGTGTAACAGTCACTATGAATTATCATTACTTATTTATAAAGCGTCAGCCGATTCCATTGCGTGGCCTGAATATGCTAGGAGGAAAGTGGCAGAGTGATGTGCACGCGGGAGCACAATGTGCTGAGTGCCCAGTTCTCTGAGTGCCAGCTGAACTTCACCAGATAATCTGTCAATCCGCGAAACTCATTTACGAATGTTGGAAACTGACCTTTCTGGAGAACAGGAAGAACAGCCTGTAAATTATAAAAGAATGTCTTCATAGCAGAGCTTCACAATGGTTACAGTAATTGCCATAAGCTCAATATCCGTTTGTGTGCGTTTATACGAGTGTGTTTGTCCTGCAATATGTGTAAGTCAGTGTACTGCTTCTGTACATGCCAAAACCTTCTCTTCTTTACCAAAACCTGAAAAAATGCTCTCCAGCTTGTTTTTTGGGGGCCAGCTGAATAAGTGGGTCCATAACACCCCCTTTCCTCTCTCTGATCACAACCTCATCAGTTTCACTGTATCCTTGCCTCCAACCAACCATGACTCCAAGCAGCAAACAATTACTTGTAGGAACCTTCGAAACTTTAATCCTTCTCTTCTCTATTCTGCTACTGACCACCTATATGACATAATCTCTCCCCTTTCATGTCCTGACCTGGCCACCTCTGTCTACAACAGTTCACTCTCATCATCACTAGATACACTTGCTCCTCTAACCACCCGCAGCATCAGGCCCCGACCGTTACAACCCTGGCAAACTGACAACACTAGAAATCTCAAGAGACATTGCCGTGCTCTTGAACGACTGTGGCGTAAAACCAAATGCCTGCAGGACTTTACCCTATATAAATCTACCCTTCTAAAATACAATTCCTGCCTCCATGCTGCCAAACGAGACTATTTTGTCTCTCTTATTAATACATTGTCATCCAGTCCCCGTCGGCTCTTCTCAACCTTTAACTCTCTGCTTCGTCCCCCACCCCCTCCACCCACTAACTCACTCACTGCCCAAGAGATTGCCAATCACTTCAAAGACAAGATTGATGCAATTCGTGAGGACACCTCCACTGTCCGTACATCTTCACCACCCAACATAACTTGACTAATGGTACTTTCAACACTCTCCTCTTTTTAATTGGCTACTATTGAAGAGGTTACAAAACTTTTCTCAGATGCCCACCTAATCAATTGTCCCTTGGACCCTGTTCCCTCACAACTACTACGGTCACCCTCTTCTTCTATCCTATGTTCCCTCACTCACCTCTTTAATCTCTCCCTCTCTAGTGGCACCTTCCCCTCCCCTCTAAAACATGCACAGATCACTCCCATACTTAAAAAGCCCTCACTGGACCCCACCAACCTGAACAATTTAAGACCCATCTCATTGCTCTCATTCACCTCTAAACTTTTAGAACGCCTAGTCTACAACTGTCTTGGATCCTACCTCAGTAAAAATAACCTTCTTGACCCCTTACAGTCTGGCTTTCGTTTGCAGCACTCCAATTGCCTTACTAAAAATCACTAACGATTTACTAACTGCTAAAAGCAACAGCCAGTACTCCATGCTCCTTCTACTTGACCTCTCTGCAGCCTTTGATACCGTTGACCACCCACTCCTTCTCAATAAACTCCATTCCCTTGGCCTCCAAGATTCTGCTCGATCCTGGTTCTCTGCCTATCTATCACAGCACTCTTTCAGTGTTACCTACAACTCTGTCTCCTCTTCTCCATTGCCCCTTTCTGTGGGGGTCGCCCAAGACTCTGTTCTTGGACCACTTCTCTTCTCTATCTACACCTCCTCCCTTGGTCACTTGATAACCGCCCACGGCTTTCAATACCACTTATACGCTGATGACACCCAAATCTATCTGTCTACGCCTCACCTCACTCCTTCAGTCTCCTCTCACATTACTAACTGACATCTCGGCATGGATGTCACACCACTTCCTTAAACTAAATCTCTTTAAGGCCTGGTTCACACTGGTACGATTTGAGATGTCAAATCGCATCTCAAATTGGCGGCATTGCCGGCAATTGTCGGCAATGACACCGTCCTAGTCGGTGCGACGCCGCATCTGCGGCGCTGCACCAATTTCAAAAAGTAGTTCCTGTTCTACTTTTTGCGATTTCAGGTCGCGATTTACATTGAAATCTGTGCAGAAACCTGCACAGATGTCTCTGAAATCGCAGCCGAAATCGTGACTGCCAGCGGGAGTGAAATCGTGCAAGTTAAGCTGAACTCGCACGGCTTCACTCCCCCAGCCCAGTGTGAACCTGGGCATAAACTGAGTTACTAATATTCCCCCCTGCCCGTGCCCCCCTCCATGACTTTTCCATCAAAATCAACAAGGCAACCATCAGTCCCTCCCCTCACACCAGGGTACTAGGTGTAATCCTAGACTCTGACTTGTCATTTCAGCCTCAAGTCCAATCGTTGTCAAAAGTTTGTAGAATTCACCTCCATAACATCTCTAAAATGTTCCCCTTTTTAACAAATGAAACCACCAAACTCCTCATTCACTCCCTTGTTATCTCTCGCCTTGACTATTGCAACTCCCTTCTTATTGGCCTGCCTCTCTATAGGCTATCCTCTCTTCAGTCTATCATGAATGCTTCTGCCAGACTTATCTACCTTACCAATCGCTCAGTGTCTGCCAAACCTCTCCTCCAATCCCTGCACTGGCTCCTGATCACCCAGCGAATTAAATTCAAAATACTAACCACAACCTACAAAGCCATACACAACATATCCCAAACCGTCCTCTCCGCTCTTCTCAAGACCTCCTACTGTCAAGCTCTCTCGTCTCCTCCTCCTATGCTCGTCTCCAGGATTTCTCCAGAGCCTCTCCCATCCTCTGGAACTCACTACCTCAACCTGTCCGGCTATCCCCTACTCTTGCTACTTTCAGGCGATCCCTGAAAACTCACCTCTTTAGGGATGCCTATCACGTCTCCAACTAATCTTTTACCACTTCCATCAGCTCTGTCCCCACAGTTAAAACCTTTTGTACCACCTGCCCCACCCTATTAGATTGTAAGCTCCTCTGAGCAGGGGCCTCTTAATCCTCTTGTATTTTATTGTATTGTAACTGTATTGTCTCCCTTTTATATTGTAAAGCGCTGTGTAAATTGTTGGCGTTATATTAATCCTGTTTTTTATAAATAATAATAATAGCATGTTGATGTACCATGTATTTATAAAGCACACCCATGCTTCATTATGCCTCCCTGTTCAGAGGAAGGCCTTCATCTATCAGAGGCTACCCAACTGGCTGCTGGATTCAGCAAGCGCCGTCACTTTCTGCTTTTAATTGCAATTCTACTGCATCTTGCTCTAAAAGCGGTTGGATACGTGAGGGAGCGAGTTGCTGGTGAAACATTTAAGAGCCACAGTGGGTTGCAGTGCCTTGGCCCTGGTCATTTACCAAAGAAAGACCAACACTAAGAATGACATAAATGAATGTATGTCTATTAGTTAACCCTTACAGTAACTTCCATGTCAGATGATATAAAGTTATCCATCAGAAGTCCATTATCAAGCGCAATGGTAGTGCAGTACGAAAAAGGGGGGGGGGGGGGTCAGTTCAGTTTTTGGCACGTTAGGATGTGATGGCAGCTCCTTTAATGAACTGTCATGGGGCTCATTTACTCTTGCTTTGATGTGTTTTTGATGCTTTGGTGATGCTTTTAAGAAGCTTGGCAAATGCCAAATGTGTTGCGTTTCGATTTGTTTTAAAGGGGCCCAGTAGAACCCCAGTTCAGTAGTACCCCTGTTCAGCGAGTCCCCAGCTTATTAGTACCCTTGTTTAGCAGATCCCCTGCTCAGTAGTAATCCCAGCTCTGCTGAACCCCCTGCTCAGTAGTAACCCCCAGCTCGGTGAATCCTCTGGTTTGCTGATCCTTCATCTCTCCAGTCCCCGCTCACCTCTCTCTCCAATGCTTCTCACCATGTGTGACATCTTCTAGTTTCTCCTGCTCTTGTTCCCCAGCTCTGCAGATCCTCTGCCACCTCAGTACTCTCTCTGGTCCCTGCTGACCTTCTGCTTTAGAGCTTCCATGTTGCACACCATGTGTGCCATCTGCTAGTTCCACTGCTCCAATCCAGACTCCGCTCACTTTCCTGCTTCGCCACGCTGCACTCCAGATGTGACGTCTGCACCAGACACTTCCAGAATATATACACATGAACTGAAAGTGACTGCTGATGATGTCTTTCCGGTTTGCTTGTTGGTTTCCCAGTTCATCCTATAATATCTCATACCTGCAATACCTCCAAAACAAAAGATAAGCTAACCAAAGTCCCTCAAAAGCTTCAGGTGCTGTAAGTGAGCATTGTCATAGACTTCTATGGAGGCTTTGAAGACACTTTTACCCACCAAAAAAGCGATATGGGGTATCATTTTTTAAGCAAAGCAAACACAATGTATGAACAAGACTATAACGTTACCATTTTATTTAGTGATGGGGTTTTGATTGGCATTCAGAGTGCTTTAAAAAAGCATGTTCAATGTCACATATTGAAGCACGTGTAAACAAGCCCTTAGCCCAGGTTCACACTGGGCTGTAGGAATGAAGCCATGCAAGTTCATTGTCAGTCCCGTTTTTGGCCGCGATTACAAAGACATCTGTGCAGGTTTCTGCACAGATGTCAATGTAAATCGTGGGCCGAAATCGCAAAAAGTAGTACAGAAACTACTTTTTGAAATCAGTGCAGCGCCGCACCGATTAGGACAGTGTCATTGCCGGCAATTGCGGCCGATTTGACATGAGACACCCTGCTTCTCAGTTTAGCTGTTAAAACCCAGGTCCTGAGGAATAGGGACCTTTGTGATACAGTTATCCCTATGCTCTTAAAGGCTAGGAAGTTAACTTTTGGTAAAGTCTAAAATTGCACCTGGAAAGCATATTTCTCATGATATAAGGCAAGGAATTTTAAATTTATGAATCCTGTCTTTTCTCCAATCTGGTCTGGATCAAGGAGTATCAATGGTCAAATCTCAGCCCTATTGAGGCTCTTGCAGAGATTGCTTGCTTCTCACTTCTTTGTGAAGGCCTTGTGAAGTGCTTCTTCTGTATACTTAACAGCGCATGGGATCTGAGTCTGAATCTGTCAGCTGTTCATAAACTGTCCCCTGAACCAATTAGAGATATTCCTCGATCTATCCTCTCTCACAAGGTTGGCTTTCTCATCACCATACATTCTGCAAGGTGGGTTTACGAGATGACAGCATTAACCTGTAAATAACTCTTTCTTCTACTACATAAGGAGATGGTTGTTTTGAGGCTCAGGACCATTTTCTTTCCCAAGGTGTGTATTTATTTTCATCTTAACCAGCATATTGTTCTACCATCTCTGCGCCCTGCTCCTAAATAATCTAAAGAGATTTCCTGAAGGCTTGCTTCTCATTCCACTATGGCTAGGTGTATTTGTCAGCTCATCATTTAGGCTTATGAGCCCAGGGGCAGAGTTCCCCCTTTTCCTGTTAAAGCACACACCAACAGATCAGTTAGTGCTTCTTGGGCTGCCATGTGACCTTCTGTTCACATATTTAGGTTTCACCAAGTGGATGTTTAGGTCTCAGCTGGTGCCAGCTTCAGTTTAAGATTGTTCAGACAGCATTATTGGCTTCTTTGAGCCACTCTTGTTAACCTGTAGTAATATTCCTTATGTGCCTGTTAGCCTTTCATTTGCAGATACCCACCCCTCAGTTGGACTAGTTTTGAACATCCCATTCACTCCAGAATACATTTTCCTGTGTCTCTCGTAAGATATTAGCTAAAAATAACAGAATTTTTGTCAAAGTTGCAAAATCCTTTTTTTGGAGAACATTATAGGACACTGGCCCTTCCCTCAATTCTTACGATCCACTTCTCTCAGTACATGCTACTGAACTGAGGCATGGTGGGAGCTAGAAGGGTTAGACTGGGCTTCTATTCCAGCTTTGCTTGCCAGTATCTACTTTTCCGGAAGATGGCAGCATAACCAATTGGTTCCAGAATTCTTCATAATGTGTCACCCTGTATATGTGCCAAAAAATAGCCAGGACAAATAATTATATTTTACTTGTTTTGCCACAAGTTGACTTGAAGGTGTATATATTGCCAAAACTGTTTGCAATCATTTTGGATGACCCCTGTAAGTTTCTGGGGGGTTGCCATCTTGTGTCCTCTCCTGAAGATACAAAGGGAAGTAAGAGGAAAGCTCAATACAAAGTGAGATGAGTTCCCCTCATGTCCCCTCTTTTCCCTCCCTTCCTGTTTTAGTAACAATGATAACTAAGACAAATGGTGAGGATTAATCTACCGAATTGGGACACCGCAATTAAAACTTGATAGGGGTACTAATCCTGATCTATTCTATCCAAAACGATAAAAAAAATGGTTTTACTACATACACGTCAAGCTCAGTGTATTCAGTGGTTTCTATAGTCTTACATTAATACTTCAATATTATACAAAGATTTGGTATGTGTTAATTAGATTTTTTGAAGAATCTGGTCCTGCAATAAAATTCTTGCTGTCCCAATGTAAAGAAAGCTGAAGGGTTGCACATACAGAATTCAACAACACTGGGGGTTTGAGGTTTTCTACAGTGTGCAGTATCACGTATATTTAACTGCGTTTACAGAAAACCTCACAATTATTTATTTCCTTTTTTGATGCTTGTGGATAATGGGTTTCTAGATCACATATGGTATACCCTTATGATAGTGGCGGTTTAACCTATTACAGCAGGTCACTTTTGTCAGATCTTGCACCCCCGGGCTACAATTGAATGCATGTTGTATTTGTGAACAGGCCTCCTTAGCAATGACACTTCAGTGCCAGTGAAAAGTCTTCCATGTGTTAGTAATCATTGTTTCTTGTTGTTGAGTGGGCTATAACATACAGCCAAAATGTGTAGGAAGAGAAAAGCACCTGAATGGCCCATGACGTGTCTGAGGGAGAAGCACATTTTGTAGCCAACATTAACCAATCAGGTTAGCCATATTTTCTGTGCAGCGTAGAAGAAAAAAAAGGAGACAATCTGGTCATAAGGGAAACAGGAACTTTTCTCTCTTCAGACCTTTGTATGCAGTAAAGCTCCATCATACATAGTACAGTACTAAAATCCCCAAAAACTCCAGCATTATAGCACATGTGTAATACATGTGCTATAATGCTGGAGTTTTTTGGGATTGTAGTACTGTACTATGTATGATGGAGCTTTACTGCATACAAAGGTCTGAAGAGAGAAAAGTGTTTGCCATCATTGGGGTATAAAGTACACCGTGGGTACTACATACCATTACATCTTGCAAATGGAGACAAACCACATCGCAAAGCCTAATTGGCATTGTGCACTGTATGGCCAAATGTTGGTAGACTCTCCTCCATATTATTGAGTTAAGGTGTATAAAGTTTGAGTTTGATATGGAGGAAATCAAGAGGCCTTCCCAGTGCCGTGACCTCAACTCTGCTGAACACCTTTAAGGTGACTTAAAGGGGGCCTGGTAGGGACCTGTAGAAAGAATCGTCCGCCACCCGATGGCGATCATCTCTATGACCGTCAGTGGCCCGGGCGTGACGTTATGACATCACGTCTGGGCCATAGTTGTAAACAAAGCCATGATCGCCGGCTTACAAGCATGAGATTGTGAATTTTCGATCTCAGGCTTTCCAGCCTGGAGGAGAGATGTGGGGTCCTACTGACCCCGCATCTCTCTATAAATAGGACCTGTCACGAACCATTCCTATTACAAGGGATGTTTACATTCCTTGTAATGGGAATAAAAGTGATACAAAAAAAAATGTAAAAGAAAGTGTAAAAATAAAATAAAAAACTAATAATTAAAACCACACACTTGAGGTATCGCCGCGTGAGCAACAATTCTAGCACTAGACCTCCTTTGTAACTCTACACTGGTAACCTGTAAAAAAAAAAAAAATCAAGCGTCTCCTATGAAGATTTTTAAGTACCGAAATCTGGAGCCATTTCATGAGTGTGCGCAATTTTAAAGTGTGACATGTTGGATATATATTTACTCGGCGTAACTTCATCTTTCACATTATACAAAAAAATTGGGCTAACGTTACTGTTTTTTTGTTTTTTAATTCATAAACAAGTTTTAAAAATTGTTGCGCAAATACTGTGCAAGATAAAAAGGTGCAATGGCCGCCATTTTATTCCCTAGGGTGTCTGCCAAAAAAAATTTGAATGTTTGGGGGTTCGAGTAATTTTCTAGCAAAAAAATTATAATTTTTACATGTAGGAGAGCCAGAATAGGCCTGGTATGGAAGTGGTTAATGAACTGGCTTGGTAGCTTTGACCAATATGAACAATTGTTTAGATATGATCTTATGGAGTAAAGGAAGGAAGAGACATGATATACTGAGAAGTTCATCACATTTAGCTATTTAGGTCATCACTTAGCATCACACTGAAGTGTAATGACTGGCTGACTACTGCATGCCAGACAAAACTGTCTGGAATTATTAATGTGTTTTTGTTGTCTCACAGCAATCAGTCAGATTCAGACCCTCAGAAAGAAAAGTGACAGTTGAAGAATAAAAATTCTGCTTCAATTAGTTGCCATGGGACAATACAGACAGTTGTTATGAAAGAAGCTTTGATAAATAAGGCCTTTGGAGGTGTTCCGCATAGCACTGCTGTCATTTTTTGACTAGGAAATAATAGCAAACATGACGATCAGTATAAGGGGAATACATTTCTTTTGTGTTTGTTTTAATAAGTTGATGCATTTGTTGATAAGGAGGTATTCCGGAGAGCTATAATGTCAAAACGCTTTAAAAAAAAACATCTAAAACATTTACCTGATGCTATATCAACAACAAAAAACTTGTGTAAAGAACCACTATTTAGAATATCCTCCATGGCCATGATGGGGAGGGCATAGATACTGCAAGAATCCCAATCATTCTCAAGAAATAAAAAATGAGAAAAAAAATAAACATTTTAGGAACTATAATGAAAAAAAAATACAAAATACTACATGTAGGAAGCAGGTGGTGCTTTAAAACAAAAGCAGCAGTTTTCACTAGCTTGTTCTCTTCAGCCTCTTTGTGAAACAAACAAAAATAGCAAGAAAATCGAGATGACTTCTGTATGACCAGGGTGCCATACTTTAACCAAAATTTGGCTGGTCCATGCTGTCCAAATTTAGATCAATGTATGGCTGGCTTAAAGCGGAGTTCCACCCACAATTGGAATTTAGAGGGGAGAGGGGGACCTGTTTTTGACAGGTCCCCTTCCCCACTTCCGGGAGATTGGGGCATGGTGAAGTACATCAGCAGCTCAGCCCCCCTCACCTTTTGCCTGGCCATTGAGAAAACCAAAAGGCTACACTGCCGGGTTCCCTTACCAGCAATGGCGGTGGCAGCACTCAACCAGCCAATGTAAACAGTGGCTGTGGTGACAACATCGTTGGACTCCAGGACAGGTAAGTGCCCTAATATTAAAAGTCAGCAGCTACAGTATGGCTAGCTGCTGACTTTGAATTTTTAAAGGGGTGTTGAAACTCCTCTTTAAGTAAGAATATTTTTAAGATATATGAAAAAGGGGATTGCTAGATCAAGGGTAATATATTGTCCAAAATCGAACTCAAGATAAAAGGCAAAATAGTACTCCAAAATAGTAAAGAAGGGAAAATGTTAATGGAGTTCCCATCCCTCAATTTTAAAAAGGGGGGAAATGGGATGGGTACATGCTATACTCAGGAAGTAGAGAGGTGATGACATTTAGTATAAAAGGAACTGTCAGAATCTAGAACACTGACAATTTTCAGTGGGGATCGATTTAGGAATTCCGCAATTGGAAAGCAAAGAAGACAAGGAGCGGGGCGTGGCCAAACTGGCGAACTAGACGGACGTGTCTGAGGGGAGCTCCGCTCTATCAGGCCTGTGTTACCCGCTAATTTAGGGGATCTACCTTAGTTTTGGCCCTGATTGACACCCGGTGTCCCCCGGGTATGCGTAGAGGCAAGTCCGGATCTGGACTGAGAGGCGGCTCTACACCTAAAGCATTCGCTCAGCCGAAGCAGCAGCAGAAGGGGAGCGGCTTGGAGAGGTGGAGCAGCAGGTGGGAGACTCGGAGGACTCCATCCGGGATCACCGTGCCTCCATCCATACCCTTCAGGTGAGAGTGAAGGCCCTCAAGTCGAGGGCAGAGGACAGCAAGAACCGTAGCCGAAGAAACAACCTTCGGGTGGTGGGACTCCCGGAGGGGGCTGAGGGGCAGGACCCGACGGCATTCACCGAGAATCTACTGTGCACTCTGCTGCCGCGGGCCCAGTTTTCTCCACATTTTGTTGTGGAAAGGGCCCATAGGATGCCACCGGGCCGTGTCCTGCCTGGGGCTCCCCCGCGTACTTTCATTTTTAGATTGCTCAATTTGCGGGACAGGGATCTGGCGCTTCGGGAGGCCCGGAAGGTGGAGGAGCTACGGTATGAAAATGCACAAGTGATGATGTTTCCTGACTACTCCAAGGACACTTGGCGGCTCAGCAGAACCTTCGACCATGTTAAAGCTCAACTCCGCGCCAAGGGACTGAAATATAGCATGCTCTTCCAGGCTCGGCTAAGGGTCATTGATGGGGAATCTACCCGCTACTTTACTTCGCCGGAGGATGCTTCTCACTGCCTGGACACCCTGCCTCAAGCCCGGTAACTGTATGTTGCTCTCACCTTTTTTCACCTGCACTTGAACGTTGCTCCCTGTGCTCTCTACTACCCGTGTTGCGGGGCAGGACTGTGCCTCTCTGTTGCCTTGTTACTTTGGCCCCCTGCTCCCCCCCTTCCTATGGTCCTGTACTGGCATCCTGACTGGCCCCCTTCTCCTCCTGGTGGATCAGGGGGGTTTACTGATGGCCGTGGGACTTTGCTTTGATCCTTGCTGTGCACTGTTGCCCTGCCCCTGGCGATCTCCTTGAGGATCCTTTGCTCCCCACTTGGACGAAAACCTGACTACTTTGAGAACATTTGCCGAAGGGGTTCTGGCTTTGTGGGGCCGGGTTGATGCTGGTTCTTGTGGGGGGTCCAGGGAGCATGTGGGTCAGTTCGTGACCTTCCGGGATTCTGTCGTTCCCGGGTAATGTTGTTTGTAACGTTTAAGTTTGTGCCCCTGGCTTTGCCTAGGTGTTTTGTATTCTTATTTTTTATTTCATTTAACAAGATGTCTGTAGATCCCCTGTTATCCGATTACTCTCCGTGGGCCTAGGGATGGTTTCCTCCCCGGAATGCACTATTGAGCCGGTCTTCTGTTATGCTTGTGCTTCCGGGCTGGTTGCCTTGCCAGTTTTCCCCATAGGAGACCTTCCTACGGTTTAATGGGTTTGGTTTGGGGTGTATGCAGTCCAGTTTTCTCTCCGGACGTGCGGAGTGGTGGGGATGGGCTGTTCTGTCTGCTCTGTTTTTATGGTTTTATTTTTTTCTTTCCTTAAGTTGCCGTTTTTTATGCCAGGCTAATGTTTGCAGTGAGACGCCTTGGACACCTGTTTTGACCTGCGCTGGAAGCATGGGCCGGGTGTCCAATGCTCTTGTGGTGATTGTTTACATACGACCGGATGGGTACCCTCCCCTGCATCGGCTCCATTATTATCCTTTTAGCAGTCTTATTGTGATATTATTCCTATGGCTCCCATTAAGATACTGTTGTGGAATGTCCGTGGGTTAAATGACAAGATAAAGAGATCCCTGGTCATGGCCTACCTTAAGAAGTATTCTCCCTATATATGTCTCCTCCAAGAGACCCACCTGGTGGGACGTAGGGTCCTTGGTTTGAGAAAGCAGTGGGTGGGTCACTCCTACCATGCCACATATTCTAGCTATGCTAGGGGGGTCACCATACTTGTTCATAAGTCTCTATCCTATACCCTTCTGGATGTTAGAATTGACCCTGAGGGTAAATATGTGCTACTGCATGCCGTGGTGGACACTGTGTAAATTATAATTCTGGGCATTTATATACCGCCACCGACCACGACATCTCTCCTGAAGTCCTTGATCCCTCTTCTGGCCACGTACCCTACAGACAATCTTATCATTGCAGGCGATTTTAATATGGTCCCGAACCCGTCTTTGGATAGGCTGACCTCTGATACTAGCAATGACTCTCCCCTGCGACGTTGGGCTTCCCTGTATGGTCTCACGGACATATGGCGGTGGAAGTATCCGAATGTCAAGGCTTACACGCGCCATTCCACCTCCTTTAGGGCAATGTCCAGGATAGACTTGGTTTATGTCAGTGGGGGGTTGCTTCCACGGGTTTGTGAGGTACAAATACTCCCTAGGGGTATTTCGGACCATGCCCCCATGCTCTTTGGTCTGAGGGCCCAGACGCCTCTGTCGGAGAGACTGTGGCGACTTTCTCGCTACTGGATCTCCGATGAGACGATGACATCTGAGATTTCTCGATGCATCTCTGAATTCTGGGTGACTAATGCAGGATCTACGGCTATGGGCAATAGGTGGGATGCCTTCAAGGCATACACTCGGGGGTGTTACCAGTCCTCTATCTCTCAGTCGAGGCGTGCTGCTACGATCTGTCTGGAGGAGGCTGAGGCCAAAGCTCAGGATTTGTGATCTCAGTATGTCACTACCCAAAATACGGTCACATACTTGGATATACAGACGGCCTATCGTGAGGTTATGCTCCTCCGTGTGGCTAAGGCAGGCAAACAGCAATTTGCCCAGACGCAGCGCATCTTCGAGCAGGGGGAAAAAACGGGGCGATTTTTGGCCGAGTTGGCCAGGGAACAGCAACCTATTGCTACCATTGCTCGAGTCCAGAACGCTAATGGGTTGATAGAGGTGGATCCGGTGGCCATTTACGCATGCTTTGCCTCTTACTATGAGGCTCTGTACTCGTCCAGGGTGGCTTACATGGGGGAGGACTTGGTTTCCTTTCTGGGGCAGTTGGCCTTCCCAACCCTTAGCGATGAGGCTTGTGTTTACCTAGACAGTGGAATAACTCTTGAGGAGGTGTAACAGGCCCTGGGGGACCTGCAGGCAGGGAAAACCCCGGGAGTGGATGGTCTTCCCCTGGAATTCTATAAGCGATACGGGGAGCTGCTGACACCCAGGCTCCATGCTATGATTGTCGCAACCCTGAGAGTTGGCAGCCTCCCTCCATGGCTGAGGCGGTCATTGTGGTAGAGTGGAATTATCTGTGGGAGGTCCTGCGTCGGTTCGGCTTTGGTCCCAGGTTTATATGGTGGGTGCAGGCCCTGTACAGGTCGCCCACTGCTAGGGTCCGCACGGGGTCAATTCTTTCCCCATCCTTTCGCCTCCACAGGGGTACTAGGCAGGGCTGCCCTTTGTCCTTTGCCTATGGCGATTCTTCTTCGTTCTTCCCCAGCGGTTTGCGGTATTCCTATAGGCCCGGTTTAAGAAAAAATGTCTCTTTATGCGGATGACACTCTGCTATACTCGCGCAACACCTCTGACTCTCTCGGGGCGGCCCTGGCACTTATTAATACATTCGGCAGATTTTTTGGCGTATGTGTTAACTGGAGGAAGTCTGTCATTTTCGCTCTGCACCCCTCGGAGGCATCGATTTCTGCGGATACCCCCCTTGCGACGGGTTTCACAGTTCCGCTATTTGGGAGTGGAGATCCACGGGGACCTGAAGCAGTTCATTCCGCTTAACCTGACTCCGGTCTTGTCCCTCCTGACTCAGAGGTGTGCTGCTTGGAAGACACTGCCCCTCACCGCGGTCGGTCGGGTTAATCTGGTAAAAAAGACCGTCCTGCCGAAATTTTTGTACATTTTTAGACAGACCCCTGTACCTATTCCGAATGCGTTTTTCAGAAAGCTGGATAGTTTACTTACCTCCTTTATCTGGAATGGGGGTACCCCTAGGATTGCCAGGTCTACCCTGCAGCTGCCGGTTACTCTGGGTGGATTGGCCTTGCCCTGTTTCCAGAATAACTATTGGTCTGCGGTCCTGGTCACGCTTCGATGGTGGCTATCGGAGGAGCCATATAAAATATAGATGCGCTAATATTAACTTAAAAGGTGATAAAACGTACAAAGAAAAACTAATCAGGGAGAATACTCCATAAACTGTGAATTACTAATATGTCCTTAATTAGTGCACAGTGATTAGCAGGATTCCATGCAGGGAAAAAATCACTCTCTTCAATCTGAATGCTAATCCAGCCCTCCACCGCTGTGATCAGATGATACAGGCACTCACAGACAGGGATTGCATGAAAGAAAAGAGAAAAAATCTCATTGCGCAATATTCGATGACAGATCAAAAAATGTAATCAGAGCATTGACATATGCACTCACGAATCCCGGCTTTCAGTAAAGCATGAAAACGCCACTCAGTATGTTGTTTCCTCAGCTCGATCCGATGCACTCGGATTCGATCGCAGGCTCCTCCCTACGCGTTACGTCACAGGCACGCGACTTACTCATGGGTTCATACGTTATGAGAATGGCTTGGGGTTTAGATAGCCTTCTCATTGACAGCGTTTACATTAGTGTGAGCAACCAAAGGGAAAGACAAACATCATTGCGGCAAAACTTTACTCACATAGCTGAATTCTAGTGAGATCAAATGTCGATGCATAGACACACATAATTTTAATAAACAAATTTAAAAAAATGTAATTGATATAAAACTTTAAAAACATTCTATGTAGTTTGCTATGTGAATGGTGCATTTGCATTTGCATTTGCATATGCAATCTACTGCCCTCTTGTGGCCAGATATACAACAAGCATAGAATAAGTAGATGAACATTTAAAAATACAATTAAATAGATGCATCAACACTATTCAATATTATCAATAAAACATATAAAACCATCAAAAATATGTAATAAAAATTGTACTAAAGAGTTAAAAGATTATTACTATAATAACAGTAATAAAAACCATCATAATGAATAAAAATCAATATATATTAATAAAATTAATTATTAATACAAAACCAAGAGTATGTTTACGAATTGGAAATGAAGCAATTTAAATCAAATTCGATATTAAGGCCATTGGGAGATAGAGTCTGCATCTCATGTATCCAGCGAGACTCAGTTTTACTTAATTCCCTTACTTTATGACTGCCCCTCCAGTGTGGAGTGTATTTGGCAATGGCCCAAAATTTCATTTCCTTGGGATTGTTGTGGTGGCATAGATCAAAGTGCCGAGACACATTGTGTTTGGGGAAGGCTTTTTGGATATTTTGGACATGTTCTCTGATGCGCTTCCACATTGGGCGCTTCGTGCGTCCAACATATTGGAGTGAGCAAGAGCACTCCAATACATATACTACCCCTTCAGTCCTACACGTGATCAGATCCTTTATGTTGTATTCCTTCTGAGTCACTGTAGATTTGAATTTAGAACATTTTTGTCCATTGAAATTGGTTTGCCTACACGCAAAACATCGTTTACATGGAAAAAAAAAACCTTTTCCTTGGTAAAAAGTGAGTAAATTGTTTCTCACTGGTGGGTCAGGAATATTTTTTGCCACCAAATCCCTTAAAGTTGGTGCTCTTCTGTACACCACCCGTGGGTAACTCGGTAAAATTCCCTGTAGCTGTCTGTCTGCTTTCAAAATTGGCCAGTGTTTCTTTATAATAGCTTCAAGTTGCTTGTGTTGGGTGTTATAATTTAGAATTATGGGTAATTCAGTTTCCAGCCTTTTTGTCTTGATTTTGTCTTGTGTTAGAGAGGTACGTGGAGTTTCATACACCTTTTGTATTTGTTCCATTATAAAGTCCTTGTTATACCCTTTATCAATAAATTTTTTCCCGATCGTTTTAGCTTGATCCAAAAATACCTCAGGGTCTGAGCAATTCCTGCGAATCCTTAGCATTTGACCCTTTGGTATATTGATTAGCCACGGGTCATGGTGGCAGCTATCCACAGGGATATAGCTGTTCCTCTGGACCGGCTTAAAGTGTGTTCTAGTTTTTAGTTGTTGATTGTCTATAGTAATCTCTAAATCAAGGAACTGAATAGTAGTGTTGCTCAAAGTGTAGGTGAGTTTTATGTTCTTCTGGTTATCATTTAATTTCTCAAAAAACTGAGTTAGGGTATTCTCATCCCCCTTCCAAATGATGATACAGTCGTCTATAAATCTTCTGTAGAGTATGAGCTGCTCCGGCATACCTTCATATATGGACGACTCCTCCCACTCAGACATGTACACGTTGGCTACACTCGGTGCATATTTAGCACCCATTCCTATACCATTCAGTTGCCGGTAATACTCTGATTTATGCCAGAAGTAGTTGTGCTGTAGCCCATATGCAAGACATCTCAAAATAAACCTTTTTTGTTTCGATATGAGATGACCAAAACTGTTCAATGCCCATTTTGTGGCCCCAATGGCTTCTTCATGGTTTATCACAGTATACAATGAGGCCACATCAGCTGTGGCCAACAAGTAACCACAATTAGGTTCCAGTACTGTGCTCTCAAGGATCTGTATTAAATGCTTTGTGTCCCTGAGGTAAGCCCTAGTTTGGGGCACTAACGGCTGAATAAATCTATCCACATACTCCCCTAGGCGTGAGTTGATGGATTGAATCCCATTGATAATGGGACGTCCAGGGGGTTTCTCAGGATCCTTGTGGACTTTGGGAACAGTATATATAATGGGTACTCGGCACACCTCAGGTATTAGGTATTTAGCTTCTCTTTTGTTCAGCACTCCTTTTTCTTTTCCTCTATAGATCAAGTCAACTAGCTCCTCCTTGTATTCTCCTGTCGGATTGGAGCGTAATTTGATATAGGTATTGGTGTCCTCGAGTTGCTTGGCCAATTCTTCATAGTAATAGTCTTTGGCGAGGACCACAATGGCTCCACCCTTATCGGCTGGTCTTATTATAACCTCTTTGTTTTCTTCCAACATCTTAATACCCTTATGTATGGCCATGGGGTTCGGTAACTTCTTCACTTTAAGTTGGTCCAAATCTTTCAGTACCATCTTTGAAAAGACCTCAATATGTTGATTATTTACAACTTGCGGGTTGAACAGTGATTTGTTTCTCAACTGACTATGTTCAACCCTTCCTGGCATATTAGGTACAGCCTGATACGTTATTGGCTGTGTTAGCATGTATTTCTTGATGTTTAGTTTGCGTGTAAACTTTTTGATGTCTACATAAGTATCAAATTTGCTCAAATTCCGCTTAGGGGCAAACTTGAGACCCTTATCAAGTGTTATCAATTCTGTTGGGCTTAGGTCTATCCCACTTAGATTGATAATGCCTTCTCCTATTCTAGTTTTCTTCTTTTTGTGTCCCCCTCTGCATCCCCTCTTCGATTTGGGCTTCGGCACTCCCTTTGACGCGTGGGTGAGGACCTCTCCTCCCGGCGATACTCTAAAAAAGATGAGGAACGAGGATCCACATCCTCTCTATAACTAGATAGAGGCTCATATTGGTTGTGAGTCGGTACTGGACTTCTTCTCACATCATATTGGTGATGTTCATAATTTGGTGGTCCCCTTTGATAGTAGGCATGCGGCTGTCCCCCTGTATGATGGTATTGTGGGGGTGCATGATAATCTCTTGGATCTCTTCTATCCTGATTGTGATAGTAAGGATCATGGTGGTATCCTTGTGTGTTCCCACCCTGAGATTCCTGTTGATTTTTAGGGGGGTTAGATGGTTTTTGGTTCCCCTTATTCTTCCAATTAGGCTTTCTTGGAGATTTTGATCGGGGTTTACCATTGTTTTTATTTTTCCACCATTGTTTTGGTGTTCTTGGTTCATTATGTTCATCTCTTGGTGGTCTTGGTGGGTTAATGTGGTGATCCCTTGGATGTCTACTATGGTCATCCTCATACGATCTCCCAGGTTCAGGTGTTCTATATCTCAAATCCCTCTCAGGTGAGATAATCCGTACTTCCCTATCAGGTGAAGAGGATACTGAACCATCCCCACCTTGTTTTAAATTAAATTGCCATTTAAATGTTTGATGTAGACGATAGTCATTAGTATCTCTAAGGTATTTCCTCCTTTTTCGTTGCTTTATTTCAAGGTCTTTTTGTTCCAAGACCTTATTAAGTTGGCTCGTAAGTGTTGCAAAGGATGGAGTGTCTTTATGACTCTCCAAAGAAGTTTTGCACTCTGCTATTAATTTGTTCATATTAGCAATTTTCCGTTGTTTCCTTTTAATGAGGAATTGCAAAGCTTCCAGCCCTTTTTCATTGAAGAATTTATACCATTCCTCAATGGAATCATTATCCATTAACCCATCATTAATAGGAATATCCCATCTCAGTCTTCTTGGGACTATTCCTTCTTTAATATATTGCTCATGTGTTGTGAGATCCCACCAAGCACTAACTTTCTTCTCCATCAGGTGCCCGAATTTCCTAAAATTAGTATCCAGGTCACCCGTTTGAGAGATAGTTTTGGTGGTAAAAACTTCTTTCAGATCAATAGTACGATTTTCCATGAAATTAAAAATATCCATAATTGCTGCTGACCTGGATACTAATTTTAGGAAATTCGGGCACCTGATGGAGAAGAAAGTTAGTGCTTGGTGGGATCTCACAACACATGAGCAATATATTAAAGAAGGAATAGTCCCAAGAAGACTGAGATGGGATATTCCTATTAATGATGGGTTAATGGATAATGATTCCATTGAGGAATGGTATAAATTCTTCAATGAAAAAGGGCTGGAAGCTTTGCAATTCCTCATTAAAAGGAAACAACGGAAAATTGCTAATATGAACAAATTAATAGCAGAGTGCAAAACTTCTTTGGAGAGTCATAAAGACACTCCATCCTTTGCAACACTTACGAGCCAACTTAATAAGGTCTTGGAACAAAAAGACCTTGAAATAAAGCAACGAAAAAGGAGGAAATACCTTAGAGATACTAATGACTATCGTCTACATCAAACATTTAAATGGCAATTTAATTTAAAACAAGGTGGGGATGGTTCAGTATCCTCTTCACCTGATAGGGAAGTACGGATTATCTCACCTGAGAGGGATTTGAGATATAGAACACCTGAACCTGGGAGATCGTATGAGGATGACCATAGTAGACATCCAAGGGATCACCACATTAACCCACCAAGACCACCAAGAGATGAACATAATGAACCAAGAACACCAAAACAATGGTGGAAAAATAAAAACAATGGTAAACCCCGATCAAAATCTCCAAGAAAGCCTAATTGGAAGAATAAGGGGAACCAAAAACCATCTAACCCCCCTAAAAATCAACAGGAATCTCAGGGTGGGAACACACAAGGATACCACCATGATCCTTACTATCACAATCAGGATAGAAGAGATCCAAGAGATTATCATGCACCCCCACAATACCATCATACAGGGGGACAGCCGCATGCCTACTATCAAAGGGGACCACCAAATTATGAACATCACCAATATGATGTGAGAAGAAGTCCAGTACCGACTCACAACCAATATGAGCCTCTATCTAGTTATAGAGAGGATGTGGATCCTCGTTCCTCATCTTTTTTAGAGTATCGCCGGGAGGAGAGGTCCTCACCCACGCGTCAAAGGGAGTGCCGAAGCCCAAATCGAAGAGGGGATGCAGAGGGGGACACAAAAAGAAGAAAACTAGAATAGGAGAAGGCATTATCAATCTAAGTGGGATAGACCTAAGCCCAACAGAATTGATAACACTTGATAAGGGTCTCAAGTTTGCCCCTAAGCGGAATTTGAGCAAATTTGATACTTATGTAGACATCAAAAAGTTTACACGCAAACTAAACATCAAGAAATACATGCTAACACAGCCAATAACGTATCAGGCTGTACCTAATATGCCAGGAAGGGTTGAACATAGTCAGTTGAGAAACAAATCACTGTTCAACCCGCAAGTTGTAAATAATCAACATATTGAGGTCTTTTCAAAGATGGTACTGAAAGATTTGGACCAACTTAAAGTGAAGAAGTTACCGAACCCCATGGCCATACATAAGGGTATTAAGATGTTGGAAGAAAACAAAGAGGTTATAATAAGACCAGCCGATAAGGGTGGAGCCATTGTGGTCCTCGCCAAAGACTATTACTATGAAGAATTGGCCAAGCAACTCGAGGACACCAATACCTATATCAAATTACGCTCCAATCCGACAGGAGAATACAAGGAGGAGCTAGTTGACTTGATCTATAGAGGAAAAGAAAAAGGAGTGCTGAACAAAAGAGAAGCTAAATACCTAATACCTGAGGTGTGCCGAGTACCCATTATATATACTGTTCCCAAAGTCCACAAGGATCCTGAGAAACCCCCTGGACGTCCCATTATCAATGGGATTCAATCCATCAACTCACGCCTAGGGGAGTATGTGGATAGATTTATTCAGCCGTTAGTGCCCCAAACTAGGGCTTACCTCAGGGACACAAAGCATTTAATACAGATCCTTGAGAGCACAGTACTGGAACCTAATTGTGGTTACTTGTTGGCCACAGCTGATGTGGCCTCATTGTATACTGTGATAAACCATGAAGAAGCCATTGGGGCCACAAAATGGGCATTGAACAGTTTTGGTCATCTCATATCGAAACAAAAAAGGTTTATTTTGAGATGTCTTGCATATGGGCTACAGCACAACTACTTCTGGCATAAATCAGAGTATTACCGGCAACTGAATGGTATAGGAATGGGTGCTAAATATGCACCGAGTGTAGCCAACGTGTACATGTCTGAGTGGGAGGAGTCGTCCATATATGAAGGTATGCCGGAGCAGCTCATACTCTACAGAAGATTTATAGACGACTGTATCATCATTTGGAAGGGGGATGAGAATACCCTAACTCAGTTTTTTGAGAAATTAAATGATAACCAGAAGAACATAAAACTCACCTACACTTTGAGCAACACTACTATTCAGTTCCTTGATTTAGAGATTACTATAGACAATCAACAACTAAAAACTAGAACACACTTTAAGCCGGTCCAGAGGAACAGCTATATCCCTGTGGATAGCTGCCACCATGACCCGTGGCTAATCAATATACCAAAGGGTCAAATGCTAAGGATTCGCAGGAATTGCTCAGACCCTGAGGTATTTTTGGATCAAGCTAAAACGATCGGGAAAAAATTTATTGATAAAGGGTATAACAAGGACTTTATAATGGAACAAATACAAAAGGTGTATGAAACTCCACGTACCTCTCTAACACAAGACAAAATCAAGACAAAAAGGCTGGAAACTGAATTACCCATAATTCTAAATTATAACACCCAACACAAGCAACTTGAAGCTATTATAAAGAAACACTGGCCAATTTTGAAAGCAGACAGACAGCTACAGGGAATTTTACCGAGTTACCCACGGGTGGTGTACAGAAGAGCACCAACTTTAAGGGATTTGGTGGCAAAAAATATTCCTGACCCACCAGTGAGAAACAATTTACTCACTTTTTACCAAGGAAAAGGTTTTTTTTTTCCATGTAAACGATGTTTTGCGTGTAGGCAAACCAATTTCAATGGACAAAAATGTTCTAAATTCAAATCTACAGTGACTCAGAAGGAATACAACATAAAGGATCTGATCACGTGTAGGACTGAAGGGGTAGTATATGTATTGGAGTGCTCTTGCTCACTCCAATATGTTGGACGCACGAAGCGCCCAATGTGGAAGCGCATCAGAGAACATGTCCAAAATATCCAAAAAGCCTTCCCCAAACACAATGTGTCTCGGCACTTTGATCTATGCCACCACAACAATCCCAAGGAAATGAAATTTTGGGCCATTGCCAAATACACTCCACACTGGAGGGGCAGTCATAAAGTAAGGGAATTAAGTAAAACTGAGTCTCGCTGGATACATGAGATGCAGACTCTATCTCCCAATGGCCTTAATATCGAATTTGATTTAAATTGCTTCATTTCCAATTCGTAAACATACTCTTGGTTTTGTATTAATAATTAATTTTATTAATATATATTGATTTTTATTCATTATGATGGTTTTTATTACTGTTATTATAGTAATAATCTTTTAACTCTTTAGTACAATTTTTATTACATATTTTTGATGGTTTTATATGTTTTATTGATAATATTGAATAGTGTTGATGCATCTATTTAATTGTATTTTTAAATGTTCATCTACTTATTCTATGCTTGTTGTATATCTGGCCACAAGAGGGCAGTAGATTGCATATGCAAATGCAAATGCAAATGCACCATTCACATAGCAAACTACATAGAATGTTTTTAAAGTTTTATATCAATTACATTTTTTTAAATTTGTTTATTAAAATTATGTGTGTCTATGCATCGACATTTGATCTCACTAGAATTCAGCTATGTGAGTAAAGTTTTGCCGCAATGATGTTTGTCTTTCCCTTTGGTTGCTCACACTAATGTAAACGCTGTCAATGAGAAGGCTATCTAAACCCCAAGCCATTCTCATAACGTATGAACCCATGAGTAAGTCGCGTGCCTGTGACGTAACGCGTAGGGAGGAGCCTGCGATCGAATCCGAGTGCATCGGATCGAGCTGAGGAAACAACATACTGAGTGGCGTTTTCATGCTTTACTGAAAGCCGGGATTCGTGAGTGCATATGTCAATGCTCTGATTACATTTTTTGATCTGTCATCGAATATTGCGCAATGAGATTTTTTCTCTTTTCTTTCATGCAATCCCTGTCTGTGAGTGCCTGTATCATCTGATCACAGCGGTGGAGGGCTGGATTAGCATTCAGATTGAAGAGAGTGATTTTTTCCCTGCATGGAATCCTGCTAATCACTGTGCACTAATTAAGGACATATTAGTAATTCACAGTTTATGGAGTATTCTCCCTGATTAGTTTTTCTTTGTACGTTTTATCACCTTTTAAGTTAATATTAGCGCATCTATATTTTATATGTTTCACTGTTTGGATTTGGTATCACTCAAGATAGCAGCTATATTATTTGTTTTTTTATTTAGGTGCACGTGGAATTGATTATTTAATTAGCGCTGTAGTATATTTTTCACATTATCGGAGGAGCCAGCTAACCCGGCGTCCACTCTGGAAGCTGCGCTGCTCGGTTCCTATTCTGAGCTGCGTAATCTTATGCACCGAGGACCTAGGTCTAATCCTAATATTACGCCCTTGATGAGGACTACCCTGAAGGTATGGGAGGTTGTGCGGACCAAGGTTCAGAAGCCCAATGGCTGGTTTCCGCATACTCCGTTGTGAGGGAACCCGCGGCTGGCGCACTTCCACTCTATCCCTGATCCTGTTCTGTGGGCTCGATTTGAGGTTAAGACGTTTTCGGATGTAGTTTCGTCGGGCGAACTCCTTACCTTTGATGAGTTGAAGCAGAGGAGGGCACTGCCAAACCAGATGTTTTTTAGGTACCTTCAGCTGCACCACGCCTTCAGGTCTCAGTTCCCTGGACTATTGGTGCTGGAGACTACGGGGGTCGAATGCCTGCTGGGTGCGGAGGATGAGACTAAGCCCTTGTCTGCTCTGGACCCTCTTTTGGTGGGTTTTGACACCTCCAAGGTCTCTCAGATGTTTTCGGTTTGGCAGGCGGATATCCCGACGCTGGCCGATGATGACTGGGAGGAGGGGATTCAGCAGTATCTCCCCCTGGTGGTTTCAGGGATAGGTTTATTCAGGTCAAATTTTTACATAGAGCTTATTTCTCCCCCCAGCGCTTGGCTAAAATATATCCGCAACAAAGTCCTGTCTGCCCCCTATGTGGTGAGGAGGAGGGATCTTTTTTTCATGTTGTCTGGTCCTGTGATACAATCTTTCTGGCAGGGGGTAGTGACTGTCATTAGATCTGTCAGTAAGTTAAGCTTGCCCTGTGACCCTTTGCCATTGCTTTTTGGGATAGTTGATACACTGAATGGTACTCACTCCAAGAAACTCTTTGTTTTTTTATGCAGCCTTTTATGCTAGGAAGGCAATCTTGATACGGTGGAATGAGGCCTCTCCCCCCTCGGTACAGCAGTGGAGAAAAGCCCTTCCTCTGTATAAACTCAAGTATCTGGGTCATAATTGCCCGGGGGAACTTAGATAAGGTCTGGGCGGCATGGGTGCGTGAGGAGCAACTGGAGTTGGCTTAGGTGGGTGGAGTGTCGGGAGTGCCTAATTGTCCTTTAGTAATGTGATTGACTGATATGGGAGCCATGTGGGAACTCTCTAGGGTGCAGCTCTGGCCATGACTCTCCCTGTGTTGGGCGCTGTGAGGCCTGTCTCGAGCCACCCCCCCCACCCGCCTCCCTCCCTTCCCCCTCTGTCTTGCGCTCTCTGGTGCAGCGGTGGGGGACTTCCCTTTTGCCCTGGCATGGGAACTAATTTTCCCACTTCTACCACCTACCTGTTACTTGTATAGTTCCCAATCTGCATACTCCCTGTAGCGGGGGATTATGGTACTCTCAAGTATTACTGCCCAATTGACTTCTGATTTGAATTATAGGCTTTTGTACCACTTCTTTATTGTTTTCTTGCGATTATATCTCTGCATGGATAATCATCTCACTCTGTTAAATGTATGAGATCTTATGTACTCGCTGCTACTGTTATTAATGCTTTATGTATTACCATTGCCTGGTGACTTTTCTTTGTTTTTGTTTAACATAAATAAAAACGTTTTTTGTTAAAAAGAAGACAAGGAGCAATAGTGTATACTGTGACTGATCACATGTCCACTGCCAGTAATTCAACAGTAGGTCACTAACCTGCTGATGTCACCAGTATGTGACTCTGATGCTTAAACCTGCACAGAGATTTACCAGCCAGTGGGACCATAATCTAAGTGCCAGCAGACAGTTACGGCCACGGCAGAGTCAGTTAACTCTGCAGTTAAAGTGGTTCTAAAGGCTGAAGGTTTTTTACCTTTATGCATGAAGGTAAACAAAAACTGTGTGCAGCAGCCCTTCAATACTTACCTGAGTCCCCTCCAATCCAGCGGTGTTTACGATAGCCTCGTCTGCATGGGGACTCTCTGTCAATCACAGCTACTGAGCCAATGAGAGGAGAGAGCGTGGGGGCGTGTCTCATGGACGCATAGCACAGTGGCTGCTTCCAGGGCAAGCAGCTTTCCTTAGGACACATGCTTGAGAGGGAGGGGCCAGGAGGGCCAGCGTGGGACCTGAAAAAAAGAGGATCGGAGCTGCTCTGTGCAAAACCACTGCACAGATTGCATAACTATAAAATGTTTGTTATTTTTAAAAGGAAGCTTTAATATCACTTTAAAGTTCTACAAATGTGTTAATGAATACACACACAGTTCAGAGTATCTGTTGTAACAATTTTGACTTTTGAGAAACATCTGTAATACAAGGTTGAAATATAAAGCTGGGCTTATCAAAAACACAGAAATTCTTTTAGTTGGGTTTAGTGCATTAGAGATGAGCATTATTATTTTAAAAAAATGTTGTTTAATTAAAGAAAGTGAGAAAAATCAGTGCAAGCAAAATATTTGCAGAAAAAGATATGAAATATACAAGAAAAGAAACAGCAAATTAGAAGAAGAAAAATATAAAACATACACAGTAATCAGTCTCAATACTTCTCTTGAAGAGGAGAAGATACTGCAACCGGTCACCTGTCCAAAAGAATAGTAATACACAGTGATGATATTTTTAATCACAAATAGATTCAATGCGGATAGGTGGGGTCAGGGTAATAAAATTGAGACACTGCAAAATAAGACACAAGTTATTCACTTTTTAAACATATTTTATTATGGCTACCAATGAAAAAAATAATTTGGTTTTGAAATATTTATACCTTGATCTGGTAACTGAAAACTCTGCCTTGGTTCATTGTTCTATTCTAGGATATCATTACATGGATGTGGTAATTACAATATAACAGCCATTGGCTGAGAGTGTTGCTCGGGAGCCGATCGGCAGACCTTTTGCTATCATGTTTCTATTGAACCGGCTGATGTCGTCCGACATTCAGCCCGTGTGTAATGGGCTTTAGGCGTGGGGTTAAATGGAGGCTAACCTTCAATGTGTGTGGCTTTTTTCTTTTTTGTCAGTGTCCAACTCCATTGTGTAGCTGTAGAACCCTATTGTCTAAAAATTGCTATCTTCCTGTATCCCTCAGTTAGTGATAAGGAAAACAAACTTCCGGTGCAATAATTTGCATGATAGCTTATCAGTGCTTTTACTTTGTTGCCTGGAATTACCCTTTAACCATTTGCTGGCTGCCTAATGTAGATATACGTCAGCAGAATGGCACAGGCAGGTAAAGCAACATACAGGTACGTTGCTTTGAATCTGCTGCCTAGCGGACGCCCACCGAGAGCTCCGTGATTCTGCCCGTGGGACCTGCGGACTCGATGTCCGCGGGTGTCCCGCGATCATGTCACAGAGCAGCAGAACGAGGAGATGCCTGTTCTGCCTTGTGAAAGGACACTGATCTACTGCTCCCTGTCATCGGGAGCAGCGATCAATGTCGTGTCACATGTAGCCCATCCCCCCACAGTTAGAATCACTCCCTAGGACACACTTAAAGGGGTTGTAAAGGTAAAAAAAATAGCATCCTTTACCTTAGTGCAGTCCTCCTTCACTTACCTCATCCTTCCATTTTGCTTTTAAATGTCCTTATTTCTTTTGAGAAATCTGTACTTCCTGTTCTTCAGTCTGTAACTCCACACAGTAATGCAAGGCTTTCTCCCTGGTGTGGAGTGTCGTGCTTGCCCCCTCCCTTGAGTCAGGATACCCACTAACACACAGCTCCTTTCTCTATCTGCAACATAGAGAGCATCCTGACTCTCCTGTATTCCAGGGGAGGGGGCGAGCACGACACTCCACACCAGGGAGAAAGCCTTGCATTATAATGTGGAGTTACAGACAGAAGAACAGGAAGTGAGGAAATAAGGACATTTAAAAGCAAAATTGAAGGATGAGGTAAGTGAAGGAGGACTGCACTAAGGTGAAGGAAGCTATTTAGGATTTTTTTTTTTTTACCTTTACAACCCCTTTAACCCCTTTCCTGCCAGTGTCACAGTAATCAGTGCATTTTTAATAACACTGATCGCTGAATAAATGACAATGGTTCCAAAATCATGTCAAAAGTGTCGCAGTGACGATAAAAATCGATGATCACCGCCATTACTAGTAAAAATAAATAAATAATAAAAATGCCATTTTGTAGACGCTATAACTTTTGCGCAAACCAATCAATATACGCTTATTGCGATTTTTTTTTTTTTTTTTTACCAAAAATATGTAGAAGAATACATATCAAAACTAAGCGGAGGAAAAAAATTGTTAAATATTTTTTGGTGATATTTATTATAGCAAAAAGTAAAAAATATTGCTTTTTTTTTTCAAAATTGTTGCTCTTTTTTTGTTTATAGAGCAAAAAATAAAAGGTGATCAAATACCACAAAAGAAAGCTCTATTTGTGGGGGAAAAAAGGATGTGAATTTTGTTTGGGTGCCACATCGCACGACTGCGGAATTGTCAGCTAAAGAGACGCAATGACAAATCGCAAAAAATGGCTCGGTCATTGGGCAGCCAATTCTTCAGAGGCTGAAGTGGTTAAGATGTCACTTTTGTCTCTGTTTTGGAGAACTAGTCCTATGTATGATAAGCAGGGAAGATGCCAAATGCCTTCATCTGTGGAGAATAGTTTAGAACAGAATGTGAATTGGATTGAAATTTGCATTTCTAATGAATATGACAGCATATAAAAAGGTATGTGATAACCAGTAATAATATTTACCCACATGGGCTGATGGCATCTGCTGCTGTGCAATAGGCATTTATTTGCCATTAAATACTCATACCGTCTCCCTGGGCTGGGCACAGACATGTTGCCAAGTGGCAAGTCTCCCATCACTGAGATAGGCTGGGAGTAAGTAATATTTTTTATTTTCTCCCTTGTCAGGTCTAGATGCTTCATGATTATCTCATACATCCTCTTTATGCATCTAATATTCTGTCTCCAAACAACTGCAGATAAGCACAATATGTTTGTACAGTCTTATCATGCAGGAAGCCAGTGATTACACTGTTTATGACAATAGCCTAGCGGACAGCAGCCTTTCCTAGGGAAGAACAAGACAATAACAGCTTGGGAAACATTTACTGCTTCATTTGAATTACCTCTTCTTCACTTTTGTCTTTACCGATCCAAAAAGAACACATCTACTGTAATGACCAAAATTGCAAATGAAAAACACTTTGCTGTCATTAGATGTTTAAGCCACAAAATTCATGCAAACATAATGTTATCTGCAACAGCGCAAGTCGTCATAAATGTAAAATGAAAAACTCAAGACAAAACCTTTTTTTTTTCATAGTATACTCAGGCATGATTAGAACCTTTGTCGTGTTTTCACTACTGTCCGTGTTGGGGTCAGGAAATGCCAAAAGTCTATTCTGTGGAGAACAGACAACAATCATTACCCAATAATAATTTGGTCAGTAGTGTGGGTAAAGGTTGGAATGTATCAGGCTGTTATGTTTATCTAAAATGAGAAGTACCCTTATTTTGTAAGGAGTAACAGGAAGTAGAGGTATTCTCCCTATGAGGGACATAGAAACCAATAAAAACCCTGAAGGAGGTTCTAACCCTTCTTTACTCTTTTCAAAAGTAAGCATTTTCAGTATAAATTGTTTTATGACATTATTGCTATCTCCTCCAACAGTAGCAGCTGGGAAAACTCTGTGTAAAAAAACTATATTTCATTTTACTTTCTTCATCCCTCTTTTCCACACTGGCTGTCCCCTGCCAGCATGCTAGAGGAAAGGACCCTTGAGCTTTCTGTGGAAGCCATAATCTCTCTGTAGAGGTCTGGCATGACCCTGTTGAGTCACAGCTAGTGATTTTCTATCAGTAGGGATCATGAGTTTTGATCATTGAGAGTTGTAGCTCTGAGTCAGCAATAATCATGTTGGACTGATAGACTATTATTAGCACACACATAGCAAAGGGTTCTTCTCGTCAACATGCTGGCTGCAGACAGGCATTTCTGCTTGGGCTGCGGCTACTTCACTAAAAAGTATCGCAATCAACACTGACTATTTTTAATCATGCTGCCAGCTTTGGCAAATATTTACTTGCTTTCTTCTGTTACTTCAATTATGTTTATGGAACAGGGGAACAGGAGTCTTGCGGGGGGGGGGGGGGGGCTAAGCAACCCCCCCCCCCCGGCATGCATGCCTGAGGTAAGGGCAGATAAGATTCCAGGAAGTGAATGCTGCATGAATCATCTAAGTTTACTCAAGATGGCTACAGAGAGAAATGTTAGGGGTGTGTGTGGGGGAGGTGGGGTTCTCAGCAAAAGAAAGCACCAAGGTGGATGGGTAAGTTTGCTTTGAATAATAACCTCTTCATGTTGGCGCCTCCATCCCTTTAAGAGGTTCTTTGATGCCTTGAGGCAGGGCGGGGTTTCTAATCATGTGACAGACGCAATTGACTGTCACAGTGGTCACATGATCGGAAAGCTCCCGATCACAAGTAGAGATTGGAAGCTTATCATTAGCCACCTGTAACTGTGCCGTGCAAGGCACACACTCTCGGCACAGCTCTGTTTACATTCTGGTATGTATACATGCAGGCCGCTCTGCTTTAAAGCGGGAGTTCACCCATAAAAATGTTTTCCCCTTAGATGGATGCTAGATGGATGCTCGTTTTGTCTAGGGGAATCGGCTAGTTGTTTTAAAATATGAGCTGTACTTACCGTTTTCGAGATGCATCTTCTCCGTCGCTTCCGGGTATGGGTCTTCAGGAGCGGGCGTTCCTTCTTGATTGATAGTCTTCCGACGGTCGCATCCATCGCGTCACTAGTAGCCGAAAGAAGCCGAACGTCGGTGCGGCTCAATACTGCGCCTGCGCACCGACGTTCGTCTTCTTTCGGAAAATCGTGACGCGATGGATGCGACCGTCGGAAGCATCTCGGAAGACTATCAATCAAAATAGGAACGCCCAGTCCCGCAGCCCATACCCGGAAGCGGCGGAGAAGATGCATCTCGTAAACGGTAAGTACAGCTCATATTTTAAAACAACTAGCCGATTCCCCTAGACAAAACGAGCATTCATCTAAGGGGAAAAAGTGTTATGTACGGGTGAACCCCCGCTTTAAGGCCCAAACTCAGAGACCGCATATATGCGTACTACTGAAGTGAAGGGGTTAAAAATTAATTACCTTAAAAAAACGTGTTTGGTTTGTTGTGATCAAATGCAGTGTAGTTCTGAATAAAGAAACTGTAAAAGTTTGCAGGCCTTCTGTTTTGATGCACCTAGAATGTATTTAGCGGTTTTCATCTGAAAGTTTATTTGGGCTTTTAGTGCCATGTACAGAAGAAGCACTCAGCTTGTAACAGGCAAAGCTATATTTGCCAAGAGGCACTGGAAGGTCAGTGCACAGGACAGCATGTTCAGAAATTGCAGCCACCAGATCAGAAAATGTACGAAATTAAGGTTACTTTTTTCTCAATTTTTGCTCTGGTTTGATCCTTAGTTTATATCTGTGGGCAAGTCCAAAGACATAGAAGAAAGAAGTGGCTGTTGAGAGCACAACATTGTTTGTAGCTCCAACAACTGGCACCCGGTTTTCCTTTTATTTTGGGTTGGGCAGCGCTGAATAGCTCTGCATCTGATGCAGATAGCAGGTTTCCTCCAGAACAGGGGTAGGCAACATTGTCACTCCAGCTGTGATGAAACTACAAATCCCATCATCCCTCTACCTCTAGGAGTCATGCCTGTGATTGTCAGGGTCTTGAAATGTCTCATGGGACTTGTAGTTTCACCAAAGCTGGAGGGCCGAGGTTACCTACCCCTGAACATTCTTACTTCTGGTTTTGAAATCATGCAATCAAAGGGGTGGAGCCTGCTTAAAAAGACCTCATAATTCACACGTGTCTAGGGTAGCAGGATGCCCAATTACAGCCCTGCCTCAGGCACAGCGTATGAGAAGCAACTGAACTAAGGCCGCAGTGGTAACACAAGCAGATTGCATTATGGGTGGAGTGGAACTAATCTGTGACAGTCTTTTAGTTATAAAATTCCTTTTAAGGATACAGAAGAGTCCGCTCTACTTTCATTACCATAATAAAGACACTAACAATACCACAGACAGGAGAATATCACAGTATGAACAAGTTTATTTCAGTGATAATTGCTCTTCAGTTTGGGATAATTGGTGCTCTATTGCTCTTCTGCGAGATTCCATGGTATGTTTCTTCCATACACTATAAACAGTACCTGGTCTTATATCGCCGCCAGCCATATCTATTCTGTGCAAGCTTCTTCTTGAAGTTGTGGTTTTGGTAGCTGTTTTGTATGATGTTCGCCTGGAGAGCTGAACACATTAAACAACTTTTCTGAGCAGCGTATGCGGTACATTAAATGCCGGAGATGCGTTTTGTGCTTCAGTGACTGATCCTGCTGCTTCCCAGCACTGGCAGATCTGTAAACATGAACAAGAGTGTTTAGGATAATGCTGGAAGTTTTGACTTTGATTGTCTGGTAATTGAAGCGCAGGTGCGCAGGAACCTCGCAAGATGGAGGTCAGGATTCTGCTTAGAAATATTCTTACTTGTTCCAGATATTGTTTTCTACAGAAACTTTTTCAGCTTTAACTGAAAAAATACAAATGTAATGACGATAAATTTGGAATGCAGGCCTTTCAGAGCACAGTGGGTATCATGCCTAATGAATAAACCTAATCATGTTTTGAAACATTACATTTCATATCTAATGCATTAGTCAATAAATGGTATCATGAGCCTCATTTGTTGTAATTTCATCAATAATTAACCCAGTAAACAGTCTGCTTAAAGGATAAGTGCTCATTTCATTCTAATCCCACAAGCCCTCTCCTCTACCCACAGTAGCAGAATCCCCTTCAGGACCACATCCTTTCTGCAGCAACCTGCACAATGTTCACTACATTCACAGCAGAAATACTGATGGGGAATGTATAATATTAATTGCATAATATTTGGGGGCACCCATCCTATTCTAGACTACAGACGTTCCCCATTATCACCTGGTGCATGCCAGCAGGCTTTCTCCTCTGAATGTAGCCCAAATGGAGGGCAAGCTTACATTCGTAGTTGGAGCCCTTTTACACTGAGGTGCTTCAAAACTGCCCATAAAATGGTGAGTGCTTTTGAGGCGTTGGCGGTGTGCTTTTTTTTTGAAGGTCACGTGACTCAAAAACTGCTTTGAGAACCATTTTGACGCGCTTCCCATTCATTTTAAAGGAAAGCAGCCCGAGCACTGAGCACTATGAGATCCTCGCTCAGCGCTGGGGCGGGCGGCTCTCCTGTCCTGGCTCTGGCTGCCTCCTGTCTCGTGCCACACACTACGGCTGAGCTGCAGGAGGAGGTCACCTGAAGTCTGACGTGTAATGGTCAGTGTGGGTCAGGTAGGTCATCGTAACAGTCAGTGTATATGTCAGGTAGGTCAGTTTAGTGGTCAGCATTGATGGTCATTGGTGAGCCAGGCAGCAACCAGCAAGTGAGCCTAACTACCCCCTTCCCCCCAATGCCATCATCCATAACTCAGCAGTGGTGGGTTTTCTGAGCAGCCCAATGGTGATGTCAGGAGCTGCTTTTGAGGCCTGCTACATCAAGAAAGTTGACCACTGGTGATATCAACGTATCTCCACTCGGTGTTTAGCTGCTTCTATGGATCTTGGATTTAATATGCCTGTCGGGATACAACATCTGAAGATGAAAGTGGTTTTGTGAAGAAGACAAATATTAAGCCACTGGTCGTCCTGCACCGTTGGGTAGCCGCCTTCTTCTAGCTCGGCCTGCCTGGAGATACTATATTGTTGCGGATTGTTGCTGATCGAGGGAGCCTGAGGGATCTGAATCACACCGGGAGGAGACCAGCAGACACCCACACTCCAAGGACAACTATAACCACATAATCTGTGGATGGACACCACCATCCTCATACAGACACGTATACGATTCCTTTCTGGTGAGTGAGGACCCAGGAGAGGAGCACTGGAAGTCGCCTGAATATATGAATTTGTCACCAGCTCAACATTTCAGAGTTTATGGACTATATTGATTGCATTCATTGTGCACTATATTGGCACTGGGCACATTTGTTCAAAAACTTTATATATATATATATATATATATATATATATATATATATATATATATATATATATATATATATATATTGTATTTTATAGGAGCAGCGCTGAGTTAATTTTTTGTTTCACAATTCCCTTTACGCTTAGCAGCATTGCACATTCGCATTGCCGCATTTTCCTGACTGCTTGAACGAGAACGAGCATGGGAGGCGGAGCTACATATTTTTACACGGCTGCGGCTCCAGTTGTCCTGTCAATATCTCTGTGCCTGTGAGAGCAGACAGCATCTCCCCGCAGGGACGTAGTCCCTGTGGAGGGAGTGCGCATGCACATGATAACCCCCTTCAGAACAGCTCTGCTGACGAGGCAACAATCTGGGAGAACAACAGGATGCGGGGAAAACAGACCCCAAAAAAAAGCATTTGAAAACGAAAATGAAGGAAAAGGTAAGTGAAAACACAATACACTACCTTAAAGGAGAAGGATAAGCAGAAAAAAAAAGCCGAGGGTTTAGTGTCACTTTAAGAAAGGTTGGGCTAAGATTTAGGGAGCATTCCAAAATATTCTTTATTGTTATATCTCTCGTACAGTTTTTAAGTGATCAGTTCATTTTTTTTTTCCAATTTTATACCCTTTGAAAACCAGGACATATTTAAAATGTATTTTCCCTGTGTGCGAAGGGTTTGTTTACAGTGATAAGATTTTTAAATCATCTTCAGAGAATGATTTTCCAATATTTTTTGATTGTTATCTGACCTCAGAGAATGTTTGTGTACCTAATCGTCAGCCCATCTATTGCCAGCAGTTTTATACTTTTCCTTTACAGCACTGATTTAAAACCTGACCCTGTGAAGTTGATACAGCATGTCTGGTTCTCAGGCTACTGCCAATCAGAAGGTGGTATTCCCTGCCCCGAATCCACAATCAAACAGGAAGGGGGAAACTTCAAGGGGCAGATAGATGGATAGAAAGTGTCAAAGTGATGGATTTTCACTGCTTTATGCTGAGGTAAACAGTTAAATGGTAACTGCGCATTTGCAGAGATAAAAAAAAGGCACTTGTATATACATTGCAAGGATTTAGCAAACATTATTTCAGATTTTCATCTCCTACTGTTTTGAAGAATCTGACACAAAGATTTCTTATTACTCTTTGAGTGTCAAGAAGGAGTTTGCCCACCCACCATACTGATCTAATCACTTTTAGTTGTGTTATAAGAGAAACTGAAGGGGATGCAGTAAACTAATCACATCAGTAGGAAATACGAGTTTTTGGGGAGTTCTATACAGGCAGTCCCGTATGGTGGAAACAAGGATTGGTAAATAAATCTACAGTGGAGACACCTTTTTCCTATGATAACTCTTACAGGAGTAAATTTCCCTTCCTAGGGGTAGATTTCCTCTCACTTCCTGTTGTCTCCTTCTGTAAGGAGGCCTCAGATGTGTGTAACTCGGGGGCTGCCTGTACCTGAAATAGTATACTGAATGCCTCCTGCATTATGGTTACAGGATATTCAGTAGTTCTAAACACAGCAGAAGGGGTAGCCAACCCTGAAGCGGTGGAGATCTACCTGAATAACATATAAAGATTGAAGATCACCCACATGCTGGTGGTTTTTTTTAAGGGGATAACCTAGTGGGGCCCCAATAAAAGTAAACAACGTTTGAAGATTTCATGGGTCAGTAGTAAGTAATGTATTGCTTAGGGGTTAGTAGTAAGTAACTCAGAGTTCAAGAGTCAGAGCTCATTCACACCAGCTGCTGTTACAACTGCAGTGCCTATGCGCCGCACAGGGACATTTCATAACGTTCTATCTATCGTCTTTGCACTGTGCTTCATTCGTAAATGTACGTTAGCCTGCCATACTTTTTTTTCTTCTAACACCCACCCACTGCGTGGTGTGAACCGAGCACATAGAATACAGGGCATTTTGCTTTAACATGCAGTGGGACTGCACTGAAATAACCACCTAATTGGTCCTACCGCAATTGGTGTGAATGAACCCTCATAATAAGTAACACAGAGTTCTGTGGTCAAACACTAATTAAACCCCGAGGATAAGAACCACAAATTGTAAATCCTTGCCTGCAAGCACATGTCCACTGACTCATCTGTCATTGCAATCCTACTTACCAAGACAGCATATTATAGGCCACAGGGGCTAAAAGGAACCCACAGAACAGAGGTTACCAATACAAACTCACAGTTTTACCAAAATAGATTAATTTAACACATTTTGTTAATAAAGCTATTTTGGTCAAACTGCGTGCTTGTATTGGTAACCTCTGTTCTGTGGGTTCCTTTTAGCTCTCTATGGAGCCGGTTCACATACCCCCGGGGCGGCTGCGGAGCGCACTACACAATGCGTCTTTGGCTCAGTTTCATCCCTAAAACGAAGAACAGGGACGCACAGCGTTACTGTGAGATCCACGGCCGGTTTAGGTGTGAACCCAGCCTTAAAGCTCTTTAAAGTAGCAAAGATATTTTATTGTAGTCCTAGGATAAGAGTTTTAAGATGTGAGGCTTCAACTACAGAGAGATTTGCAATGCCTACTGGTAAGATTAACCTCTTGTCGGCAGCCGGCCATCATCTTATCTGCAAAACTTAGATTTCATTGTGTTACAAATGAGAAGTCCATCCAGGAATGTCTTTTGGAATTTTGGAGATCGGAATTTTGGAGATCAGAATTTTGGTAACAAGAATGAAATACATCTTGCAATGCTTAATCATCCAAACACAAGCAGAAGAAAGTAGTCTTGACAGCTGGATCTTTTTGATTTTCTGTCTATAGGTTACATCAGGGCACTGAAACAAATCCTTTTTTATTTGCATTATACAACATATTAATGGACTTATAGGGCTGATCTATTTTTAATTGTATCAGCATTTGAATATAAAAGAATAGCTATTTGCCATTAAAGTGGTCCATTCATGATATTTGAGCTAAGCAAATCTACCTGTAGTGTTTACTTATCGCTATCTAAAGCCGCGTTTTTCTCTACGTGATTCTTGTCGAGCCTGCCTTGCATATACACATGATCGTAAAAAAAAAAATGCTCAAGCAAAGCGTGGTGACGTACAACACATACGACGGCACTATATAGGGGAAGTTCCATTCGGATGGCGCCACCCTTTGGGTAGCTTTTGCCGATTTTGTGTTCGTAAAAGTTTGGTGAGAGACAATTCGCGCTTTTCAGTCTTCGTGCTTTTCAGTCTGTTACAGCGTGACGAATGTGCTATCTCTATTACAAATGCTAGTTTTACCAGAACGAGCGCTCCCGTCTCATAACTTGCTTCTGAGCATGCGCGTTTTTCCCTTTGTTAAAGCCTACACACAACCGTTTTTCACGATGTGAAAAACGACAACGTGAAAAACGAGAAAAATTAGAGCATGTTCTAAATTTTTAATGCCCATTTTTCACGTCGAGAAACATGCTCTGGAGCCTACACAGGATCGTTTTTAATGATCATTTAAAAAAAATTGCATTTTCACTTCATGAAAAATGGTCGTGTGTACGCAGCATGAGTACTGTGTCTTTCTGCTGCTCCGTTCCTCTGTTATCAGCATGATAACTTCTGAGATACATGAGATAACAGCAGCTGAAAATTTGTGTCGAGGAGGGTCTTTAGAGGTAGATTAGGAGACAGCTTGTGAGTGAGTGAATAACTTATATAGCGCTACAAATGCGAACTGAATCACCTCAAGGCGCTTGGCATCCATTTTCCTTCTATTTAGCCTTCAGAAAAGATTGGTCTTGAGTTTTTTCCTGAAGGCCCGGTGATTCTCTTTTGTTTGGATATTAGTTGGTAATGCGTTTCACAGTCGAGGTCCTTGGACTGCAAATCTTCGTTCTCCTTTGCTCTTGTAGGATTGGGGATTTGTAGTAGATTTTGGTTAGCTGATCGGAGAACGTGATTAGGGTTGTGGTATTTTATTTTCTCACATAAATATTGAGGGGTGATGCCTTGTACACATTTGTGTGTCAGGCAGAGTCAAAAATGACTCCTAGACTTTTGACTTTGGTGCTGGGGGTGATGGTCTGTCCAAATATGGGTGGGGGCGACCATGTCGTCCTAGCAGATCTCTGTGTTTGTATGGACCAGAAGGAGTTCTGTTTTTGATCCATTGAGTTTGAGGTGACTCTCCGTCATCCAGTTGTCTATCAAAGTGAGGCATTTTTCTAGTCTGAGGTATTGGTCCTTTTTGTTGTTTATACAGAAGTAGAGCCGAGAATCATCAGCGTAGGAATGGTAGAGTAGATCCTGGTTACTGATGATTTTGAGGAGTGGGCGAAGAAAAATATTGAATAACATGGGCGACAGGGGAGACCCTTGAGGGACTCCACATGTCAGAGTACGTGCTTCAGATGTGAAGGGTCCTAGTTTCACTGTCTGGGATCGATTTCCTAGAAATGATGAGAACCAGGGTAGATCTGGGTCTGCGACTCTGGCTACTTTTGTGAGCCGAGTCAGCAACATTTTGTGATCTACTGTGTCAAACGCGGCACTAAGGTCCAGCAGTATCAGAAGACAAGATTCTCCTTAGTCTGCTGTTTCGAGAGCATCATCCCATATTTTGAGAAGTGCTGTTTCCGTGCCGTGACCTGGCCAGAAACCCGATTGTATTGGGTCCAGCAGTTTGTGGGTGTCTGAATGATGTTGTAGCTGTTGTACTACAGCTTTCTCCATGACCTTGGAGAAGACACTGAGACCGGTTATAGGTCGACGGTGGTTTGGGTCCTTCTGGTCGAGGTTCTTTTTTTTAGAATGGGTTTTATTACGCCTTGTTTTAGGGAGGTCTACTCAGATTACAGCTTTGCAAGTTCCTTTGTTCCTCGGCCTATGTGGAGGGGGGGGGGGTGTTTGCATTTCCTCCAATCGGCTGTCACACAGTGTATGCCCAGACTCCCCTCCTATTGCTGAATGAGGAAACACGATTTTCAACATAATCTGCACTTTCCAAAGAAAGTAGAAAGCTGAAGATGTAAAACTTGTAGGGAGATTTATTTCATCTCTGTATATCATCTGAAGCTATTCACTTCACTGGGCATAGGAGAGGGTTTACATTCACGTTAAGTGATTTTAAAACTCACAGTGCTGTTTAGTACCAATTGATGTAATAATCTAAAACTGTATCCAAAATTATGGTGAAGAAAACCTGTTTGTGATCCTCCTTGATCAAGTTTTAAAAAAGTAAGGTTGATGTAAGCAGATTGGCTTTCAGTATGGATTTGTTGCATCTTGCCAGCCACATACAGTAAGTGACCTTATTTATAGTCAAGTACATTAAGATTTCATGAGAGCTGAAAAAGAGTTTCCATAAAAAGTTACAGTGGATGTATAGAGGTCACACATCAATTATTGTATCTTCTTCACACTCTGAAATCTAGACAATTCTTTGGCAGATTGTTTACTCTGTATATGTTTTTTTTTTCTTGCAGGGATCACACATCCCCAGCCCTCCACAGAAGCCACTGCCGGCAGATCCTCTGACTAAAAGTGCCCGAGACTGCAGTGCTGCCAGCTACGTATGCGAGGGTGAAGGCATGGTGCCCCGTATCACCCCTGTAAGGTATGCTGCTACAGGAACCCAATCTCTCTCTCTCCTCTGACCTCCATCAGCTGTGGGGGTTAAATCTAGCAGAAACAATGTTCACTTTCATTTTGTGTACCTTGGATTTTGTGTAAAGTTTAATGCTGGAAGCAATAGAGGAACTGGGCTGGAAATGAGTTGGATCAGAAACAGTTCTGACTTGAAGCCGCCTTTGGCTGTTACAAGAGAATCTAAAATCTGATTAGGTCCAGTCCTGGTTCACTGTATGCACAGGAAAAGGTGCATGTTTACAGGTGAAAGGGCACTTCCAAATGTCACCGTTCACACTGCTGCTCCCAACACAGAAAGTTGGACAAAGCTGCCCATGGGTTATGTTATTTCACAGAGGAACATTATGTTGCTGCCTGACAAAACATTTTAAGCCAAACAGCAATACCAATGTGCACAGTATAATAACTAGATTTAACCTTACATCTGTCTCCAGCAGCAATGTCAAACTTAAATCAGTGAGCTAAAAAAAAAAAAAAGTAGAATAGGTTTTCAAGGGGGCCGTATTATGTTTACTGAGGGTCACGCCTACTTAATCCTGGACAAAATGATATAGCACTATGGTAATTAACATTGGAAATATATTTCAGAAAAGGTTTGCTACTTCTAATGAAGGGGACTACCAACGACTATATGAAAATATATATGAAAAAACTTTATTGCCTATATGACCTTTTTAAAATACAACACATTATTTATAGAAAAACGAAACAAAACAAAAAAACATGGGATAATACCATACTAGACACTGCAGTGAATGTCTTATCCATCTATATCATTATAGTGCACTATATCTGATCTAACTTTTAATTCGTGACTGGCAGCAGCGCTGTATCCTGGCCTAGGCCAACAAGGCCCAGGCCTAGGGCAGCACATTGCAGGGGGGGCAGCATGAAAAGAGTCCACACTGTTAGTGTAGCGCCAGTCTTATTGGGTGGACTGGGCAGAGAGGATTCCGCAACTGTGGGGGGGCAGAGCTTCTAATTTTGACTATCCTATCATTCTGGACTACATACCTTCCTCATTGTGCTACGCATTTTCTGCTGCACCATTGGCATGGTTTTATCTTCTTAGTCTTCTCCATAAAATTACCAGAATTTTGTGCCGAAAGTAGAACTATAGGAACACTGTTTTTCATTTTGGATAGAGTAAGGAAAGGGCGGTCTTAAACAGCAAGGGGTGTGGCCTTGACAGGAAGGGGTGGGCCATATATAAATTAGGGGGTACACAAGTTTAGTCAGGTCTAGGGCAGCACAAAACCTAAATACACTAATGACTGGTAGTAATGTCCGAAATACAGCTGATAGCGCATATCTTCATCATCAAGGCCAATTGCTGAAGCTCAATAGGTTATTGTATAAATGGATCTTTTATATAATTATCGATGGTTGCAGGAAAGGAATTCGCACTGTGTATGGCCTGCCTAACTGTAGAGCTGTCCCGGATTTTCTATATCTGGTCTAAATCTGTCAGTAGCTGTAGACGATTGGAGAAACTTCAAGTCTTACATGATGCCTCCTGAAGTAGCCATACACTTAGCCATCAAGGTTGAAGGATCAGCTTTGATGATGAAGATATGGTCCGTCTACAAACTGTATTCAAAGATTTCTGCCAGTCATTAACATAAAGTTAGATCACATACAGTGCATATTTACAGTATTATGTTCTCCTGTGTGTTTTGGTTTTCTATGGATGAGTGGTTTTAATGTTGTATTTTAATAATAAAGTGGTGTTTGTTATTTTTACAGTTTATATAAGTAACTAGATGAACCAGGTTGTATAGCTGGTAAAATATTTTTATATATTTGGATAAAGAGATGTTATTTGTCTTTGGTATTCCCCTTTGAGGGACTGGAAACCTTTTTGAATTGAATTGAGGGAGATTTACTAAAACTGTGCATGGTAGCCATTCAGCTTCCATCTTCAGCTTCACCCTCCTTATTTGTCCTATTTACCATGGTCATTGAAGGTGAAAATTGAAGAAAATCTCAAATGTTGGGTTATCCTCAGAAAAGTATTAGAGGGGAAATGTTACAATGGGGATACTAGTTGTGGGACCACCAAGGGATTCCCTTAATTCTAATTTGAGGCCTCATGTATACTGCTGCTGGTAAACGGACATTTAGGAGCAGTTGGGCATTTTTTTTTCAGCTGCCCCTGAACTCTCCCCTGTTATCTTATCAGTACATGTACACAGGGTCGTTTCCAGGCAGTTGAGTTTAGAAGCATTTTTTGGAAACTGAGTTCAGGACGGTTGTGATGTTCAGAGGCATTTGAAACGCCTAATGGCTGTAACAGCTTCTAAACACGGTAACTCGCGTTTAGCAGCATTTCGTTTACAGACGTTTTTAATTTTAACAAGAAAAAAAGAAAACGCAGCCTGTAAATGCAGCTAAACTGACTTTTTTTTAGATGCTGGTTTCTTGCTGTCATGTAAAATCATTCAGGAGAGGCTAAACAACATCCCATGTACATAAAGCCTTAAAGGGGTTATAAAGGTTTTTTTTTTTCTAAATAGGTTCCTTTAAGCTAGTGCATTGTTGATTCAGTTTACCTTTTCCTTTGATTTCCCTTTCTTTGTCTGAATTTCTCACTTCCTGTTTCTCCTCAGTAAGCTTGCCCCATCATCTGGCTGGGGGTTAGTCAGCCAGAACAGCTTACTGAGGAGAAACAGGAAGTGAGAAATTCAGACAAAGAAAACAATCGAAGCAAAAGGTTAGTGAACCAACAATGCACTAGCTTTAGAGCCGGTTCACACACAGGCGGCACGACTTTGGGGGCGACCTCAAGGCGACTTGAGAGGCAACTTGCAAAATGACTTCTGTATTGAAGTCAATGCAAGTCCCCCCGAGTCGCCCAGGAACCTTTTTCTAAGTCAGAGCTACCTGCGTCGCTCCTATTAGAACGGTTCCATTGACTACTGCGGACCGCGACTTGTCAGGCGGCTGAGTCTATTTAGAAAATAAAAAACAAACCTTTACAACCCCTCTAAGAGCCGGTTCACACTGGGGAGACCTGGGATCCGACTTCAAGTCGCCCCAAGTCGCGCGGTCGAGAAAATTAATGGCAGTGAATGGGAGCCGTCTTAATGTACACTACGGAAGTCGCTCCGACTTCAGAAAAGGTTCCTGTACTACTTCAATCCGACTTGTAGGCGACCTGTACCCATTGATTTCAATGGAAGTCGCCTCGAAGTCGGATCCTCGTTCACAGTGAGGCAACTTTACAGGAAGTCGCCCCAGTGTGAACCTGTTCTAATGCAAGCCCCTCCCTCCCACAGGGGAACTCCACGCCAAATTTTAAATAAAAAAACGGCATGGGTTCCCCTCCAGGAGCAAACCAGGCCCTTAGGTCTGGTATGGATTTCAAGGGGAACCCCCTATACCAAAAAAATGAAATCCCCCCCGAAATTCATACCAGACCCTTATCCGAGCATGCAGATGACGTTTTTTCGGCGTACAGGGTTCCCCTTAAAATCCATAGCAGACCCAAGGGCCTGGTATGCTCTTGGAGGGGGAACCCATGCCGGCTTTTTATTTAAAATTTGGAGTGGAGTTCTCCCTCAAGATTCATACCATACACAGTGCCCGGTATTGGCAGGTATCCAAATCAGATCCCCGTTCAATATCGCGCCACGGCTAAACGCAATCGCATTGTACAAATGCAGCTGATCGCTATGCCTGGAGTCTTGAATTTCAGCAGAAAGTAAACATGATTTTAACTGCGGCAGAACAGCCGTCCGTGTGAAAGGGTCCTTAGGCTTCATGTACACGGGACGTTTTTACAACCTCTCCTGAATGATTTAACTTGACAGATAGTAACCCACGTTTTAAACGTTAATTTTGCTGCATTTACTTGCGTTTAGAAGCGCTTTAAAAAAATATTTTTTCTCTTTTTTTTAAATGACCGAAAACGGCTATAAACGAAACGCCGCGTTTAGAAGCGTTTGGCACTTTAAGTGCCTCTAAACTCAGCGTCTGAACTAATTATTTTGCTTTCCAAAAAAGACTCTAAACTCAACTGCCTATACATGACCCTGTGAACATGTACACATAAGATAACATTAAATGAGTTCAAGGGGCAGTTGAAAAAAATGTCCAACTGTCTCTGAAAGTCTGTTTAGCAGCAGCAGTGTACATGGGGCCTAATAGGTCAGATTTAGTAAGCTGATCGCTGTGCCTGGAGTCTTGAATTCCAGCAAAACATAAACATGCTTTTAGCTGCGGTAAAACCGGCGTCCGTGTGAAAGGGGCCTAAGACACAAGGATCTTTATGTTCATAAAATAGTTATTTTCTTCACAGGGTTCAATGAGATTTAAAAATTACAATCGCATGGTTGAAAGATCTTTATCTTTGTGAAAAGCTTTGTGAATTGAGCCTGTTATTGTACCACATAAGAGAATCTCCTTGTACAGTTTATGGAGGACATTTGTTATCTCCCCCTAGGGCACAAGGAGCAGCTCAATTGTTAGATGTGATGCTCGGATTAGAGAGCATTGCTTGGTGTAATCTGGCTGGTTTTGGTCACCCTTTTTCAACAAAAACTGTTTAAAAAAGGAGGATCTAATTTGTAACTTTAGGCAGTCTATGATAAATAAGAATCTTCTATCATATTGGTTAAAAATAATATAAAATTAGGTCCAGGGTTGTGATGCTGGTGACTTTACTGCTCTGACTTACAATATCACAACTGTCAGCGAGTCTGAAGGGTGCTTGAACCTGTGCCATAAAGTGAACACAGAAAAAGCAGCACTATAAATATTATTTGTATCCCAATGTCAGATGAGTTGCTGTATTCGCCTAGTTCTATGAGGAACTATCACCAGCTGAATGATGGAAGTTCCAGTAATAATAGCACAATGATAATTAGTCACCATTAGATAAGAGGACAGGTGACTCTTTGCTCCTGGTCACAGATTACCCCAAATTGTTTCATTAATGTCGTTCTCAATGCCAGGATGCATTATCTAATTCATCTACACAACAGGGGACACAATAACACATTGTACTACTGCACATCCATTGTATTACAAGCTTCCCCAGGCTGTTGGGTTTATTGCATTGCAGAGGTTGTTTATCCAATAATACAAATCACATTGTCACAGCTCAATTAAAATGCCTACGATATGATATGCTCCAGTACAAGTTAAAGATTTTTCTTTTCCAAAAATGTAATTAAATAAAAGCTGCTTGTACATGGCCATAAATAGAGAAGGGTGGCCAGATACTGTCCAATGAAGGAAAATGGTGCCTAAAGGAAACCAGTGCATCGTCTGCATTGATGACCTTCAGGTACATTCCTGTCAACTTTTTATTTGCTGTGAAGCATCACAGGAGCCCCGAATGCTGGGGTTCTCTGCATTGAAAACAGCTATCAGCTTGTATAGATTATAGCTTTAGTGTACACCCCCCCCCCCCCAACAAAGGCCCAATTTTTCTGCCCCTGTTCAACAGGGGCATGCGATTACAATTCTTGATCTAATATTTCACAGCAGGGCCCATTCCTGTGCCCACCAAGAGTAATTGTGAGGACTTACAGTGTTGTGGTACCAGCACCAGCACCAAAGGCCCGATTTTTCTACCACTGTTCAACAATGGCATGCAATTACAATTCTTGATATAATAGTTCACACAGCAGGGCGTTCCAGCGCCCACCAAGACTAACTGTGAGGGCTTACAGTGTTGTGGCAACACGTTGCAACACCTAGGGCTCAAATTTCTGCAGCGTATATACGGCAGGCCCCTACTTTCAAACATCCAACTTACAAACGACTCCTACTTGCAAACGGAAGGAGACAACAGGAAGTGAGAGGAAATCTACCCCTAGGAAGGGAAATTCTCTTCTGTAAATGGTGTCTCCTGTCCACTGATGCTTTATCACAATCCTTGTTTCACAAAAAAAAATTCTACATAACAACAAACCTACAGTCCCTGTCTTGTTTGCACCGCCTGTATACTGCTGTTCAAAGTATATAGGGCCAAAGGGGCTTGTAATGGTAGGGGGGCAGGGAAACCGATGCTATTTTTCTCAGTGATTTTCATCCATATTGCAGGGACCAAACATTACATTAAAGCCGCAAGCAGTCTTAAATTACTTTTTTCTTATAGTAATCTCATTTTGTACAGGGACAGTTCTAAACACGTGCCACTTCACAGGCATACTATAGACACCCAGCAGGTACGATATTTAAAGGAATTTTTCTTTTTCCTTTTTTCACTTTAAGCATCATTAAAATCGCTGCTCCAGAAAAAATACCATTTTTAAAACTTTTTTTTTCCTTTGATACATGTTCCCTGGGGCAAGACCCGGGTCCCCAAACCCGTTTTACAACAATAACTTGCATATTGGGCTTTAAAATTAGCACTTTTGAATTCGAACGTTCGAGTCCCATTGACGTCAATGGGGTTCTAAATGTTCGCGCGAACATTCGGTCTGTTCGAAGGTTCTGGTGCGAACCGAACGGGGGTGTTCGGCTCATCCCTATTCATAAAGTGTCTCCATGTTTACTCAGAGAGCATATCAGGGCAGACTACAGAGCACATGTAAATAGGAACTCAGCTGGTAATGATGTCACAGGGGGGTGACAAAAGCTTTTTCTTGCCAAAGAAAAAAGAATGCTGGTTACATGTTCTTGAAAGGGTAGGTTTAGAAAATAAAATAGAATCTGGAAATCAGAGAATGAGCGACCTGTTTTATCTGTTTCAGGGCTGCACCAAAACTCCCACCCCAGAGGCCAACATTCAGAGCCAGCCACTTCCAGTGAGGGGACCGATGAGGCTGACGTTTGCACTACGTTCTACTACAAGCTGGATTCTGTTTACTAAGTCATCAGAACTTTATTATATTCTTAAACTGTATTCTGAAAGGACTGAGCTGTTGCCCTTGGTGCTATGCTTTATGTGTGTGCTCAGGTACTTGTAAATTATTAATTTATGTGGAGTATTTAGTACAATGCAGTGCATTGGCCTAGGTATATTTAACCAAAGATGACTTTCCACAGAAGGGAAATATTTTTTATAACGTGTACTACACTTGAAACACTTTACCGTTTCTACTAGACTGTATGGATTAAAAGAAAAACGGTCATCTATTATTAAAATGTGTAAGTCAATAAGCACATTCATAACTGGAGGTTTAATCTGTCAAATCTGCACTTTTCTTCAATGCATTATTTTATTTACAGTGCAACTTATGTAATCAATACGCCACTCGCTAAACATTTTATATTACTGTTACTATGTATCAGCAGCGCTTCAGGAAGCCTGTAGATTTCTAACTGTTAGAGAGCTACAAGTCTTAGCCCAGCCTGTCTGCTAGTTGAATATTAAGTGAAGAGCTATAGGCTGTCCAATATGTGAAGACAGAAATATGAAAGCAGTCATTACTAATGTGTAACTAAAAGGTGCAGCTTTTGGCGGGTGTCATTCCCAGTTATAGCTACACTACCCAGCAGGACAGGGATAGAGGCATTTCAGAATTCACTGGCTGCATGCTTGTTTTGGGGCAGTGAAGTGAGGGGTCAGGATGACCGTCCTTGGAGCCTGAACCTTTTACAAAACACGTTAGCAATTTATTTATTTCTTCACTTGCAGCTTTATTTTTAGGTAGAACTCCAGGCTAACCACTCAATCCCAAGATGAAATATCTCTCTATGAGCTTTTTGGACCTGCCAAAGAATTTGTAGTTCACTTAGCAAATGTGTCCACATAGGACAAAAAGCACAGCTTCACTTGAAAGTGGAACTAAGCCGTAAAGAAAAAAAATCGATAATAATTCGAGCTTTTTGGCATGGGAGAGGTTGTTGTATGTCTTTTCTGTCTCCTAGTATTTGTCTTTGTGTACCCTGCCTGTAAACATGCATATTGTACACTCCTGGCTCATTCCTGGTTCATGCTGCCTTATTGTCTTTCCCCAACAGTTTATACTAACTATCCTTTGCTACCCCCACCAATCTATTCAGGCCAGGAGCATGGGCTGGTGGTTGGATTGCAGAGTGTAAATTCTGACTAGCAAGATGTATGGGATGATGTGCGGGGGGGGGGGGGGGGGGTGGTGATACTGACTTTAACAGTTTGTCAATGGCTTTCAGATAAATGTAATCTAAGCGGCTTAATCACTTTTATAGGGCTGTGAACGTGTGCAGGGCCGTCTTAATAGCATCATGGGCCCCTGAGCAAAGTAATGCTCTGGGGCCTCTACAATGGAGACAGTGCAGGTAAACAGACATCAAGTGGGTAGGAGGCAGACAAGCGGAGCTTCCCCTTTTGGGTGGAGCTCCGCATTTACTACATGAACAATCATTCTGTACAGCAACAGTGGCCTCTCTACGTCTCAGATATCCCCCCAGCACTCTGAATCCTCTACACCTCAGATATCCCCCCAGCACTCTGATCCCTCTACACCCCAGATATCCCCCCAGCACTCTGATCCCTCTACACCCCAGATATCTCCCCAGTACTGTTACCATATACCATAAGATACCCATTGTATTGTGACCCCTCTACATCCCTGATACCCCCTACACTGTGGCCTCTCTACATCCCTGATACCTCTAGCACTATAGCCACCCAACTACCCCAAGCATTGCTACACCCCAGATTCCCCCTCAGCACCATCATTCCATCCACGTAGTACCCCCTTTTCCAGTGGAGATACAGTGCATGTAAACTTTTGGCTATGTGCCCACCTCCAGCACTGCACTCACCTATACCAATCAAGCAGGCAGGCAGAAGGATGGGCGGAGGAGGGAGTATCCCTTTGGGCATTCCAAGCCTTTTGGTGCAAACACTGCTGGTCAGCTGAGCTCTCCATTACACCATCCACAATGCTACTTCCGCTAAATGACCGTGTGTGGGGGAAAACGTCGTTTTATGTCTTGTAAAAAACGACCAAAAAAAATTGAAGCATGCTTCAATTTTATGTGTCGTTTTTCAAAACGTCGTTTTTTTACTTCACAGAAATTGACCATGTGTAGCAAAAAACGTTGTTTAAAAAGAAGTTTTTACACCCGCGCATGCCCAGAAGCGAGCTTCAATGGAAAAAGTGGTGAGAACGTAACCTCGCTTTGCTAGAACATTGTGAGAAAAAGGATGGTGTGTAGGCAACTTCGTCTTTGAAAATTGAAGTTTCAAAAACGTCATTTTTTACTTCACAAAAAATGTCGTTTTTTTTCATCACATAAAGTGATGGTGTGTACGGGGCATTAGATTCCTGTACCATCTGCTTGCCATTGGATGATCAAACAGCACTGGGAATATACCGATTCACCGTCCAATGAGCAGGCGGGTGACACGGGTAGCTATTGCACAGCTCTGGTTGAACAGAATCACAAATACTTTAACCTACAAAATGGATATTCATTTCAAATATGTTTCTAGGTGCTTGGCTGGAGTTCCACTTTAAAATATAAAGTCACCTTTGCACCTCAAATTAAAACTTCATAGTGTGCTGATGTATTTCATTTAGACATATGCTTAATTTTCCAATATGTATTATTATGTAGGTTAAATAATTCTAAACTTACATACATACAATTTTTTCTGATTTAGTTGTCATGTGATTGGAGTGTAAGGGAAAATGAACAGAATCACATTTCCCTGTATAGACTGCTTCTCTGCAGAGGTTGCTGTGACCTGTACTGTATATAGGGGGGAAGGTGATGGTATCATCTAAGTGGTGATTTTAGGAACCTTTTTAGTTCTTATTCTTAGACACATAGTACCTTATGTGTGTGTGTGCAGACAATTCAATCAGTCAAGGGGACTTTGGAAGAGTGGGAATGACTCCAAGGACAAAGCAATGTGAAGAGGGGTTTATTATAACTGAGGAAATGAAGAACACACAGCGGGAATGTCATACACAAAGAAGTATGAAGTTACAGGCACTCCATATGTCAGAATGAGAAGTGGTAACATTCAGTGTAGATGCAGCTACAGGACCATTTAGATACACTCAGCGTCTACATTAGGGAGTTAGTGTTTGGAGCTAAACCCGGAGGCCGCCGATACAAAACTCTCCTACTCTGAATCACTGAATAAATATGCAGATCAATTCACAAAGGGTTCATGGTCTTCATTTTAGCCATGTGACTCTCATTTTCAAATCTCATTTGGAAAATAACGGTCACTTTTTTTTTTAAATAAAAGGTTCTAATATGTTCGCTTTATGAATCTGAGCAAAATCTTCTGACTTTTCTCCCAAAATATTGATGAGCATACTTTCTTAAGCTGCATAGTTACATTTTTTGGCTTGGACCAGTGTAAGTATGCATATGGCATACTTGAGGGAACCCTGTGGAAGCTTGAAATCACTGTAGTATTTACCGCTACTCCAGTGATCACTGTGGCTTTCCAGATCTCGTACCAAGTGGTTGCCCTGCTGTATAGTGAAGAAAGGGGGGCACTTGCTTGGCACAGATGCCATTCAAGGAATGCCTTGCATTTTTCTCAATACAGTAAATGGCAAGTGTTCTCTGAAGGGACATGGTGGAGACCACCACTTCGCCTTGTCAAATCACAGAATGCTTTGTATTCACTGAGAAAAATGCAAGGCTTTCTGTGAATAGCATTGGAGGTGGGACCCGGCAGACAGCTATTCCCAATATAAGTATGTATATAACATACCTGTGATTTTCCTCTTCCACAACAGCCCCACAGGTAAGGCATACTTGTAAGTATGCCAAAAATTCTATACCTGAAACGTATCTTTTAAATTAGTCTATTTATAAAGCAGAGAATTTGTCTTTCAAAAACATTATTTGAAGGAGAACCACCCAGGTGCATGTATTGTAAAAGGGAACAATTGATTTCCCAACCGGGAATGTTGTAAAGGTCACATTCTCTGGTTTCTAAGTGTTTTCCATATTACTTAGTAGAATTCTTAAACCCTGAAAGAGAACATTTGACCTCCTGACCATCAGCTTAAGGCCTTAAGTTTGCAATAGAGAAGGAAAGACTTACATTTTTGTCAGGTCTGTGACCCCCTGGGAGAGATTTAATATTACTTCCTGTGACACTCCTGCAAGAAATGAGAGGAATGGGAATCACTGAGAGTACAGACAGCCATAAAAAAAAAAAAGCTTCTTCTCTCTATAAAAAATATGTTGTTGATACCTCCATTGGAGAGATTTCTCATCACTTCCTGTCCTAAAACTGTCCCTGGAATTCATAAAGACAGTTTAGAACCTGTACTTTGCATGTGAGACACTTTCACAAAATCTGTCTCCGTACGTCAAAAAAAGTTGTTCTTAACTGGCTTCACTTTTGTAGGATACAAACTGTCGGTACTTTAGTTTGAATTTGGCGCAGGTGTCGCACCACAATGTAAAATTGGGGAAAATTATAATTACCTTAATTTGGCACACGAGTTGCTATCAGAACCAAAACGGTTGCAGATTTTTTTTTAATTAGGTGCAGCACATTAACAAGTGCAAATGATGCCAGAAAAGTGCCGCAGCTTTGTTAATTTCCCCCCTAAAACTCTAATCACCCACACTCATGCTCCTGATTGGCACATAGTAAGTATGGCTGTACAGGGAAGGCGGGGGGGGGGGGGGGGCAGGTTCACAGCTTTACAAAGATCCTGAGTTGATATATTCATTTAAGAGGAACAACCACTGAATTTGAAAGAAAACCTGTGCTGACCTAATTTCGGGGCTCAAGTCCTGCGGGAACGGAGTTCCTGCACTTTTTTCACAGCAGGAACTCCGTTCCCTTTGCAGGACTAGAGCAGCCGAGCCGCCCGAGCCAATCCTTCACTAAGCGGCGATGCCCAGCTCGAGTTACTGTCAGGGGCAGGCGAACCTTAGTAATCCTTTGTTACTGGCCGCTTCCTGTATATGAATTCATCGGGTAGTGTGCGGGTATTCCGTCACTTCTTCGATGCCGCAATGTCTCCTGGGAGCATTTGTCATTGTTCCCAGGAGACATTGCGGAGGTCTGCCGCGAGTTATTGCGGGATTTAGAAAAAAACATGCGGTTTAGTAATTATGCATATGAGCGTATCATTTTTTTATTTTTTTGGTGGGGGAGTGGATCTTGGGTGGGAGTTCCCACACTTTTTTTCCCCAGGACTTGACCCCTGCCTCATTTCAATAATGCTAGTTACCTGGCTATCTCTGGGCTCTGTTTCCTTATGAATCATTGATCTGAACAAGCATGCAGACCAGGGAATCAGAATATTTGATGTTCCAGGTCAGCTGCCTAAAAGCCAACAGTACAGATGGATTTTCAAAGGGATTGGCATTTGCAGTCTTAGTATTCCCCCAGTAGGAGTTTACTTTTCTTTTCAGGTGACTATGCATTTGGATTAGTGATTGAATTGGTACGAGCGATTGCAAACAAACTATTCCTGTCTGACACATAAGCAGATATTAGTTCAATCAGAAACAATCAATAAAATGTCACTGCAGCTAATTGACTTGCCTGTGGTAAATCGATCAAAAGGTCAATTAAATGGAGGGGTCTGAGGTTTACTATTCCTATGCAATTTATTAATTCTAGTTGCATCAAATGATCATATTGATATGTGTGTCTTAACTTAAAGGTTACATGTATAGGTCAGTAAGAGCTACGCTTCAAGGTTTTCTTTTTCTCCATTTGTTGTAAGTTCTAAAGACCTGATAGCTGAGATCTACCTGCTGGTGGTGATTTTTACCCCTTGAAAAATGCCCTCAAATCTTATTATATGTTTAATTGCACACATTCGTAATCCATACAAATTCATACAATTAGTCTCAATGTGAATAATTTAGAGCATGGATATCAATTTTTTTCCAAGAGACAGATGAAATACCTAAAGCCAGCCATGTTTTGTTTAATTCTGAATAGCGTGGGGAAAAGTGAAAATATTCATCAGCTGTGGAGATTTCTCCTTAATTCCTGTGACACCATTACATAAAATAGGGAGCAGTTGTCACCAGAACAGGAAGGCACAATAAAACTTAGTAAAATGGAGATAAGTTCGAACTTTTGACAAAAATGGTTTTCATTTATTCAGTGTCCCTGTTGGAGAGATTTACCACGACTTCTCCAGTAAAAACACAGCTGGCCATAAAAAATAAAAAAAACGGACAGTCTCTCTTATAGACTGCAGATAATGATGCTGATTTACTAAGGGAATTGAGAATCTTCACACAGTAAATTGTGTAAATATTCACATCAAATATTCTATATCACGTGAACACAAATTCTCGTTTACTTATTTCATCTGCACATGATTGGATAATTGAAGCGAATAGTCACACAATTAGAAGTCTCAACACCTTTAAGGACTGGTTCACACCTATACATTTTTAGTGCATTTTGCAGATTTGCAGTACAGAACGTGTTTCATAGGAAACCATGTTATATGGACTGTGGTCAGGGCTGGTGCAAGGATTTTTGACACCCTAGACTGGAGATATGCAATTAGCGGACCTGCAGGTGTTGCAAAACGACAAGTCCCATCATGCCTTTGTCTCTGGTTGTCATGCTTGTGGTTGTCAGAGTCTTGCTATGCCTCATGGGACTTGTAGTTCTGCAACAGCTGGAGGTCCGCTAATTGCATATCCCTGCGGCCTAGACGAAACCTCGTTTTGCCGCCCCCCCCGGGTCCACCCCCTTTCCCCTGCCCATGTAAACCCCACCTTTTTAATAAAGTGCCCATCAAATGCAGCCTACAAGTGCCCATCAATGAATGTTTGCTTGCTTCCATTCTTTCGGGACAGAGACACAGTCCTCCACCGCCTCTGACACTATGTGTGAACAGAGCAGCGGCTGCCCGCTTAGACTTAGTTGCTTGCTGCAAAGAGAAGAAAGTAGGAACACCAGTGGCCGGGCACCCTAGGCGGCTGCCTAGTTTGCCTAGTGGTAGCACTGCCCCTGACTGTGGTGCAAATCTGCAAAATGCACTAAAAATGCATAGGTGTGAACCAGTCCTAAGCTGGGTACACACTACAGTTTTTTTCTAGTTTTCCAGCGTGCATGTCCGACAGAAGCTGGCTGAATGGTTGGCTTCTGTTGGACATACACACGGTCGAAGGTTGGCTGTTTTCTGTTTTTTATTTTTTCAACAGGTCGTCGTCTCCTGGCATTAGTAAATCACCCTTAATCTATTTTTTAACTAACATGTTATGCACGGGGAACCAGTCAGCCCTAGTCAAACATGTAGCTGCTTGCAGCAAACGTCAATACACAAACCATCTCATATGTTCAGCGCCAAAATGTAAACAAAAGCTATGAAATCAAAATCAGTCATGTCAATACTGGGAATGTCAATATCTCAAAATTAAAAACCCAGTACCTTTATCAATCAATACAAAATAAACTGAATACAAAGTCCTGACTGTTAATATACAGCAGTTAAAATAAGTATTGAACACGTAATCATTTTTGCAATTCCATGTGTTGTTACAGACGTGTGATGAAAGTTTCATGTCCATATCACCTTTAGAAATATTTTTACTTAGAAAAATGGCGACATGTTCAATACTTATTTTACCCCTAAATAAAAGTCCAATATTTTATAGAACTGTGTCTGTTATTGTCTTCCACCAACCAAGTCAAAGGACTAAAGATTGCGTAATACGCTGTTGTTCTGCTCATATTATCTGGCGAGTATAAAGTGGTGGTGGTTGGTGTCATCGGCTTTCCACATTTCACACAGTTGGTGGAAAACAATAACAGTTGTATGAAATATTGGACTTTTATTCATTTATTTTGTATTGATTGATATGTACTGGGTTATTAATTTTGAGACATTGACTTTCTCAGTATTGATTTTGATTGTAGAGTTTTTGTTTAAAATTCTGCTGCTGAACATATGAGATATTTTTTAAATAAGACAGATGCTGCTTCCTAGATTTACAGCAAAGGAAGATCAGCGAGGCACAACCATTGTTTGTCACTACTAAATGAACAAATATTGCTTCTGTCACATACAGAATATTTACAAACTATACATACAACATTTAACAACCGCTGGTTACATTACTTACATGAAGCTGATCTTTTTCACAAGTAAATCTAAAAAAAATAATAATATTAAAGCTCCCTCTAACTAACCTCAATGAAATAACCTTAGATATAATCAGGTGTCTATATGCAAAAGGACAACAGAAAAGTGCTACAAGCAAAAATAATGTGTGAATTGGCTAAAATATCAACAAGGATATGAGCGTCACATAATAAGATATACGGTATAACACTGTGTAAGCAGCAAAAAATATCAAAACATCTATTTGCCAGACCACACTCAATTTAATAGTCTCAGAACACAGGAAAAGAGAAGAAAAGCAATATGCATACAAACCCAAAGGGAATATATAATACACAATTAATATTCTGTCTATCCATTCATATGAAATTCTGTTGAGACTTATTAAACTTGGTATATATTATACATGTGGACGATATAATACACATGGAGCTTCGTAAATTTCTGCGCTAAAAATTTACACCTTCAGTGTATAAAATAAAAACATCACAGTAGCCGGTGCTGGCTGTCAGGTCACTGGGCAGATAATGGTGATGTTCTTGTAATAATGAAATGGGAATTTAAAAAGGACAAAAATTTGGCACGATCATTTCCAACCTGTTTTTAACCAATAAGACTAGACTAGGCATCTAAGGTGCTTGCTTCCTAGGCCCCATTCACATGGGAGAATTTAAAGGGGAGTTCCAGCCTTTTTTAATGTTCATTAAAAGTCAGCAGCTACAAAAAGCATAGCTGCTGGCTTTTAACAAACATACACTTACCTGCTCCACTGTCCAGCGCCGCTCCGCTCCTCTCCCCCCCTCTCCGCCGGCGCCTCCATTCTAACTGTGGGCACCCGACCGTGACCGCTTTTCGGCTTCACGGCCGGGCACTCACTGCGCGAGCGGCACTGCGCTATCTAAATGGACAGGCGATTGCCTGGGACCTGTCACGTGTCCCAGGTGATCGCCTACAGGGAGGGGCCGCCGTAGGCGATATGACGTATCGCCTAAGCGGTCCCTGGGCGGAAGGAGGAAGTGGGACAGGAAGTCTCACTCCTACTGAAGCCCCCACTCCCCCCCCAAAAAAAAATGATATGCCAAACGTGGCATGTAAGGGGGCGAGGAGTGGTTTAAGCGGAAGTTCCACTTTTTGGTGGAACTCAGCTTTAAGCATACACCCGCTGTTTTGTTTGCAAAAGATGCACAGGAATTTTGTGCCACTGCATACAGGCAGTCCCATTTATGGTAATTGGGATGCAGCTATTGCTCCCAATTTAACATCTGTGCGATTGTGTGTCCCCAAATTCACACTTTCTGCAATTCACTCACTCGCCCACACACACACACACACACATTAAATTGGGAAGCAGTGGTTGAATCCTAGCAGCCAGTTCTCCCAATGCGGTCCTTGCGCGGGTGAAATCTTAAGTACACCTATGTGAATGAAACCTTATCCCTAAGAATGTATTCTATATACCATAGATACAATGTAGCTATTCTGTTCTTTTGCAATTCCTTTGCTATGTGCAGATCACTGGTTTTTCCATTCATGTGTTCTGTACCATCATATGCAAAAAAAACACACACCTCATTAAAAGTAATAAGTGTAACTAAAGGCAAAACTTTTTTGAACTTTTTTTTTAGTGTCAATTAGAAGGATTAGAACACCTGTCAGGCTTTTATTGCTGTCTGTGTCCCTGATAAGGAGGGTCACCCTTTCTATTTTGTCAAGTTTACCATTATCATCAAAAGATGATAGAAAGTAAAAGATCCTAAATTTTGGGTTGTCACCAGAACAGGGATGAAGGGGAAATCATCTATTTAACAACCAGGTATTCCCTTCACTTTCGCAGGATTTCCTCTCACATTCCTTTATGAAAGACCCAACCAAGGAAAAACGTGTCTCAAAAATAAACAAAAAAGTAAAATTAATTAAAACCAAGCCATCAATGGCAGTTGGTATATTTCTGTCTTCAAAGATTTCCTTTAGAGGAGAATTACAATCAAAGCTTGTTTGGCTGTACTTCTCTTGTGGATCACAGGAGTGCAGTTTGTTTTGCACTCCTATTACCCGTTCTCAGCAGACAGAAGGCCAGGCTCAGGCAAGATCACAACACTAGAGGCAGGATCTCCCCCCACCACATGGCTGAGCTGGCTGCTTCCACCCTCTCCACAGCCCAGCGCTCCAGTGAGCACTGCAGGGGCGAAGAGGAGTGACTGACAGTCACCAGCTCTCTGTTCAGGGAGCTCTGAGAACCGAGCGATCTGCAGTGTTTGATTACTCAGTTCTCAGTGTTCGAGCCAGTGGGGGACAAATGCAGCTTCGGACTGATGCTGCATCCACCTAGGCAAGTATAAAATCTGCAAAAACCCCATACTTCTCTTTTAAAGCAAACCTGTCCATTTTCCACGCACATTTATTGAATCCACCATTATGTCCCCCTCCCCAGCAGCATATGTTTGCATTACTGTCATTTCACTCAGCCACTGGGAGCAAAAGGAAAATCCTATCTAGGCTTTGAGTCCCCTTAGTTGTAGCTTTGACAGGGCGCTGGATTCCCATGAGATGGACTTGACTGGTCCAGCACTGTCACATGCTCCTCCATACTTGAAAGTGCCATAGACCAGGCAATGTGATGGGGTGAGTGTGGGGGGTTTAAAGCACATCTGTTGCTTTTCCCTAATGGGTATAGCACAGGGCCCCATCACGCTATATTTTCTGCATGTGAGATAAGCAGAGTTTACATTATTCTGGGAAAAGCACAATCATTCTCAGCCCTACTGTCTTGTTTCTTTGAGGTTAGGCATTATAGTATGACCACTTATCTGTGAGCTCAGTGTACTTGTGTATTCTTCTAAAAGTCAAATGAGGCCAATTACTGTATGCTGGAATGTTTTTACTGAATGTCCAGGTTTATAAATGGCACTTGTTGCACAAAGAAATTTGTATACTTTGTGACTTCTGTACCACTCACTATGTTTACAAAGATGAAATGCCTCTGTTCCAAAAATGTTCAGTATTATATAGATGTACAATTAGCAGAAGCAGCACAAATAGGGACAAGCTGGCAGTAGTAGTGGTATCTGGCTGTACAGTGCCAACACTATACAGTATCCAGCCTGCCATGAGATCTATGAGCATTACTGTGCAGTAACCCATGGGAACCAATCAGAATTCACCTTTTGCTGATCTAACTGAAATCTAATAGGTCGCTATGGGAACTGCACCTTGCACAGAATCATTCTCCTTGGCACTTCCCTTATTAAATTAAGCGTGTATGTATGAAGATACAAAAAAGGTTTATACGTTGTTCATTGTCTATTATAATCCTAAGGTCTAACAATCTATTGCAATCTTTAATGCACGATCACTGCAGCCGTCTGTTGTGAAAATTGTTATACCAATAAACAAGCTTTATATTAAGATCTTATTTGAAGTTTGTTACATTGATTTGATTGAGCGTGTAGAGTGAATACTTATGCATGGCCATTGAAGAAATTCTCTGCCAGTTTTCACTGACGGCTTTTGAGGCCAAAACAATAATTTGCTCGGATATAGAAGAAACAAGAAGTCTGCCCTGACAAGTTCCTGACAATCATTCGCACTGTATCTCTCACTATGGACATGGGGTTCCTAACCTGGAGCATGGAAAACAAAAACTGTACTACGCACTTGATCTCCAACTGGATCAGGATTTTCTTCACTATTTGAAGTCATTTTGGTACCCAACCCAAGAGACTGGTGGTGGTAATTTAGACAGTCTAATAAAAGGGGTATTGGGACATAATGAGCAGTCCACTGGGGGTCTGTAATTGTGAAGAGGTTAAGAAAAGAACCCCTATAATAGAGACTTGTATGCAGAATCCTCATATCCGATAGATCATTGCTGATCCTGCGAAGTTGGAGACAGGCCAGGTGGCTCCAGCAAGGTAAACGGATACGGTCATAATATAAATCTATATAGACTTCCATTGTGGGCCCATTTTTAAAGATGTTCCCTAATTTCAAGACATTGTCCTTATGCATGTATGCCGATCAGACGTTTGGATATTTCTTACTGTGTCATTATTGTATTGTCCTAAAGCAACCGCCTTTCATTCTTCCAGTGCAATATGGGAAAGTAAACAGTGAAATAAGGGTGGTTGTGCTTTCCTAAAGTTGGAGTAAACTCCCTTGGTTGATTTTTATCTCTAGGTAAGTCTATAATAAGGCTTGCCTATAGGTACAGTAAATATCTTCTAAATGTGCACCGCTTAGGAGATATTTACTTGCGAAGCTCCCGGTGACGTCACCGTCATATGCACTCTGAAGGAACAGCATTACCCGTGCCGCTCCCTCAGAGTCCTCTGCTGAGAACAGAGGCTTCTGCATGCAGGCGCGGGAGTGACGTAATTGCGGCTCGTACAATCAAAGGACCGGAGCCCGCCAACCCGGAAGGAAGACCAGACGAAGATAGAAGCCCCGTTAGTGGTGACAGCACACCGCTGGAGGGTTTAGTATTGAGGTATGTATAACTGCCTTTTTTTGTTTTTAAAGCCAGTGGTTTACTACTGCTATAAATTACAACTAAAACATGTGTTGAGAGTAAGGACAGTGCATTAAAAAGAATAGCTGCCCAATGTGCAACACCTAGTGATGTGCTACAGCAATGTGAATGGGGCTTAGTTCTACACTAGACCTGATGACACTCACCGGCCTCGGAGTTTAGAATCCCTGTAAGTGGCTACCGGGACTGATGAACAGGTGCTTATGTTTGCTCTTGTTGCAAGGAATAAAACCAATAAGACCCCTTTCACACTGGGGCAGGTTTCGGGTGTTTTAGTGTTAAAAATAGCTCCGGAAAAGTGCCTGAAAACTGCACTGTCATTTATTTGAATGTGTGCTTTCACACTGGGGCGATGCGCTTGTGGTACGGTAGAAAAAGCCATGTAAGCAGCATCTTTGGAGTGCTGTAAACAGCGCTCCAAAAAGCCCCTGCCCATTGAAATGAATGGGCAGCTTTCAAATCGCCTTTTATGGTTGAACTAGATGGACTTGTGTCTTTTTTCAACCAACTAACTATGTAAAAGCGCTTTGAAAGCGCCGCAAAACACGTTTTTTTGGGGGGGTTAAGGTCCCATAGTCACGGGACCTTAAAAAAAAGCAACTCGCTACCACCCGAAAACTGCCACCAACGCAAAAACGACCGGCGCTTTAGCGGCTGTTTTTGCAGCGCTTCAGTATGAAAGGGGTCTAACAAAATAAATATGCCACAATGATGCACATAAAATGGTTTCATAGTATTAAACGCACTCACCTGAAATTCAATAAAAATTTGCAATTCCATTCAATATGCTTTTTTTTTTGGAGGAAATTCACAATTATTGATCTGTAAATGCCTACAGAATAGAAATGTATCATTAGGTACAAATATGTTTGACATTTGCTAGTCAAGCAAAGTCGTGCCACTGACAATTTGTTATAGGTACAGGATCTAGGACTGCTATCATGATTTTACCTTCACTCCGGAGTACAAGGTAGGTAACTCAAATGTAGTTTCACCACACCCTGACCTTGAACAAGCAAGCAGCCAATGAAGTATAAAACTCCCATCCTGCATGCTTGTTTCAGGCCAGCTTCCCTTCAGGAAACACATTAATGCTAAATAAAGGTTACTGGAATAGTCACTTAGACCAGTGTAAAACTTATTTTAACTATTTAAAAAGAGCAATAACCCTTGGCAACCAATCAAAATCCACTTTTTTTTTACTATTATAAACAGTTGAGTTACACCTTTCTATGATCTCTGTAAACTGAAATATGGTTATTGCCTTTAATACATCATAACTTCGGTAAAGTCATAAAATAAACCTGTATGAATCCTTTTTTTCAAGCGCAATGCTGATATTCTTGGTCTATAGCCATGCTTTGTAGCAAACTTTAGGCTGTACAATGTGTTCTGCACACCTTTACATGGCCTATCTGTGCAGTGTGTCTGCTCCCTCCTGCAATCTCTTCCAGCTTAATAAGCCTCAAGCCACTGGGAAAGTCCCTCAAGCTATTTTGTGTAACAGCAGGATGCTAGTAGGAGAGAATAAAAATATGTAAAGAAAGAAAATGTAATGCAAATAAAAGGGAACTTGTTCCCAAAAGCATAAAGCAGACAAATCATAATGATAATGGCAGGGAACAGGGCCCCCTCCAATGGTGGGGGTCTCCAGAGGTACCCAGAGATGCCGACACAGCAGCCTAGGAAGGGGTGGGCGTTTTTTTTTTAATGTTTTTTGAGAATATAAATCCACTTTAAGTTATTCACTAGTCTAATAAGCATATAAATGGAACTAAAAGTAGAACAGTTACCCTACAACCTATCAAGTTTCATATTTTGGACGGTTGCTTTAACCAACTGCTCTAGAATTTGCAAATAAAATGTGAAATATATTTATTATTTGTGATAAGCCACATCCTAAAATTGACTTGGGGATCCAAAGGAAATTGGAAAAGTATGGTCAATAAAATTCTAATGCATGCATTTCTGTTTTTATTGGTTTACTTAAAGCAGAGTTCCAAAAAAAAAAAAAAAAAATGTAACGTCCGCTTTAAGGGAAGGTGACCCCCTGACATCTAATTTTTTTTTGGGGGGGGCTTCCTCCCAGGGCATCACGGCGCCGGAAGGAAGTTCACCTCTCCCCCCTCCCTCTTGGCAATCATCTAGGACACGTCACAGGTCCCAGATGATTGCTCGGCCAGTCACAGTGCGCAGCGCGGCTCGTGCACACGTGATAATGACAATGCCGGTGCCGCGGAGAGGAGGGGGAGACAAGCAGGGCTTTGTACGCCCGCATCACTGGACCGTGGGACAGGTAGTGTCCGATTATTAAAAGTCAGCAGCTGCAGTATTTGTAGCTGCTGACTTTTAATTTTTTTTTGTTGTAGGAACTCTGCTTTAAATGCTTGCCGACCGCCCACTGTAGGTTTACACCGGCAGATCAGCTCGGCTGCGCAAAATCACGTAATATAACGTGATTTTGCATTGCAGCCACTAGGGGCGCACCCCCTGCTTGCTGACGCGCGTGCCCGATCACCGCCGGGCACACGCGATCGCTCGCTACAGAGCGAGAACCGGGAGCTGTGTGTGTAATCACACAGCTCCCGATCCTTTCAGGGGGAGAAATTACTGATCGCATGTTCATACAATGTATGAACAGCAATCTGTCATTTCCCCTAGAACCCCAGTCACACCCCCCCCCCCCCCCGGAAAAACAAACAAGGCGCCTCTAAGTGCAGAAGTATAAAACTTTTAATAAGGGGTTAAAAACACTTAGATGGTGGATGAAACAGGCATGTAGCATGTAAGTGTGTCCAAAAGATGTTCCAGTGGCAGGGCAGTACCAATGAGGGAACATAATCAACCCCTTCCTCGCCCCCTAGTGTTAACTCCTTCCCTGCCAGTGACATTTTTACAGTAATCAATGCATTTTTTAGCACTGATCGCATGAAAAAATGCCAATGGTCCCAAAAATGCGTCATAAGGTCGCAGTACCGATAAAAATTGCAGATCACCGCCATTACTAGTAAAAAAATAAAAATATTAATAAATAAATATGAATAAAAATGCCATAAAACTATCCCCCATTTTGTAGACGCAATTTTTTTATGAAAAATATGTAGAAGAATACGTATCGGCCTAAACTGAGGAAAAAAATTGTTTTTTTATATATTTTGGGGGATATTTATTACAGCAAAAAGTAAAAAATATTCAAAATTGTCGTTCTATTTTTGTTTATAGCGCAAAAAATAAAAACCGCAGAGGTGATCAAATACCACCAAAAGTAAGCTCTATTTGTGGGGAAAAAGGACGCCAATTTTGATGGGGGGGCCATGTCGCACGACCACGCAATTTTCAGTTAAAGCGACGCAGTGCCGAATCTCAAAAAGTGGCCCGGTCATTGACCAGCAAAATGGTCCGGGGCTGAAGTGGTTAATAAGCCTTATTATATAGAGTACATACAGTATTATAAATCACAACTTAATACACATGCAGTAGACGTAATAACTTACCTTTGTGGCAAGGTTCTTTGTGACCTCTTCTAGGTGTGACATTGTCCCCTGTAAAAATGTAGCCATACATAATATACTAGAGCCATAGCTAACCTCTGACACCAATACCTCAACTTTGCAGGTCTCTTAGATACTCTCCATGCATTGGCTTTCCACTTTATGAACCCCTAGGCTGCCATTAGACTTTCTATAGGGCTCAGTCATGTTGAGCCAACAGCTTTGACACTTTTTTTGCAGGGTCTCCTTTTTTACCCCTCTGAAACATATGGACAAGTTAATGAGGCAGATGAGTAATGCATCCACTCTCCTGCCTGATCACCACTGTCTAAGCACATGAGACAGTGTATGTGATCAGAGGTATGTCTGTCTCTTTGGATAACCCATAGGATACTGGGAAACCTTTGTCAACAAAGGGTTATAAAAACAAAGACAAAAAGTGAAAAAAAAAAAAACACTGATGTAAAGCCTCTTAAACATGTATAAGCTTTAAAAAGACCACTATAGTTTCACCTTAAAGAAAACATTTTCTATTAGGAATATTGCGGATGCCATTGTTGACTTCTTGGACCTAAAGCCCCATACACACTATCAGTTTTCCTGCAGGTTTTTCTCTTCAGGTTTACCAAAACCATGTAGTGCAAGGGCCTGCCTGATTGCATACAAATTGAAACTCTTAAGGTTTGACCTTATATTAGATGGTTTTGGTAAACCTGAGGAGAAAAACCTGCAGGAAAACTGATAGTGTGTATGGGGCTTTATACACACAGACGGCAACAGGTTGTAAATAATTCCAGAATAAAATTCTGGTTTAATAGATCAAAGAGAGCACCAACTAGTTACAACAAGCAGAGCAAAAGACAGCCAATCCCCCTTCATTAGGGCTAGGTGAAATGGCAGAATGTTAAATGGACTCAAAAGCCCCAATATGGAGACTGATCTGCAGGCTGAGGATGTTACAGTATTGGTGTTCACAGTAGATGTAGCAAGGGCTGTCTTTTGCCGTGCTTGTTTTAACCAGTTGAGCAAAGAAGACTTTAGACTCTTATGCTGCGTACACACGATCGGACATTCCGACAACAAAACCGTGGATTTTTTTCCGACGAATTGTTTGCTTAAACTTGTCTTGCATACACACAGTCACGCGAATGCTGTCGGAAATTCCAAACATCAAGAATGCGGTCATGTACAACACTACAACGAGCCTAGAAAAACAAAGTTCAATGATTCTGAGCATGCGTCAAATTGATTCTGAGCATACGTAGGATTTTTGTGCGTCGGAATTTCCGACAAGAACTGTTGTTGTCGGAAAAATTGAGAACCTGCTCTCAAACATTTGTTGTCGGAAATTCCGACAGCACACGTCCGATGGAGCCTACACACGGTCGGAATATCTGACCAGGAGCTCACATCGAACATTTGTTGTTGGAAATTCCGATCGCATTAGGCTCTATTCACAAATAGGCAATTTTAATTATGGGTGGAAGCGCCGCAATTTCAAACCGCGGATGTGTTTGCAATGCTATTACTTTTAACCACTTTAAGAATTTACCCCCTTCCTGACCAGAGCACTTTTTGCGATACAGCACTGCGTCGCTTTAACTGAATTGCGCAGTTTTGCAACGTTGCACCCAAACAAAATTTACGCCTTTTTTTCCCCCACAAATAGAGCTTTCTTTTGGTGGTAGTATTTGATCACCTCTGCGTTTTTTGTTTTTTTTTCACTGTAAGCAAAAAAATATTGACAATTTTGATTTTTTTTTTTTCAATTGCATTTTTTTGGACAATTGTGAGAAAAAAAAATTATATTTTCAACTTTTTGCTATACTAAATATACCCCAAAAAATATATATATATATATATAAAACAAATTTCTTTCTCAGTTTAGGCCAATATGTATTCTACATATTTTTGGTAAAAATAATAATAAAAAAATCGCAATAAGCTTATATTGATTGGTTTGCGCAAAAGTTATAGCGTCTACAAAATAGGGGATAGATTTATGCCATTTTTTTTATTATTATTTTTTTTATTAGTAATGGCGGCGATCTGCGATTTTTATCGTGGCTGCGACATTATGGCAGACACATCGGACACTTTTGATACTATTTTGGGACCATTGTCATTTATACAGTGATCAGTGTTATAAAAATGCAGTGATTACTGTGTAAATGACACTGGCAGGGAAGGAGTTAACCACTAGGGGGCGATCAAGGGGTTAAGTGTGTCCTAGGGAGTGATTTTAACTGTGGGGGGGATGGGCTACCACTGACATGACAGCGATCACTGCTCCACGATTTAAAGGAGACGTACCTGTATGCCCATTTGTGCAGCCGTGCCATTGTGCTGACGTATATCGTCGGCAAGCGGTTAAGTGGCACCCCAATCCTGGTGCGATTTTCAGCAATAAATCGTGCGCGCAGCTATTGTCCAAAATAAGCTCCTGCTCCTTTTTGAGCGACAAGCTCATTTTTTTTTTTTAACATGAACAGAATGTTCATTTATTGAGAAAAAGAGAAAAAAAAAAAAACAGTACAAAATATTGATCAAAACATGGAAGTCAAGACATGCACATGTAGGCAGTCCGACAACGGCACCAAGGTCAAACACATTATTACAGAAAACAAAGCATAACCAAGTTTCTCAAGCAGTCCAGACTCCATCATATTTCTCAGGACAATTCCGATTCATATAGGTCATTTTATACATAGGGAGAGCCGAGCTAATAGATTTTTCCCACAAACCCACAGAGGGTGGGGCGGGGAATTCAATTTCAAAATAATTTCCCTCCTAGCATAAAAGAATAGGAAACATAAAAGTATTTTAGTGTACCTGGGTCTTTGATCATCATTAGGGTTGTCCCGATACCACTTTTTTAAGACCGAGTACAAGTACCGATACTTTTTTTCAAGTACTCGCCGATACCGAATACCGATACTTTTTTAATGTCATGTGACAGTGACGCATTGAAACCTGTTGTGTCTACATGAATAAGGTGATTGCCTGATCCTATACCTTATTTATGTTTACTCCAAGATTTGTGAGAGAAGTGGGGTGTGACACCTTTAAACAAATGGAGATATACACAAATTTAGCAATTTGTAATTTCATTACCACAACCATTACATTCAGGGGATAACGTATTGCCTATGGAGAGATTATATACTGTAGTGAATTAGAGGGAATGGAACACTATACCTCTCAAATTTACAGTGTATTGGTAAGGGAGACAGAACCTAAAATACCATGGTATTTAGGTAAAGTGGAGCAAGAACTGAGCACATTAGAGTGTGATTATTAGAAGTTAAAGATATTAAGACTGGCAAGCTTTTCCTCAGTTAAAGTGTCAATAGGATAAGTCCTGCGGGGACGGAGTTCCTGCACTTTTTTCACAGCAGGAACTCGGTTCCCTTTGCAGGACTAGAGCAGCCGAGCCGCCCGAGCCAATCCTTCACTAAGCGGCGATGCCGAGCTCGAGTCACTGTCGGGGGCAGGCGAACCTTAGTGATCCTTTATGTTACTGGCCACTTCCTGTATATGGATTCATCAGGTAGTGTGCGGGTATTCCCTCACTTCCTCGATGCCGCAATGTCTCCTGGGAGCTTTTCTCATTGTTCCCCGGAGACATTGCGGAGGTCTGCCGTGAGTTATCGTGGGATTTAGAAAGAACTTGCTTAAAAAAAAAATGCAGTTTAGTAATTATGCATATGAGCGTATCATTTTTTTTTTTGGTGGGGGAGTGGATCTTGGGTGGGAGTTCCCACACTTTTTTCCCCAGGACTTGACCCCTGGTTACAGAACACCTTGTTAAACTAAATTACATTAATAAGGTGATTGCCTGATCCGATACCTGGGAGAGAGAAAAGCAGCGTAAAAGGCCTGTGTCCCTGTATAATCCTCAGACGGCAGCCATCCAGTGTACAAAAGCCGCGCCTCCTCCTCCTCGTCCGTGATTGGTGAACTCAGTTTCCCAGCAGTCAGTCAGTGTTCCGCCTATCCCGGACATCATCTCATCCTCCTCCATGGGATGAGGATGAGAGGGTGTCCGTGATAGGCAGAACACTGACTCACTTGCTGGGAGTGTTCCCCTATCACAGACGAGGAGGAGGAGGCGCTGCTTTTTTACACTGGATGGCCAGTCTACTCTCTATTGGGTCCATCTCTAGCGTCGGGGTAGTAGGGAACTGGGCCCGTACGCCATGGCGCAACTGAAAAATAACGAAACGTCATCCATCCAGGTAGCCCTAAGTTCCGTCAGGGAGAGAAGTCTGCGACAAGCTCATTTGGTGCCATCTTTGACTTATTACATCTGAATTTCTCAACTCCGGCAAATGTCCTTTCCCGGGGAGGTCTCCATCTTTGTGGTACACTGCCAAATACAGGCAATTTGGTAATGACTTTGTCTACATTTTTATTACCGGTTAAAAATCTGTGTCCAGTGTCACTCTGTCACTACCTCTTAGAGTCCAGCAAAAAATTTCACATGACTGTTGAGCTGCAGGCGCAGTTTCATGCCAGAGAAGTCATATGCCAATTCACAGAAGCACCAGCGTTTACTTAAATACAGCCACATACAGCCATTCTTTTGTACGGCGAGCTGAATGCAGCACTTGCAGCTTACCAGGCACAAAAAAATGACCAGAATTTTACACTGGGCAAATGCTGGCAGCCCAAGCGTCATGCTGGCCCTGTTTCTTCCGTACTCACTAACACTGCACAGTTAAGTACATAGGAACTTCTGACTTTTCTGAGCCGCATGCTTCCAGGTCAGTAACTCAAAAGGTATTTAATCTGGTGGTCAAATAGATAGACAGTTAGCATTTTGCGAAGGAGGTCAGCAATGGCAGCCAGCATGTTCCCTCGGGAAAGGTTTGCTTTAAAAGGAGTGCATAGCAGAGTCCTTCCTTGCAAATAGTAAAGGGAACCTGCAGGTCCAGGAACCTATAGAATCCTGTTTGAAGCAATCAGAACAAAAAAGGTGATTGCTGCAGGCTATTACCATCTGCACTGGCTGATAACAGGCTGGCGTGTTGTAGGAGAGAAAAGGTTTTAGTACTTATCTGCTCAATCTGGATGCCATATAATGAATATAAAGACAGAAAGACATTTCCTATATGACATTCCTTCATTAAGAAGTAAAAAGTAGAGGGCTTGCAAAAGTAAAAAAAATAAATACATTTGAGTTATATAAAAATTCCTTTTAGAAGAGAAATCTTTGCAGGCTATGCATCAGGTTCCAGGTCCTCTTCCCCAGACTTTGTGTACCTGAGGCTGCTGCGGGCACAGAAATATACAATTATCCTGCACTTGTCATTCCTTTCAGAGACACTACACAGCTTCACAATATAAAAAATCTCCCATACATATATTAAAAGTTGAGAATTTCCAACACATACTGGAGACCTGTTACTGAAAAGCCCCACCCCTTCCCACTAAGCCCCTCCCAATGCACTTAGTTGCATCATGGTAGGAGCACCATGCTGCTTCCCATTTTCAGAAGGGGCGCGACTTCCTGTTCACAGGAAAAGGATCAGCATTTTATATGTAGCCAGCTTTATATCAGACTAATCTGTATGTTTTCCATGTTATAAACTCCATGTAAATAATTATTAGATTGGAAGCCCTATACAACCCTTTCTTCACACAGCCCTTTAAGGTAAGGTGACCAGATTTTTAAAATGAAATCCGGGAACATATTTTTTTCCTTACTAGTAATGGCAACAATCAGCCACTCTCTGCCCGTCTCTGCCCGCCTCACAGCCTCTCAAGTCTTACTCTTCGGGCCCCGGCTACTACTGGATGGGGAGCGGAAGAAAGATCACTCCGCCAGGGAAGGCAAGGAGATAGGCAGGTGGCTGACCAGGATTTGAGCCAAGGCAGAAGAACATGCGAGCGGAGCTAAATGGGCATACACCCGAAACTGAAGAAATATTCCCTCCTCTCCGACCAGCACATGATCATCAGAAGGGGGCTCAGATAATGGGAAAAATACAACCCCCCCTATGCTAATAGGCACGGCGGAGCGGGGGTGTGTAATTCTAATTTTTTTAAATCTGCACTGATTGTCTTTGAAATTGCCCCTGCCCCCTATTAAATCCAATCTGGGGATAAAACCAGGGACAGACTTGGTCTGGGGACAGTGTCCTCAATCAGGGCACTGTCCCCTGAAACTGGGGATGTCTGGTCACCCTACTTTAAGGACTAGGCACAGGCTCCTCTATTCAGTTACTAAAATCAGAAATGGACTTTAACAATAAAGCAAAAACACTTAAGAAATACATTTATATAAATTAATGCAGATTTCTCAGAACTAAAATATATATAATTTCAGACAAAAAAAAATTGAAAGGGGTCTTTAAAGTGGAGGTTCACCCACAAATGTTAATTTTTAACCTTAGATGGATGCTCATTTTGTCAAGGGGAATCGGCTAGTTTTTTTTAAAATCGAAGCTGTACTTACTGTTTTAGAGAGCGATCTTCTCCGCCGCTTCTGGGTATGGGCTGCGGGACTGGGCGTTCCTATTTTGATTGACAGTCTTCCGACAGGCTTCCGACGGTCGCATCCATCGCGTCACGATTTTCCGAAAGTAGCCGAACGTCGTTGCGCAGGCGCCGTATAGAGCTGCACCGACGTTCGGCTACTCGTGATGCGATGGATGCGACCATCGGAAGACTGTCAATCAAAATAGGAACGCCCAGTCCCGAAGACCATACCTGGAAGCGGCGGAGAAGTTCGCTCTCTAAAACGGTAAGTACAGCTTCGATTTTAAAAAAACTAGCCAATTCCCCTAGACAAAATGAGCATCCATCTAAGGTTAAAAAAAAATTTAAGGGTGAACTCCTGCTTTAAGGTCATCTGATCTATCCAAAGCAAAAACAAGATTTTTGTATTTAAGGTAAAACTATTTCTCTTGGAGTCCACTGAGGTACACAGGAAATATGAAACATTTGGGTTAAATTGCAGCCTACAAGTGGACTGGACAATGGCAAACAAAAAACCTGTGGGCCAGCCCAAGATATAATCCCTCCTACTATAAATATAGCGAGTGCAAAAATATTTTATCTCTTATCAATTGGTAAACAAAGGAAGTCCTTCATTTTTAGAACTTCTAAAAGCAGCCTGAGTAGGTGGCAACACAGCAAACAACCATTAATAGGCCCAGTGTAAAACAACAATAACTGGGGACTATCTGCAGGTCAAAGAGCCATCTAAGGCCCCTTTCACACTGGGGCGGTGGGTGCATCGGCGGTAAAGCGCCACTATTTTTAGTGGCGCTTTACCGTCAATTTCATGGTGCTATTCAGCTGCTAGTGGGCACTTTTACCCCTGGATAGTGGCCGTTAAAACCACCACAAAGCACCACTGCAGCGGCGCTTTAGCCGCAGTGCCCATTCATTTGCGTTGGAGGAGCGGGATACACACCGCTCCAAAGATGCTGCTAGCAGGTCTTTTTTTACCATCCTGCTAGCGCACCGCTGCAGTGTGAAAACCCTCGGGGCTTTTACATTAGAGACAGCAGCGGTTGTTTCAGGGCGCTTTGCAGGCACTATTTTTAGCGTTATAGTGTCTGCAAAGCGACCCAGTGTGAAAGGGTTCTAAAGGACCCTACGCCCAAAAATGGCATCAGATAAAGCAGAATCATCCGTTGGGTAGAGCTTAGAGAATATATGAACAGAAGACGAGAAGAGGTACTCGCTGCCCTAGGTCAGTCAAGCTTAATAGGAAAGGGCAGGGGGACCAGATTCATAAGCCACAAGTCGGCTGTCTGAGCCACCAAGAGATGGTAGAATAAGAAGCTGAGGCTCCCTTCTTGGCCCCAATTGGGATGACAAAAAAAGGAACTAGTTTTCCTGAAAGAAGCAGTGGTTGAAAAATAGACTTGAACAGCCCAAACCATAGCCAAACAATAGGGGTACATTTTATTTTAATTATTTTGAGCTGAAAAGAGGGACGAGAAATAAGTACCTGATTACGGTGCAAGGTGGGAAGAAAAGAAATCATGGACCTCAACACCAGCTTGTCTGTGTGCAGAACCAAAAATGGTTCCCTTAAGACAAAGAAGCCAGATCAGCCATTTGCGTAGCTGTAGTGATGGCCATACGAAATATAACCTTGTGGGTGTGGTAAGATCCCATTTAGAGGATTTGGACTAATCAGATATTGTTTGGCAAAAGTAAATTTTTCAACCAAAATAGGAGCTACAAAAGGATTTCATAGTTATGGAAAGGGCCTCCAGTCACTTACCTGTTGGATCCCTGAATGCAGGAGCATTCTCCACAGGTATAGTAGTCACTTTGTGAAGGTGTGACCCAGCCGGAAACCACAGTAGTAACAGATAATTTTTTAACAAAACTGCTCGCTAAGCAGATACAGGGATAACAAGCCCTCACACTTGTGCGAACACAGACATCGCATGTGATTCGCACCTGCGCTGCGGCGATGATCGCATGCAACGTCTGTGCAATGCGAGTTCAGCCCTACAGTGGCTGAACTCGCATTGGATTCGCAGGAAAATAGTGCAGGGACTTTTTTTTCTGCATTGGAATCGGATCGCATTGTGTTCTCATCTATGCAATCTGATTACTGGGTTCGCACTGCGGTCTGTGAACCAATCTGGGGGTGTAATTGCCATTGTATTGACACCCGCAGCGGTTTGCAGAGGGCAGTGTAAACTGCCTGCGGGAGAGATGTAATGCGGGAACCAGTGCTTTAATCAATTTCAGCTGTTAGCACACAGGCGAGTCATCATAACTGCCGTGAGGAATGCTGGTAGTAGGAGAGGGTTATACCTTGAACTGGTCCAAGGGAGGGGGCGAGCATGACACTCCACACCAGGGAGAAAGCCTCGCATTACTGTGTGGAGTTACAGACAGAAGAACAGGAAGTGAGGATTTCTCAGAAGAAATAAGGACATTTAAAAGCAAAATGGAAGGATGAGGTAAGTGAAGGAGGACTGCACTAAGGTAAAGGAAGCTATTTAGGAAAAAATAAAATTGTACCTTTACAACCCCTTTAAATGGAAACGTAGGCAAGGATTAAAATATAAAGAAGCTGCAAAATATAAAATCTTATTAAAGTGGAGGTTCACCCGAAAACGTAATTTTTAACATTAGATTGAGGCTCATTTTGTCTAGGGGAATCTGGTAGTATTTTAAAATAGAAGCAGTACTTACCGTTTTATAGAGCGATCTTCTCCGCCGCTTCCGGGTATGGGCTGCGGGACTGGGCGTTCCTATTTGATTGACAGGCTTCCGACGGTCGCATACATCGCGTCACGATTTTCCGAAAGTAGCCGAACGTTGATGCGCAGGCGCCGTATAGAGCCGCACCGACGTTCGGCTACTCGTGACACGATGTATGCGACTGTAGGAAGCCTGTCGGAAGCCTGTCAATCAAATAGGAACGCCCAGTCCCGAAGACCATACCCGGAAGCGGCGGAGAAGATCGCTCTCTAAAACAGTAAGTACTGCTTCGATTTAAAAAAAAAAAACTACCCGATTCCCCTTGACAAAATGAGCATCAATCTAATGTTAAAAAAAAAAAATTTCGGGTGAACTCCCGCTTTAAGTGATTAAAGTGCCTTAAAAAACTGGGGGTTTAATATCACTTTAAGGTATAACTATATTGGATCAGAGGATAAAAGGGGATAAAGGGCAACTATACAAAAGTTTGGTTATCCTTTAATATAAAACATTTCTGTACATTGACTCTTACACACATAGTATTGGATTTATTATTATCTCAGGCACAGTGATCCTATAAATGACAACTACAGAAATACCCTTCTGTTAACATAAAACATAATGATGTAAGAGTGTGCTCCCCCTCCAGTTCTCTGTATGTCTGACAAGTACATTTGATCAAATATTTCTGTCTGTTTCAAACGCATCAAAAAAAACGCTAAATCTGGAAAGAGGGTAAACACATTTTCACAAGGCATTGTGCGTATATATATTCCTACCGGTTTCCTTTGATATATTATAATAAAAAGGATTCAGGACGGCGGGGTAGGTCAAGCAATGTAATACGCTTGGATATAAGTCATATGGTATGGGGTTTTTATAACCATTGTAAAATACAAAAAAATACATTGAAAAAAAAAAAAAATGATGATGAGACGTGTGAAGCCGGCGTCATCGGTACAATGCGTTATTATAGCAGAGGGCTCAGTCGTCTCTCTTCCTTGTTCTTCTCTAATATGAGCACCACGTTCTGTCGGGGAAATGACAGGAAGCGGTAAGGAGAGGGGGCTTCTACAATCGCTGCAAACGTTTTAGGAGTGAAATCATCAGCTCTTTACCTGTCTGTCGAAAGCTTTAGCCATTTCTGCGATGCTTATTCCAAACTGCATGAGAAAAGAGACAAGCTTATCACATCCTTGCTCTGATAGCTGAGCCCAGAATACCATTCCATCCAGCTGCCTCTAATACCTCATTTGTGATGCTGCAGTCTGCTCCGCTCTCTATTAGTAAACGCACCAAGTCTTCATGGTTATTTAATGCTGCAACCTGCAGAGTCACAGAGAGAAGGAAAAGAATATAAAAGCTCCTATGGAATGATGTACCATTGTATTTCTGTTATGTGTGCATTACCAGTAATAACAACACATACATAGCCCTGGACCAAGGAGGCAATACCCCAGGGTTTAATGCATACAAACTGCTGAAAAAAAATGTCATGTGCATAGCAGTGCAAGTTTACTCTATATTAGAAACATTGAGAAATATTGAGAGCAGTTCTACTCACTCCACATATACATATTTTAAAGGTAACAAGAATTAAGTTTTTTTTTAATTATTATTCAACAGAGCAGCTAACATTAGACGGATACACGTATGGAAAGGAGCTTGGAGCTCCATCTGCTGGCTTTAAATAAATATGAAACGTGCCTTTACAATTTTTCACATTTATCCAATAAAAAAAAAATATATATGCAGTATGAAATAAATAGAAAGCCATTGTACGTTCCTTTTAACCACTTAAGCCTCGGACCATTTGGCTGGCCAAAGACCAGGCCACTTTTTGCGATTCGGCATTGCGTCGCTTTAACCGACAATTGCGCGGTCGTGCGACGTGGCTCGAAATTGATGTCCATAAATAGAGCTTTCTTTTGGTGGTATTTGATCACCTCTGCGGTTTTTATTTTTTGCGCTATAAACAAAAATAGAGCAACAATTTTGGAAAAAAAATTATATTTTTAACTTTTTGCTATAATAAATACCCCCCAAAAATATATAAAAACAACTATTTTTCCTCAGTTTAGGCCGGTACGTATTCTTCTACATATATTTGGTAAAAAATAAAAAATAAATCCCAATAAGCGTTTATTGATTGGTTTGCGCAAAAGTTATAGCGTCTACAAAATGGGGGATACTTTTATGGCATTTTTATTAATTTTTTTTTTTTTTACTAGTAATGGCGGCGATCAGCGATTTTTATCGTTATGGCGGACACATCGGACACTTTTGACACCATTTTGGGACCATTGTGATTTTTACAGTGATCAGTGCTATAAAAATTCACCGATTACTGTAAAAATGACACTGGCAGTGAAGGGGTTAACCTGTAGGGGGCGCTGAAGGAGTTAAGTGTGTCCTAGGGAGTGATTCTAACTGTTAGGGGGCGTGGCTACGAGTGACACGTCACTGATCGCTGCTCCCGATGAGAGGGAGCATTCAATCAGTGACATGTCACTAGGAAAAAAACAGGGAGATGTTGTGTTTACACTGACATCTCCCCGTTCTTCAGCTCCGTGACACGATCGCAAGACACTGGCGGACATGTTTTTTTTCTTTGATCTCATGCTTTCCAGGTAGAGAAGATATCTGGGGTCTTATTGACCCCAGATGTCTCCATAAAGTGGACCCGTCAGGCCGTATTCCTATTACAGGGGATGTTTACATTTCTTGTAATAGGAATAAAAGTCATTAAAAAATATATATATATTAAAGAGACGTGTAAAAAAATGTATATATGTATTAATAATCATTTTTAATTTAAAGTGCCCCTGTCCCCTTGTGCTCGCACACAGAAGCAAACGCATATGTAGGTCATGTCTGCAAGTGTAAACTATGTTTGGACCACACATGAGGTATTGCCGCAAATGCTAGAGTGAGAGCAATAATTCTAGCACTAGACCTCTAACTCTAAACTGGTAATTTTTAAATAAAATAAAGCATCGCCTATGGAGATTTTTAAAGTACCATAGTTTTGCACCATGCCACAAATGAGTGCAATTCTAAAGCGTGACATGTTTGATATCCATTTCCTCTATGTCACATCATCTTTAATTTTTTTCCAAAAAATTGGGTTATCTATGGGGGTTTTTTTGTATTAAAATTAATTAAAGTATAGTTTGAAAAATTGGGAATTCCAGGTATGGATATTTTTATACTTAGTTACATTGGTCTGTTCTGTGACTGGAGAGCAGCTCTCTCCGCTCATTGGCTCCTGCTGCTGTTAATCACAGCCAGTGAGCCAATGAGGAAAGAGTGGGTCTGTGTGTGAATGGACAATGTCTATTCACAGGAGTGTGGCTTTGGAGCAAGCCTGTTTGAGTGCCCCCATAGCAAGAGGGGCACTCGGCAGAGGGGAGGAACCAGGACCACCGGCGGGGGACCCAAAAGAGAAGAGAATCAGGGCTGCTTTATGCAAAACCATTGTACAGAGCAGGCAAATATATTATTTTTGTTATTTAATAAAAAAATAATTTAGAATCACTTTAACCACCCCCTGCCCGCCATATAGACAAATGACGGAATCCCCTCTTGTTCTGTGCTGACGTCATATGATGCCAGTAGTGATGCCAGTCTGTGCCCATCAGTGATGCAATTCAGTGCTGTCTTTCAGTGCCCATTAGTGCTGCATATTAGTGCCATCTCATCAGTGCCCTTCAGTGCAGCCTCATCAGCGTACATCAGTGAATCAGAAAAATTACTTGTTTACAAACTTTTCTGACAGAAACTATAGCCTCGTACACACGGTACGATTGTTGGCAGGGGATTGTCTGTTGACAGACTGTTGTCCTAAAATCTTACAGTTAGTACGCTCCTTTGAACAATAGTTGTCCAACAAATGTTGGATGGCAGGCTAGTAAACTTTCGTCAGGCAACCATTTGATGTCAGATTTTCGTATGGTCAGCCATCACAAAAAAGTAGAAAGTACAAACACGCATGCTCGGATCAGTGTTTACCAAACATGAAATTAGCAGAAGGGGCCCAAAGGGTGGTGAACAAGAGCTTAAATTCCTCGTAGTGCGTCACTACGTTCGTGTTTGTGGCACGACAATGATGTACCGTTAGTATGCAAGACAACATCCTGGCACACGCCCCTTTGACAAAAATCAGCCGCTCGATTGGCCAACAATTGTACCGTGTGTAAGAGGCGTAAGAAAGTGTTTTTCAATTATTTTTTTTGCAAATAAAAAAACCCAGTAAGGATTAAATGCCACCAAAAGAAGGCTCTATTTGTGCGAACAGCAGTGCATGACCATGCAAATGTCATTCAAAGAGTGAAAGCGCTGAAAGCTCAAATTGGCCTGGGCAGGAGGAAGATAAAAGTGCAATGTAGACAAGTTGTTAAATAAATGCTTCAACTGTTAGCAACATTATAAATCAAACGTTTTACCCCAGAAAAGACCCTATAATAAATTTTAGGGTCTCGAGGAACCCTTGCTAAAACCAATTTATCAGGGGTCAATGGGAAAATGCCCCTTAAATTGGTAATCAGTAGGAAGAATGCTACCCTTACAGTAATCTAAAACTATATTTGGGGTCATGTTCTGGCTTTGCCAAGTGGACCCCAGAACTATACAGGCACCATAAAATGGGAGGTCAATCAGCCAAAGCTCAAAGAACCCCTATTAACCTCTGGAGGAACCCTGGTTGCTTGTTAAGAATATATAAATATTTCATTATCACTTTGAGATTGAACAGTGATTCCTAATAATGGATTTTACCACTCCTTCCTCATATGTACTTATAAAGCGGACTCTCAATTGTTTCTTCTTTTCTACCTCTAAGGTGACTTATATTAAACAAAAACAACCTGCCTATCCCTTTACAGTGCTCAGTTAACAAATGTCTTACTTTATTTCATTTCATAAAAAAATAAATTCAAGTCGTCTGCATAAACTTTTCTTGCTGCATACAATTTTATTTTAATCTCGAGAAATGTCCCTTCGGGATATTTTTAACCAATTTCTTATAATGACAGCTATTTGCCTGTAAATACCCATCACAATCAGTGGGTTTGAAAAAGATGCTCTATGCGATCTCATTATTTATAATCACAGTCTTTACATCTAAAAAAAAAAAAAAAACTGCACTTTGACTATAAGTGCAACTTAGGCTTCCTTTTCCCATTATTACCCTGAAAGTTCTTTAAACTGTCCTCTATGCCACCCCATATACAGATGGTGTCTGCCAAATACCGTAAAAAATTAGCCCCCTCAAATTCTGGCTTCCTGCACATCCCTTCTCACACACTCATAAACAGGAATAAATACAGCAGGACAATTTTACATCCTATAGCAAAACTTTTTCTCTGCTGGAAATATTGGTTATTAAGGTGTAAGTAGACTCTTTTTTCCAGTATGTCCTGCATCATGTCTCCCTGTATACAGTTTTTTTGAGCACTTTGTAAATTTGTTACAAAGTTTTTTACTTGCAGATCCTGCCAGTAACACTTCCTGTTGCAGGCTGACAATGGTAAAATACTGTTACATGAAGCAGCAGCATTGTTGGCCTACAACAGGAAGGGCCCCCTCAGTTCAAAAGCAGAGCCCGGGCACCTTCTGAGCCAGAGGACTGGCTGTACCGTCTAATTGCAGACACAGATCCTATTCTGCCTCCCCCTGCAGCGATGCCAGCTTTCTGTACACTGCAGGGAAAGGTGTTCTAGCATATGCACCACTTCCATCTGCTTTTCGGGACCCCCTGTGTGCCCCTTTTCCCTGCAGTGCTGACGACTTCCCTCCTCTCCTCTCCCGCAGCTGCTGCGCACAGGGGGCTGCTTCAGAATGAAGATCTGAAGAAGTGGCGGTAAATATGTCATTTACCAGCCCCTTCCTTTCCTGAATGAAAACAGTGAGCGATCGGTTTTTGAATGAGCAGAAAGACTCAGATTCCTTTCTATTCATTCATCTGTGCAGCTGAGGCTGCAGAGAAAAGGGAAATCTATGTCCTTAGCCGCTTTGAACTGGGGGGTGGTCCCTGTCGGGCAGGCTGTATGGGGCCCTGTCAGAAGCCCTGGGAAGGGCTGTTGCTAGCAGGATCTGTAGGCAACATACTTGGAAGCAGATTCACAATAACTTATTTGTTAAAGTGATTCTAAAAGCTGAAGGTAAAAAACCTTCCCTGCGCAGCAGCTTCCCCGCCCCCCGTAATACTTACTTGAGCCCAACCCAGCAATGTGCACAAGAGCCTTGGCTCTCCAGGGGCTCTGGCGGTAAATCACATTCTGTGATCAATGATAAGAGAGGGGGTGGGGCCTGGCCAAGAAAAGGGGAGTGTGTGTGAATGGGCACAAAGAGCAGCAGCTTGGGATCGAGTCTGCTTGGGTGCCCCCATTGCAAGCTGCTTGCTCAGGGGGCACTCAGCAGGAAGAGGGGTGCGGGTGGGACCCGAGAACAGGAGGATCTGGGCTGCTCTGTGCAAAAACCACCAAGTATAATATGTATGTTATTTTAAAAAGAAAAAAATCATTGCCTTTTATATCACTTTAAAGCCCAAGCTAAAGCAAGCTTTTTTTCTCTCTTTAAATCAGCACAACGGATAGTACTTTTTATCAATGCAAAGTGTCCCTTGTGCTGATGGCTGTAGCTTTGGTTGAAATCCAAAGTCCTCGGACCCCACCTTCTTTACCCCGCCAGTTGTAGTCCTCTGGTGCTACAGATGTTAATAGAGCCGAGGAACCAATGGGAGGCACTTCTCAAGAGTAAAAAGATTATTACTGCCCTTCCCACCCCCTTCTCCATTCATAAAAGCTGTATTCTAGCATCTATGAATGAAAAGCAATCTATGAACGGAGGAGACATACCTTTAATTCATCTGCCTGTCCTCTATTCATAAATAGCTTTCCATACAGCACAGGAAGATTACATCTGTGGGGATAGGGAGGGGTTCAAAGGACTTTGGATTTCAACTAAAGCAGAAGCTATCAGCACAAAGGGCACTTTGCATTGATAGAAATTATGGTCCCTGCTGATACTGTATATATATGTAACAGGAGTCACTCTTGGGCACAGATTGAGCCAGGAAATACAGGGACATACGTTGGATTGTTTTAACATAGACAGTAATCTGCAATATATTCTTTAATGTCTGTAAAGAATATTCTGACCCTACCGGTCAATATTGACTCTTTTCAATGATTAGCCCTGGCTAGTGAGTTGTTAAATGAGGCTGGCTATTGAAAGGCCTTTCATTGTGTGATAACACTGTTTAAAGCCCATTGATGCTCAGGTGTGAATACCTTTTTGTCGGAGACAGACCGTCTGTCTAAAGATGTGGATTGAGGAGAAATCATTGTGTGATGGTGTTTTGTTTGAATTCTGTTAATGAATAAATGTGACTTCTCAGGTGCAGTGATTAGGTCATGTTAATTATAGACCGGTGCCGAAATGTCTGGAATGTTTAGCAATTAGCCATCTGAAGGTGTATTGAAGCCCCCCCAGGGTGTGATGTGTGGGTGGAGAGTTTGATTGTTCCTGTGATCACTGAAACATGCCTTGAAAACTGTATATAAACTTGAGAGCTAACCATTAAAAGTGTTCATACATTTTGAAGCAGAGAATAGAGCTGTCAGTCTAATTTTCTGGGGAATTGATATGGATCGTGCCTGCTGGTTTGTCTGTGTGTCGGATAAGCTGATGGAAGGTTGTAAACGGTGGTGACCGTTAAAAAAAATATATATATTGTAACTAAATGTAGGTGTAGCGCCTGGTTACTTTCCAGAACCGGTGTTAGTGTAAATTTAGAGGGGGTCAGAGAGTTAAGTAACTCTGACCATGTTAATTGGTTCAAATTTGAAGCCTCTGTCTCAGCTTTGGCTGTGCTGTGGGCTCACGCTGTCGTTCTGGGGTTCTGATTGAACCCCAGGCCGACAGGTGGCAGCAGTAGAGTCAAGGATTTGGATGCTTTTTCCCAGCGGCCTATCAGGAGGAGGGTTGCCTCGCTGGCCGTAAACAACGCCATAAACCAGGTGGTCAGTGGGAGTAGAAAAAAAAAAAAGACATAATTGGTTTCAGTGAGAGAAATGGTGCCCAATCACTGGTGTCAGTAGAGGAATAGTGCTCCATTATTGGTGTCAGTGGGAGAAATAGAGCCCCATCATTGGTTTCAGTGGGAGGAATAATGCCCCATCATTGGTGTCAATAAAAGGAATAGTGCCTTATATCAGTGGAAGGAATAATGCCCCGCGGGCTGCAGTTTGGAGATCTGGAGATCCCTGTCTTAGAAGAACACTCCTGAACATTGAGCTGGGAATTTTAGTTGTAGAGCAAGTTTAACAGATGTTTATATTTTGAGGAAATAGCCTCGTTGTTCTCCCTCTGCACAGCCACAAAAGGAATAGTCAAAGGTGGCATTCGATGTACCCAAGTCTGTCTTTCAAGAAACTTAATTACATACCTGGTGAATTACTAGAATATGTGAAGTTTAAGATTGAATCAGTTCTTTGTAGCCTTCAGTGCTTTTATTATAATATTCCTGTGGAGACACTGTACCATGACTCATCTACTTGATATCAAAAGTTCAAAATAAGAAGGATAAAGAAGTTTATAAGGTTTCTTGTTTTTTTAGAGAAACTTCAAGCACAATATAAAAGGAAATAAAAAAAAAATAAAAAAAAAAAGCTCACTAAAAGGTCCTGCAGAACTCGGAACTATTCGAATAAAACAAATACTGATATTTTACTCAAGTTTGGTCTGTAGCAATAAATACTATATGAATTACCATCAGGGGGGATTTGCCATCCCTGTCCTTGGCATTGACCTCAGCTCCAGCTCTGATTAAACTGCGTGCAATGTCTGTGTTTCCAGTTACAGCAGAAACCCTCATCAGCGGAGTCCATTTTAAATGCCTGTCTCTGGAATCTACCTAAGAAAAAAAAAAGTATATGCACAATACCTTAGCGTTAAGATTAGACAATAACAATGAGAATAATAATTATAAAAAACTATTCTAGCAGTCTCAGAAAGCTAATACTAATAATATATTGATAATTACAAATCTATATAAAAATTTAAATTGGGAACAGAAAGCTCCTGTAAAATTATCTTTTTACTTACCCAACACCCCCCCCCCCCCCCCAAAAAATAAATAGTAGAATCTTTGCTCTGTTGCAGAGCAAAGCCACTTGAAGAATCCTAATATTCAACCCTTACAGGATTGTCAGATGTCTGGTACCCTATTACGCTCTGTAGTTCCTCCTGTCACCCCCGTCCTCCTTAGCCAAACATAGTAATAATGAGTGGGCTAGCAGGGGGGGGGGGGCACAGGCATCTGACAGAACCCAATGCATAGAGAAAGTATGCCACTGCTCCAGGTGGGTCTGCCGCTTCAATCCTCTAAACCTTGCATATGTTCATGTGCAAGATCAGATCGTTTTGCTATGCACATTAAAAAGTGAAAGGAATTCAGACAGCTGCATTCCAGATAAACTTACCCGCCTTTATTGAAAATGTAAAAACACCATAATACAGCAAAAAACATGGTGGGGGCAGAGAAAAAGTCAATGCGTTTCACACTATAATCAGCACATACTCGTGACATGGCGAATTCACGAGTAAGCACTAATATAGCACGAAACGTGTTGACTTTCTCTCTCCCCACGCTTTTTTTTCCAATAAAGACAAATACGATTTTTTGGAGCTTAGCTGTCCGGATTACTTTCACTTTCTACTGTACAACACAAAGCATGTTAGAAGCTGAAGATTCTGCATCCACTAGCTCTTCAAGGGAGTGAAGATCAGTAGTTCAGGCAGTGGGACAAGTAAGTATGAAGTATTTTCTTTACAGGGAGATCTTTTACGTAGTTGTTATTACTGAGTGCTCTTTGAAAGTAAATCTGTCACTAGAATGTTTGGATGTTAAGATTCTTCATGTGGGCTTGATCTGTAACAAGAGTGAAGATTCTACTAAGGTGAATAGGTCTGGTAAATATAAAGTCTCTCTTTTACAGGAACCTTTTCTTTTTTCTTTTAGCAATTCTAAGGTGGAACTCCAGGCCCGTAGCTAAAACTGTTGAAATTCATACAGGTTTCCCGTTTTAACAGTTAAAGAATTTGTAATACAGATCTTGTGCTCGAGAAGCCTCTTCTGGTCAGAATTAGAGTTGAGTTCAGGTGTCCTCCGAACTCCTCACTAACCTGAAATTCATAATACTTGTATTTATTTTTTGTACTCCAATGAGCTGCAGACTGGGTCATACTCTGCCACACAACTCATGTAAGCTGGGGGAGAGAAGAATGACCCAGCCCACAGCTCACTGGAGTGTGGAAAAAAGCAGAATTTGGGGTCAGAGATGAGTTCGGAGGACACCCAAGCTCATCCCTAATCCGAACTAGAGATGTTCATTTCAGGCTCAGGTCTGAACCCAGCGGACATTCTTTCAAAAAACCTATTGCACAGATGTTGGTGTGCAGCAAATTTTTACCACTTAGTCTACATGTTCACGGTTGCGAGCCGGAGCTTGCACCCAGCCTTTCCATTTTGGTGGATTATTACACTCACCTGGAGCAGCGATCTGTCTAATTTCTCCTGTCATTCTTGGTACAATGAGCAGTGGGCAGGGGACTTTCTGTTCTGCAGTTGATGCTACAAAGGGGCAGGGATGCTTATGACATTGACCTAATAAGCCCACATGGCTATTATAGGTCAATGTCTACTCCCTGGATAGAGGTCAGTGTGTTGGTACTCTGTCAAAACAGGAGGTTGAATTACTGGACCAACAAGACAAATTGCTTGAGTGGGAAACACAGATGTCACCCGTCTGGCTGTAGAATGTGGAAAATGTGTAAATCACAAGTTTGGCTGAACAAGATATCAAATCAATCCCCCAGGTTTAAAAAGGCATTAAACATGAAGAATGTCCTGTACATTTCAGCTTTATATTTAGTGATTTGCCCAAAGTGTTTTCCAATAATAACGACGATGATGATTATACGTTACTATGTACAGATAACTCATGTTATAAGTAGAGAAATACTATAACCATAGGCACATCATAATGAATGCTTTCTAAAACAAATGAACTAGTTTATATAAAAAGACAGTATTTGTCACTCTTCCATACGTGAATAGGACAGACCACCCAAAACCTATACATCAAAAATTCCCACCTGTGGCCTTCTACTGTAGCCATGTCAGGGCGTCTCACTTGGACAGTTTTATCTTTTATAATAATTGAACGAATATAAGTTACATTCCTTCCTGATCAACTTTAAGAAGTGAAATTCTATGTGGAAGACAACAGATAAGAGGACTCCGCCAGGGAGAAAATACCACTGGAGTATCTGAGAAATGTAGGAAGCCAGTGGACAACTAAACTCACTGGTGTCTGCCCATAACTGAAATGGCAGATTTAAGTGACCAACGCTTTAAGAACTGCTCCAGTCTAATGTGACTCCATCTACTCTGAACCAGTACTGCAGATAGTGGCAGGTATCATACCTCACAACCGTCATTAATCATCCACTGAATGACCGTCACATGACCTCCATCAACTGCCGAGTGCATGGCAGTACAGCCACTCTTATCCCGAGTCTCCCATGATGCACCTTGTGTTCTTAGATACTGCACAACATCCAGATGTCCAGAGAAGCATGCTAGCATCATACTGCAAAGACATAAAAACTACAAGGTTACAGGTGTTTGTCACCCCCTGTGTTGTGGAAACCGACAATGGTTCACATGACTTACTCCATAATGCGCACATTATCCAGTAAAAAATAACAATATTTAACACCATTTATTGTGGATAGATTTCATACAATACAGGAGCAATTTAGTAATGTCTTAAAGCAAGTACAAAATCCCTTTAAAGGAGGTAGACCACAACTCCATTAGTAATAGTAACTAAAAAAAGTTCATGTTGAACTCCAGGCAAACAGATAGAAGAACTGCTTTATAAGCCAAAAGATGGGTAGTTTTATCTATCCAGGTCTGAGAATTTCAAAGTTCTATCACAAACAGGACAGAAAACCAAATATTTCTCTGCTACAGTTAAGTAATGAAATATGAGAAGCAGGTGGTGGCGCCAACCTTAAGTGTAGATTAAATATCAAATAATAATGAATGTTGTATGGGTGGTATAATAAAGCCAAAACAAAAACAAAAAACAACAAAATTGTTGCGTGGTGATCCAAATAACAAACTGTTCAAAATACTATTCAAGAAACAAAAAAACTCAAAAAGTGTTCAAGTGCTGAGAAATCATTCCATCTCTGCTTCATGCAAAATTGAGTGAATCAATAAATATAAATATAAATATAAATATAGTGCAGTGTGCTTTCAACAAACAGTTTCCATACTGTCAGTAAAAGAGTCTTTATGCAAAAAATCCATGCAAAAATAAATAGATAAATAAAATATTAAAAGTGCTGTGTGCTTCTTCCACGTGAGAGCAACGTAGGTATAAATCTTCTGTGCAAAAAAACGTGCTCGCTCCCTATGGTCCCGCACTCACCAGATACTTGAACCCCTACAGGGGTAACAGGCGTTCACAGTATAAATACTGACAAATCCCTGGATCTTCCCAGAATCTAAAATTCCACCGCTCAGAAGAGGAGGAGACAAATGGATTGCCCAATAGTGTGATATCGTTTTTTAAAAAGGAACAATTTTTATTCACATTTTACAGGGTACTCACAATTTGGTAGAAAGGTTAATACACATAACATAAAAACGTGCTGTAGCTTAGAGTAGCGTCTGCTCTACCGGTTTCGTCGATCTGACGTCATCTGGAGCGCGCCTCTAAGCCCCAGCACTACCTTATTTATATGGGACGTTTATGTCTGAAACGTCCGCCATGTTGTAGTTTTTGAGGACAGAAGTCCAGCCACTAGAGGCCCTATAGTTTAAAAAACCGCATCCGCCATGTTGTAGATTATGGCAGACAGAAGTCCACCTACTAGAGATCTTATAGGATTTTCTGGTGTTAGACTGAGCTCGCAAATGCATCCGCCATGTTGTGGTATTGTGAAGACCGGAGTCCTGAGCTGAAATTACTCTATGTATTTAGGAAAAAAACATCGAGCGTGTCTCCCTATTATGTAAATAAAACAAAACAAAAAACATTCGCCATGTTGTGGTTTTTTGGAGACCGGAGTCCTGTTAAAAAATTACTCTATATATTAAAACAAACGGAATGAAACGAATCTCCCTTGTTATATTAATGAATATACTGTGCGTTTGTAAACAGAACGGTATTGTGGTGCAAATATTTGAATCGTAAAAGCAAGTGTCTTTCAGACATAAAGTGCTACAATAAAGATTACATGATTTTATAGGTCATTGCTATTAGAGCTTGAGAGTTGCATATTAGACCTTAAATAATATAAGTTAAAAACATATGTAAATATTAATATAAAAATATATAAATATATATATAAAAAGGAAGAATAGGATATCTTTAATAGTATATATGTATATTGAAAGTGGAGAGGCTATAAAAAGCAATTAAAATGTATTGAAGATATAAATATTTTTTAAAAACCTGAAAGGTTTCCACAAATGTGGAAAATGTTTACCATGTCGTGTTAGTAAAAAAACTAACAAGAAAAAAACAGATTTCTCCTCAACAACAAATGGTTCCTTACACAAAATAAGAGAACTCATTACCTGTAACAGTACACATGTAACGTATGTTTTAGAATGCCCCTGCCACAAGCAATATGTGGGCAGAACGACAAGAGAATTACATATTAGAATAAGAGAGCATATTGCCAACATAAAAAAGGGTTTCCACAAACACAGTGTGTCCAGACACTTCAGGGATTATCACAACAAAGACCCTGGGTGTATGACATTTTATGGGATAGATAAAATAAAAGAACACTGGAGGGGTGAGGATAAAACTAAAAAAGTATCCCAAAATGAAACCCGATGGATCTATACATTAGATACCCTCCAGCCGGCAGGTATGAACATTGACGTAGATTTGAACTGCTTTTTAACCAATTTTTAACAATTATTTTAATGTCATTGGAAATGTGAGCTGACACATTACAATACTTACCATTTTCACTTATATCTCCATTTATATCTTCAATACATTTTAATTGCTTTTTATAGCCTCTCCACTTTCAATATACATATATACTATTAAAGATATCCTATTCTTCCTTTTTTATATATATATTTATATATTTTTATATTAATATTTACATATGTTTTTAACTTATATTATTTAAGGTCTAATATGCAACTCTCAAGCTCTAATAGCAATGACCTATAAAATCATGTAATCTTTATTGTAGCACTTTATGTCTGAAAGACACTTGCTTTTACGATTCAAATATTTGCACCACAATACCGTTCTGTTTACAAACGCACAGTATATTCATTAATATAACAAGGGAGATTCGTTTCATTCCGTTTGTTTTAATATATAGAGTAATTTTTTAACAGGACTCCGGTCTCCAAAAAACCACAACATGGCGAATGTTTTTTGTTTTGTTTTATTTACATAATAGGGAGACACGCTCGATGTTTTTTTCCTAAATACATAGAGTAATTTCAGCTCAGGACTCCGGTCTTCACAATACCACAACATGGCGGATGCATTTGCGAGCTCAGTCTAACACCAGAAAATCCTATAAGATCTCTAGTAGGTGGACTTCTGTCTGCCATAATCTACAACATGGCGGATGCGGTTTTTTAAACTATAGGGCCTCTAGTGGCTGGACTTCTGTCCTCAAAAACTACAACATGGCGGACGTTTCAGACATAAACGTCCCATATAAATAAGGTAGTGCTGGGGCTTAGAGGCGCGCTCCAGATGACGTCAGATCGACGAAACCGGTAGAGCAGACGCTACTCTAAGCTACAGCACGTTTTTATGTTATGTGTATTAACCTTTCTACCAAATTGTGAGTACCCTGTAAAATGTGAATAAAAATTGTTCCTTTTTAAAAAACGATATCACACTATTGGGCAATCCATTTGTCTCCTCCTCTTCTGAGCGGTGGAATTTTAGATTCTGGGAAGATCCAGGGATTTGTCAGTATTTATACTGTGAACGCCTGTTACCCCTGTAGGGGTTCAAGTATCTGGTGAGTGCGGGACCATAGGGAGCGAGCACGTTTTTTTGCACAGAAGATTTATACCTACGTTGCTCTCACGTGGAAGAAGCACACAGCACTTTTAATATTTTATTTATCTATTTATTTTTGCATGGATTTTTTGCATAAAGACTCTTTTACTGACAGTATGGAAACTGTTTGTTGAAAGCACACTGCACTATATTTATATTTATATTTATATTTATTGATTCACTCAATTTTGCATGAAGCAGAGATGGAATGATTTCTCAGCACTTGAACACTTTTTGAGTTTTTTTGTTTCTTGAATAGTATTTTGAACAGTTTGTTATTTGGATCACCACGCAACAATTTTGTTGTTTTTTGTTTTTGTTTTGGCTTTATTATACCACCCATACAACATTCATTATTATTTGATATTTAATCTACACTTAAGGTTGGCGCCACCACCTGCTTCTCATATTTCACACTTTTTCTCCATTCTGTGGGGATTTTTCTGCAGGGGCAGCCCCTCACACTTATTATATTATATACCTTATTTTTAATTATTCTGTAGCGCAGATTCACATTTTTCCTTTTTACAGTTAAGTAATGCTTAAAGGTCTTAGGCCCCGTACACACGACCGAACATGTCTGCTAAAACTGGTCCGCGGACCAGTTTCAGCAGACATGTTCGGTCGTGTGTAGGCCCGAGCGGACAGGATTCCAGCGTACATTTGCCCGTCGGGCCTTTTTCCAACGGGCAAATATTTCTGAACATGTTTTAAAACATGCCCGCTGGAATCCTGCCTGTCGGACATGTTCGGTCGTCTGTACAGACCTACCGTACATGTCCGAGCGGCCGCCATCCCTCGCATGCGTCGAATGACTTTGCGTGGAAGCATTGAACTGGCAGGGCCGCGCACGTCGCCGCGTCATCGTCGCGGCGACGGCACTGCCTCGTCGCCGCGTATCGAGTACGCGCGGATTTCTGTATGATGGCGAGTACAGCCATCATACAGAAATCCCCGGGCAGACATGTACGCTGAAAACGGTCCGGCGGACCGTTTTCATCGTACATGTTTGCCCGTGTGTACAAGGCCTTATCCTTCCCCCAGCCTGTGATTGGACAGTTTAAAAGAGAAGCAGCAGACAGATGAGCTCATCTCTTTGTTCTCCTCTCCTATGCGCATTCTCCTCATTAGCACATGAGCACTGTAATCCAACGGTCTCTCCTTATGCAGTTTTGTAGAAAATCTCTCTCTCATGGGACTTTTCTTGCAGCAATAGAAATCACACCATGAAATTATATATACAAAATATGAAATCTTTATTGAACGATTCAAAAATGGCTGATCTAAAGAGTACACATCCTAATCTGTAAAATATTTCCTGCTAAACTCACAAGGAGTAGGAATATGATAGGATTAAAATTATTGCATAACCACCAAATCATTCCAACGTGTTTCTACTTATATAAAGTTATACAAGTTGAAACACGTTGATTTGGTGGTTATGCAATTTAATTGTAATCCTTCTATCATATTCCTGCTTCTTGTAAGTTTAGCAGGAAATATTTTACAGATTAGGACGTGAACTCTATAGATCAGCCATTTTTAATTCATTGTTCAATAATGAAATGATATATAAAAAATATGAAATCTTTATATTTCTGCAACAAAGTTCCATGGGAGATATCTTTTCTACAATCCAATAGGGATAGTGCCGCTACCGTACCCATGAAATAACTCTTACTCTTCGCCTCCTTATACCATTTTTCCCTTTTTCAGGCTAAATCCTGCTGTACAGGGAGTACAAGAGTCTGATACCAAGTCAAATTCAGATGCTTTTACTGTTTGTATTAAACATATGTTTATTGATGTATTAAAGCAGTAGTAAATTGTAAAAAAAAGAAAAAAAACAGTCCCCCTGTAGTCTCAAGCCATAATAGTATGCACTGTATAATAGCAAAGTTTGTCAAACGTACCTGTAAAACTTATTTCTCCAATGGCGCCCTGTCACCGGGCTTCCATCTTCACCCAATCTTCCTCCCAGGTTCGCACACTTCACCCATTTGAAAAGGTCAAGCCACGATGACGCCACTCCTGTGTATACGTGCCGGAACCACAATCGAGGCACAGTGTGCATGTGGCGATGCCAATAAACTGGCCCTTTGTTTAGAAAGTTTGGAGACCCCTGTTCTAAACAAAGGGTCAGCTTACTTCCCCTTTAGACTTTAGGGGGGGGGGAGGGGGGACTACTGGAGCCAGTAGTAGTCAAAAATACCCTGGTGTCAGTGGATTAAAAAATGCCTCAGGATTATTTGTCAGTGGGAGTTGGTATTGGTGTGAGCAATAGTGCCAATTTTTGGTATCAGTGGGAGAAATAGTGCCCCATCATTGTGATCAGTAGAAGGAACAGTCCCAGTGAGGAAGAAAAGGTGTCCCATCATTGGCGTCAGTGGGAGGAATAGTGCCTCATCATTGGTATCTGTGGGAGGAATAGTGCCTCATCATTGGTGTCAGTTGAAGGAATAGTGCTCCATCATTGTTATCAGCGCGAGGAACAGTTCCCCATCTTTGGTATCAGTGGGAGAAATAGTGCTATGTTATTGTTTTCAGTGGGAGGAACAGTGCCCCAGGAAGAAAGGAAAGGTGTCCCATCATTAGTGTCAGTGGGCGGAACAGTTCCCCATCTTTGATATCAATGGGAGGAATAGTGCCCCATCATTGTAATCAGTAGGAGGAACAGTTCCCCATCTTTGGTATCAGTGGTAGGAATAGTGTCCCATCGTTGTAATCAGTAGGAGGAACAGTTCCCCATCTTTGGTATCAGTGGTAGGAATAGTGTCCCATCATTGTAATCAGTAGGAGGAACAGTTCCCCATCTTTGATATCAATGGGAGGAATAGTGCCCCATCATTGTAATCAGTAGGAGGAACAGTTCCCCATCTTTGGTATCAGTGGTAGGAATAGTGCCCCATCATTGTAATCAGTAGGAGGAACAGTTCCCCATCTTTGGTATCAGTGGTAGGAATAGTGCCCCATCATTGTAATCAGTAGGAGGAACAGTTCCCCATCATTAGTATCAGTGGTAGGAATAGTGCCCAATCATTGTTACCAATGGGAAGAACAGTTCCCCATCTTTGGCATCAGTGGGAACAACAGTTCCCCATCATCTTTTGTATATAGTGGTAGGAATAGTGCCCCATCATTGTAATCAGTATGAGGAACAGTTCTCCATCTTTAGTATCAGTGGGAGGAATAGTGCCCCATCATTGTAAATCAGGAGGAGGAACAGTTCCCCATCTTTGGTATCAGTGGGAGGAAAAGTGCCCCATCTTTAGTATCAGTGGGAGGAATAGTCCCCAATCATTGTTATCAGTGGGAGGAATAGTTCCCCATCTTTGGCATCAGTGGGAGGAATAGTACCCCATCATTGTAATCAGCAAGGGTCATGTCTGGCCCACAGGTCGCACTTTGAAGACCACTGTTCTAACCAACTCGACCATGGCTTTACAGCCTTTTACTTTACAACCGAGTTTCCTTTGTTTTCTTTCCTTTGAGAACATCTACAGAAGATATAAGTAACACTACATCCAAGGAATGATATCAAGGAAGGCGAAAAACCTCATCAGAGCATGATCCAATTTGCTACAGCAGGGGGAAAATTCCCTTTTCCCCCCCTGAAAAAGATTTATTCCTAGAGGCAGGGATCTGCTCATATTAATACCACAGGCAGGGGATATTTCTGCAAGTACTTTCACGCGGTGTACGGTCTGTGTCCTTTGCAGTGTGCACGTAAAGCTAGCGATTCTCATATTTATTCCTAGAGGCAGGGATTTCAGAACGCACATTCAGTGCTGCTGGAGGCTTTGTAACCGATCACAGGGTGCGCCTCTCCACCGACTCGGTCAATCGACTGACCTTCATAAAAATGAATCAGGCTTGGATCACCACCAGCTACCAAGCACCTGATGCTGATGTAACTGAATGATTTTTTTTAAAATATCAGATCCCTTCAAGACTGCCTATGCAGATGCTGAGTGACTATCCTGTTATGCTGAGTGACTATCCTTTTCCTCCTCAATGATCATGCTGATAGCTTGTAAGAACATTTTTGGTTCTGGGCACCGCCACCAGTGCCTAAGGCCCAATTGTTCCGCCCCTGTTTAACAGGGCAGTGTAATTAAAAATGTTGATGCAATACTTTGCAGCGGGCTCATTCCTGCGCTCCAACTAGAGTATCTGTGAGGGGTTGCAGTGTTGTGGCACCAGCACCAGTGCCTAAGGCCCAATTTTTCTGCTCCTGTTTAACAGGGGCGTGTAATTACAATTCTTGATCTAATATTTTACAGCAGGGCCCATTCCTGTGCCCACCAAGAGTAACTGTGAGGGCTTACAGAGTTGTGGCACCACCACCACCACCAACAAAGGCCCAATTTTTTTGCCCCTGTTCAACAGGGTCATGGAATTACAATTCTTGATCTAATATTTCACAGCAGGGCCCATTCCTGCGCCCACCAAGAGTAACTGTGAGGACTAACAGTCTTGTGGCACCAGCGCCAGCACCAAAGGCCCAATTTTTCTACCACTGTTCAACAATGGCATGTAATTACAATTCTTGATATAATAGTTCACACAGCAGGGCGTTCCAGCGCCCACCAAGACTAACTGCGAGAGCTTACAGTATTGTGGCAACACCAACACCTAGGGCCCAAATTTCTGCAGAGTATATATGGCAGGGCCCTACTTTCAAACATCCAACTTACAAACGAATCCTACTTGCAAACGGAAGGAGACAACAGGAAGTGAGAGGAAATCTACCCCTAGGAAGGGAAATTCTCTTCTGTAAGAGGTGTCTCCTGTCCACTGATGCTTTTTCTTACCAATCCTTGTTTCACTAAAAAACCCAAATTTTCTAAAAATTATTTGTCATTGTGACAGAAAGTGAATTGCAATCTTCTGAACAAATGCACACAGACAGCAAAACAAATGTTACAGGGGTGATAACTCTTCTCTATGTTTTCAGAAGCTTTAAAATAGATTTTATGGCTGGAGCTACACTTTTAAAAAAGTACCAGTTCAAAATTACAAACAGATTCTACTTAACAACAAACCTACAGTCCCTGTCTTGTTTGCACCACCTGTATACTACTGTCAAAGTATATAGGGCCAAAAGGTAATGACCTGGGGGTAGGGGGGCAGGGAAACCCATGCTATTTTCCCTCAATGATTTTCATCCATATTGCAGGGACCAGACATTACATTAAAGCCGCAAGCAGTTTTAAATGACTTTTTTCTTATACTAATCTCATTTTGTGCAGGGACAGTTCTAAACACGTGCCACTTCACAGGCACACTATAGACACCCAGCAGGTACGATATTTAAAGGAATTTTTCAAATTTTTTTTCACTTTAAGCATCATTAAAATCACTGCTCAAGAAAAAAAAATGACCGTTTTTCAAACTTTTTTTTCCATTGATACCTGTTCCCTGGGGCAAGACCCGGGTTCTCAACCCCGTTTTACGACAATAACTTGCATATTAGCCTTTAAAATGAGCACTTTTGAATTCGAACGTTCGAGTCCCATAGACTTCAATGGGGTTCTAAAAGTTTGCGCAAACGTTTGGTCCGTTCGAAGGTTCTGGTGCGAACCGAACGGGGGGTGTTCGGCTCATCCCTATTCAGCAGCTGCTTTGCTGCCAGAAAGGATAAGAGTTCATGGTACTGAGACAAACACATAATGCTCTTTTCTGGATGCTGTTGGAAGACAGAACAGGTTTACATGAAGGCGAGCGAACATCATCGGGGCAGAGTGATGTTCCCATGGTCAGGCTCCCTGTCACCTGTTTACTAAACACCTTATGGGAAATAATCTCTGAAGACACATGGCTGCCCATTAAAGTGAGCTAAACACACAGTTGTGCTGCAGGGGAATCCTGGCTGTCTGTTTTATCTGGAGCACAGTGTTCGGTCTCATTATATTGATGTAGAAAGGTGAAGTGCACCCATAAACACTCTGTTATATTGTATCTGCAGACCATCAGCTGCTGGACAGCGACAAATCCCGGCATACTTAGCTACGTGACCCGCAGCTTGTGACAGAATAAGTTATATTAAAGTGGACCTGGCATTAGATAGACTTTTATATGTTCTGTGCTTGCGTGATAAAGGTATTTTGGAAGTGTAAAACTTTCAGTTATTTAATGCCTCAAAGATCCCAGTAATTTCTGAGCATGCCTTCATCTCCCTTTCTCTCCAGAAAGACAGAGCCATCTTTGTTCTGTCAATATCCAGGATCACCATCTACTCCCTGGACCAAGATGATACAATCATATACATCCTGGTGGCTGTATTCAAAAATGTCTGACACAGAGCAGCCCCTGCTCTAGGCTCTCACCTAGAGATATTGGCAGTGAGAGGACTTTGGGAGAGGGGACTGAGGAAATACTTTCTCCTGCATGCAGCAGATTGATGACATCATCACAGCCTAGGCAAAATCATGTGGCTGGAGCTCGAGAACTGATTTCAATGAAAAAAGGGTGAAGATTTTTTTTTAAATTGTATTGTTCCTGGATATTGCTTCTGTAAAGGTGCTGCAGCAACCGGCAGCTGGAAACTGGAACATACATGACCCAGTGTAGATATTTGCCAGCACACCACGGATCTTCGAAATATTTTTCCAAATATTCTTCCAAATATTTTTTTTATTAAAAAGCATGATCACATCACAAGCGATAAACCACAATGTTTGGGAGCCGCACAGGACCCCTTAGTCAGGCATGTGATGACATCACATACCAGACAAAGGGGCCCTGCATGGTTCCGAAACCTTCCACTCTGTTGCTTGTGATGTGATCATGCTTTAATAAAAAATAATTTGGACTTAACTTCGAAGATCAGTGGTGTGCTGGCAAATATCTACACTATGTCAGAAATATTTACACAGACTTGTGAGGCTTTATTCAAACCTAGTCGGTCTGTTGCAGTTGACTTAGTTCATTATTATGCTAAATCTGACTTAGTACATTATTATGCTAAATCTCCTGCGCGGCAATGTGTGTCCCTGTGTGACTACCTAACTTATTGAAGCCTGCCTACACCACTATACAATTCCCACACTTAAAGTAAACGTAGTTCTTTTTTTTAGAAAAAATGACTAATTGCACGTGCATTATGTTGTGTATAAAGATGTGTTGTGCTAAGGCAGTCTCTTCAACTCAATGGGCTGCCAATGCACCACAATGAACCAAAAATAGGATCTGCAATATTTTTACCATGCGAATGACCATAAGCTCTTCACCCCAACAATAGCTGAACTTAAGCAGGTCAAATGTGATCAATTCATTTTAATGGATCCATCTTTAATGAAATGAAAATGCTTAGGAGGTCTAGTAGTACCAAAGCTGCACAGAATCCAGACCCCAAGGCTAACATTTATACAGCCTTGTTTATAATAAAGTACTACAAAAGAGCTATAATCCTGTGTGACCAGTAGTATTGTGTTTACTGTTGGTTGGGGAGGAGTAATGGAAAATCTAGTGGATTGCTATTCACAGAGCTGTGCATATGAACATTCTGCTTTTCAGCTTCTTACGAAGGTTTCATGTCTGTTTGGTCTAAAGTGCACTTTCATTGAAGTCTACCACTGTAACTGATGTAAGTATGTTACAGTGAACCTGTGGCCGGAGTATCGACATTCAAGTCTCTAAATATTCTTAGCAAGCAGGAAATTATAATTACAACAAAACCTTCTGTAACTGCAGGCCTTTAGGAGCAATGTTATGCTCAAAGTTCACAAGAGAGATGATATGCTATTCAGTTTCTAAGCAGCTTTAGCTCCCCAAGCTTCAGAGTCTGTATTATGAACTTTAAGGATGAATTGTTCCATAATGCCTGTAGTTACAGAGGCCAGTGGGACCTATTTTAAAGCAATTTTTCTGTTTAAAAATAAGAAAACACTTGAATATATCCACAGGTTTACTTTAAAACAGGCACAAATGGGTGCCTGCACTAACCTTATAACGTCTTCTAGAACAAAAACTAGTTGGGGTACTCCGTTTTAGAAATACCAACCTAAATAAAACCTGTATTTTCCCCCATACAGGCAAGAGTAGAAGGGTTGACTTGATAACTGAGCCCCTCCTGTTGATCATAAGCCCTCTCACACATTCCTGCTGCCTTGTTCACCTATAAGTCCCTAAAAAAAAAAAAAAAAAACCCATTATGGTCAGAGCTTACATACAGTAGGACTAAGGACCTCCCTCTGACTACACATCGTTTGGAACCTGGTGACTGACCACCCATTGCTCCTTTGAGGGAGCACGGGAATAGATTCACATGCCCCCTATACACATAAGCAGCAGGCACTTCACAGGGCTCCAAAAGACAATCAGGAGCAGCAGGGGTATGTGGGGAAGCTAAAATATCAGCAAACAAAGGGCTTGGTTATCAACCAATTATATTACTTTGCCTTGAATACAAAGTAATGGATATACTAACAGCCCAATTGGCTTTTGGTTTGTGTCTATGACATTGGTTTGAGACACTTCTGAGATGATGCAAAATTAATTGACAGACAACATTTGACCTGCAGTTGACTCCCATCTGAGCTGCATTTGACTTGCATCAAGTAGCTTTTGCATTCTGATAAACTTGTATGGGGATGCAAATGTCCATTGGCACAGTCCCAAATGAAGGTTTAGAATCTCTCTCAGATCTCTATTTTTTGTTATTTTGTCCCCTGTTGGGAAATTTCCCTTCACATTCGGTGTGCTCACTGGAACAAGAAACAAAGGCAAGGGAACAGGTAATAAGAGGAAACTGGAGATATAACCAGCATGTTTCCTTGATTCTGAGCCGAAGTAAACTTCACTCTAAAGGTTTCTGACTCTTCTATGGTTTGCTGATCTACATACGCCTTTTCTGTGTCACTCAATATATTGAAGCCAGAGGGGCTGTCATAAGTCCTGAGGGGGACAGTGCAGAAGTAGCTAGAAGAGAGGAGCCACCAATCATGTGAAGAACAGACGCTGCAATCAAATGAAGTATGACTTCTACTGTGTGTGTGTGTGTGTGTGTATATATATATGTGTGTGTGTGTGTGTGTGTGTGTATATATATATATATATATATATGTGTGTGTGTGTGTGTGTGTGTGTGTGTGTGTGTGTATGTGTATGTGTATGTGTATGTGTATATATATATATATATATATATATATATATATATATATATATATATATATATATATATATATATATATATATATATATATATATATATATATATATATATATCTCACATATACATACATACATACACAAAACTTAGTGTCTAACATTCATTAGAACTTGACTTGTGTAACTGCAGTCACACAGTAAAATCAAGTGGATCTTGAAGCTGTTGTAAACTTAATTCCACTTTGTATTGAGACTTTCTTTCTGTCCAAAACTAAATTAAATTCCACTAAATATTTTATCAGCTCTATATCAAGGAGGCAGCTCTGAAGGAAAATCAAATTTGATGTACCAGAATTTCTGTAAGTAAATTGTTTGTCATGCAATATGTACATTGTTAACTAAAACACACAGATTTTGCTTCCTATGAATAGACAAACAAGCTGACTGACACATTTCTACTATTCCATCTGCTGCAAAATCTATATCAGATGTATAGACCAGATGTATAACAGGAAATCAAATACCATGCCAATAATTACTATCTGTTTATCATTTGCTGCCTATCTTGTGTCTTTTTGCTTACACAGGCACTTTTAGAATCCAGTACATGGCAAGATGGCACTAAGTGGACTGGGACAATATTCGATAGATAGAACATTCCGTAGCCACAGCTGTCTCTATGCCTCCTTTGCAGTGACTTCTGAAACCCTTGGTCATACCACACAAATAAAAGACAGTGTGACTTACGTGCACAGGAATTCTGTACAATATGTAAAACAATTGTGATGCTCTGCAGAGTACCTTGCAGACACTACAATGAAGACACTTGCAAATATACCACTTTTGCAAAATATAGTTTTGGAGTGGGTGTAGGCATTGATACTACCATGATTGCCACAAGCTTCTGGATTCCATGCTAAACAGCTGCACTGCTGAGTAAAGTACACTCAGAACAGGCACCATTCAGAGAACACTTTGTAATTTCTCAATGATTGGACAAGGTGGGAATCTTGACATTAGCGCCCAGTCTCTCCACTTTGTCCAATGAGAGAACACTCTGCATTCATTGAGAAGACGCAAAGTATTCCCTAAATGGAATACTGTTGAGCATGCAACCTCCTGTGTTCACCAAGCCCTAAGCTCAAGACAGCCACTCAGCTTTAGAACCAGAAGCTAGTGGAGATCACTGAAGTAGCAGTGCCTATAATAGGTAAAGGACTGCCTAAGCACCCTCACATAGAGGGAAGCACACCGCTGGAATTCCAGACAGAACACTTAACATTTCAAAATTTTCCCTATAACTTCACTTCCCCCATTCCAACATACCTGTTCTTTCCACTTCCATTACCCTTGTGTACATTTGCTCCATATTCAACCAGTAACTTCACCAGTCTAAGAAAACACAGCAAGAAAAAACAGCTCAGTCAAAAATAATTTATCACAATCTTGTACCATAAAGGTACACCAGTAACAAAGAGATGGCCCCTGGCTCCACCTATAACTGGCCTTCACAGCAAAGAGCACATGGAAGGGCAAACGCATGAAAGACAAAACCAGAGAAAATGGATGTGTTGGGGGGGGCATCTCTTTGTTACTGGTGTAAATTTGGTTAGGGGACACACAGGGCGGCTTTGCTGCCATTGTGCTATGTGCTGGGTGTCCAATATGCCCCTGTGTCTTTAACCACTTAAGCCCCGGACCATATTGCTGCCTAAAGACCCAAGGTGTTTTTACAGTTTGGGACTGCGTTGCTTTAACAGACAATTGCGCGGTCGTGCGACGTGGCTCCCAAACAAAATTGGCGTCCTTTTTTCCCCACAAATAGAGCTTTCTTTTGGTGGTATTTGATCACCTCGGCGGTTTTTATTTTTTGCGCTATAAACAAAAATAGAGCGACAATTTTGAAAAAAATTCAATATTTTTTACTTTTTGCTATAATAAATATCCCCCAAAAACATATATAAAATTTTTTTTTTCCTCAGTTTAGGGCGATACGTATTCTTGTACCTATTTTTGGTAAAAAAAATCGCAATAAGCGTTTATCGATTGGTTTGCGCAAAATTTATAGCGTTTACAAAATAGGGGATAGTTTTATTGCATTTTTATTATTTTTTTTTTTTTTACTACTAATGGCGGCGATCATCGATTTTTTTCGTGACTGCGACATTATGGCGGACACTTCGGACAATTTTGACACATTTTTGGGACCATTGTCATTTTCACAGCAAAAAATGCATTTAAATTGCATTCTTTACTGTGAAAATGACAGTTGCAGTTTGGGAGTTAACCACAGGTGGCGCTGTAGGATTTGGTGTACACTGTGTGTGTGTTTACAACTGTAGGGGGGTGTGGCTGTAGGAATGACGTAATCGATCGAGTCTCCCTATATAAGGGATCACTCGATCGATGCAGCGTCATAGTGAAGCACGGGGAAGCTGTGTTTACATACGGCTCTCCCCGTTCTTCAGCTCCGGGGAGCGATCGCGACGGAGCGGGTATAAACAAATAGCCGCGCCGTCGTCCCGGATCGCTCCCCGAGGGGACCCAACCGCCGCAAGTCGCTGGGGGGGTCCCGATCGGACCCCCGACCCACGTCTAGGCAGGGACGTACAGGTACGCCAATGTGCCTGTACGTGCCATTCTGCCGACGTATATGTACATGCGGCGGTCGGGAAGTGGTTAAGGAGGATTGGGCTACCTCCAGGCCCACCTGCCCCTTATCTATCCATTAGAATGTATGCGCTCCCATTGTGGAGACTCTCATCAATTTAGAAGGTTTAGGACTGCAAGTAATACAGGGTGCTGTGAAGAGGCCTTGCAGCTTACGCATGCGTTTGCAAATTTGTGCCAACTAAACCCATTTTTTTTAAGGAATACTGTTAGACAGGTTAATTTGGTTGGTAAGCCGACTGGCTGGTGAGTTGAGCTGGGAAATTTCTCTGGTTTTGTATCATAAATGTACCCACAGAAATTAAACCAGTCTGACAGTAGCCATTCTAACACATTCATTGGATAGCTGACCAAGGGTGTGTTGTACAACTCCAAGAGTCAGAAGAATTCTGTCCTCACAAAAAGCTGTAGGTAGTGAAGTATCAGGATACAAAATGTATATCTTCAAGGGAAACTATTATCCCGCGTACACACGGTCGTTTTTCAGCATGAAAAAAAACGTTGTTTTTAAAAATGTCATTTAAAATGATTGTGTGTGGGCTTCACATTGTTTTTCGGCTTCTGAAAAACGACAAAAAACAAAAACAGAAAAAAAAAATCGAACATGCTGCATTTTTTAATGTTGTTTTTTTGTTTTTTGTCGTGTTGTTAAAAAACTATCGTGTGTGGGCTAAAACGACGTTTTAAACCCGCGCATGCCCGGAAGCGAGTTATGAGACTGAAGCGCTCGTTCTGGTAAAACTACCATTCATAATGGAGTAAGCACATTCATCACGCTGTAACAGACAAAAAAGCGCGAATCGTCATACTAACACGGAATCAGCTAAAAGCAGCCCAAAGGCGAATAGAACTTCCCCTTCAGAGTGCCGTCGTACGTGTTGTACGTCACCGCGCTTTGCTCATCATTTTTCAAAAACGATGGTGTGTGGGCAACATCGTTTTTAATGATGAAGTTGGAAAAACTTCATTTTTCGGACATGCTGAAAAACTACGTTTTTTTTCATGCCGAAAAACAACCGTGTGTACGCGGCATTACAGTTCCTGATAACATTTATTACACATTTCTAAACTAAAAAGGTCAATCCTTTAATGTCTGTATAAAATATTTATTTTACAAAGAAAAATTTAGGTTGATTTACTAAAACTTAGGTGTGCAAAATCTGGTGCAGTCCAGCATAGAAACCAATCAGCTTCCAATTTTTTTGTCAAAGCCTAATTAAACAAGTTAAAAGATGATTGGCTACTAGGACTTTAAAAGGTACCACACCAAAAATAAATCGACAAAAATTCAAATTTTTATTGTACAAAACCTTAAATGCGCCTTTTATTTTTATTTGTTTTACTTTTTGGGGGAAATCAGGTGTTTATCAGCCTTCTTTGTCTGGCGAAGTCAATTTAGCAGTATGGGGAATTTCCTGAAATCAACTGAATACATTATAGGCTGGCGGATGTATACGATGTATATTTGAAGTCCATTAGGATATATATGGCCTTAAAGGGATAATATCTATTATATATTTGGGGAATAGGGGTGTAGTTCAGAAATCCCTGGGCCACAGCAGCATTGATCAGATACAGCCCCCCATATATGCTACTTATCGTTAACCCTTTGCATGTAATCTGAACATATTATAAATTTGACACATTTCTTAGACTTTCTTGGGGTCCTTTTTTTCATCTTTCTGCCCCTTTTTTTATCTTTTGTATGGTTATTTTATAGGACTTGTACCGGCTCCTTTTCAACTGAGATAGCCTCTAGTTTTTGATTGGCAGAGTAGTTTTTTTTCCATGTGGTGGCACTATGGGCCAGATTCACGAAGAATTGCGGCCGTGTAACCTAAGCCGTTTACGTTACACCGCCGCAAGTTTTCAGTGTAAGTGCCTGATACACAAACCACTTACCTGTAAACTTGTGGCAGTGTATCGTAAACACGTCCGGCGCAAGCCCGCCCCATTCAAATGGGGCGGGTACCATTTAAATTAGGCGCGCTCCCTCGCCGGACGTTCTGTGCATTCTCCGTTCGCAATTTTCCCGACGTGCTTTGCGCGAACTTACGTTGGCCCGACGTGTTTGTGAATCGCCACGTGCGTAACGTACTTACACCGAAAAAAAAAAAAAATCAAAAGCGACGTGGGAACGACGGGCATACTTTAACATGGTGGAGTAATTTTACACCATGTTAAAGCACACCTAACTTTGCGACGGGAAAAAAAGACTTGCGCCGACGTAACAACGGGAAAAACCTTTGTGGATCGCCGTAACTGCTAATTTGCATACCCGACGCTGGAATACGACGCAAACTCCCCCCAGCGGCGGCCGAAGTATTGCATCCTAAGATCTGACGGTGTAAGTCAATTACACCTGTCGGATCTTAGGGCTATCTATGCGGAACTGATTATATGAATCAGTCACATAGATACACTCAGATACGACGGCGTATCAGGAGATACGCCGTCGTATCTGTTCTGTGAATCTGGCCCTAGGTCTTTAATTCTGGAAACAAGCTACATGTCATGCACATTTTTATAGCAGGCAATTTACAGGGACTTAAAAAAGTATTCACACCACTTGAAATTTTCCACATTTTGTCATTTTACAACCAAAAACATAAATGTATTTTATGCGACAGACCAACACAAAGTGGCACGTAATTGTGAAGTGGAAGGAAAGTGATAAATGATTTTCAAAATTCTTTACAAATAAATATGTGAAAAGTGTGGGGGGTACATTTGTATTCAGTCAATACTTTGTCAATACTTTGTAGAACCTCCTTTCACTGCAATTACAGCTGTAAGTCTTTTTGGGTATTTATCTACCAGCTTTGCACATCTAGAGAGAGTGACATTTTTGTCCATTCTTCTTTGCAAAATAGCTCAAACTCTGTTAGATTGGATGGAGAGCGTCTGTGAACAGCAATTTTCAAGTCTTACCACAGATTCTCATTTGGATTTAGGTCTGGACTTTGTCTGGGCCATTCTAATATATTAATATGCTTTGATATAAACCATTCCACCATTCCATTGTAGCTCTGGCTGTACAGTACAGACCAAAAGTTTGGACACACCTTCTCATTCAAAGAGTTTTCTTTATTTTCATGACTATGAAAATTGTAGATTCACACTGAAGGCATCAAAACTATGAATTAACATATGTGGAAATTATACATAACAAAAAAGTGTGAAACAACTGAAAATATATTTCATATTCTAGGTTCTTCAAAGTAGCCACCTTTTGCTTTGATTACTGCTTTGCACACTCTTGGCATTCTCTTGATGAGCTTCAAGAGCTAGTCACCTGGCGCAGCACCCCATCACTCTCCTTCTTGGCCAAATAGCCCTTACACAGCCTGGAGGTGTGTTTGGGGTCATTGTCCTGTTGAAAAATAAATGATGGTCCAACTAAATGCAAACCGGATGGAATAGCATGCCGCTGCAAGGTGCTGTGGTAGCCACGCTGGTTCAGTATGCCTTCAATTTTGAATAAACCCCCAACAGTGTCACCAGCAAAGCACCCCCACCCCATCACACCTCCTCCTCCATGCTTCACGGTGGGAACCAGGCATGTAGAGTACATCCGTTCACCTTTTCTGCGTCGCACAAAGACATGGGGGTTGGAACCAAAGATCTCAAGTTTGGACTCATCAGACCAAAGCACAGAATTCCACTGGTCTAATGTCCATTCCTTGTGTTCTTTAGCCCAAACAAGTCTCTTCTGCTTGTTGCCTTTCTTTAGCAGTGGTTTCCTAGCAGATATTCTACCATGAAGGCCTGATTCACACAGTCTCCTCTTAACAGTTCTAGAGATGTGTCTGCTGCAAAAGGTGGCTACTTTGAAGAACCTAGAATATGAAATATATTTTCAGTTGTTTCACACTTTTTTGTTATGTATAATTCCACATGTGTTAATTCATAGTTTTGATGCCTTCAGTGTGAATCTACAATTTTCATAGTCATGAAAATAAAGAAAACTCTTTGAATGAGAAGGTGTGTCCAAACGTTTGGTCTGTACTGTATGTTTAGGGTCGTTGTCCTGCTGGAAGGTAAACCTCCGCCCCAGTCTCAAGTCTTTTGCAGACTAACATGTTTTCTTCAAAGATTGCCCTGTATTTGGTTCCATCCATCTTCCCATCAACTCTGACCAGCTTCCCTGATCCTGCTGAAGAAAAGCATCTCCAAAACACATTTGACAGTGGGGGATGGCGTGTTCAGGAAGATGTGCAGTGTTCTTTTTCCACCACACACCACAATTTGCTTTTAGGCCAAAATGTTTAATTTTGGTCTCATCTGACCAGAGCACCTTCTTCCACATGGCTTCTTGCAAATGGGACTTCTTATGGCTTTCTTTCAACAATGGCTTTCTTCTTGCTACTCTTCCATGAAAGTCAGATTTGTGGAGAGCACGACTAATAGTTGTCCTGTGGACAGATTCTCCCACCTGAGCTGTGGGTCTTTGCAGCTCCTCCAGAGTTACCATGGACCTCTTGGCTGCTTCTCTGATTAATGCTCTCCCTGCCTGGCCTGTCAGTTTAGGTGGACGACCATGTCTTGGTAGGTTTTCAGTTGTGACATACTCTTTCCATTTTCGGATGATGGATTGAACAGAGCTCCGCATGATGTTCAAAGCTTGAGATATTTTTTTATATAACCTAACCCTGCTTTAAACTTCTCCACAAATATATCCCTGACCTGTCTGGTGTGTTCCTAGGCCTTCATGATGCGGTTTGTTCACAGAACAGCTGTATTTATACTGGGATTAACTTACACACAGGTGGACTCTATTTACTAATAAGCAAATTCTGAAGGCAATTGGTTCCACTAGGTTTTAGTCAGGGGTATCAGAGTCATGAGGACGGAATACAAATGCATGCCACACTTTTCAGATATTTGTAAAAAAAATTATAAAATTAAAAGCATTTATAATTTTCCCACTTTGCGTTGGTCTATTACATAAATTCCATTTACGTTTTTGGCTACAACATGACAAAATGTGGAAAATGTCAAGGGGTATGAATATTTTTTCAAGGCACTGTATATATGTAGGTTTCATTAAATGCATAATGTACTGTCTTACATGCATTGGTACTGATTATGTATGTAACCATAGAGATATATGCCAGTTCTCCCTAAGGGATTGGGTTTCGTCCTGTGAAACATGTCGGAGATGAAGATATGTATGTGAGATCTTATTTAGGACCAACCTGTGATATAGTCATCAACACTGGCATTATATGAAACTGCAACTGTTTCGAAACACCATCTGGATGTTTGACGTTCATATTTTTAACTTAATGTTTTTCACAATAAAAATGTGAATTTTTATCTTTAAAATTTATTTTTGGTGTGGTACCTTTTAAAGTCATAGTAGTTTTTTCATGTTAGGTATTGAGCAATCTTTCAGTGTCTTGCAATAGAAGATGTGATACCAGTAAAGCCTTGAAATGAGTTGAGACTCACAAATTGAATGTTTCTAGTATACCAGAAGCTGCACAGATGTGCTAGATTTTGCACTCTCCAGTTTTAGTAAATCAACCCCATTGTATTGAGGCTTCTTCATTGCTTGATGCTCAAATCCCAACACTAACATCTGTAGTCTTCTCCTGCAAAGAGAACGTATTGAAAGTTCCTTTCCTCATGTTATAAATTATTCCCACTGTATTAGAAGCACTAGAACTAATGTAACGTGTCCATTAATTAAAGTTGATTCCACTGATGCTGGATAGACATTATGGGATATATATGTTCAAGTCAGTAGCCGCCATTCATTAGGTTTTATTCTTTTCTCTTATGTTAAAAAATAAGATCAAGTGATCCTAAAGACCGTACTTCTCTGTAGGGTGAGGCCTTCTGCATGTGGCCCTCCTGTTGCACCTTTCTGTATTTCAGCCTTGGTGATTGACATAAGTGCAAGTCTTCAGCTCTCTTGGCCAGATCCCATATCGCTGATAATAGGAGCCAGCTGCACCAATTACATAACATTTCTGTTGCCATCCTTCCACACATAGATGTACTGTATGCACAGTTTTCACTTGGGCCTAATCATTGCCGAAAACAGGATAGGATATACTGTACCCACAGTGACCTGGATAACTATGAATGGAAGGGCAGAATGGAATAAAATACATAACTCTACCTGAGATATCCTTTTTGTGCAGCCACCATAAGAGGAGTGAAGCCCATCTTATCAGGAACATCTACTTGCACGTGCCTGGAATGGAAGATACAGCACAATAAAAACATGAAAGATTCATAAAATAAAATATACAAAAAAAAAAAAAAAGATAATTCAATATGGTCAATCTCAAAGTATTAAGTTTCATTGTGTATGTGTGCAAATATTAGGTAAGTTGACCAGATGAGCTCATTAGACTGCCTTTTTTTGCCCACATATTGCTAGTTTGTTGCCCACCTATTTTTGCAACTACCTGTTTTATTGCCCACAAGTTCATGACAACCTTTAAAAAACTTTCCGAGATTCTTGAGGTAAATTCCTCAAGGAGTAGCATATACAGGGCCATGGGAATGGTTAGAGAATAAAAAAATCACACGAGGTTAAACTGGATGGACCCATGTCTTCAATAAACCTCATAAGCCAAGTAAACTATGTAAACCTAGAAGAGGGATGGCAGACAAAAGACCAAGTGGTCCATTGAGTCTGAGACTTTAAAATCTTTTTTGTTATTTTTTGGTTGCCCTTTATCTGCATGGTTTCCAGGACATCCTGAAAATGTAATATTTGGAAAAGAACTCAGTCCAACTAAAAATTAGGGTATTTAATTACTAGAAGGAAATGGCACAATCATTACTTGTAGGCAATTATGACTTTTACAAACTCTCTTTATAGGGTAAGAGCAGCCAACACTCCATCATGTCCTGCTGATATCACAACTTACAGAAAGAAGATCAAGTTCAGGCAAACCTGTAGTTGTTCTAGTCATAGGCATGAGGGGGAGTCTCTTACCCTGTAGTCCTTAAAGCAGAGGAGGGAGTGGGGCGGAGAACCTACACAGGCGGAAAAGCTTCACCTCAAGCGTCCTGTTAGTTTAGTTACTTTTCTGTAGCTGCACTCTGTGAGGCTTTCTAGATGTTGGGAGAGGATTTGGGGCATGCGAAAAGCTCTATACTGGAGGGGGACGGGGGTGTGAGCTCTTAGCTGGGGGGAGAGCCAGGCCCGGATTTACACCCTTTGCCGCCCCAAGGCCGGGTCCTTCAATGCCACCCCCGCCTGCGCAGTACAGGGAGGACATGCTGCCGAGAACCATCTCACCTCCTCTTCCCTCTGTTTTCTCTCCTCTCACCATCCGTGACATGACAGGGGGGAACTCCCGAAATGAAAGTGAAAGTGTCCTCTCCCCTCAGCTGCAGTGCCGCCCCTGCACCCACTGCCGCCCCGAGGCCTGGCCTTGTTGGCCTTGTCTGGAATCCGGCCCTGGGGAGAGCGCTTTACTTAGGGGGATGTACACAGCCCTGAACCCTGCATTCAATAAAAAGCTCCACGCCGCTCGCCCCTCCACACCACACACAGCTCGTCCTTCCCCTCCGGACGCAGCTAGCCCCCTAACCCCTACACTCCATGTAGCTCATCCCTCCCCTCCAATTTCTTGCCTTGCACCGGCTGCTGACAACCCATGCTATGCCACTGCTGCTGGGGGCACCTGATGTAAGGACGGACTCTGCTGGGGGCACCTGATGCAAGGACAGACTCTGCTGGGGGCACCTGATGCAAGGACAGACTCTGCTGGGGGCACCTGATGCAAGGACAGACTCTGCTGGGGGCACCTGATGGCAGGCGACACGCTCAGGGCTTCCACTGATTCTGCATTATGGCGAGTTGAATGATTTAATTCTATATTACAATGTAATAATAGAAATAATGCGCTTCAATCATCCTGACACCATAACAACCATGGTGTCGGGATGATTGAAGCGCCACCATCAGGTGGTTGGAGCATCTTTATCTGCCGATTGTTAAACTCTGGAATACACATTTCTATTGTGGTGTTGAATCTGGGCCTGCTGTCCGTCCATCCCTCTTTCCTTCTCCATCCCTCATTCATCTCAGACTCTAACCACACCGTTCCAAACCATGCCTATTTAAGACACGCCCGCCATTTCACATAAACCACACCCATTTTTCGCTCGCCGCATTTTTCTATTGGAATTATTTTACTGCCACTGGCACCATGGAATTTTCTACACCCCCCCCCCCCCCAAGGCACAAGGACAGTGAACCAGCACTTTCCTTTAAATGTATTGGGACCCCTGCTATAGGGTAGAAATTCTGTATAAACCCTCTGCACACTGCTTTATATCCTTTATAGCAAACTTTGCATTAAAAAAAAAAGGGGGATTTTCAGTTCACACATATTGCAATGAATGTTTGAGCTGGCCAACTGCGTCAAAGTAATCCCTTTATGTCCAGTCCCACTCTGCTCTGCAAATGCAAATTCTACTGTGGACACAATGCCAACATGGGGCAAACAGACACAAAGTGGGGGAGAGTTACTAGGTTCAGGTCTGGTCACTGACCTGCAATGCAACAGAAATAAGGCATACCTCTGCTCAAATCCCAAAAGCTTGTACATGTATATAATTCACCAGGCTCTGTTGTTTTTTTTTTTTTTTTGCAAAGTTTGCTAGAAAGAGTATATAGTGGTGTGCAGAGGATTTATCCATAATTTGTAGTGTTAAAATGTGGTTACAACCCTAGCACCTGATATATACATTTTCAAGCTATTGAGATTTAAGCACATGTTTATATTGTTTCTATCCATTTTTCCTTGCTATAGGGTGGTACTGGGGTGACAGGCCTGAGTCTGCCGAGGCTCCTAAAATCATATCCAAGATGGTGGTGCCCAGTTATCTCAAAGCTTTTGGATGTCTACACAAGGGAGGCTTCAAAGTGATATTAAAAGGGAAGTTTGTTATTTTATTTTTAAACATGTTATACTTACCTGCTCTGTGCAGTGGATTTGCACAGAGGAGGCCAGGACCTCTTCTTCTTGCGTGCCCCACCGGCACTCCTGGTCACTCCCTCCTGCCAAGTGCCCCCAAAGCAAACAGTTGGCTCTGGGGGCATGCACTGCTCTGCGTGTCCATTCACTTACAAAGCTTTATCTCAACCCGCCCCCTCTCTCTTCTTATTGGCTGTGATTGACATAGCTGTCTCAACCAATAAGGAGGGAGAGTCCCTCAAGAACCGAGGCTCTTGTGCACATTGCTGGATCACGACTCAGGTAAGTATTAAGGTGGCTGGGGAGGATGCTGCACACAGGTTTATTACCTTCATGCATAGAAAAACTTTGAGACTTTAGAACCACTAATAGGTAAATACCAAGCATAAAATACATACATATAATCTTATAGGAAGATTTTTCTTGTTAACCACTTCCCGCCCGTTCAATAGACAATTGACGTCTGGGAAGTGGTTCTGTTATCCTGACTGGACGTTTATTGACGTCCAGCAGGATAACATGCTGGTGCGCGGCCATGGGGGGTGCTCAGCGCGGCGATCGGTGATGCAGGGTGTCAGTCTGACACCCTGCATCTCCGATCTTGGTAAAGAGCCTCCGGCGGAAGCTCTTTACCACGTGATCAGCCGTGTCCAATCACGGCTGATCACGATGTAAACAGGAACAGCCATTGATCGGCTCTTCCTCACTCGCGTCTGACAGACGCGAGGAGAGCCGATCGGCGGCTCTCCTGACAGGGGGGGTTTGCGCTGATTGTTTATCAGTGCAGCCCCCCCACGGATGCCCACACTGGACCACCAGGGAAGCCGCCAGGACCACCAGGGAAGCCCCAAGCATGTGGATGGCCAGGTAAATCCCACATGGCCATCCACATATGCAAATTGATGCCAAATATGTGCCAATCAGTGCCCACAAATGGGCACTGGTTGACACCATTATGAAAGACCTTAAATCTGTGATGCCCAGCAATGCCAGCCATCAGTGTCATCCATCAGTGCCACCTATCAGAGCCCATCCGTGCCCATCCATGCCACCTATCAGTGCCACCATAAGTACCCATCAGTGCCGCCTATTGGTGCCCATCAATGCCGCCTATGAGTGCCCATCACTGCCGCCTATAAGTGCCCATCACTGCCGTCTATGAGTGCCCATTAGTGCCGCCTATCAGTGTCCATCATCAGTGCCACCTCATCAGTGCCCGTCAGTGCCACTTAATCAGTGCCCCGTCACTGAAGTAGAAAACTTACTTATTTACAAAAAAAACAAAAAACAAAGAAAACCTTTTTTTTCAACATTTTCTGTTTTTTTTTATTTTTTTTTGCACAAAAAAAAAAAAAACGTAGAGGTGATCAAATGCCACCAAAAGAAAGCTCTATCTGTGGGAAGAAAATGATAAATAAAATGTGTTTTGGTACAGTGTAGTATGACTGCGCAATTGTCATTCAAATTGCCACAGCGCTGAAAACTTAAAATTGACTTGGGCAGGAAGGTGTATAAGTGACTGGTATTGAAGTGCTTAAAACAGTCTGGTTGACAGGTTCTCTTTAAAAAAAAAATATATATATGCGAGCCAAACAGTTTATGAATATTTGCACGTTAGCAGTGCAGACAATCTGGTACTAGTCTTGCTGCTATTTCTGAGAACTGAAGTATACAGTTCAGCTTTGAAAAGGAACAATTTTAATGATCCTTCTACAAAGGAAAGAAATACAGCATCATAAATGAGAAACCGTTCCTCATAAAACAGGAGCGTGGACAGGATTCCTCTGTGGAGTGGAAGTGGATGGAGAGGAGGCGGGGAAGGCTGTGATATATCGCTATCACATGTTAAATAATACAGAATATTCCAATGCAAAGAGCCCATCACATATTCACATGACACGGTTCACACCCATTACACTAAAGCACAAGTTCGGCATCTTGATGGCTTTCAACTGCCCCCACCAATCAAAATGTTTGTTATGCACATTAATATAGTGATTAAAATAATAAATATTCTGTAGCCCAAAAAGATCAGGCGATTTTCCCTTTGAGATTTTAATTCATCAAAAGTATGAATACAAGGGACAATGTGATATAATGAAAACACATTATCTACAAAGTGGAAGTAATGAACAGCTGTTGTATAAATGTAGAAAATCACCTGGGACTCCATCTAGTGTCACCGAGGAACGCTGCTACACTACCTGACACTCCACTGTTCCATTCAAATAATAAACATCATATCTGGTCCCCCTGTCATTATATACACTAGATTACCAAAAGTATTGGGACGCCTGCCCTCACACGCACATAAAATTAGATGGCATCCCAGTCTTCTGGCCCGTACACACGATCCGAATATCGGGCCGAAAACGATCGTCCGAGGAAGAATCGTACGATTTTCGGATCGTGTGTACACTACTTTCGAGAGCCGATCACAACAGTTCATCCGATATTATTCGATCGGACAAGTACGGAAATTTTCCTCGTACGATGTCAGATCGTACGATTTTCGTTTAGTCAGTATAGTTGTCCTCAGAAAATACAATACAAATACATCACAACACATGACATCACTTCCGGGGTTTTTTTTCTGTCGTACGAGAATTTTCGTGACTTGAATGACCCATTTCATTTTACTTGCGACTATTAAGCGAAAAAAGTTGTACGATCCATCGTACGATATTCGGATCGTGTGTATGGGCCATTAGTCTGTAGGGTTCAATATTGGGTTGGCTCACCCTTTGCACCAGTAACAGCTTTTAACAACTCTACACTTCTGGGAAGGCTGTCCACAAGGTTTAGGAGTGTGTCTAAGGGAATGTTTGACCATTCTCCCAGAAGCGCATTTGTGAGGTAAGGTACTGATGCTGAATGAGAAGGCCTGGCTCACAGTCTCCACTTCATATGATACCAAAGATGTTCTATCAAGTTGAGGTCAGGACTCTGTGCAGGTCAGTCAAGTTCCTCCACCCCAAACTCGCTCATCCATGTCTTGTTGGACCTTGTTTGTGCACTGGTGTGCAGTCATGTTGAAACCGGAAGGGATCATCCCTAAACTGTTTCCACAAAGTTGGGAGCATGAAATTGTCCAAAAGAGTTCCCTTCGCTGGAACTAAGGGGCCAAGTCCAACCTCTGAGAAACAACCCCACACCATAATCCTCCCTCCACCAAATGATTCAGACCAGTGCACAAAGCAAGGTCCATAAAGACATGCAAGAGCAAGTTTAGGGTTTAGGAACTTGACTGGCCTGCACAGTCCTGACCTCAGCCCGATCGAAGACCTTTGGGATAAATTAAAGCGGAGGCTGCAAGCCAGGCCTTGTCCACATCAGTGCCTGACCTCACAAATGCACATCTGGAAGAATGGTCAAACATTCCCGTAGACACACTCCTAAACCTTGTGGACAGCCTTCCCAGAAGAGTTGAAGCTGTTATAGCTGCAAAGAGTGGGCCAACTCAATATTGAACCCTATGGACAAAGACTGTGTAAAGGTAGGCATCCCAATACTTCTGGTAATATACCGTATTCTATTGAGGCATATATCTTAAAGCCCAACTGAGTTTATTTTTAAAAACTACCTTAGGCCCCTTTCACATTGAGGAGTTTTTCAGGCGGTAAAGCGCTAAAAATAGCGCTGCTATCCCGCCTGAAAAACTCCTGCACTGCAGACTCAATGTGAAAGCCCGAGGGCTTTCACACTGAGGCGATGCGCTGGCGGGAGACAAAAAAATCTCCTGTCAGCAGCATCTTTGGAGCGGTGAGAGGAGCGGCATGTATACCGCTCCTTCACCGCTCCTTCCCATTGAAAACAATGGGAACCGCGGCAATACCGCCCGCAATGCGCCTCTATAGAGGCGCATTGCGGGCGGTATTAACTCTTTATCGGCCGCTAGCGGGGGTTAATACCGCACCGCTAGCGGCTGATACCCGCGGCAATTCCGGCGGTATAGCGCCGCTATTTTTAGCGGCGTTATACCGCCACCGCAGCTCCCGCCCCAGTCTGAAAGGGGCCTTAGCCTCTTAGCACAAGATTTTCTCATGTGTTGAATGACAACCGGTGGCATACAACCCAGAAGAATGAACAAACACTGAATGCAGGGTGTCATGGCGCTGCCCCCTGGGCATGGTGTCCTGCACTCACAGTATACTGAGAAACAGATTGGTGCGGATGTCAAAACCATAGAGCCTCTCTCTGTGTCATCCAGGACTGCCCACCACCAGAAGACCAAAGATGAAGAGGACTTAAGAAGTATACCATAAGCCCTGCAGGAGCACGAGGGCCAGGATCTGGGGGATCAGGCCCACCGATGTCACTCCTGAGTCCTGCCTACCGGATGAGGCCAGATGTAAGATGAGTAACCTTTATTTCCGTTCTTCCAATATTGTATTGTTTTTTTTATTTTTTTTTAATATAAGAATGAATTGACCTCAGGAATGTTCCTGCCCATATTAAATCTCTCTGTACCTGCAGTTTTCTAGCAGAAGGATAACAAAATAGTTTTCAGATTTACCATGCCTGTGGTCCTATTCTGCAGAGGCTGCTGTCAACTGCACATTTCATAGCTGGCAGTTAAAAACAGGTTAGAATAATTGCAGCATCTGCTTTGTTCAGGAAAACGTACAGGTCACCCATAGCAACCACTTAATATCTGGGCCACAAGAGAAAAACACAGCAGTATGCAATTTGAATATGGTATATTATGTTTGGTACGCAATAATATAAAAAAAAAAAAACAAGCTATGGTATTTAAAAGTCGCAAGCATACTGTGCAACTTAATTTATAGCTTTATATGCCAAATACATAAAATAACATAAGCGTGATGGGTAAAACAGGCTAGAACATACAATCCGAAATGGGTCTACTACTTACAAACAAGAAGCATGCTGTAAAATTGTAATTTAAAAGGTCACAAAAACTGGTTATGAAGGTTAATTGGCAAAGTCATTGCAATGGTTCTCACCCAATGAGGAGGCTTGGCAGTACAAAAAGATCTGAAAATCTGTACAAATTCAGCAGGAAAACAACTGGTTCACACTGGTGTGTTTTGACATGTCAAATCGGCGGCATTTGCAGGCAATGACACCATCCTAATTGGTGCTATGCCGCCATCTGCAGTGCTGCACCGATTTCAAAAAGTCGTTTCTGTACTACTTTTTGCGATGTCTCTGAAATCGCGTCCAAAATCGGGACTGACAAGCAGGAGGGAAATTGTGCGAGTTCAGCTGAACTCACACGGCTTCATTCCCGCAGCCCAGTGTGAACCTGGGCTAAAGGAGGCTGTGACACTACTTGGAAAATGGGGAGGTCCCGGAACGTTCTTAAATCATAAGAAAAAAATTGTTATAGCATGGAACTGCTAAATCCTTTGGCTATCCAATTTGTTATCCATCTAAAAGCAGAACTTCACCTAAAAAGAAGTCCCACTTGTTTGCCTCCTCCTGTCCTTTTATGGCTTCGGATCGACACTCCCCCTTTACCAACAGCCTTCTGGAACACGTCACAGGTCCCAGAAGACTGCATGACCATCCGCAAAGCGCAGCACGGCTTGCACATGTGCCATCTGTGAAGCTGCAAGTCTTCACTATTGGTTTCCTATAGTTCAGATGCCAGCTAGGGACCTGAAACCCACTGAAGAATCGGCTCAGGTGAAGACAGTGCTGGATCCCTGGGCAGGCAAGTGTCCATATATTATATCATTTTTGCGGGGGGAGACTGGAGCCCCTCTTTAAAGTGTACTATTAGATATTCTTTATGTAACATGTATGCTAAGCAATGTTGAAGTATAAAGCTGGCAAAGATTAATCTAAATTGAGGTGTACTGCAGTAAAGGTGAACCATCTCTAATTATTAAAGCCAGTTTTTTTATTTTATTTGTATTGAAATAATACAATGTCAAACTTGCCTGCTCTGTGTGATGCATTTGGACAGAGAAGCCCCAATCCTTCTCTTCTCAGATCCCCCACCGGCATTCTTGGTCCTAATCCCCCAGCCACGTGCCCTTATAGAAAGCCACTTCCTATGAGGGCACTCATGCAGGCTCACTCCTGCCTGTCTGCGCCTATTGACAAAGACATAAAGGCTCGCCCCGGCCCCCTAATCATAAGATTTGATTGACAGGAGCTCCCAATGGCTCCTACTGCTATGAATCTGTCCAGTGAGGAGGGACAGAGCCACGAGAGACGCTACTCTCTTGCACATTGACGGATCGAGATTAGGTTCAGGCAACTATGGGGGGAGGGGGCGTCTGGAAGGAGGTTTCCACTGGAGAAAAAAAAACGTTTTTTACCATGCAAAGAATGCATTAAAGGGTAAGTTCACCTTTAGGCCAGGTTCACACCTATGCGAAATGAGTGCGGCTTAAACCGCATCCAATTCACAGAACATTTCAAAATACATTGTTTTCAATGAGGCTGGTTCACATATGTGCGATGCATTCGCACTGCGCATTGCCGCCAAACCGTGTGCGTCTTTTAGGCATTGCCGTGCGGCTCAGGTGCGAATTCAGGCCCATTATCTTCTATGGGTACGCAGCTGAATTCGCAGATGTGTTAATTTCTCTTCAGTATTTGTCTCATTCAGCTCAATACACTTCCCCCTCCCCTCTCCCAGGTCTCCAAATTCGCACCTGATCCGCAGCTAAAACGCAGTTGATCCGCAGAACACCTTATAGAGAAATTCGCAAAGACAACGGAGCTCCAAAACGCAACGCACTAGTGCGATTCCGGCCTTACAGAAAAATCTGTAAGGTCAACTTACACATTACGCCTTCCTCACACGATACCGCCCCCCCCAGGCCTGCTGACCTGGAGCGCGTCGACCACCCACACTGACATCGGGTCATCGCGTCGCCTCACCGGTCCAAGGCTTAGAAATCCCCTGCAAATTAATCTCCAAAACGTACATCGTCAGGAGGTACGTCAAGGAGCATTCTAATTGGTTGGCGCTATCACATGGGCGGCTCCGACCAATCGGAACCCGCGTAGCCCGTCTTGTCACCGCAGGCAAAGAGGCAAGAAAGCCTCTGAGATTTCAAATCCCCAGACTGGTAAAGCGGCTATATAGTGTTTCAGTGCAGGGGATTGCCCGGACTCCAGGTTTGCAGGCCGGGGGCGGGGGGGGGGGGGGGCACTTCCGCTCATTTGTCTCCTATCCCCCTCTTGTGATACAATTGGTACCTTTCGGGAGGGGAAGGGGGACAGGATACCTTTCCCACTTCCGGGAGTCCGGGCCGCGGCCCATGACATCACCGCGGGGCTCACTCCTCCTCCTATCGCCGGGCCAGTAGATGGGCGGGGCCTTGCGCATGTGCAGTAGGGTGCCCGGCGTGAAGCCGTAAGGCAGCAGCAGCCAGCATCGCTGGACTCCAGGACAGGTGTCATATTATTAAAAACCAGCAGCTGAAGTATGTGTAGCTGCTGGCTTTTTTTTTTGGGGGGGGGGGGGGGGGGGGACCTCTGTTTTGGGCACATAAAACCATTTTTATTTTGATTTCTTCTTTTGTTAAAGCATAACTTAATTCAGCAATACTTAGCTCTCCTTCAGTGGTCCCAGGTTCCTTGATGGCATCTTCTACCCAGCGTCTTCCAGGTCCCATCTGCATTGGTCGTCACAGGATGACATCCTGCGTATGCAGAGCTCAGTGTACATTCTAAAGAAGACTGAGAGCAGGCAGGTAGGTTTACTTTACTGCAGTAGAGACATTGCATGTCCCTTCCACAATGTCTGCGTCCTTAAAAAAATGTAAGACTTTAGTTCTGCTTTAATACAGGATTAATAAGAAAATGTACAAAGCAGTCCTGGACATCACACAGCAAGATCAGTAAGCATGATCCAGTGAGTTTAACTGACTCTAGGAAGCCTTTTAAAAGATGGTGAGATTTGTAATATTTTTAACATGTGCACTGAGATTTCCACTGTTCCATAATCTGTATGTTTCTGAAAGTTAAAAGGGAAAATGGAAGCTACAATTCCAAATTATATAATGAAACTCAAATACATTTAATCCACAAAATTGTCCCCTCTGGATGCTTTTAAGTGCCGCTGCTGAGATAATGCAAGACGAGGTCAGCATGAAAATTACAAAAGGTTACAAGCAAAACTTCTAGAAAAGTTCTGAGATGTTCCTTCTCCATATTTAAGTAAAAGCATATCAGACGGAAAGATTTAAGCTGGAAATGAAAGAGAACAAGTTCCAGGAGCGGGATGATAAGAGACTGTATATTTTTTAATCCACCTGAACCTACTACATTTTTCTTAATATACAGTGTGACTGGTGACCCTAGAGTCTAGCAATTAAAGGATAACTGTAATTTTTAAATGCTCTTTTGATTTATCCAGGGATACTAAGAAAATTAGCAAAAAATAGAAATAAAGGCCCGAATTCAGAAAGCCTGGCGTTACGCTACGCCGCCGTAACCTAGTGAGGCAGGTTCTGTATTTAGAAAGAACCTGCGCCCTAAGTTACGGCGGCGTAACGTACGAGGGCCGGCGTAAGCCCGCCTAATTCAAAATAGGAAGATGTGGGCGTGTTTTATGTTAATTCAGTGTGACCCCACGTAAATGACGTTTTTAACGAACGGCGCATGCGCCATCCGTGGACGTATCCCAGTGCGCATGCTCCAAATTACGCCGCAAAGCCTCATTGGTTTCGACGTGACCGTAACTTACGCAAAGCCCTATTCGCGAACGACTTACGCAAACGACGTAAACGACGCAAAATTCAACGCTGGCCCGACGTTCATACTTAACATTGGCTACGCCTCATATAGCAGGGGTAACTTTACGCCGGAAAAAGCCTTACGTAAACGACGTAAAAAAATGCGCCGGCCGGACACACGTTTCTGAATCGGCGTATCTACCTAATTTGCATATTCTACACGTAAATCTCTGGAAGCGCCACCTAGCGGCCAGCGTAAATATGCAACTAAGATACGACGGCGTAAGAGACTTAAGTCAGTCGTATCTTAGCCAAATTTCGGCGTATCTTGCTTTCTGAATACAGAAAGAAGATACGCCGGCGCATGCTAGAATTTAAGCGGCGTATCAATAGATACGCCAACGTAAATTGTTTCTGAATCCGGGCCAAAACCTTTTGGTGTCCTTTTTTTTCCCTGTGATTTGAAAGCAGTCATCCTAGTCTCACTCACTCTATTGTTTACATTCAGCTTGTATGCACTCAATTTTCAGATCAGAACTTTGGCCTGTTTCACATGGGCTTCAGCTTATATTATTATTATACATGCTTTATATAGCGCAGTTCACGCAGCACTTTACAATGTAGAGAGGGGACAGTACAATTACAATACAGTTCAATACAGAAGGAATAGGAGGGCCCTGCTCATGCAGTTTACAATATAAAGGGGAACTAAAAACATGTAACATGTAAAAATATTTAAAATGTCGCCTATGGGGATTTTTAAGTAGCGATATTTTGGCGCCATTCCACGAGCGTGTGCAATTTTGAAGGGTGACATGTTGGGTATCTATTTACTCGGTGTAACTTCATCTTTCATATTATGCAAAAACATTGGGCTAACTTTACTGTTTGTTTGTTTTTAAGCACAAAACGTTTTTTTTTTAAAAAACGCATTTGAAAAATTGCTGCGCAAATACCGTGCAAGATAAAAAGTTGTAATGACCGACATTGTATTCTCTAGGGTCTTTGCTAAAAAAGCATATATAATGTTTTGGGGATCCATGTAATTTTCTAGCAAATAAATTATGATTTTTACATGTAGGAGAGAAATGTCAGAATTGGCCTGGGTGCTCCAGAACGCCTGAAGGTGCTCCCTGCATGTTGGGCAGGGCCGCCATCAGGAATTATGGGGCCCCTTACACAGCTTCGGGCATGGGCCCCCTGGAGCAGAGAACCGGGGGGGGGGGGTGCTGCCGCCTGAAATTGAGAAGGGGGGCTGCCATCCGGGCCCCTTATAGGTGTACTGCCTGTACCCCCCTGATGGCGGCCCTGATGTTGGGCCTCTCTATGTGGCCACGCTGTGTAAAAGTCTCACAAATGTGGTATCACCATACTCAGGAGTAATAGCAGAATGTGTTTTGGGGTGTAATTTGTGGTATGCATATGCTGTGTGTGAGAAATAACCTGCGAATATGACAATTTTGTGGGGGAAAAAAAAGAATTGTGGGAAAAAATGACAACTTCAAAAAACTCACCATGCCTCTTTCTAAATACCTTGGAATGTCTTCTTTCCAAAAAGGGGTAATTTGGGGGGGTATTTGTACTTTTCTGGCATGTTAGGGTCTCAAGATATGAGATAGGCCGTCTGTACTTCAGGTGTGATCAATTTTCAGATATTGACACCATAGCTTGTGGACTCTAAAACTTTCACAAAGACCAAATAATATACACAAATTTGGGTTATTTTTACAAAAGATATGTAGCAATATAAATTTTGGCCAAAATTTATGAACAAAATTACTAATTTTCAAAATTTTATAACAGAAACAAGAAAAATTCTATTTTTTTTTTACAGAATTTTCAGTCTTTTTTCTTTTATAGCGCAAAAAAGGGATTAAATACCACCAAAATAAAGCTCCATTTGTGTGAAAAAAAGGACAAAAATTTCATATGGGTACAATGTTGTATGACTGAGTAATTGTCATTCAAATTGTGAGAGCACCGAAAGCTGAAAATTGGTCTGGTTAGGAAGGGGGTTTAAGTGCCCAGTTGTCAAGAGGTTAAAGCATACGGATTTTTTAAGTGGAACCCAACTCTTGCTATTAACATTCATTTATTTTAAACCTTATGCTGCTAGGCATAGTAAAGATACATTTCTTTAGTTGCTTCCTGGTTTCTGGCCTAGGTTAAAATTAAGTCATTAATTCCAGGATTCTTCATGGGCATTTTTTCTTTTTTTTCATCTGGAGGTGGGATTTTCTCAGCTAAGCACAACCTCTGTTCTGTCTGCATGCCTGAGCTCAGGGCGGATAGATTCCAGGAAATAAATGTTACACCATAAAGTAATTTTCATTGTTGGCATTATGGTTGCCCTCAAAGGGCCAGCTGTATCTGTAAAACTAGATGTCCAAAGCACCTCACGCCCATTACATCAGATGCCAGCCCCCCCTGTCATCAGAAGTCAAGAGTCTCTAATCCTCCCTTACATCACAGTGCACCACCTTACCTTGTTCTGCTGCAGGGAAGAAGCTGGGGCAGAGCTGGGAAGCAGAACGTGCAGAGTCTGGAGGAGGAGCAGAGGGCTGGAGTCTGCTGAATGGCGAGACCGGGGAAGGTAGAGAGGGGGGGGTGCTACGGCTTCACAGAGAGGCGCCGGTTCTGTAGGAGGAGTTATGTCTTCCTCTCCGCTACCGACTGCTATGCTAAGCTAGATAGGGGGTAAGGCAGATACGAGCCTCTCTGTGGCTGCATGGAGGATTGCAGGATCTGGTGCATTAGTTCTGTTCTCCTCTCTGTCGCCGAATGCTGAGACAAAGTGAGGACACCTATGAGGGGGTTTCCATAGCTACAGAAGAGGTGCAAGGGCTGGATTCGGGCCCCGGGCCTTGTGTTTGACACATGTGTGTTACATGAATCATTTGCCCTTAATAAAGATGGCCATGGCTAGAAATGTAAGGGGTAGTTTTCCAAATAGAATTTTCTATGAATAAAAAGGAAATGGCATTTTCAGTTTTGTGGTTCTCAGATACATTTTATTTAAAAAGTACAAAGTGTGGGGGTTGCTTTAGATAAAGTGACATGCACTTAGGGTAGATTCACACCTATGCAGTTTTAGTGCTTTAGTGCATTTTGCAGAATTGCACTACAGTCCATGTAACGTGGTTTCCTATGAAACACGTTCTGCAAAAAGCACAAAAAATGCATAGGTGTAAATCCAACCTTAGGGGTACTTGGCAAATATCTGATGTAACACAGACAAGCATAATATAATAATGTTGAGGAACACTGGACTACATGATGCCATTGAAAACTGCCAAGTTGGCTTGAAAATCTTTGAAAACAAAAATATTCCAGACAACAGGATCAATATTTTAAAAAGCAATTCTAGGCAACAAGTAGAAGCATTCAGCGAATGGAGATTATTATTTAGTAAATATACAGTAACTGTGATTGGGTGTATTTACTAGACAAGCGAGTGGGTGTGTGGGATTAGGAAAGTTTTGTTTTATTGCCTTGTATTGGACTTTACAGCAGAATTCCCATTAAAAAAAAGCATAGCCCAGCAGTGTTAAAAATTAAAAAAACATCTTTCACAACAATACTCATCTTAAGCCCCCAAAATCTTCACACCAGAAGATTCACTTCTTCAACAAAGAGTAGTTCTCTTACGGCCGTACTTCCTGACCACGCTTCACATATATCTGGTGCAGAAAACGCAACAAAATCCTACACGTTTCCAACACTGCATTGAAATCGCACTCCATTCATGCAATCTGCCACAGGTGTCAATATTAAATTAATGACATCCCAAAACAGGTTGCAAAACACAGTGTGATTGCAAAAATTGTGAACACCCATGTGATCCGATTCCAGTGCGTTAAAAAAAAAAAAAAAGACGCCTTTTTCGCACGGATTGCTATGAGAGACGCATTTTGGCCGAAGGAGTGCTGAAAACATCTCCCTTGCTGCAAGAGGTTATCTCATCTACCACATGTACACATTTCAGCCTGCTAGGGAAACCTTTGTTACCCTTGTTAAACACTATGGCCCGGATTCACAGACAGCGGCGCACATTTATGCCGCCGTAGCATATCTGCTGTACGCTACGCCGACGCAGCGCAGAGAGGCAAGCATGGAATTCACAGAGCACTTGCTCCCAAAACTGTGCTGGGTTTCCTAGGCGTAAGCCGGCATAGGTGGAAGTGGGCGTGAGCCATGCAAATGAGGCGTGACCCCCATGCAAATGATGGGCCTGAGCGCCAAACAGATACGTATAACAAACGGCGCATGCGCCGTTCTGTGGACGCATCCCAGTGCGCATGCTCAAAACCACGTCGGAACAACTGCCTAAGATACGCAAGATCACTGCCTACGGCGTAGCCTACGCCCAGCCATATTCACGTCCTACGTAAAATATGCCAGCTTGAGTTCCCTGGTGCAGACCTTTGCATGTTTGCTGCTGGGTTACACCTCCTTTATGGGGCTTAACTTTACGCCGTACGTACAACTTACGCGCACCAGTCGTAGCATGCGTCGGGCGCAAGTACGATCGTGAATCGGCGTATCTCCCTCATTTTCATATTTGAATAGAAAATCAATGGGAGCGCCACATGCGTCCAGCGTAAATATGCGCCCACTCTACGCCGGCGTAGGCAAGTTACGTCGGTGGAATGAAGCCTGTTTTTAGGCGTATCTTAGTTTTGTGGGCCCGGCGCACAGATACGCTGCGTAAGTGCAAATATGCGCCGTCGTATCTCGAGATACGCTGCGTAAGTGCAAATATGCGCCGTCGTATTTCGAGATACGTCGGCGCAAATGCTTTGTGAATCCGGGCCCACATCTTTACACTGTATTAACCATACACCAATGTGTTTAGTGACTCGGGCTGTAACTATATGTGTCAATTACTTGCACTTCATCCTTTAGTAACTTCAGACCAGGAAAGGGTAAAGTTTCAAACGTTTTACTTGAAGAATAAGTCAACATGATGACATTCACAGGTAACAGTTTGAGGTAAAGTACAGACATTTCCCTAACATCACCAACTCCGACTTGTGGATGCTCCAGCATACCTGCATAGGTAAGAGTCGATCTTTGGCAGAACCCAGGATTTAAATCTTTAGGTAGGACTGCAAGTTCCAGCAATCCTCCATCTTGTAGGCTTGTAGGCTCTCTGCCTTTCCTCCCATACAGACTATTTGTGTGTGACTTCTCTCTCACACCTGCTCAACAACCATGGACCTGGACTCCCTGTCCCTTTTATAGCACACAGGACCGGAAAGGTCGTACCCAAGAAAAACCACCAAGACAGAAAACCTGGGAGTGCAATTACCCCTAACTGCCCCCTGAGGCAGCAGTACCCACTACCTGCCTACAGGTAGGGGGGAGGAGGAATTTGTTACTATAGGGGTAGATTTTGTCTAATTTCTGGTGCTGGGCTTTAAAAAAATTACCTAATTGAAGGAAGGCACCAAATGTTTTGTAACTCAGGAGGAACTATATATATATATAAAAAAAAATATTTGTTACACTATTCATCTGTCAAGATCTGTACAAGTTTTCAATTAAAGCTTTCTCCGATCAGCAAGATGTCATTTGGATCAAGTCACTGTCTGCCAATGCTGCTGAGATTGTGAGTTATAGCTATCCCTCCAAAACTGCATCAGTTATAGAGATCACGTTTGCAAAGCTTAGATAGGGGAGGCAGAACAAAGCTCTTCTATACTTATTAAGGTTTAGAATTATAATTTTGACTGTAAAATACCTTCAACTTGTTACAGCACAAATCTATCTTATCATAAATGCATTTGTGCAACATCTTGATGAAGCACAAATAGAGGGAAAATTTGAAAGAAAAATAGTTGAATCTGAGCTGGAGGGCACTGCATTCACAACCAGAAATTAGGAATTCAATTTGTGCGATATGGAAAACAGTGAGTAATGGTGAATGTTTTGCAGAATTACTGACCCACTCTGGAGTATATTTATGATGGCTCCTTCATCATCCATATTGACAGCTCGATGAAGATGTTTTCCATTCATTGGTTCTCCTAGAAGACACACAAATACCTGACAGTTAAAATGGAACACAACAAAGACATTTTTTTTGCTTGTTTTGGATAGTGTGGGGAGGGTTAGATCCTTTCCCAAGATTTTACTGCTGTCTGTATCCCCATTATTATTCCCTCATTTCCTGTCCGAGTGGCAAAGTCGTCATCAGTACAGGAAGTGGAGGAAAATCTTTATCGGGAACAGAGGCAACAATAAAAAAATAAAAAGCTGATGGTGGTTCAGGTTTCTACCACTCCCCATCAGGACCTACACCGCAATGAAACCAGACTCTTCCCTAAGCTATGAAAGGAAAAAGGTTCTGTCTGGAGTTCGATTTAAAGAGGAGTGCCAGTCTGAAAAAAAAAAAAAAAAAAAAAAAAGAAATGTCAGCAGCTACAAATACTGACTTTTAATATAAGAAGATTTTAATATATCCCACAATGTTGGCACGCCCAGCCGATTCATCAATCAGCTTCGCGAGCAGGCGCCGGCATCTGTAGTAATGGAAACAAGAAGTGAAGCCAATGCGGCTCCAGAGCCTGTCTCCTACTGTGCATGCGCGAGTCGCGCTATGCTCTCTAAATGGTCTCGCCGTGTTCTGGGACCTCTGTGCGGGGCTGGAAATGTTGTAGATCGCACCGAAAGTGGAAGCGGGTACCTGGTCAAAACCAGCTACCACTACCCCCTCCCCCCAAAAAGTGCCAAATGTGGCAGAGGAGGGGGGGGGGTTGATCTGCCAGAAATCCAGAAAGCCCCTAACTTCCTATAGTGAGTTCCCAACACTGCTTTTTAGCCCTGTCAGATCTCCCCTGCTGAATTACTACAGCACACTGCTCTGTTACGTAGATGGGAAGAAGTTTTCTGTACACCAGCAGAGAAAAACTCAGCAGAGAAGAACTCAGACACAGGCAAAGGTGCATTTTGCAGATGTCTAATTTTTGAGACAGAGAATGGAGATTCTCTGCAGCCTTAATGTTACATAGTTAGTCAGGTTGAAAAAAGACACAGGTCCATCAAGTTCAACCATAAAAAATAAAATAAAGGCTGCAGAAGGAGGTTAAGCCTGGACGGGGGGGGGGGGGGGGGGGGGGGCTATATACAGAAGCGAATCCCATGCATTTTCCTCCTGTAGTCGCTGAATGCCAGCTTTTAGCGTATGCAGGAGGAACATATATAGATTGGTTACAGTAAATTCTGCCGGTGCTCCTGTCCTGGGGTAAAACCTAATGTTGCAGGAAGTCTGCATGGGCCCCTGGACCCCTCAAGCTCCACCAATGCTCCCAACTGTCCCTGATTTCGATGGACTTGTCCCTCATTTTGGTCTGATCTACAGTGGGGCAAAAAAGTATTTAAAATAAATATATATAATCCCGCGCTTAGGAATGGAATAAGCGAAGGCTGCTGCCCCCCCTAATAGAGTCCCCCAAAGGGGATGCTACAAAGATAATAAAGAGTGAAAATGGGGGTGGTGGCACCGCCTCCCCTACAATCAAGGGAAGAGGGGATCCTCACAGGAACCTCCTGAAGTGTAGGCTATAGTGAAATGTTAAGTGTACAGAATATCCGTGTTAGTTGATACCTTCATGTTAGTTGATACCTTATACCCAATAAGGCGTCTAAAAAAATTGTGAATAATATTAAAATTAAGTTAGAAATAAAGATAAACCTATACCCTTAATCAGTGGTATTAATAAGGAATCCAGTGAGTGGGGACCCATGTGGGGGAGCACCGTAACCACTGCGAGATCACCTGTTGTGTTCTAGAAACACTTTTCACTGTAAGAAATTGCACCAATTCAAATGTTGATCAATGGAACCTCAATACTTTCTTTCACTATTTCCTTTATTTGCAAATGATTTTTGATTTTTTCACTTCGGATTGTTTTTTATGGTTATATATGAGTCACATAGTAGCAATCATACATTATGTATGATCATATGGTACATATTGCACATAGGATTGCTGCACTCACGGGACTTTATAACACTATTGCACAATAAGTCCTATTAGCAGGGCTGCTATTGTTTGGATTCCTTATTAATACCACTGATTAAGGGTATAGGTTTATCTTTATTTCTAATTTCATTTTAATATTATTCACATTTTCTTTAGATGCCTTATTGGGTATAAGGTATCAACTAACACGAAGGTATCAACTAACACGGATGTTCTGTACACTTGACATTTCACTATAGCCTACACTTCAGGAGGTTCCTGTGAGGATCCCCTCTTCCCTTGATTGTAGGGGAGGCAGCGCCACCACCCCCATTTTCGCTCTTTAATAAAAATATTTAGTCAGCCACCAATTGTGCAAGTTCTCCCACTTAAAAAGATGAGAGGCTTGTAATTGTCATCATAGGTATACCTCAACTATGAGAGACAAAATGAGGAAACAAATCCAGACAATCACATTGTCCATAACAGACTTTCAACTCCCTCCAAAGGTTTTCTATGGAGTTGAGATCTGGAGACTGGCTAGGCCACTCCAGGACCTTGAAATTCTTCTAACGAAGCCACTCCTTTGTTGCCCGGGCGGTGTGTTTGGGATCATTGTCATGCTGAAAGACCCAGCCACGTTTCATCTTCAATGCCCTTGCTGATGGGAGGAGGTTTGCACTCAAAATCTCACGATACATGGCCCCATTCATTCTTTCATGTACACGGATCAGTCACCCTGTTCCCTTTGAAGAGAAACAGCCCCAAAGCATGATATTGTCACCCAAATGCTTCACAATAGGTATGGTATTCTTTGGTTGCAACTCAGCATTCTCTCTCCTCCAAAAAGTTGTGTTTCTACCAAACAGTTCTACTTTGGTTTCATCTGACCATATGACATTCTCCCAATCCTCTTCTGGATCATCCAAATGCTCTCTAGCAACCTCAGACGGGCCCAGACATGTACTGGCTTAAGCAGGGGGACACTGCAACGGAATGGTCCGTGGGACCCAGAAGCTCTTGAAAAGTATGAGATACTCCTGTTTCAGCTTCACCGATGACTCTTATCTCTAAAATCATGTCCACTAGGGGCATATGATGACTGAGAAATGATATCTTGGATTGCTTTAACATGGGTCTGTAATTCACAATATATTCCAGGATATCTGTAAGAACTATTTACAGGTTGTTGATTCTGAACTCAACAGGTTAATTGAAAGAGTGACTCATTTAATGTGGGAACACATACTGTAAGGCCTCGTACACACGACCGGATCTATCCGCTGGGATTGATCCGCGGATCAGTTCCAGCAGACAAATCCGGTCGTGTGTACGGCCTAGCGGACATTTTTCGGCTGAGATTTATCCAGCCGACGGATTTCCAGCGGATAAAAATTTCTTAGCATGCTAAGAAATTTATCCGCTGGTATCCAGTCCAGCGGACTGATCCGGTCGTCTGTACAGACTCACCGGATCAGTCCGTCCGTTCCCCTCCATCGCATGCGTCGTAATGATTCAACGCATGCGTGGAAGTACTTACCTTCCAGCGTCGCGCACGTCGCCGCATCATCGTCGCGGAGACGGCGCGACACATCACCGCGGATGTATTCCGCGCGGATTTTGATCCGATGGTGTGTACAAGCCATCGGATCAAAATCCGGAGGAGGAATCTCCGCTGGAAACGGTCCGGCGGACCGTTTCCAGCGGAGATCACCTCGTCTGTACGAGGCCTTAGGTGTTAATGTCGTCTGTTGTGATGTTAATGAATCTAGTATGGCTTCTAAGGATCTGTCATTGTGTTGTGCTAATTGACCCTGTATTGTGTGAAGGTCTATTGATTATAATGTGTGTATTGCAAGTTAACAGACAGTCTAAAGGTCAGATGTCGGACTTATCAGTTGTAGTTAATTAGCTCATGTAAATTATGTCAGAACCGGCGTCAGAATGTCTGACTAAAAGATGTGTATTGAGGAAGCTCGTTAGGAACCATTGTATAATGTTGTGGGTGGAGTTGGGTCATTGTTCATTTTGGTTACTAACTGTATATAAGAGCCTGATTTTCTCTGTAAAGGGTCTATTCGTTTTGAACCTCAAACAGAGCTGTGTCTCGTTACTGAAGAAAAGCTCAGTCGTTCACGAATTTGTGCGTTTAAAGGTCACCACATCCCTTGTAAATATAGGAAAAAACAGAATATGCCCCAAAGGGTGGGACTTTACAAGTGACCATAAACGAAGTAACAATTGTATAAAAAGTAGCAAATTTTATTAATTACACATAGTATACCAATTGTATCAAAAATATGTACATCATGAATACAAATCATTCAAATACGTAATTGAACAGGAAACACAAGGCTGCTTAGAGTCACACCCAACAGCTGTTTCGGAAATTCTCCCTTCTTCAGGGGATTTATAGACAATAAGATCAAAGATATCTAAAAGATAAATACACAATTTACATTAATACAGATCATTTCAAATATACACAACAATAAAAAAAAAAAAAAAAACGTGTCTCGTTACTGGGGGAATTCCTATGGGTCGTGTTCGCCGGATTGTGGAGTGTCGATAGCGGTCTTGGGTTTGGAATGGAATATCTTAAACGGCGTTAACCCCTGTCTTATTTGGGGTTCCGTTACAGACACGTCTGGCACTGCAGGATCTGAGTCCCTGGCGGCGTAGTGTATTACTGGTGCTAGCCTTTGTTACGTTGGTCCCAGCTCTCTGCAGGTCATTCACTAGGTCCCACCGTGTGGTTCTGGGATATTTGCTCACGGTTTTTGTGATCATTTTAACCCCACGGGGTGAGATTTTGCGTAGAGCCCCAGATCAAGGGAGATTATCAGTGGTCTTGTATGTCTTCCATTTTCTAATTATTGCTCCCACAGTTGATTTCTTCACACCAAGCTGCTTGCCTATTGCAGATTCAGTCTTCCCAGCCTTGTGCAGGTCTACAATTTTGTTTCTGGTGTCCTTCAACAGCTCTTTGGTCTTCACCATAGTGGAGTTTGGCGTGTGACTGAAGTTGAGGTACAGAGAAAATCAGGCTCTTATATACAGTTAGTAACAGGTAATGATTCTTAAAGAAGAAGATACAGGTCTGTGAGAGCCAGAAATCTTGCTTGTTTGTAGGTGACCAAATACTTATTTTCCACCATAATTTGCAAATAAATTCTTTACAAATCAGACAATGTGATTGTCTGGATTTGTTTCCACATTTTGTCTCTCATAGTTGAGGTATACCTATGATGACAATTACAGGCCTCTCTAAACTTTTTAAGTGGGAGAACGTGGACAATTGGTGGCTGACTAAATACTTTTTTGCCCCACTGTATATAGTTGTATATAAAATTCACAAGGTGTTTCCCAATGCTAAACCTTTCATCCAATTTCGAAATTGCTGCATTTATACATTTCAAAACCCAGTATAAAAGGAATAATAGTGGTAAAAAAACAACAACAAAAAAACAACACTTGTGGGTTTAACTAATCATTTTTTTATAATACTCTTTAAGGGGGTGTGTCCTATGCCTGCATACTTTTGCCAATAGGTGTTCCTCATTCCCATCTCAAAAAGTTGGGAGGTATTTCTTTGTCACCTCACTACAGAAAGTTAGTAGCTCACTGAATTTCTGGCAGATCAATGGTAGTTTTTGTACTTGTGGGGTTTTTAGTAGTGAAAAACATTGGAAAATGCACATGTATTGTAGCGATGTAATTAAAAAAAAAAATTGTAATTACACAAAGAAAATAAAATTACAGCCTGTTCTGATAGCACTAAAAATCCACAAGATATACAAAACAAAAATGTTAGAGCCTGGTTCATATCTGTGCAGTGCACTTTGGGTGTGTGGTGTTTTACATGAATTATAGGTGGGCTACCATTGAATGCTGTAACATGCATTTTGGTTAAAGTGATCACAATAAAGCACTTTTTCTTTCATTGACAGAACCCTCCATGCTTTGTTTTGTTTAGAAATAACTTTAAAAAAACACTCCCCTGGCTGATGATTCATATAACATTTACTTCCTTAGCTCAGGCATGCAGGCAGGAGGGAGGGTGTGCTTAGATGAGAAAACCCCCATTCACTCCCCTTCTCCATATGAAAGAAAAAAAAATGCCCATAAGTCTCTTGGGATGTATGACATAATTTTGGCCTAGGCCATAAACCAGGAAGCAACTGAAGAAATGTAAAAAAAACACAACAAAAAAAATAAAAAAATGAAAACACAAGTAAATATAATATACTTCCGATCCATTTCCTAATGCTAGCAGCATAAGGATCAAAATAGTTCATTTTGATTTAGAGAGCTTAGTTCCGTTTTAAGGCACCACACGGAGGTCCACCCTAAAAAAAAAAAAAAAAAAAAATAGCCAAAAAGGCTACAAAAAAAAATGTGGACAAAAATATAAAAAGTTTATTTAAAGTTAGCAGCTACAGTGTTTGTAGCTGCTGATTTTTAAATGTTTTTATTTATTTTTTAACACCGGACCTCCGCTTTAAAATGCATGTAAAAAACGCAAAAGTGACTGAACAGGGCCAAACTGTGGAAAACAATCGCAAATATAAACAGCTCGACTTATTAATATATAAATAACGTCATTTATACTGCAGCGTTGTGCATTAAAACACGACAACCAATCAGAAACCTTTCTTGGCTGAGCAGATAAAGAAAGGACACTCTGTCACTACTGTCTGTACCGTATTATTAATCTCGCTAGTTTTACAGTTTCCCATTAGGAAAGTCTATATCGTACTGAATATAGCTGAAACCAGTATTACCACGGTGAAAGTATGGCGAGAAGGAATTTAATCTGAGTGTTGCAGCACTTTAAGCAATCTGCTGCAGTTCTTGAAAAGGTATTGTGCCTGAGCTGCTGGATTCTAAAATTCCATCATGTGAGCTATCTAAATCCGCTTTCATTCCATTTTATATGCTTTTTCCCCTTCTAAGCTACAAATCTATTTAAGAGAGAGATATATTAATGTCTTTTTTAGACAGATGATGTTTCTGAACTGGGGAAGAGTATGTTTTACAGCACAGTATTCTATTGTGCCAGCAAATCCTGCAGAACACATCCAATATTCCCCGGAAACACAATTCAGCATTTGTACGAAGTGGAACATAGCGCTATTTATGATGGGTTTGCCTTTTTTTCCTACAATGGCTGAAGTATGTGGAGATATGTAGCCCAGAAAGCTATGCGCTTTTCATAACTACACCAAAATGATAAAATAGAAAGGAAAGGATAAAATGATGGAAGCAAAATAGGATTTTCATTACAGAGATTTAACATTCCACTGAAAGCTCTTCAGATTTTTGGTTAGCGTATGATTGGTTGTTGGCTTATAAGGCTAGTAGATATGGACTAGATATAGACTAGTTACTGTCCTATATCTGGCATTTTATGGGCAGGGACAAGCTTTCTCGCTCCTTCCTTGCTGTCTGTGGTCAATTTAAAGCCCAACTTCTGGAGTTAGACAAAATCTTCCCTTGCAGTGCATCCCGTCCCCAACACTGCAATTGCTCATTAGACTCCATTCACACTTGCCCAACTTCAAAGTCGCACGATTTCCAATGAGACTTTGGAGTTGCGCAAGTGTTGTAACTTTCATCCAACTTTACACACTCTGGATCAAAGTCACATCGAAGTTGCATCAAAGAAGTGCAGGCACCTTTTCATGGTTGCTGTGACCTTAAGTTGCACAGATTTGAACAGGTGCCATTGAAAAGAATGGGCCAAGACTTATCATGCAACTTTGATGTCCACAGTCGCATGACAAGTCTTAGGCCTAGTACACACGAGAGGATCCATCCGCTGGAATTGATCCGCGGACCGGCTCCAGCGGATAGATCCCCTGGTGTGTACGATCCAGCAGATCTGTTTCCGCGGATTTTTATCCCCTGGGATGGATTTCCAGCGGATAAAAATTTTAAACATGCTTTAAAATCTATCCGCTTGAATCCATCCCAACGGATTGATCCGCTGGTCTGTACAGACTCACTGGATCAATCCGTCCGAATCAATCCCCCGCATGCGTCGTAATGATTCGACGCATGCGTGGAATTCCTTATATGACGGCCTTCGCGCACGTCGCCGCGTCATCATCGCGGCGACGGCGCGACACGTCATCGCGACGGGATTTCGGCGCGGATTTCGATCCGATGGTGAGTACACTCCATCGGATCAAAATCCTCGGAAATCCTCGAGAGGATTTATCTGCGGAAACGGTCCGGTGGACCGTATCCGCGGATAAATCCTCTCGTGTGTACTAGGCCTAACAAGTGTGAATGGAGCCTTAAATAGGAGCTCCTCCAAAAAAAAAATTAAAGTTAGCAGCTACAAATATTGTAGCTGCTGACTATTAGTATAAGGACACTTACCTGTCCAGGGATCCAGCGATGTCCTCACCCAAGCCAATTCTTCAATTGGCTTCAGGTGCAGGCACCGGCATCTCAATAAGGAAAACAGGAAGTGAAGCCTTGCAGCTTAACGGTCGGTTTTCTACTGCCGCACTGTGCCTTGTGAATGGACCTATGCTTCAATAGTCCAACGCCCACAAGCTACCTCATTGGTATCTTCTCCCTGGCTTCTTCCAGGTGGCAGTCTTTTGCTGTCATGATTGGCTGGTGCAGGATAATGTCACTCCCACACATGCAAAAGGAGTGCAAAGGTTAAAATAAAAAATAAAAAAAGCCAACCATTGATGCAAACAGTGTTTTAGAAAACGAAATGTCATTCAGTTAGGGGATATGCCTACTTTAAAGCGGTATTAAACTGCGGCATTGATTGTGGGGGGTCCCCGAGGGAGGGGGGTCCCCTGCAAGGCAACTACATAAAGTGCTAGTATGCATCGTCAGGAGTTACGGCCGCAGCACAGCAGCATTGGTATATCGTTCCTTTTGAGCGCATATGCAGGTGACGTTATTTGCTGCTGCTCACTAGAATATATACTAAGCGGTGTACATTTAGAGGATATTCATTTCACCCACAGATAAGCTTTCTAATAAGCTTACCTGTGAGCAAAAAAACAATGGGAGGGTTTACTACCACTTTAAAAGAAACCTGTGCTAAGAGAATTATGTTGGCTGTCATTGCTGGCCTCCTGTCAGTCAGGCAACTAGTATTTCCAAAAAGAGATCAGCAACGACCAGCCATGTACTGTTAAAAAGTAGGGGGTGGGGGGATGCAAGTGGAAACACCCAGGTTGTGTGACTCTAATTTTCCCAGAAAATGGCTTTATTTAGAACCACTGTATTTCAACATACTTGTAGTGGAGACGGAGACGAGTGGACTGTATGCACATTCACCATTAAACTTCGTAACTTTTAGTCTGAACCTGTAGGTAGAGCTGGGCTCTAATCCTTCCACAACATGTTTCCGAGAAAATCCCCTGAAAGAGAAGAATACATTGATAATGCAATTTATAAATCACAGGACAGCAATGAAACGCTTATAGAGGCCGATTAATAAATAAAGAACATTTCAGCTGTTGGTTACAGCAAGCAATCAAAATCCAGGTTACGTTCTTTTAGGGCCAGTTCACACCACATGCAGTCCAGTGCATCAAAAACACATGGAAAGTAGGTTATATGGTTTTCAAAGGCATAGTTCACATTAATGCTTGCAGTTCCAGTGCGTTCCAGTTCTAGAAAAAAAGTACCTGCACTGGACTGTACTGGAACGCTGTAAAATGCATCAAAAACGCACTGGTACGCACCTAAATGCACCAAAAAAACACACTGGAACACACTTGTCTTTATTCAAGGTTAATAAAAAAAAGAGGGTAAAAAAAAAAAAAAAAAGCACTGGACTGCATAAAAACTTACCAAAAACGCACTGGAAAGCATCAAAAACGTGCATTCAAAAAAGCACCTGGAATGCATCCGGATTGCGTTTCTATGGTGTGAACTGGCCCTTAGTAAAGTTGGTCATCAAGGCAATAGAACACAACCCGACCACCAAAGTGATATGGACTTTGCCTAAGTAGTTTCAAAGATAACAGTGCTAAAGTACTTCTGTTAGTCTTCAAACACAAACACATTGCCGCCGTGAAGCCCTCTTGCATTAAAACACTGGTCTGCACGTGGGGCCTAAAATGCTAACAAAATGTATCTCTGATCCCTGTTGAAAATTAAGTCCCACCAAAGTGTTATTCAAGTTTCAAATACCAGAGATTTGCTGCCCACTGAGGTTCTGGCATTAAATATTTGAAGGTGCAAGTGGACATTGTTTTTACACCCACGGAGTCTTGCATTTCACACTTATTTTTACAAGTAAACTGAGCTTATATAGGGAAATACACGAGGGCCTAGGCCACTTACTCATGGCAGTAAATCCTGAAGTGACATACCTTAACAGTGAAGAACCACAGGTAAGAGCAGTTTACAAATAGGAGGAGCATTTTGATATAGATTATAATTTATATTGGAAAGTTGGAACAGCTATTGCTGGAAATATACAGTATATCACAAAAGTGAGTACACCCCTCACATTTTTGTAAATATTTTATTATATCTTTCCATGCGACAACTCTGAAGAAATGAGTGTACAGCTTGTATAACAGTGTAAGTTTGCTGTCCCCTAAAAATAACTCAACACACAGCCATTAATGTCTAAAGCGCTGGCAACAAAAGTGAGTACACTCCTAAGTGAAAATGTCCAAATTGGGCCAAATTAGACATTTTCCCTCCCCGGTGTCATGTGACTCATTCGTGTTACAAAGTATCAGGTATGAATGGGCAGAAGGTGTGTTCAATTTGGTGTTATCACTCTCACTCTCTCATACTGGTCACTGGAAGGTCACCTCATGGCAAAGAACTCTCTGAGGGTCTGAGAAAAATTATTATTGCTCCACATAAAGATGACCTAGGCTATAAGAAGATTGCCAAGACCCTGAAATTGAGCTGCAGCAATATGGCCAAGACCATACAGAGGTTTAACAGGACAGGTTCCACTCAGAACCATCCTCACCATGGTCGACCAAACAAGTTGAGTGCATGTGCTCAGCAAGGATGAGCTCCAGCGTGTTCGCATAGTACACGTGCAGAGACCCGCCAGGAAGTCTGCACGGCGCTGCGCTAATCACAGCCAGGAAGACATTTCCTGACCTCTGCAGCCGAGCATCGGGACAATGTATCCCTGGCTGTGATTAGCGCCGTGCAGACTTGTACTGTGATATACTGAAGCAGAGCATGATCCCCTCCCTTCGGAGACTGAGCTGCAGTATTCCAACATGATAATGACCCCAAACAGATTTCCAAGACGACCACTGCCTTGTTAAAGAAGCTTAGGGTAAAGGTGATGGACTGGCCAAGCATGTCTCCAGACCTATTGAGCATCTGTGGGGCATCCTCAAATGCAAGGTCTCCAACATCCACCAGTTCCGTGATGTCATCGTGGAGGACTAGAAGAGGACTCCAGTGGCAACCTGTGAAGCTCTGGTGAACTCCATGCCCAAGAGGGTTAAGACAGTGCTGGAAAATAATGGTGGCCACACAAAATATTGACACTTTGGGCCCAATTTGGATATTTTCACTTAGGGGTACTCACTTTTGTTGCCAGCGGTTTAGACATTAATGGCTGTGTGTCGAGTTATTTTGAGGGGACAGCAAATTTACACTGTTATACAAGCTGTACACTCACTACTTTACATTGTAGCAAAGTGTCATATCTTCATGTGTTGTCACATAAAAAGATATAATAAAATATTTTCAAAAATGTGAGGGGTGTACTCACTTTTGTGAGAGACGTATATGTGTAACGTGTTATATAAGAGATAATTCTTCTTCACTTTGTATTGAAAGTTACTCAGGCGTACCATGCCCATATAAATAACCTAGAGAATGTACATCTTTTTATATTGCAATACATCTGTTGTGGTGGCCATATTTTGATCTTGATGAAAACAGCTGTACTGTATAGCAGTTTTCATTAAGATCAAAATATGGCCACCACAACAGATGCATTGCAGTACATTGCAATATAAAAAGATGTACATTCTCTAGGCTATTTATATGGAAATGGTACGCCTGAGTAACTTCCAATACAAAGTGAATATGAATTATCTTTTATATAAACACAATATCTCACAAAAGTGAGTACACCCCTCACATTTTTGTAAATATTTTATTATATCTTTTCATGTGACAACACTGAAGAAATGACACTTTGCTACAATGTAAAGTAGTGAGTGCACAGCTTGTATAAACAGTGTAAATTTGCTGTCCCCTCAAAATAACAAAACACACAACCATTAATGTCTAAACCACTGGCAACAAAAGTGAGTACACCCCTAAGTGAAAATGTCCAAACGGGGCCCAAAGTGTCAAATATTTTGTGTGGCCACCATTATGTTCCAGCACTGGCTTAACCCTCTTGGGCATGGAGCTCACCAGAGCTTCACAGGTTGCCACTGGAGTCCTTTTCCACTCCTCCATGACGACATCACGGAGCTGGTGGATGTTGGAGACCTTGCGCTCCTTCACCTTCCATTTGAGGATACCCCACAGATGCTCAATAGGGTTTAGGTCTGGAGACATGCTTTGCCAGTCCATCACCTTTACCCTCAGCTTCTTTACCAAGGCAGTGGTCATCTTGAAGGTGTATTTGGGGTCGTTAAGTTGGAATACTGCCCTGCGGCCCAGTCTCCGAAGGGATCGGATCATGCTCTGCTTCAGTATGTCATAGTACATGTTGGCATTCATGGTTCCCTCAATGAACTGTAGCTCCCAGCGGCGGCAGCACTCATGCAGCCCCAGACCATGACACTCCCACCACCATGCTTGACTGTAGGCAAGGCACACTTGTCTTTGTACTCCTCACCTGTTTGCCGCCACAAATGCTTGACACCACCTGAACCAAATATGTTCATCTTAGTCTCATCAAACCACAGGACATGGTTCCAGTTATCGTTATTGTCCTTAGTCTGCTTGACTTCCACAAACTGTTTGCAGGCTTTCTTGTGTATCGTCTTTAGAAGACGCTTCCTTCTGGGACTACAGCCATGCAGACCAATTTACTGCAGTGTGCAGCGTATGGTCTGAGCACTGACAGGCTGACCCCACCCCTTTAACCTCTGCAGCAATGCTGGCAGCACTCATATGTCCATTTCCCAAAGACAACCTCTGGATATGACACTGAGCATGTGCACTCAACTTGTTTGGTCGACCATGGTGAGGCCTGTTCCGAGTAGTAGTTAATGGGGAAGGTAGTGCTGCGCTAATGGGTGGTGGATGGGCAAGTGTATGGACAAGTGGGGGAAGGGAATGAAAAATGGTATAACTGAAAATGAGAACAGTATAACCAAAAATAGCATAAACAAAAAAATGATCAGTAAACGATACTGGTGCAAATCATATAACTCCACACATTTCTCTTAATGTGATAAAATACACTAAAAAATGAGGAAATGAATAGTGCAAAAAATTGTGTATAACACAACACCCAAATAACTGTGATGGGTAACAATATTAAACAGGTGATGAACAGTCCATAAACAAGGCTTAAGCTGTGTCAAAAAAATAAATAAATAAATAAATAAAAAAAAATATATATATATATATATATATAATAATTTAAAAGTCCAAAAATTGAGAAAAGGGTGCTGATGTAGGTCCGCAGTGTGAGGTGAAAGGGGGATGGGTATCCAGTGATCCTTTTAAAATGAATGAGGATGTCCCCTTACCTTACTGCTGTAAGGTAACAGCATATAGATCCAACCACATTAGATGGTTAACCAGATGGGCTCTGATCCAGAAACGACAGGTCCTCCTTGGAAGTCTCGTCCCAGATTGATCAGTATCTCGCCCCAAAGGAATAAAGCATTGATAGTGTAATATCGTTTTTAAAATTTTAATTCTCGTAAATAATAAACAAGGGTACTCACATTGTTAAAAATGCAATTAGGCATGTAAAAAAGAAGGGGGGCAGTCTGTCGCCAACGTCACCTCCGATACCTCTGAGTGGTCTCATGCGCATTCGTCACTATCATGTGACTTCCTCAGGAGTAGTACCTGTCCTGTTAAACCGCTGTATGGTTTTGGCCACCATGCTGCAGCTTGGTTTCAGGGTCTTGGTAATCTTCTTATAGACTAGGCCATCTTTATGTAGAGCAACAATTCTTTTTTTCAGATCCTTTAGAGAGTTCCTTTCCATGAGGTGCCATGTGGAACTTCCAGTGACCAGTTTGAGAGAGTGAGAGCGATAACATCAAACTTAACACACCTGCTCCCTATTCACACCTGAGACCTTGTAACACAAACGAGTCATTTGACACCGGGGAGGGGAAAATGGCTAATTGGGCCCAATTTGGACATTTCCACTTAGGGGTGTACTCACTTTTGTGTTGCCAGCGGTTTAGACATTAATGTGTTGGGATATTTTGAGGGGACAGCAAATTTACACTGTTATACAAGCTGTACACTGACAGGATATAATAAAATATTTAAAAAAATGTGAAGGGTGTACTCAGTTTGTGAGATATTGTATATCTTTCCAGTGGAAATTAGAAATTGTTAATCAGACAATGGCATCTTGATCCTTCTATTAAGCTTTTGCATCAGGTGTGAACCAACATTATAAGTTCAAAGGAGGATTCTATGCAAGTGAAACAGGCCATTGTAAGGCTTCAAAAACGAAACAAATCTATCAATCAGAGAGATAGCAGCAACATTAGGAGTGACAAAATCAACAGTTTGGTACATTCTAAGGAAAGAATAACACACTGATGAGCTCAGCAACATAAAAAGGCCTGGACGTCAACAGAAGACAATAGTGGTGGATGGTCACAGGATCCTCTCCATGGTAAAGAAAAACCCATGCACAACATCCAGACAAGTGAAGGACACTCTCCAGTAAGGGGGGCGTATCATTGTCTAAGTCTACAATCAAGAGAAGTTTTCACAAGAGCAAATACAGACGGTTCACCACAAGGTGCAAACCAATTATAAACCTGAAGAATAGAAAAGCCAGATTAGACTTTGCCAAAAAAACATCTAAAAATGCCAGACCATGGATGGATGAAAAAAGTATTACTCTGTACCAGAATGAAGGGGAGAAAAAAGCGTGGAGAAGGCTTGGAACAGCTCATGATCCAAAGCACACAATGCCATCTGTAAAACATGGTGGAGGCAGTGTGATGGCATGAGCATGCATGGCTACCTGTGGCACTGGGTCATTAGTGTTTATTGATGATGTGACAAAAGACAGAAGCAGTCGGATGAATTCTGCGGTGTTTAGAGATATATGCGGTCAGCCCAGATTAAGCTAAATGCAGCAAAGTAGATTGGACGGCACTTGACAGTACAGATGGACAATGATCCAAAATACACTGCAAAAGCAACCCAGGAGCTTTTGAATGAAAAGAAGTGGAATATTCTGCAATGGTTGAGGCAATCACCTGATTTCAACCCAATTGAGCATTTAATTTGCTGAAGGAAAAACTAAAGGCAGAAAGACCCACAAAGAAAAACTGAAGACTGCTGCAGTTAGAGCCTGGCAAAGCACCAGAAAGGAGGAAACAGATTTTTGATAATGTCCATGGGTTCCAGACTTCAGGCAGTCATTGCCAGTAAAGGATTCGCAACAACAGATTAAAAATGATCAATTTATTTATGATTATATTCATTTGTCAATTACATTTCAGCCCCTGAAAATGGGGGGACAGTGTATAAAATTGGTTGCAGTTCCTAAAATTTGTACTTGATATTTATGTTCAACTCCTTGAATTAAAGCTGAAAGTCTGCACTACAAATTAATTTGGATTGTTTTGTTTAAAGTTTATTCTTGTGGCATACAGAGCCAAAAGAATAAAAATTGTGTCTGTGTCCAAATACATACGGACCTAACTTTATCTGATGTTAGTGGACGTCGCCTTCTGGAATCGACAACAATCCAGACATCGTTTGGTCCATATACCCACCTTGGGGTATTTAATAACTTTTTCTTTGGCTGGATTATGGGGACTGTCTCGTGGGGACCATTGTGAGGGCTGTTTCGAGCCCAGACTGGGTTCATTGCCTTTTGGTGAACAGACAACAGCAAGCCTTCATTCATTCTTATGAATTTTGGTTTTAAAGCGTTCCTATGAAAATTATTTACAATTCAGTGCTGAATAGACATGTGCACACTGAAATATTTTGTTTTGGAATTTCGTTTTCGTCTGAAAAATAAATTTAGTTACTCCCGAAATTCGTTTTTATTTATTACGTTTTTCGTTGGAAATTGTATTTGTCCGAAAATCCGAACAAATTAAGGTTGAATCTGTCATTGAAGGCTTATGGTGTCTGACGAATGTTCAAAGAAGATTCGACGGACACACGATCAGTCCATCCGATGAGAACAGACTGATGGACCGTTTTCATCGGTTAACCGATGAAGCTGACTGATGGTCTGATGTGCCTACACACCCTTGGTTAAAAAAACGATCGTGTCAGAACGCAGTGACGTAAAACACGACGACGTGCTGAAAAAAATGAAGTTCAATTCTTCCAAGCTCGCGTCGACTTGATTCTGAGCATGCGTGGATTTTTAACCGATGGTTGTGCCAACTAACGATCGGTTTTGTCCCATCGGTTAGGAATCCATCGGTTAAATTTAAAGCAAGTTGGCTTTTTTTTAACCGATGGTTAAATAACCTTTGGGGCCCACACACGATCAGTTTTGACCGATGAAAACGGTCCATCAGACCGTTGTCCTCTGTTTTCCCTATCGTGTGTACGAGGCCTCAGGCTAAAAAGAGAAAAATTACTTCTACTGGAATTTGTAAAGCTCATTATGAGCACAACATCTTCTCATATAATGTATTGTATAAACTATTGATATGTTTGTTATCACACATATGTGTTTTAAAAACTTTTCTAAATAAATTATATTTTATGATACATGATTACATTTCCTGTTCGCCCCTAAAGTCCCTCCCTACTCTTTCCTTTGTTGGTTCTTTACCTAACTTTATCTGACCTTCCAGAAGATGCTTGACAAGATATTTTAGGCCCACATATTACATTTGTCTGCTCCACCAGAGACAAATTAATTCAACTGAAATATTTACATCAAATGTATTATATGCTATATAGACTATTTAACATACACTGTTGAATAAATCCTGCTACACCATTGGTGGATTGGTGCCACTTTCTCCCCTTCCCTCTCTTATAACCTCAAAATGACATATGTACCCTTGTGAACACAAATTTAAAATTACAATGCACAGAGATGTAGCCGATATATAGAGTTCTTTATTGATATATACGTGACAAGTGCACCCATCTTTACTGTCAACATGTCATATTTTATACATGTTATGCATTTTTTAACTGTTATGATATTGAACCTAATGAAAAATGCAAAGATTCACATCCATGGTGGCAGAATTATATACTTATGTGATATCTGGAAATGATTGGATATCTATAGTGTGTACTGTTATTTATCTGTATTATTTAGCTGTAAACTTTAATAAGCCTTCTCTTAAAAAAAACTGGCAAAGTCAGTAGACAGGCTGACTGCCACCTGATCCTGGAAAAAGCTGCCGAAATCAGACATGTTGACATTTTTGCCCAACCTTAAAGTGATTGTAAAGTAAGGTTTTTTTTTTCTATAAAAACATGTTATACTTACCTGCTCTGTTGCAGTGGATTTGCACAGAGCAATCCTGATCCTCCTCTTCTCGGGTCCCTCTTCTGTGCTCCTGGTCCCTCCCTCCTGGTGAGTGCCCCCACAGCAAGCAGCTTTCTATGGGGGCACCTGAGCACAGTCACAGCTCACTGTGTCCATTCAGACACAGAGCCCCGGCCCAGCCCCCTCTCTCTCCTGATTGGCAGACTGACTTTGAGTGACAGCAGCATGAGCCAATGGCGCCGCTGCTGTGTCTCAGCCAATCAGAAGCTAAATGTGTGTTAAATGCTGTATACAGCAATAAGCCACGTCAAGCATTTTTAAGCTGTAGTAATTGGATTTAGGAGTAGAAAAAAGAAGAGGGCAGAGAAACGCTGCAAAATGTGCATTGATTTAAAAGCAAAACGATTCTAAAAGCGCGTTTTCTTCAACGCTCTGTGTGCATGAGGCCTAAAAATATACTCTGATACATTAGCAAACAGGAAGTGCAGTCTCTAGGTGTCTGTTCTATTAATACAGAAGAAGAATTGTATAGGAGACAATGACGTTGACTCACTAAACTGCAAGAGTTATTTTAGCTGTATAGCTCCTCTTTCATTCCACAATAATTTTCTCATAAAAAAAAGTCAATATGCCAAAGTAATTCTGCAAAATAACATGTATTATAAAGAGAAAGAACATTGTAATGTAATGTAAATTCATCTGATCCATGGAATTAAACCTGTGAAGTGAACACATTGTTTTTAGTTGTAAATATTAGCAGAGCACTTTAATGAAAATTCTGCATGCTTTATGCTTTCGAGAACTGAGCCTTTTTAGTAAATCCTTGATGCTTGTAGGTTACCATGGTGGCTCTTAGAGATTAGATTGTCAGAGAAATTGGCCCTGATGCCACTTTTTTTTTGGATGTGAGCAGTCCCATGTACAATACAGTGAAATCTGTCCAATATACCATGGCTGAGTTGAATTAGTAGATTCCAAATCTGGTACCTATAAAAGAACAGTAACATTTGTAACAATTATGTTAAAACATAATTGTTGTAACAGAATTATTACAAATGTTACTGTTCTTTTATAGATAAGGTTGCTCTCTAAAAACTCCTGAGGAAGCGCAAAACATGTTGAGAAGATATGGACATATTCTCGTGATAGACCATAGGTATCAGCCTTTTAGTATCACTGGATAAATGAGAGCGTTTATTTTTTTCGTTTTTTTCTGTCACATCATTTCTGTGTATGTTTTTAAACTGATAAAACATTAATTTTAGACTATGTTGTGTTGTTCGATACCAGTACCCTTAAAGTCCATGAAATAGTCTCACAATATACATATTCTATACTGTCACTTAGGATGTGGGTACTTGTATTAGTGATAAACATGTTGGCATGTAACCTATATATACCCCATCAAGTACCATTTGGCACAGAGGCTAGTGGCACAGGTAAGGCGAGTATGAAAATATGGGGTGAACCAGAATGAACACAATGTTAGGGTTAGCAAGGTCATTAAGGTGGCCATTATCTTTTATGCCAACAGCTCATGCCCTAACAAAGCTCTCATCCAACCTCTATGTACTACACTGGTGCCTGGTGGGTTTTTTTTGGGGGGGGGCAGCAAACACACACCCACCCCCCCCCCCCCCCCCCGTGGCACTTATCCCATCTAGGCAGTAGACGTGTGCACTGCCAAAAAAATCGTTAGTTTTTGTTTCATTCGTTTTTGTTTTGCTTTTTTCTTAAATTCGAAAATTTGGGAAAAATCGAAAATACGGAATTCTGAAATTCTGAATTTTCGGATTTCCGAAAAAGCAAAAAACGAAAAAAACTGAAAAAAAAAAATTTCCGAAAAAAAACAAATAAAAAAGAAAATGAAAAAAAAAAATCGGAAAGTCAAAAAAATCGGAAATTTCCCATTCTTGAATTTTATATTTTCGAACTTTAGATTTTTTCATTTTCGAATTTTCAAATTTTATATTTTTCATTTTCGAAAATTCGAAAGTGAAAAATTTGTAAATTCGAAAAAAAAAAATTTGAATATTCGAAAATGAAAAATTGGAAAATGAAAAATTCGGAAATGAAAAATTAAAAAAATAGTAAATTGAAAAATTCGAAACATCGAAAATTCGTAGATTCGAAAAATAAAAAATTAAAAAATTCGAATTTTCGAAAAATTCTAGAATTCGAAAATAAAAAATTAAAAAATTCGAATATTCGAAATTCTAAAATTCAAAAATGAAAATTCGAAAATAAAAAATGAAAAATAAAACATTTGTAAAATTCGGAATTTCTAAAATTCTAAAATTTGAAAATTAAAAAAAAAATTGTATTTCCGAATTTCCGAAAATCCGAATTTCCGAAATTCGTAAATACGAAAATTCGTAAATTAAAAATTCGTAAATACGAAAATTGGAATTTTCGGAAATACGAAAATTCAGATATTCGGAAGTTCAAAATTTTCCGAAGTCCGAAAATTCGTAAATAAAAAAATTTGTTAATACGAAAATTCGGAATTAACGAATTTTCGTTAAAAAAAGAATTATAAACTAAACAAATTGCACATGTCTACTAGGCAGGTAGTGGGCAGCAGCTCCGCGTCCTCTCCTCTATTCAGCAGCTTCCAGCGTGCGGCTCTTCCCCTCCTCAGCAAATCAGGCGACGGCTCTCAAAACCTGCTTCCTGATTGGTCGGGAGGAAGATCAGCGCTACAATAACGAATATTCATTCGCTGTTGTAACACACCTGGGTGGGCTCCGTTCGCATTCTCTGTGCCCCAAGTCCACCCTATTCTGAAGCCTATTAGAACCTCTGGCTCTAATCAGGTGCTTAAAAAAACTGCCATTGTAATTCATGTATCCGGTGTCCTGCAAGGGGCCGGACGCAATGAGAGAGAGGGGGCGATGAATAGGTGGGGTGCTGCCCGTGTGCCCTTAATGGACGGGCCGTCCCTGGTGTACTATCTGAACATAGAAATCAGGGACGTCCCACTATGGAATCAGGAGGGAAGTCCAAATACAAAACTTTAGAGGACAACAGACCTGGATATGGACACATTTAAATGTAACATTTTCTGCCATCACGGGTGGCACATCCACAAGCCTCAAGATCAATAGACCAATAGACTGGTCAGACACCATTTTTTCTCAATGGATCAATGCTTAAAGCGTTTGTTACCCCAATACTTTATATTCCTGATATGTGCCTGCTGTACCATGTATTTGCACGAGAAAGTATCCTGTTCTCTTTGTATTGCAATTCCTTTTTTATGAAATCTCTGGTGGTCCTGCTAGTTTCCTTACTTTCCCATTAAAAACTGACCACACTAAGCAGGAGAGCACCACGTGGTCAGTTCTCCAGCTGTGCTGGGAACTCCGTGTGCTCTCCTCCAATGATCAGACTTGTCACTTTAAATAAGAACTAAAAAAGGCAAAAGTTTTCTCTTTTTGGATAAAGTAAGGGAGGGTTATAACCCCTGTAAAGGTTTACATTTGCCATCTTTGTTACAATGGGGAAATTTCTCTCCACTTCCCATCCCAGAGCCGAAACAGGAAGTGAGAGTAAATACCTCTAAAGCAAGGGGGTCCCTGGTTGTCACCAGGGTCCTGCTATGCAGGAAGACGGATCTGTGCATTTCCCCAGGCAGCCCATCCCCATACAGTTAGAACACACCTGCAAGGAACACATTTAACCCCTTGATCGCCCCTGATGGTAACCCCTTCCCTGCCAGTGTCATTAGTACAATAACCGTGCATATTTTTAGCACTGATTACTGTAATAATGTCACTTGATTCCAAAAAAAGTGTCAAAAAATGTCAGTTAGGTGTCCGATCTGTCTGCCGCAATGTCGCAGTCCAGAAAAAAATAAAAATAAAAATTGCAGATCACTGCCATTACTAGTAAAAAAAATAATAGTAAAAATGCCATAAATATATTCTCTATTTTGTAGACGCTATAACTTTTGCGCAAACCGATCAATATACACTTATAGCATTTTTTTTTTACCAAAAACATGTAGAAGAATATATATCTGCCTAAACGGAGGAAGAAATCCATTTTTTATATATATGGGCCAAGCGTCCACCAAACCGTGCGATTGCAAAAGAGATCACATTTGGGCCTCTACAGCCGGGTCATGAGAGGAAGACGCTCCCTGAGCACATTTCCTGTCCACTGAGGAGTCCAAAGTTACATTAGAGTCACCCATAAGAATAAGAGTCCCCGAACATTGCTGGAAGACTACTTTAAGGAGGTGAGAAAAAAATCTGTGTTGAAAGCGGTTAGGAGCATAATAGGCTACTAAAGTTACATCATGACCATTAAGAGTGCCTTGGAGCAACAAATATCCGTGGGGTCTGCAATTTCCTTAGAACAGGAAAATAAGTAATTGCGCCGAAAGGCGATAAGGACTCCCCTATGTTTCTCAGGTGAAAACAAACCACGTCAACATGGCTAGTTTTAACATGGTGAAATACCTTTGTACGTTTAACTGGCGAGTTGAGCCCATGGATATTATGCAAATAAAATTTCAACGGGATCGAAGCCATAGCGAGGTGATGAAGTCAAGCTGAACTGTGAGGATTCCGTGGTGGCCCTTAAGGATTTGAATTTTGGGCCAAAATCGAGCGCTGACCTGGGGGTACAAAAGGGGGAAAAAACAGAGACAAAGAGAAGAGGGGAAAAGACCAGAAGAGGGCAGAGACAAAACAAAAACAGGACCGTAAAGGACGGAGGAGCGTGAACCACATCTAAAAATAATGCCGCGTACACACAATGATTTTTCGGCATGAAAAAAAAATGGCGTTTTTCCAACTTCATCATTAAAAACGACGTTGCCCACACACCATCGTTTAAAAAAAAAAAATTATGAAAAAAGCGTAGTGACGTACAACGGCACTCTAAAGGGGAAGTTCTATTCGCCTTTGGGCTGCTTTAGCTGATTCCTTGTTAGTAAAAGACGATTAGCGCTTTTCTGTCTGTTACAGCGTGATGAATGTGCTTACTCCATTATGAACAGTAGTTTTACCTGAACGAGCGCTCCCGTCTCATAACTTGCTTCTGAGCATGCGCGGGTTTAAAGCGTCGTTTTAGCCCACACACGATCATTTTTTACTACCCGAAAAACGAAATTTTTTACTAGCCAAAAAACTATGTGAAGCCCACACACGATCATTTTAAATGATGTTTTTAAAAATGTTTTTTTTTTTTAATGCCGAAAAATAATCGTGTGTACGCGGCATAAGATGTGCAAAGCAGGGGGGGGCTCTGCCGCCGGGCACATGGCTGCATTGGGCTTAAGTAGCCATTATTATCAATTTGAGGGAAAGTCTTGGCCAGAAGAATAAAAAAATAAAAATAAAAAGGGGGGGGATAATAAATAAATAGATGAATGACAAAGTAAAATAATAATAAAAAGGAAAAAAGAGAAAGAGAGGAGGAAAAGAAGAGAGAAAAAAAACAAAGAAGAAAATAGGAAGAGAGGGGAGGGTGAGCCGAAGATGCAACAGGCACCCCTGGAATCAATGGGTACAAATAACGTACAGGGGGCCAATAAGACAGGCTGCTTTTATTAGAGAAAGAGGCAGCAAGAACAAAATTTCAAGAACATTTTAACTAGCATACAGAAAAACTTCAGCACAATAACATAGTAATGGCGCCTCGGCATGGGTCTGCTTGGAGGGAATGTGGGCACAAAGCCCCAGATCAACTGGTGTAAGGCAGTATAGCAGAGGATCCACCGGGGAGACCCCCGGGGCCAGCCTACTCCCACAAACCCGTGAGGAAGCAGATTCCCCCTAGGGGATAAGCCAAGAGACAAGATACAAATATCAAATTATCTATAGGGCTTGCAGACAGGGGCTTTGCTGGCAACAGATCAGGAAATTGGGGAACGGGGAGGTTAGGGAGAGAGGACAGGGACAGGGTAGGGGAAAAGGGCGGGTGAAGGGGGATAACGGAAGACCTGCGTGCGAGCCCCAGCTATAACAGCATCAGGAGTTCAGCACCAAAAGAACTAGAACAAAAACAAAAAAAGGGGGGGGGGCAACTGGTGCAGTCTCGCGTCTACCAAAGATCGAGTGCCAACAATCCAAGGGACAGGTAGGCAGACATGGAAGGGTAACATGACAGCTGTACACAGGCAAGCACAGGCTAATGGCAAACCGTCCAGTTAAAGTTCAAACTAGAATGAGCCGTAACTGTGCCAACATGCTAAAAAGGGGCAGCCCACCCATCCATAGGTGGGGTAAACAAATATTTAAAAACAAAAAAAAGGGGGGGGGAGGCCAAAAATTCGTCAAAGTTAGAAGAGGAGAGGATTCCTGAGCCTACCGCCTCTCACAGTGGATGGTAGGAAACGTAAGTCGGCAAGTCCAGGAGACTCATTCAAATAGGGTCAAACTTACAAACCCAGGGCTCATCCGGGCCAGAGCGTGGGGAGTCAGTTGCGGATAGGGAGCGCGGATGGGAACGCTTGTGGCTCTTTGCTGTTTTCCAGATGCAGCCTGGGAGGTTGGCAGCAGGGCGGAGAGGGGCAGAGTCGGCCGGGCAGAAGATGAAGGGATTTCAGGATTACCCTTTGCCTCGTCCGGAGAGGTCAGGGTATGTGTGCGGTATGTGTGTAGAAAAAAGAAAGTTTAAAGGGGAAACCCCAACTGTACCGGATTTGATGAGCCAGCAAAGCGGAGGTGTAGGGCTTCTTCTGTCTCCTCTTCGTGGACTAGGAAAGATCCGCAAAAAACTTGGTAGCGGTTACCCTGGAGTACTAGGTCAGACTTGACCCTGGCTGCTCGCAGAAGGGTTTCTTTAGTGCGATAGTAGGTGAACTTTATCATAATGTCCCGGGGTGGCCCTTCAGATTTCTTAGGACCCAGCGTGCGGTGGATATGATCTAACTCCAATCGATCTATAGAGATGCCAGGTACTAGCTCCTGGAACAGGGCTGTGGAGGTGAGGTCCGTGATTGTCTCAGGGATACCCCTGAGACGCAAGTTGCCTCTGCTGGCCCTGTTCTCAAAGTCCTCCAAACAGAGGTGAGCAGCTTCTAATTCCTTTTTCAGGTCGGCGATGTCCTGCTCATGGTTCTCTGAAACTGTGGCAGCCGTGTCCATTTTGTCCTCCAGATCATTGGTGCGGGAACCAAGCTCTCTGATCTCCCTGGTGAGCTTAGTGGTAGCAGCCGAAAGCTCCGCTTGCAGCATTGTTTTAAAATGTGCTAAAAAGGTCAGCATCACGGAGTACAGGCTGCTGGTGCGGAGTCACTTCCAATGATTCACTACCGGCATCCTCGAGGGGAGATGGCTGGAAGAAGTCTGGGCTTGAGGCCGAGGCTTCCATGATGGCGTCGGGTGAGGAGGCCGCAGGAGGATTCCGGTCTGCTGACTTGGCGCTGGCAGATCGGGTAGATCTCCTCTCCATTGGCCATACGGAGCTGTGAGAGACCGAAGAGATGCAGGGGAGACCAAGAGTACCCTCAATGGCGGCAATAGTGTGGCTGATGTGTCCCGGCGGCGAGGAGCGAGATTACCGAGCGGCCATCTTGGTTCGCTGATCGCAAGCCCCCCCGCTAGCATTTCTAGCCGTGGCCATCTTGAGTAAGAGCAGATAGTTAATTTAACATGTACTTCCTGGAATCCATCTGCTCTTAGCTCAGGCATGCAGGCAGGAGGGTGTGCTTAGCTGAGAAAGCCCCTCCTCCCTTTCTGAAGGCTCCTGGGATGTATGACATCATTTGCCAAGCCATATACCAGGAAGTCACTGAAGAAGAAATGTAAAACAAAAGTTTAAAATGCATAAATATCATAGACCTTCCTATCCATTTACGAATGCTAGCAGTGTAAGGCTTTAAAATAGTTAAGGTTAATGAGAGAGTGAGGTTTTCGCTTTAAGGACTGCCACTCTACACTCCAGTATTCACTAACTGACCCTTTCATGGTCTTGCTCATCACAACCAAACATTAGCTTAAATATATTTTTTTTAAATACTCTAGCCTGGAGAGCTGTAATCTGGTGGCTATTGGCATCACATTCAATTTTCTCGAATGTTTTACGCATTTTTAATGCATTACACAGGCAGGCCCAGATTTCAGTTTTGAAATTAAAAAAAATTCACCTGATTTCCTCCGGCTTCCCAGCCGACGTGAAATAAATGGTCTAATGAAATATTTACAGTGCTTGTAGAAGCTGCCAAAAACCTAGTGTCATCGGGTGCAACAAAACATAGCAGAAGCCTTGTTTGCAGCTTCATCATCTTTAATCAAAAATTATTTTTCAACAATACTGAAACGTTCTCTTGCCTTCAAGTACCAAAACCTGTAAAACACAAAAATCAGGCGGTCTCCGGAGATGTGATGGCAGCATTACCAATGTAAGTCTGCCACCTAGTGGTGCACGCAGGCGCTCCTCCGCCATGCAAGTCGTCTAATCTCATTAGATATGGTGACAATGCAGAGGTGAACCAAGCAGAAAAATAATCTCTATTCAAATAATCATAGTGAAAGAAAAATCACAAACTGGATTAACATGGATTTGTATCTGCATCAGCATAAACGAAGGTTCACCTGAGCATGTGGAAGTGCAACGCCGACATTGTAGACAGAAGGGTCATTTGAAGTTCACACAGAGAGAAGAACATTGGGGAAATATGATGACGCTGCAGAAAAGCGTTACGCAGTTTTTCTAGAGTATGTACAGTTCTGTTTATAGGACAAGAACCAATATTGCATTAGGAGGAGAGCCTGTCCTGATGCATGCACTCCAGCAGCAGCTGCAGTATCAATGCTCAGGGCTGCTTTCTTGATGGATGATACAGTGGAGAACGTCAGCGCAAAGAGTGTTGGCACACCTGCCTTTACATGTAACAGGGTGACAACATAGGAGCGCAAATGGGAGACAGGGACAGAGTGCTGTTACCCTATACACAGGAAGTGCCTGAGGCAGGATTACCAAGTATTGTTTTTGTTTTGTTTTTTTAAATTGAAAATAACTTTAAATTGCACAAACATAGTAAAGACTATATACACTCATTGGCCACTTTATTAGGTACACCTTTCTAGTAGTGCATTGGACCCCTTTTTGCCTTCAGAACTGCCTTAATCGTTTGTGATATAGATTCAACGAGGTGTTGGAAACATTCCTCAGAGATTTTGGCCCATAGTGACATGATAGCATCACACAGTTGCTGCAGATTTGACTTCATTGTCATGTTCAAGAAACCAGTGCTGAGATGATTGGAGTTTTGTGACATGGGGCATTATCCTGCTGGAAGGAGCCATCAGAAGAGTCATAAAGTGATGGACATGGTCAGCAACAATACTCAGGTAGGCTGTGGCATTTAAATGATGCTCAATTGGTACTAAGGGATCCAAAGCGTGCCAAGAAAATATCCCCCACACCATCACACCACCAGCAGCCTGAACCATTGATACAAGGAAGGATGGATCCATTCTTTCATGTTCTTTACACCAAATTCTTACCCTACCATCTGAACGTCGCAGCTAAAAGCGAGACTCAGACTCGGCAAAGTTTTTTTCCAATCTTCTATTGTCCAATTTTGGTGATCCGGTGCAAATTGTAGCCTCAGTTTCCAGTTCTTAGCGGACAGGAGTGGCACCCGGTGTGGTCTTCTGCTGTAGCCCATCTGCTTCAAGGTTCAATGTGTTGTGTAGTCAGAGATGGTATTCTGCATACGTTGGTTGTAACGAGTGGTTACTCGAAGTAATGTTGCCTGTCTATCATCTGGAACCCCATTCTCCTCTGATCTCTCTCATCAACAAGGCATTTTCCTCCACACAACTACCACTCACTAGATATTTTCTCTTTTTCAGACCATTCTCTGTAAACCCGAGAGATGGTCATGTGTGAAAATACCAGTAGATCAACAGTTTTTAAAATACTTAGACCAGCCCGTCTGAAAACAACAACCATACCATGTTCAAAGTCACTTTCTTCCTCATTCTGATGCTCGGTTTGAACAGCAAGTCGTCTTCATTACGTCTAAATGCCTCCTTTAGCTTCCCTAAAAAATGAAAAGGTGAACACCCTACACATTCCCCAACCCCATTGTACCTCTGTGGTTGATGAGCTGCCAATGCCCACATAGCCAGTGTAGCATACTAGGAGTTTGAAATCTCTGCTCTTCTTCTGGGGCTTCAGTACAGATCAGAGCAATTTTGATTGGTGAAAGTAGTCACACACCAGCAGTGACCAATTATAATCACTTTGATCCATCCTGGAAGTTGTACAGAGAAATGGGAATGAAGAACCCAAATTTTAAATCCCCAGACTGCCCAGATGAGTGGGTACCGACAGCTCATCACCCTAGGAGGTAAATACAGCAGGATCATTATTGGGTGAGGAAGGCGCAGAGTGTTCGTTAATCTTTTATTTTTCCAAAAAAAGTTAACTAACCTCTTTTAATTCTTAAAGTGGTTGTAAAGCCCTACATATACCAAGTGAAGTGACTATCCTCAGGTGATACACAGAGCTGAAACAAATCTTCCTACATAAGTTGTAACCATTTATCTGCTGTTTACAGCCTTTAAGGCTTCATTTCCACTGGCGTTTTTACAGCCACTGTTGTTAGCCTTTTTTACAGCTTAAAAACGCCTGTCCATGTTTATTTTGTAAAAAAAAAAAAAAATTTTTGGTGAGCTGCAACTTTAAAAATGCCGCGGTACCGTTTTTGAGCGTTCTTGAGTGTTTTTGAGCATTTTTGAGCCTTTTTTAACGTCTGGCGTTTTTACAGCTCTACTCTGGAGCTTCAGAACGCCCTGGTCTGCGTTTTGTTTACAGCTCAAAAACGCCTATGCCATTTGCAGCTCAAAAACACCTATGTGGGCATGATGCAATAGAATAACATGGACAGGCGTTTTTAAGCTGTAAAAAACGCTCAGAAAAGTGGCTGTAAAAACGTCAGTGGAAATGAAGCCTCAAAGTCATGAATTTAAAGAGCTTGTCTGAGTTGTCAGAAAAAAAACGGGGGGGGCTGAAATCACACACTGCAGAGCTCACCGAGGATAGCTCTCAGCGCTGATTGGAGGGAAGGGACGCACACAGGAACAGAGCTGAGGCTGCCAATCAGCTAGAGCTCCCTCCCATGTCACCATTTTTCACTTGGTGTCAGGAAAACTTGTCAGAAGTGACTCATGCAGATATCAGAATAGTGAAGCAGCAGACAGAAATTACACTTAGTTTTCTGGATTGAAGTACACAATATAGAGGGGATATGCTTAGTTCAGATCTTATGTTTAAGACTCCTATCACACTGAATCGCTTTAGCAGCACTTTTCAGGCGCTAGAGGGGTGGTTTTTTTAGGTCACGTGACAATGTGACCTTAAAAAATTCCAAGAAACACCTGGTTTGCAGTGCTTACAAACCATTCAATTCAATGGGCAGGGATGTTTTTGGGGCACTTTTTACAGCGCTCCAAACCCGCCCCTGATGCTGCTTGCAGGACTTTTTCTATTGTCCCCCAAGCGCACTGCCCGGGTGCGAAAGCACTCAAGAAAATGAATGGGAGGCAGTTGTCAAGCTCTTTTCAGAGGCCATTTCTAGTGCTAGAATGCCTTAAAACTGCCTCAGGGTGAAAGGGGTCTAAAGGTCTTTAATAGTCACAGCCTCTTGGGATAACACAACACATCCCAGAAGGCTGCACCACCAGTATTCTTGCACTGTGCATGGTAGGGAGCTGGCTGTGAATCTGAAAGTCACAGTCGGCGCCCAAATAAAAAGTGGCGTTGCCAGGAATCTGCAGCTCTAAGAAGAATCGCTGCGGGAAAGACAGCGATGGACTCCATGGACTGGTACATTTCTGTTTTTTAAAAAGTCAGCAGCTATAGTATTTGTAGCTGCTGGCTTTTCATTTCTATTAAACTAGAGTGAAGTTTCTAAAAGTTGAATTACTTTTTAAAAGTTTCAGCAGCAGAAGCAAATATGTCTCTGTACCCAGCTAGACTGACTTAACTGGAACTACAGATGATGATGTCTGGTGGTCCAGAGGCACCAAAGTGCCAATAGGGTTATGTGGTTTTAATAAAGCAGAATCTAAGCTGTATGATAATCTGTGTATAGCTGGCAATAAAAAGCGCCTAATGTCTGTAAATAGAATTACCTTTCAGTTCGCTTTAGGCATCCCATCTCTGGGGGTGCTGGTAATATGTAAATGGAAGTCTATATAACATGCACGTTCTAGGCTCTGCAGATCCTGACCCTTAAAGTGATTGTAAAACTTTTTCTTTAATAACAAAGATGTTACACTTGCATGCTCTGTGCAATAGTTTTGCCAACAGCAGCCCTGATCCTTCTCTGCTCAAGTCCCCCACGCTTGGCTCCTCCCCTCCACGAGTGGCCACCATAGCAAGCCGCTTGCTATGGGATCACTCATGCAGGCTTGCTTCCAAGCCAGGTCTGTGATTGATATCAGCAGGAGCCAATGGCTTATGTTGCCGTTTCTAAACCTCTGAGGAGGGAAGAGAGCCACTGTTGTGCACATCACTGGATTGAGATGGGGCTCAGCCTTTACAAGCACTTTAAGCCACTCTTGCACATACCTTGAAAGCTGGTTAAAATGGCTAGAAAATTGTACTGTGTATATCTAGTAAAAACTTACAGGGTTTGTGCTGTTTTTTTGTTTTGTTTTTACAGCAAATGACCTTTATTGCTTAAACGTCCCAACAAGATGTACCTTTTTAAAATGCAGGAGATAGGGCTTTGAAGTGAATTTTATGGCATCTTTTCAGTGAGCACTTTTGAGTAATTATTTGAGTATTTACCTTCATGTCATTTTGACCATTAACATCATACAACCTCACCCTTTCAAATTTTAATTCTGTATTAAAGATTTGTAGATTAGCCACCAGAGGCAGAGAGTTGGCCTTTTGAAGCCCCGATTTAAGCAATGTCACTTCTCCACCAAGTTGCAGAAATCTGTGTGTGCCAGTGAGGGCAACAATAAACTAGATCAGTATGTTATAATGGGTGAACAAGTATGTTGCACTTAAATTAAATAAACAGTAAATATTATAAACAAGTGAGTCCAAGAGTCACAAATGTGACACAATAGTGAACGTTTGAATATTGTCTCACCAACTTCCTCCACCTTGTGCGACCACCACCAAACAAATAGGATGTGCCCTTACCAAAGAGCATTGACCACCTATTACGGGGGGTCAATATAGGCTTGTATGTCTGAAAAAACTCCACGTCTGTAAAGAGGTCTGCTCAACAGAAACTTCAAGCCACCATCCGGGAAAACATCAGGTTTCTTTTACTCCAGCCGTGACATCAGGTCATATACCCCAAATGAGAGACAATAGTGTAGCACCTTTTTTACCAGGATTTAATGAAGGTAATGCACCTTGTATATCCATGTATGTTGTGGTCGTTCAGGTGCTTATCTAATAGTTTTTTAAACTATCGATGCTCCCTGCTGAAACCTCTACTTGTGGAAGAGGATTCCACATCCTTGCAGCTCTTACAGTAAAGAACCCTCTACATAGTTTAAGGTTAAACCACTTCTCTTCCAATTTTAGTGAATAGATGCGTGTCTTTTTAAATTCCCTTTCAGCAAAACATTGTATCCCTATTGTGGGGTCAACAGTACGGTATTTGTACATTAAAATCATACCCCCTCTCAAGCATCTCTTCTCCAGCGAGAATAAGTTCAGTGCTTGTAAAGTTTCCTCATAACAAAGGTCCCTTTATTGGCTTTGTTGCCCTTCTCTGGACTCTCTTCAGTTCCTTCATCTTCTAGGACCCCCAGGTCCTTTTCCATCCTAGATTCCCCCAGAGATTCTCCCCCTAGTGAGTAGATTGCCTTCATATTTTTGCCACCTAAATGCATTATTTTACAGTAAATCTCATTTGCCATATAGTTCATTTATTCACATTCATTTGTTTAAATCTTCTTGCAAGGTTTCCACATCCTGCTGAGAAATTATTGCCCTACATCGTTTAGTATCGTCCACAAATACGGAGATTGAGCCGTTTACCCCATCCTCCAGGTCATTTATGAATAAATTAAATGGGTTTGCTCCCAGAATAACCCCACTTTCCACACCGGACCATTTTGAGTACTCTGCATTTATCACCACCCTCTGAACTCACCCCTGTAGCCAGTTCCCAATCCAGGTACTCACCCTATGGTCCATGCCAACAGACCTTAGTTTGTACAGTAAACATTTTTGGGGAACTGTACCAAATGCCTTTGCAAAATCGAGATACAACACATCTATGGGCATTTTCATTACTAAAATCTTGTATATAGTCCCTTATCATCCTCTCCAAGAGCTTGCATACTATTGATTGGTGAACATGCCACGTAGTTTAGACCGGACGCATACCATCTGCTTATTAGGTGTTCTGGGGTTGCAAATAGGACTTGTTAATGTACTTACCTCGGGTTTAGGTGCTTTAGTCAACCTACCACTAAATGTCCCCAATACTACCCTCTGGAATTTGTCGGCCATCTTCACTCCCAGCCGATCTGCACCTTCCCCATTTAAGTGCAGTCCATCCCTACTAAAGAGCCGATAACCGTCTGAGGAGTCAGCCCGGTTCTCCAAGAACCCAAACCCCTGTATCGCGGCATGAATTTATATTCTCAATCCCAGACAGCAAGCAATTGTGCTGCAAGTTTGGAAATGACTTGCTGAGCTATTGCTAGACTTGCCAGGCTTCACAAGTTTGTTGCACAATTACAGAAAGTCGGCATCCCATTGCACGACTCCAGATCAAGTTTCTTTGCAAACATTCTGCAAATCTACTGCAAGTTCCGGTTCAGTTATGTTGTGCAATAGTCATCCCACCACAGGGGTCACTGTGACTGAATTGTCATGCTGTAGACTTGCAGAGCTTTTGCTGTAGACTCACCACTGCAACTTTGCTCTTGCTAGAGACTTGCCACACAAATTTGCTACAAATTGGAAAAGTGTCAACTAGAACTTGTGCTTCAAGTGCTCTGCAAGTGCACAACTTGCCAGTGAAAATGTGCAGCAAGTTAACAAGACTTACAATACAAATTTGTGGCAAACTAGCCTTGCTATCTGGGATGGTGACACAGCCCTGAATGCACACCGTCTGCGTTCGGGGGCCACTCACTCACCCACACACGCCTATCACAATAGGACGAGTGGCTGTGTCTGTACAGTAGCTGCTTGAATGAATGAATGAATGAAAAACTTATAAAGCGCGGCGCATGCGAACCGAATCGCCTCTGGGCGCTAGAATCGCCTCTAGAGAAATGCATGTTGCCTACATGCAGCCCCAGGTGGCTCCCACCACATGAACAAGGTGCTCGTTCATACAGTATAGGCCTCAGCAACCGTATGAATAAGGCCTAAAAGTGTGCTCAAACACTTACATATTTTGTTAGCTATTGCCTCCAGCTCTGGATCCCTGAGTGCAGCTTCCCTGAACATCTAGTCAGGAAAAAAGGCACTCTGTGTACCAAAATCACAAGGGACAGCAGTTGTCCATCTATTGGCTTTGAGGAGGGAAGACATGGGAGCAGAGAAGTGCCTTGCCATCCTAAGGCATTGAAGATGTTTGTGTGGGTAAGGGAGCGTTCATGCAAGGGTGGCTCCACAGGAACGTATAAGGAAAAGAACGAGAATGCAGAAGAGAAGGTCACTGCAATCATTAAAAGAACACAGCATATACTGCAAGTAATCACTTCACCGGTAGGAATGGAGAAAACAATTTTAAAGCTTTAATATAATTTTAAACCCGGTTTGGTTTGGTGACCAGTGTCTGAAACAGAAGTGAGGGAAAATCCCAAATATTGAGTTGTCAGCAGAGCTGGAGTTAAAGCGGGAGTTCACCCATTTATTAAAAAAAAAAATGTTTCCCTTTTTCTCCCCTTAGCTTCCTGCTCGTTTGGTCTAGGGGAATCGGCTATTTGTTTTAAAATATGAGCAGTACTTACCGTTTTCGAGATGCATCTTCTTCCGTCGCTTCCGGGTATGGGTCTTGGGGAGCGGGCGTTCCTTCTTGATTGACAGTCTTCCGAGAGGCTTCCGACGGTCGCATCCATCGCGTCACTCATAGCCGAACGTCGGTGCGGCTCTATACTGCGCACCGACGTTCGGCTTCTTTCGGAAAATCGTTACGCGATGGATGCGACCGTCGGAAGCCTCTCGGAAGACTGTCAATCAAGAAGGAACGCCCGTTCCCGCAGCCCATACCCGGAAGCGACGGAGAGGATGCATCTCGTAAACGGGTAAGTACTGCTCATATTTTAAAACAAATAGCCGATTCCCCTAGACAAAACGAGCAGGAATCTAAGGCTAAAAAGTGCCCTCTAAGGGTGAACCCCCGCTTTAAGGGAACATTTTCCTATGGGGATCTCTGTTTCTGTGACATTTCTTTTAGACAGAAATTCCACTCACTTTAGATAGATTTCCTCATTTCTTTTTGTGTCTTCAGGTAAAAAACAACAAAATATTCCAAGAACGGCAGTGGCAGCAGAAAATAATCTAATAGGGGTATTAATCTTTCCCTACGCTATCCAAAAAACAAAAGAAGGTTTGCCTTTTTTATCCTTTGGGAAAACTAGATTTAAAAAAGGAGTTAAAAATTGTAGGGAAAACGGAAAATAAAATAAAACAAAGCCCAGTTTAAGGCTAGGAGGAAACACAATTTATGATTTACTGCCAATTTAAAGCAAGCGAAAGAAGTAACCATGCAAACAGCGCAGGATTGTCTGTACTCAAGACTCTAGTTCAATATTCTTGCAGAAATCGCTCTTGGCATGCTGGTCACAGAGGAACTCTTTATTATGGTGGTCAATTTACTAAACCTCCCTCACACTTCATAAAATGTACCAGTAAACCAAGATAAAATGGGAAGGGAAACCTTTATTGCAGCATATAACAGTACATGGCACTAGTACAGTCTATACATTCTCCAGTATAATTGTAGCACCATGGGAAAGAAAGAAGAATGAGCAATGAAATGGTGATGGCCCAATGTATTATTTAATATAGCAGGGTTACGACCCCAAGCTTGCTCTTCCATTGCTGGGCTTTCCATGCTACTATTTAACAATCTACATTTTAATGGAGAATGTCAGCAGCCATACCAATAGTGCACTACCGCTGTGCATGTGTGATTGCAACATTACTGCTTAATATGCAGATGAGGGATGTGGAGAACTGGATATTTAGATAGCAAAGAGCTGCGGCTGACTGGTACAAGGTTCCTGTTCATGCTGTATTCCACAGGCTACAGCCTTACATCTTGTGTTCAAGCTGTTTATAGCACAGTCTTAAACAGCAGTATATGAACCCCTAGGGTACTGTTGGTGGGTTCAGGGGTAGTTCTCCTTGATATACTATATGAGACTACCAGTTTGAACAAGTAGTCATTTTACAACAGCTCTAAAGGGAGTCTGTACTTCCTGTAAAAAAAAAAAAAAATTCTCTGTGTTTATTAAAGGTCAATTAAAGGACATTACACTGCTTTAGATAATAACCAAACTTGGCATATCACCACCTGCAGGAGTAGGAGCGCTAGGTGCACACACACAAAATAGGCCCCAGGGGCAGCCTTTGCTGGGGGTAAAATCCCCCTTCACAGCCATGGGCAATTTAGATACATGGCATAGCAGTGTAAATATCAAGAATAAAATTACACATACAGCAGCAAACCAAACTGGATGGGTTCTGTGTCCTCCAATGCATGTGAAGATAAGGATTTTCCAGTCCACCTTGTAATATATGGTGACTGTATGAGCGACCAACCAAGTAGCCACCTTAGAAACCTTTGAAATTGATGCCTGCTGGTGGAAAGCCCAGAATGCACTTATCGAAGCACTGAAGAAGGCCTTTACATAGTCCCTCTACAACTACCAACAGGGAATCTGTCCCACAAAATCCGGCTGTGGCATTCAAGTACATTCTAACCACCCCAATTACTTCCAAGGAATGTAGAACTGTGTCCATAGGGTATACTGGTTTGGAAGCATGATATCCTCATTCAGGTGAAAGGCTGACACTGCTTTTTGCAAAAAGAAGAGTCTTGGACACAAGATGATTTTACCCTTATGAAGCACCAAACATGGTAGCTTATAGGACAATGCAGCCATTTCAGATACTAGGCTTCCTAAAGTGATGGCTTCTAGAAATGCTACATTTTGAGAAAATGTCAGCAGATCTAAGATATTCTTACTAGATTTAGGTCTCACAGTGACCATGTTGGCCTGACTGGAGGCATAATGTGCATAACTCCCTGAATGAAAGTGCGGGAAAAGTGGCAGAGATGCCAGTGGACAGTGAAACACAAACCGCCAATACTGACACCTGACCCCTAGCCACTGCTCCACTCTAGAGCTGGTGCTGGAGAAAGGCCAAGAAACGGGCAACTGAAAAAGAATGACAGCACACCGCTAGGGATTCAAACTAACACAGCGCCATGGTAATTTATTGAGAACTACAAGCCAATAGCAGTAAAGGATGTCGGGGCTTGTAGTTCATTCACACAGAAAAAGCCAGCTAGTGCTGGGAAATTCTCCCCGATACTGCTGTCGGGGGGGGGGGGGGGGAGAGATGGGCAGTGGCTGGGAACGTATCCTTTAAGCCTCTCTGTTCATCCATTCAGCTAGTGCCATTGAGGCATTGCCATTTAATTTTCCCAGATATTCAGACTATTTATACAATATCAATGAATATCTGATGATGGCTGCAGAACAACTATTGACTCACAAATCTCATGTTTGATAAGGTTTACCATCTTAAGAGATGGGGAGATGGCTTGTTCTATGCCTTTTAGACACAGCTAGACTGTGGCACCAAAAATGGCCAGAAACTCCAATTCCTATTTATGTTAATGCAACACAGTATAAGGAGAGCGAGTGTTACAGAGTTAGTGTATGTATTAAAGCCTGTCTATTTTTTTTTTTTAAGGCTAGAGTTGGGAAGAGTTATGGCTTCCATTTTTGATTGTGACCACACTGGGGAGACTTCCCCTCACTTTCCATCTATGAAGTCCACACAGGACATCTGGGGAGGCTTTCATCACTAGAGTTTCCATCACTTCCGCTTCTAGCAGGTAAAATCTCCCCTATAGGGACACAGATGGCAAAACAAAAAACAGAGGATCCATCTAAACAAATTAAAATGTTTTATCTGAATCTCATACTGTGTCTATTCCCTCCACTCATGTCTCAGACTACACTCAGCTCCCTGCTGTGTAGTGTGTGACATCAGAGCCCCACCCCTTGCCTTTGAGATCAGAAATGCTGTGTAAAATGCGTGTTTTGGAGGCCGTTGAGAAAAAAGTGCTACAGGTAAACCTGTAAAACTTATTTAGGAGGATTTGTTTAATCTCTGTGTATCACCTGAGGCTAGTCACTGCCATCCCATAAAAGTACTGTTAGCTGAAAACCATTCTTCTTCCTAATCTCCTTCCAAACACCGGAGCCCATAAAAAGGAGAAAGAAGAAACAAGAAACATTCATGGTAACATCAACGTGGTCCCTTAAATGCGAGTTTTTAGTTGATACCAGAGTAAGCATATTCACGTAAATGTGTTCTGCATGTTAATCCCAAACTCTGCTGTGTATGGCCTACACAGTGAAGAAGAATATAACCAGCAGTATGCATTCCACATGCTGGGAAACACTGAACTAAAAGAATTTACTGTTTGTGCCTACTGTCACTTATTTTTGAACTGCGTTTCCAGACTGATTTCTTGGAGACTACCAGAAGGCTGCACAGTGGTGGAGACCGATACAAAAAGCTATAGCAAAACCAGAAAACACAAACTCAACAGCATCTGGGATTATTACCAATACATATACCTTTTTTTATTTCACTGTCCACATCTAATAATGGTAACTACGTTATCGAACCACATAACTCAGCTTGTCCTATTCAGCTCCATACAGACCCCCTTGGATGGAAACATGGCTATTGCCATTAGATTATGATGCCACTAAAATGATTGGTAAGTCTCAGTAAATGCTGCTACTGCAGAATTTCTTTGCGGTACAGATTACTTGTGTGATGAGCACTTGTCATCCTCAACAGCAAAAAATTAAAAAACAGATCAATTAAATGCATGACCGAGCCACTAGATTCAGTACAAAGGACAGACAGAATTCATATTATTGATTTTGTGTTATGATCTCCCATGGTAGTGTAAAAGATACTTAGAACACATTATAGAGACAATATCGAAGAACGTCAAGTATTTTTTTCTTTAAAAAGAAGATCAAACGGTAATAAAGCCAAAACAATACAAAGGCTAGCACATCCTATTAAAGTACATATACAGATGGCAAGTGCTACTTCACCAATTAGGAGGAGTATTATACACCAAGTGCAAGCAGATAACCATCCAAACTCCTGTGTTACAGATGACAAAGTAAAGGTTAGCTTTAACTGTATGTGTTTAAGACCTTCGTTTATCCTTTCCTTATTTGTGGTGGAAGACTAAAAATGGCACTGGGCATAAAGAGCAACAATTCTGGAGATTTTTATTTAAAAAGGCAACAATGCGTATTTTTTTTTATTCTTTATTTGTGCATTTAACACAGTGTTTCTCAATTCCAGTCCTCAGGCCCCCCCAACAGGTCAGGTTTTCAGGATTTCCCTCAGATGAAAAGGCTGTGGTGATTACTAAGGCAGTGAAACTGATCAAATCACCTGTGCAAAATAATGGAAATCCTGAAAACCTGACCTGTTGGGGGGGCCTGAGGACTGGAATTGAGAAACACTGATTTAACAGAAGGTTAGAACAAAGCAAGGATTAGAAGTTGGACACAATAGCCAGCTACAAAAACACAAGGCAAAGAAGTGCGGGTGTCATAAACATACCCTGGGAACACGGATTGACACAGAGACGCCAGTTACATGAATAATAGACAGTGTTGCCAACCTTCAGTTTTTTACTGGCAGCCAGTAAAAAAATGTGCACTTTTCTCCTGCCAGTAAATGCCATTAACAGGAAAATGTTGTCAGTAAGAAAAAAAAATATGGCCGATACGCTCGACTGCAGTTTCAGTCCGGAGCTGGCCAAGATCATCCGAGTGCCTGCTACGGTTTGTTCAGGTGGCACCGGCATGGGAGTGCGGTGTCTAAAACTTTTTTTGCAAGCTATGACGTGGGGGAAGGGGGGGGGGCTCCTCTTTCCACATGCCCGGGATGCAAGCTCTAGCAGCATTTACCAGGTGGATCAAAATTGTTTTCTTGTAGTGTTTGCCAGGGAGGCGAGATGCATCTAACAAATATTGGGCCAGGTCTGTTCACAGATTAAAGTCATTTAACAGGTTAATAACCAATCTGACAGGGGACCAAAAAGTGTTGAAGTGTAAGATGTTACCCTCTTCTTTCTGGCATCTCCAACAGGTTCCAGATGTTTGTGGAAATAATTTTATGGAGAGCCGATGAGACTCTATACCACCGTGCCGAGGAGCTTATACCTCAGTTCTGTATCCTGGTTAGCAATGGATGAGTAATGTGCAAAATACAGAATGCCCTCCCTCTGAGCTGGTGAAAGAGAAGAACCCAGGTGACATTCCCAAATAGAAATGATGGTGTCACAAAATTCTCCTCAGGGAGGACCAAGAGCTTATATGTGGTGGCGACCAAATGAGCTGATGGCACATATGCATTTGAAAGAAGTTTCGGAAGTTTGGAGCATGCCACATTTTACCACTGGAAGTAGGTAATGAGGAAGTTGTTGAAGTCTCCATGGATCCAAGGAGGGATCAAACATTTGCTTAAAGGGGTTGTAAAGGTTCATGTTTTTTCACCAAAAAAAAAAAACACACACACCTGGCAATGACGGCCCCCCCGTTTATTTAGCTGAGCCTGTTCACCTGTTCTGTGCTTCCCATGGTGTCCTCTTCTCCACAGAGTCTGGCCGATGATTGCATATATTGATAGTAGCGCAGCCATTGGCTCGCGCTGCTGTCAATCACATCCAATGATGTGGCTGCCAGGGGGCGGAACCAAGTCATACACTCTGTGTCTATGGACGTAGCGCGCCCGCAATCTATCCCCCTCGGGAAAGAGCTTCCCAGAGGGGGTTAGCTTTAGCAGGGAGGAGCCGAGACAATGATCAAACTGTGCAGTTTGTTTGCAAAACAAACTGTACAGTGGAGGCAAGTATAACATGTTTGTTATTTAAAAAAACAAACCTATATAACCCCTTTAATAGAATGAGTGGGTTTCAGGCCTGTGCCACTAACAAAATTCATGCAGTAAGCACCCAAATGCAGAAGTCGCCTAAAGCGATGGGGGGGGGGGGGGGGGTCTGGGTTTCCCAGGATTGGAGTCAAACAAAAAGTTTGGGAGAGAATTCTACCAGAGCCATTGCCCTGCAGGCAGGCTCCCCTAGTAGGGCTGATCAGTGGTTGGCCTCCAAGACCCTTCAAGAATGATCGGCAGACCCAAGGAAGTCAGTGTAGAGGTAAGTTTGTGGTAGACTGCTCCAAAGAAATCCACTGCTTAGTATCATAGGCTCTATATCAGTAAGTAAATATAATGTATTTTTCTATATAATTACTAATGCTAGCAGCATGAGGATTAAACTAATTAATGTTGATTGGGAGAGTGAAGTTCTAATTTAAGTGCCAAAAAGGTTAGAACCTCTGGCAAGGTTTTTATTGCTTTGCAATCAATTGGGTTCAGATGCATCAGTTACTACATATTAAGATGTGCCACCATCTCTAGCCACTTGCTGCCCGGGGCAATTCATGTATTTTCATACATGTAAAATCTGCATTGTTTTTGCTAGAAAATTACCTAGAACCCCCAAAAATGATATAGGTTTCTGAAAGCAAAGGCTCTGAAGAATAAAATGGTAGTTGTTCCAATTTTTTTTAGGTCACACAATATTTGCGCAGCAACTTGCCAAATGCAAAGTTTAGGAAAAAAATTACTTTAATTAATCTTAGCGCACACAATACCCATTTACAATACTCAAATAGAATTTTTGAACTCACCGTAAAATACTTTTCTCTGAAGTTCATTGATGGATACAGCACTTTAAATCTTGACCTTAGGGTTATATCGCCACCTTCAGGAGAGGACTAGGCAGAACATGTAAAAACAGCAAAACTGCACAGTACCGCCCAGGGGGCGGTCCTACTGGCTATAACCCCTCACACTGCATCCAGCAGCTCAGTTTTGTCAAAAAGCGGTACCAACAGAAGAAGGAGGGGTGGGTGCTGTGTCCGTCAATGAACTTCAGAGAAAAATCCTATTTTCTCTTTCATTCATTGACGGACACAGCACTTTAAATCTTGACCTTAGGGACGTCCCCAAGCAGTGTAAAAAAAACGAGGGATGGGAAAAAAATCCACCCAAACAACCAGAGCTCCTCAGCGGAGGGGGAGTTGCAACCTTAAACAGCCGCCTGCAAAACCTTGCGGCGGAAGAAAACATCCGCAGATGCACTCACATCAACCTTGCAAAATCTTGTAAAAGTGTGAATGGACGACCAGGTCGCCGCCTTCCACACCTGGGAAACGGATGCTTGATGTCGGAAAGCCCAGGAGGCACCAATTGCCCTGGTCGAATGTGCCATGACAGGAAAGGGAGGCGCCCGCCCCTTTAAGGCATAAGCCTGGATCACGATCTGTCTAATCCACCGAGAAATAATGGCCGACAAAACCACTAGGCCCTTCTTTGGACCAATTACCAACACAAACAGGGAATCCAACCTCCGAAACTGAGGCGTAGCCGTCCAAGGAACGTAAAGCAACCTCTTTGGGATGCGACAGCCGAGGACACAAGGATGGAAGCACAATGTGCCATGGAATGGCAACAAACTATGGTACATATATTATTCAGTTATCAATAGGCAATATTTTAAAAGCCGTTACAGGTTACCAGTGTAGAGTTAATGAATTTTAGCGCTAGAATTTTTGCTCTCACTTCGACATTTGCGGCGCTTCCGCGCGCGTGGTGCAACTACTGTTTACATATGCATGCAGGACCTTAATGTATGAACACCAGGGTATGGGGGTGCTTTAAAAAAAATCCACTTTATTAAAATTACCTTTTTTTTTTTAAGAAATGTAAATAAAAAAATTATATTCAACTTTATTGCTATTGCAAGGGATAAAAATCCCCTGTGATGGCATGGGCAGTGACAGGTACTCTTTATGGAGAGATATGGGGCCTGATTTACCAAGCCTTTACTCCATGACTCATGGAGTAAAAGCAGGAGTAGCAGCCGTTTGGCCATTTACTAAAGAAATACGCTGCTAGTGCAGTGTATTTCCCTAGTTACTAATGTGCTCCGTGCGCCCAGGAGAGGGTGCATTGTGCACCAGTACAGACCTGGCGCACGGCACATTGAACTGTAAATTGCGGGGGTTTGGGCGGGAGTTTATTAGGGGGGGAGGTGGGGGGATGCAGGGGAAGTGAAGTGACATGTGTTTTAAAGTGTTTGGCGGGCCGAATTGAAAGTGAAAGTGTTTTTTGAAAACAGATCCCCGTACGCTTGCACAGTGCGCCTGAACCTCGGGAGGTTCATTTGCATACTGGGCATGCGCAGAGAGAAAAGTCAGGGATTCCCGTGCGCCTTGTCAGTACGCCGTGAAAATCTTGGTAAATACCAAGCGGCGTACCCGTGAATGCGCTGCGTGACGCGGCGCACGGGAATCTCCGAGCTGTTTTCAGCCCTGAAGGGGAACTCGGCGCCAAATTTCAAACTTGAAATCGGCGCGGGTCCCCCTTCAGGGCTACATTAGGCTCTTAGGCTTGGTCCGGAACGTGAGGGGTTAAACCCGCGCCGATTCGGCGCGGGGGTCCCCCCCAGATCCAAACCAAGCCCTCATCCCAAGCATGCAGTCTGGCCCGGACAGGAATGGGGGCGGGGACGAGCGAGCGGCCCCCCCCCCTCCTGAGCCGTACCAGACCGCATGCCCTCAACATGGGGGAGTGTGTGCTGTGGGGGAGGGGGGCACTGCCCCCCCACCCCACAGCACTCTTGCCCCCATGTCGATAGGGACAAGAGCCTCTTCCCGACAACCCTTGCCATTGGTTGTCGAGGTATGCGGGCGGGGCTAATCGGAATCTGCGAGCTCCCTTTAATAAGGGGGTCCCCAGATTCCGGCCCCCCACCCTATGTGAATGAGTATGGGGTACATCGTACCTCTACCCATTCACATGGGGGAAATGTAAAGTAAAAAAAAAACACCACACAGAATAAAATATTTTATTAATCTGCTCCGGAGCCCCCCCTTTCTTCTTTAGCTCTCTTAGAAGGGGGGGTTTCTTCTCTCCCGATCTTCCGCCGGGACCCTGGGCTTCGGTGATTTCTGCCGGGGGAGGGCGCCATCCCTCGGTCCTCTCCGGAGCCTTCCGCCGGATGCCCCCACCCCATTTAAGCTCTTTTTCATTAGGGAGGGGCATCCGGACTTCGGGGTCTTCTGCCGGGGGATGGCGCCTATCCCCCGGTCTTTCCGGTGCCTTCCGCCAGGGTTCCGGTCTTCCTGGTCTTCTGCCGGGGGTGCGCCAACTCCCCGGTCTTTTCTCTTCTGTCTTCTCTGCTCCCTCTTCTGCCTGGCTCCCCCGCGGAGCCAGGGCTTTCTTCCGTCTTCTTTCTTCTCTCTTCCTTCTTCTGCCTGTCTCCTCCGGGAGCCCAGGGCTTGTCTCCGCTGTCTTCTTCCTTCTCTTCCATTGGATGTTGACACGACGAGGTCCGGCGCTGGAAGTTGGCGCACCCCCGGCAGAAGACCAGGAAGACCGGAACCCTGGCGGAAGGCACCGGAAAGACCGGGGGATAGGCGCCATCCCCCGGCAGAAGACCCCGAAGTCCGGATGCCCCTCCCTAATGAAAAAGAGCTTAAATGGGGTGGGGGCATCCGGCGGAAGGCTCCGGAGAGGACCGAGGGATGGCGCCCTCCCCCGGCAGAAATCACCGAAGCCCAGGGTCCCGGCGGAAGATCGGGAGAGAAGAAACCCCCCCTTCTAAGAGAGCTAAAGAAGAAAGGGGGGGCTCCGGAGCAGATTAATAAAATATTTTATTCTGTGTGGTGTTTTTTTTTTACTTTACATTTCCCCCATGTGAATGGGTAGAGGTACGATGTACCCCATACTCATTCACATAGGGTGGGGGGGCCGGAATCTGGGGACCCCTTTATTAAAGGGGTCTCTCAGATTCTGATAAGCTCTCCGCCCGCATACCCCGACAACCAACGGCCAGGGTTGTCGGGAAGAGGCTCTTGTCCCTATCGACATGGGGGCAAGAGTGCTTTGGGGTGGGGGGGCAGTGCCCCCCTCCCCCACAGCACACACTCCCCCATGTTGAGGGCATGTGGTCTGGTATGGCTCAGGAGGGAGGGGGGCGCTCGCTCGTCCCCACCCCCATTCCTGTCTGACCAGACTGCGTGCCTGGGATAAGGGCTTGGTTTGGATCTTGGGGGGGACCCCACGCTATTTTTTTGGGCCCCGGTTTAACCCCTTATGTTCCAGACCAAGCCTAAGAGCCTGGTATGCACCTGGAGGGAACCCACCTTATTTTTTTTGGGGGGGGGTCTGGAGTTCCCCTTCATGAACAGCGATCTGTCATTTACACATGTCAGTCCCACCCCCTCCCCTACAGTTAGAACACACCCAGGGAACATATTTAACCCCTCCCTCGCACCTAGTGTTGACCCCTTCCCTGCCAGTGGCATTTTTTGAGTAAGCAATGCATTTTTTACAGCACTGATCGCTAGAAAAATGCCAATGGTTCCAAAAAACTGTTCGATGTGTCCACCATAATGTCGCAGTACCGATAAAAATCGCTGATCGCCCCAATAACTAGTTAAAACAACAAAAAAAAAAAATTTGTAGACGCTATAACTTTTGCAAAAACCAAACACTAAACGCTATTTGCGATTTTTTGGAACCAAAAAGATGTAGAATACGTATCGGCCTAAACTGAGGGGTTTTTTAGTTTTTTGAATATATATTTTTGGGGATATTTATTATAGCAAAAAGTAAAAATAATTTTTACATATGTGGGCGGGACTTACGCAAGTCCCGCCCACATATATAAACATCGTTCAAACCACACATGTGAGGTATTGACGCGTGCGTTAGAGCGAGAGCAATACTTTTACCACTAGACCTTCTTTGTAACTATAAACTGGTAACCTGGAAAAAAAAGAAAAAGGTCGCCTATGGGGATATTCACGGAATTCATTTTGGCCCCATTGCAGGAGTGTTTCCAATAGTAAAGCGTGACATGTAAGGTATCTATTTACTCAGTGTAACATCATCTTTCACATTATCCCCAAAAATTGGGCTCACTTTTGTGTTTTGTTAATTTTTAACCACTTGAGCCCGGACCATATTTCTGGTCAATGACCGGGCAAGTTTTTGTGATTCGGCGCGGCGTCGCTTTAACTGACAATTGCGCAGTCGTGCGACGTGGCTCCCAAACAAAATTGGCAACCTTTTTTTTCACACAAATAGATTATTAAATGTGCGTGTTTACTTCTGTCTTTAACACCTCCCCTTCAGGCTGGAAAGCATCAGATCAGGGGAAACCAAAAAAAAAAAAGCTCTCATTCCATTGCAGCTTGGTTCCTACATGTGTGATGAACTGAGCATGCTCAAACACTTAGAAAAAAAATATCCTTTCTTTTTAAAAGGTGAAAAACACTCATTGGATGCTCATAGAGCGTGGTTTGGATTAATTGCAGGTGTGCCCAATTACAAGCTCACCCAAACTAGAGACTGCAATTTGTTCATGTGATTTCAATTGATTCATTACTAGCACTGTTATAAAAAGCTTGGATCGATCAGTCCTCAGCTGCCCTCAGAAGGGGCAGGCTGGCAGAAATGCTGTTGCTAAACACAAATGTGGTTTGTTGCATGGGTTTTGTTTTATTTTGCCAATGGTTTTGGTTTATTTTTAAATGATGTTCACTTTGATGTATTTGTCTATGTGGCCTTATTTTATGAAAAATGTGTAAAGCTATGGTTAATTAGAATTTTGAAATGTATTTTTGTTTGTTTGTCTTTTTTTGCTTTCCTTGTTTTGTTGACCAATAAAAATTACTTTAAAATTGTTAAGTTTGTCTTTTGTTACTTTTTCATGCTACATATGTTGACAGCTGCAGCTGAACTAGGTTTGGGCCTAACAAATTATGTGTGATTTTTGTCTAAGCTTCTTTCCTGGTGTGTAATCATGAAATGTTTGCCATGTTTATTCTCCCTGACTTTAAAGACAAAAACTGGTAAGTATTTTATTTATTCTGCAGTGGTCCTCAGCCCTCAAGTACCCCCGACAGGACATGTTTTGGGGATTTCTCTTATCAAGAATTGCTGTCCAGACTATTTTAAAGCACATGTGCAAGATGAAGGAAAACCTGCAAACATGGCCTGTGGGGGGGGTTTGCTATTGGTGGACAGGCTTGACGTGCTGATTTACAGCACTGTGCTTAAATCTAGCGCAAGGCAATCCTATTCAAATTGTGGGTGTTTGAGGGAAGCCAAGTGAGTGTTAGAACCCCTGCTTTGTGTTTTTTTTATTTTTGTGTTGAGCTTTGTGTCCCTTTTCTTAAAATTGGCTTCACTTCCTGTCACACAGCTGAACAGGAAGTGAGGTTAAAACCCTACCAGTGTCATTTCTTGGGGACACCGGTCAATCTAACTAGTGTCCCCATTAAGCAAATTGCACTCCAGCACTGCTGTGTACACCCCAAATCATGGGTCTTCAAACTACGGCCCTCCAGTTGTTCAGGAACTACAATTCCCATCATGCCTAGTCATGTCTGTGAATGTCAGTGCATTACAAGGCCTCATGGGATGTGTAGTTCTACAACAGCTGGAGGGCCGTAGTTTGAGGATCCCTGCCCCAAATGATTATTTAGTTTGGGGTTTAGTAAAGGCAAAGCCACTCTGCAGTACAAGCATAGTTGCTGAAAATCAGAGAGGAAGCACTGATGGTTTTAACATCCAATCCTGTAGAAGCAAAGTTGTTTTGTTTTCTTCCTTGCTTTGCACTTGTAGGAGTGGATTTGCCTTTAGTAAATGGACCCCAAAGTCCAAGATCCCTAATAATTTGGGGTGTACACAGCAAAATGCTAGAGTGCAATTTACATAATGGGAAACTATTTAGCTTGATCTCTGTGTCCACAAGAAAATATATTAGTAAGGTTTTACCCTCACTTCCTGTTTGGCTATGTGACAGGAAGTGAATGAATTAGAAAGGGTGAAGACACCTCACAAATGTTGTCACTATCAGGGGTGCAGACATCCCCAAAAAAATGAGCAGATAATACTTATTTGCAAATTAATAATTTTTTAGTTAACATTGGGTGGGGTGCTCTAACACACACATTCCTACATATTAGCAACGCTCTATCCTGGCCTATTGGCATGGTTATATTTTCTTAGGGCTCTCAATAAAACTCTATGAAATTTGTGCTTAAACTAGAACCAGGGGCGGACTGACAACTCATGGGGCCCCTGGGCAATAGAAGATTATGGGGCCCCTCTGGCTTACAGATGACCACCACGCCAGGAGGTAGTGCAGAGGCGGGCAGCTAAAATCTTGGGATATTCACATTAAAAGCATGTCATTTTCGGACATATCAGGGACAGATCTAAAAAAAACACAGATTTTTACATACTGTCCCTGGTTTTACTGAGCCTGGCAACCCGGATGGGGCCCCCTAGTGGCATGGGGCCCTCGGGCAGTGCCCGAGTGACTCAATGGTCAGTCCGCCCCTGACAAGAACTATAATCAACAAGTTTTATTTTCTTTCATTTTGGATAGAGTGAGGGAGGGTTATAGGCCCTGTCAGTTTATTTTGTATTATCTGTGTCCAATTGGGGAGATTTGCCTTCACTTCCTGCCCCATAGCCAAACAGGAAGTGAGAGAAAAACTATGCAAATTAACCACTTCCCGCCCAGCCTATGGCCGATTTACGTCCGGGAAGTGGTTACACAATCCTGACAGGACGTCCTGCAGGATTTCATGCCGCACGCGCCTGTGGGGGCACGCAGCGCGGCGATCGGTGATGCGGGGTGTCAGTCTGACACCCTGCATCTCCGATCTCGGTAAAGAGTCTCTCACGGAGACGGAGACTCTTTACCACGTGATCAGCCGTGTCCAATCACGGCTGATCACGATGTAAACAGGAAGAGCCATCGATGGCTCTTCCTCACTCGCGTCTTACAGACGCGAGTATAGGAGAGCCGATCGGCGGCTCTCCTGACAGGGGGCGTTCGCGCTGATTGTTTATCAGCGCAGCCCCCCCTCGGATCACCACACTGGACCACCAGGGATGCCCACCCTGGACCACCAGGGTGTGCAAAAACAAAAAAAATATAGAACAAAAAAACAAAAAGCATTAAAAAATAAGAAAAAAGATGCCAATCAGTGCCCACAAATGGGCACTGACTGGGAAAATCAGTGCCACCCCACAGTGCCCATCCATGCACAGTGCCCACCTGTGCCACCCATAAGTATCCATCAGTGCCACCCATAAGTGCCGCCCATAAGTATCCATCAGTGCCACCCATAAGTGCCGCCCATCTGTGCCGCCCATGAGTGCCCATCAGTGCCGCCTATGAGTGCCCATCAGTGCCGCATAGCAGCGCCGCCAATCAATGCCACCTCATCTGTGCCGTCAGTACTACCTCATCGATGTCCATCAGTGCCATCTCATCGGGGCCCATCAGTGCCGCCATATCAGTGCCCGTAATTGAAAGAGAAAAACTTATTTACAAAAAAATTAACCTAAAAAAAGAAAGGTTTTTTTGTTTCAAAATTTGCAGTCTTTTTTTAGTTGTTGCGCAAAAAAAAAAACGCAGAGGTGATCAAATAACAACAAAAGAAAGCTCTATTTGTGGGGAAAAAAGGACGCCAATTTTGTTTGGGTACAGTGTTGTATGACCGCGCAATTGCCATTTAAAGTGCGACAGTGTTGAAAGCTGAAAATTGGCTTGGGCGGGAAGGTGCGTAAGTGCCTGGTATGGAAGTGGTTAAGGGAATCCAGTGCCCCCCCAGAACTAGTGTGTGGGTCCCCTGAAAATTACTGGGCGGGGTTATACAAAAACAGGGTGTGACCTTGACAGGAAGGGGTGGGTCATTTTTCTATTAGGAGGTGCAGATATGTAGTCAGGCCTAGGGCAGAACCAAACCTTAATATACTACTGCATATTAGGGCTTATTTAGACCGGAACCGATTTACAGCGTGTTTTTATATTGTGGGAGGAAACCCACGCAGGCACAGGGAGAACATGCAAACTCCATGCAGATGCTGTCACGGGCGGGATTCGAACCAACGACTCTTTTGCTGCTAGGTCAAAGTGCTATACACTACACCACTGTGGTGAACGAACATGATTGCAGCTGAAAGCATGAGTTTTTTTTTTTTTTTTTTTCAATACCATGCTTTCCAGCCTTATTGACCCCGCCTCTCTCCATAAAGAGGACCTGTCACACACTAGTCCTATTACAAGGGATGTTTACATTCCTTGTAATAGGAAGAAAACTGATCATTTTTTTTTTATTTTTTTATTTCAGTGTAAAACATTATAAAACTAAATAAAAATAAATAAGAAAACCCCCAAAAAAATTTTTAAAGCGCCCCGTCGCGACGAGCTCGCGCACAGAAGCAAACGCATACGCAAGTAGCGCCCGCATATGAAAACAGTATTCAAACCACACAAGTGAGGTATCGCCGCGATCGTTAGAGTGAGAGCAATAATTCTAGCCCTAGACCTACTCTGCAACTCAAAAAATGCAACCTGTAGAATTTTTTAAACGTCGCCTATCGAGTTTTTTAAAGGGTAAAAGTTTGACGCCATGCCACGAGCGGGCGCAATTTTTAAGCGTGACATGTTGGGTATCATTTTACTCGGCGTAACATTATCTTTCACAATATAGAAAAAAATTGGGCAAAATGTATTGTTGTCTTATTTTTTAATTCAAAAAAGTGATTTTTATCCAAAAAAAGTGCGCTTGTAAGACCGCTGCGCAAATACGGTGTGACAAAAAGTATTGCAATGACTGCCATTTTATTCCCTAGGATGTCTGCTAAAAAAAAATATATAATGTTTGGGGGTTCTGATTAATTTTCTAGCCAAAAAATTGTGATTTTCACATGAAGGAGAGAAGTGCCAGAATTAACCCGGTGGGCAAGTGGTTAAAGTACTCATGGCTATAAAGAATAGAGTCATTGCTCATTAAAAAAAAAAAAAAAAAAAGGGGGTCCCTCCAAATTAAATTACCAGGCCCTTCAGGTCTGGAATGGATATTAAGGGGAACCCCGCCGTAAAAACCCCAAAAAAAAAAGACGTGCGGTTCCCGGCAAATATCCATTCCAGACCCTTCAGGTCTGGTGTGGATTTTAAGGGGAACTCCACCCCAAATTGAAAAAAAAAATGGCGTGGAGTCCCCCTAAAAATCCACACCAGACCCTTATCCGAGCACGTTGACCTGGCCGGCCGCAGAAAAGAGGGGGGGACAGAGTGCGGCCCCCCCTCTCTCCTGAACCGCACCAGGCCACATGCCCTCAACATGGGGAGGATGTCCCCATGTTGATGGGGACAAGGGTCTCATCCCCACAACCCTTGCCCGGTGGTTGTGGGGGTATGCGGGCGGGAGGTTTATCAGAATCTGGAAGACCCCTTTAACAAAGGGGACCCCCAGATCCTGACCCCCCCCCCTGTGTGAAATGGTAATGGGGTACATTGTACCTCTACCATTTCACCCCAAAAAAAATGTCAAAGTGATAAAAATGACAGTAGCCGGTTTTTGACAAATCTTTTAATAAAATCTTCTTTTCTTCTTTCCTTCGGGGTTCTTCCGCTGCCTCTTTCTTCTAGTCCACATCTTGCCCGACGTCTTCTTCTATCTTCTCCGTCCGTCCTTCCGCCTTCTGGTCCCGCATCTTGCCCGTTGTCTTCTCCGCCAGCCTCCTCGTCCGCATCTTGGGTCTTCTGCGGTCTTCTTCTCGGTCCGCCGCCTTCTCGTCCCCTGCGTTTGAATTGTAATTGGCCGCCGTTTTCCCGCTCCTGGGACCCGCCCCCCTCTGACGCCACAAGTAAACTCCTTAGAAGGTCATGTGCGTCAGAGGGGGGCGGGGTCACATGAGTGTGACACGGCGGGAACTTCTTCTCCGGGCGGCGCGATTGAAATTGAATTCCCCCGCTGTGTGACGCTCTGCGACCCCGCCCCCCTCTGACGCACATGACCTTCTAAGGAGTTTACTTGTGGCGTCAGAGGGGGGCGGGTCCCAGGAGCGGGAAAACGGCGGCCAATTACAATTCAAAGGCAGGGGACGAGAAGGCGGCGGACCGAGAAGAAGACCGCAGAAGACCCAAGATGCGGACGAGGAGGCTGGCGGAGAAGACAACGGGCAAGATGCGGGACCAGAAGGCGGAAGGACGGACGGAGAAGATAGAAGAAGACGTCGGGCAAGATGTGGACTAGAAGAAAGAGGCAGCGGAAGAACCCCGAAGGAAAGAAGAAAAGAAGATTTTATTAAAAGATTTGTCAAAAACCGGCTACTGTCATTTTTATCACTTTGACATTTTTTTTGGGGTGAAATGGTAGAGGTACAATGTACCCCATTACCATTTCACACAGGGGGGGGGTCAGGATCTGGGGGTCCCCTTTGTTAAAGGGGTCTTCCAGATTCTGATAAACCTCCCGCCCGCATACCCCCACAACCACCGGGCAAGGGTTGTGGGGATGAGACCCTTGTCCCCATCAACATGGGGACATCCTCCCCATGTTGAGGGCATGTGGCCTGGTACGGTTCAGGAGAGAGGGGGGGCCGCACTCTGTCCCCCCCTCTTTTCTGCGGCCGGCCAGGTCAACGTGCTCGGATAAGGGTCTGGTGTGGATTTTTAGGGGGACTCCACGCCATTTTTTTTTTTCAATTTGGGGTGGAGTTCCCCTTAAAATCCACACCAGACCTGAAGGGTCTGGAATGGATATTTGCCGGGAACCGCACGTCTTTTTTTTTTTTTGTTTTTTACGGCGGGGTTCCCCTTAATATCCATTCCAGACCTGAAGGGCCTGGTAATTTAATTTGGGGGAACCCCTACACATTTTTTTGTTTGTTTTATGAATGAATCCCTTTAGAATTGTCAGAGCCGACAATTCATTATAGCCGCGTGTGAATTTTTAAATGACTTTTTTCCTTCAGAATGTCACTTTGTGCAGGGGGAGTTCTAAGTGCGGGAAAAATGCGCTATTTCACATGCTGACATTACACCCCCCCTAGGTACGAAATTTAAAGGAATATTTCACTTTTATTGTTTCACTTTAAGAATTATTAATTTCACTGCTCCCGAAAAAACGGCCGTTTTAAAAAATAAAAAAAGCATTGATACATGTTCCCTGGGGCAGGACTGAGGTCCCCAAACACTTTTTAGGACTAAACTTGCAGATTAGCCTTTAAAATGAACACTTTTGATTTCTCCCATAGACTTCTATAGGGAGTTCGGCGCGGCTTTACATATTAGTTTCAATGCGCCGGCTGCTACGCTGGTTCATGCGCCTGATTAAGCCTCCACCCGGAGTACTAATTAATGCATGAACCAGCGCAGCGCACATAGCTTAGTAAATCAGGCCCATGGTGTCTGTTGGACCCTGATCTCTCCACTGCACTTTAAAACACCTGATCAAAACAACATCAGTTTGATCGGCTGCTTTCCTAGCTGATAAAAGCTAACAACCAAAACTGGAAGTGACAAAATCCTTAATGCTGCCATTTTCATACACCAATGCGAATATCCGGGAACTAAATGTTCTTTCTTCTTCTCTATGGTAATCTGGCCGATTACCCACAGCTTCCCCGGGCTCCCCAAATGGAATGGCAAGGCCCAGAAACTGCGGTAGGGGGTGGGTTTCTTCCGCTCTTTGTAAAAGTGATCAGGCGGCTGGATCACGTTTTACAAAAAAAAAAACACATAAATTGGCAGAAAGTTTTCATACCATGTTTAGTGGCTGCAGCTGTGTAACAGCACTGGTGAACGGGGTGAACCACAACTGCGGTTAGCAAGGGTTTCAATGCGCTTCTTTATGCGACAACTCAGTATTGGGCCCCAGGCATCACTCCTGGCAAACAGGAGTTTGGGGGCTCTCTACATCAAGGCGTTGAACTACTAAGGATGGGCGCATTAAAACATGCGACCAGAGCTTAGCGTTTGAAATTATATAATATGCTTCAGGGTCAATATTCCAATACACCTCTATATGCAAGCGATTATTAGTAAGGGACCCCAGGCGTCACTCTACACAAACAGGAGTTTGGGGGTTCTCTACATCATATCACTTTGGGTATATAGGGATGTATTAGGCCACTAGGGGAGATGCTATGAAATAGCATCAATCCCTAGCATAGAAAAGTTAGAGCGAACATGTTCAAATTATTAGGTCAAGGCCTATAAGGATTTGTACTTATGTCAAGCTCATAGTAAATAGGAGTTGTAGTGACAACTAGTACTTGCGTATGAGAGCCAATATAGCTAAGGTAATAGTAGTTGCGTATAAGAGACAATATAGCTCAGGTTATTATAGTTGCATATATGAGGTGAATATTGCACACGTAATAGTAGTTGCATGCAAGAGGCAATATAGCTCACGTAATTATAGTTACATATATGAGCTAATAATTGCTCTAGTAATTTGAGGGTAGCTGAGCCTTTAAGGTACTCCTTAGCACAGCAGTATCTGCCAAATAGTATGTCGATATCCACACAGCATATTTAGTAACACAATTGTATTAGATGGAACACTTAGCAGTAGATCTTCTTATAGGACTACAAGTGATAGAATGGCTACTTATCTGTTTGTAGGCTTCAATGCAGCAGATAGGAATTGTGTGTTGTAGGGTGTTTAGCAAGGCCTCAAAGGTTGACCCCAGCAATGCTCTGTTGCAGTAGGTGCATTAGCACCAAAGTAGTAGTTGTTGCGTGGAGCGTTGTTGCCACATGGGGAGCAAGGCAGCGGTATGTGTAGTGTGGCCGAGCTACGGCTGACAAGAATAGAACGCTGTTCCTATGTGAAGTTAATGCCTTTATAGGCAGGGAAAAGGTGTATCCAGGCGCAGTGCATCAGTACTTCCAGAGAAGTGCCGATTTGTGGCGCACTTCCGCGTTCCATGCTGGAACGATCACGTCATCGCGCAAGCGCCGTATGCATTCCAGCATGGAACCCCATAAATCCGTAAAGCCCATCTTTGATACAGGTGTAGTGCTACCCCCCTCAGGAGCCGCTGGTTAGAATTGGGATTGGCATAGTTGTGTTACCTCTGTGATGTGTCTAGGGGTAATGACGATGATGAGAGCAATGACGGAATCTCCAAACAATTAGCTGATGTTTTCTGTGCTTTTATTTTGGGTCAAACATGACCAACAGTCAACTTAAGGTAGATAGAATAGGTTGGTAAAAAGGAGAGAACTTTGCAGATTCAGGCTATGGATAGAAGAAGCAGTCCTGCCTCCACTGATTAATCTTGCATCGTCGCCACTCCAGCCAGAGTGGGTATAGTGCCCCTGGACAGGTCCCTCTCACAGGCCTGGCAGCCAGGGTGTCACTCGGAACCGTTGGGAAGGAACAAGTCTCTGCCACCGACTTGGCTCTAGTAAGATTTAGACTTTTGTAGTGAGACCTCTGCCACAGGCCCAGTACTTGTGAACATGGATGATAGAGCGAATCCTCCCAGTAAACACAGTTTTGCCTGAATCCTCCTCAGGTAGACTTGATAGCTTAGGGCCACCGACTGACAGTTTGCAGCATACAAGCTGTCAGTGTCCGGTCACCCAGATCCCCGATGGATGGTCTAAGCCCTATTGGATCACCTGCCTCCGGGTTCTCCTCAGACCGACTCCCCACCGAACAGCATAACTCGCTTGGGATCTTCTCAATAAAAGGTGGGGACCCAGTAAGTCACTGGGGCCCCTTGGCAGCATCAGTTGCTCCGGGCCATGAGGGCCCAGTCAGGAACTCCGCGTAGCGCGTGCGCCCCGGCCTGGTAGGCCATAACGCTGGGGCCCATGATGTGCGCACACTCTAAAGGAACCCGAAATATGGCGAAAAACCCCTCTGATTGGCTGCTGGGCAAAAAGGGCGCCTCCGCCTGGACCTCTTTGGCGCAACCTGTCATCCAAAGATGAAACTACATCTCCGGAGCACAGAATGACCCAGGGAACAGTTCAGGGCTGGCAACAGCCAAATTTAGATAAATAAACATGGATGAAAGCAAGTAACTCTCTCTCATCCTACTACAATTGACATAGCACCTGTACTGAAAAGTACACAGGCGCTACACAGGATATAAATATCAATATACAACAAAAAGATTCTCAGCATTAATTATAGCTCCATCAGTGGTTAATGTTTTATTGCGGTCTGGGTTTGCCCTTTTCTGTTGCAGTGATACCTGCATCCCCCAGTTTAATGAACAGATGTCACAGGGACAGGAAATAAGGGAGACTCTCCCCAAGCGTGTCATAGACAGAAGAAAAACCTTTGAGAAAAGTGAACTCTATCCAAAACTAAAGAAGATACACAGTACATGACCTGAATAGCTATTCTAGACACAATGCCATTAGAACATATAGACAGAAGGTCACCACCGACAATCTCCAGGTTTCTCTCAGCACAGGTTTCCCACAGTACAGCCAGACAGATGATAGAGACCAAAACCTAAAAAACGAATGATCTAGGATGAGATTTACTACAGGCTTTTTCTCAAGGGTGGTTGTAAAAAGAGGTGGCTAAGCTGTGGCAAACCCCCCCTAACTGCCCACCAGAATTCTGACATTACAGCCTGACAGGAATGTACACATGCCATGGCTGTAATGCTTTGCTTCATTTTTAACACCACCTGCCAAACTCCTCCCATTGAAGTCAATGGAGCCACACCGCAACTACAAGGCAAACGCTTGCCTTGCAGTTGCAGTGGGGACCTGCAATTTAAAACTGGCATTCAGCAATAAAAAAATAAACACACTGTCAGTAGTCTATAGTAGCGCCTCCTGTGCTACAATCAGCCACCGCCATACCGCCCTCTGAATAGCCATCCATTCCAGATAGCTTATCAGTGGAAGGTAAGTTTACCACCTGTTTGAAAGAGCCCTAAGGCATTTAAGACTCATTTCTGGAGGCATGCATGTAGGTGAAAACCTTGCACCGAAATTATGGAAACCCGGCAGCAATCATTCGTTAGTAGCGATGCATGCAACAAATTCAAGTAGTTCTTTTTTTTTTTTTTTTGCAACACTTTTACTTTATGGTACTATTTTTGTGACAAATACATAAAGAAATACTGCTTTGTGTTTGACTCCGCTTACTTTTCAATGAGTTAGTGGATTCATAGACTTGCACTGGGGAAGTAGCAGTAAAGCCTAACCATTGTTCTGCAAAGCATATTCAGAAACAGTTCTAAAGTCTATAATATTGCTCTGCAAAGTAGAGGAAATGGAACTTCCTCTATTAATGTATAGAGATCACTGGCTGTACATTAAACCATGGACTTGAACTGATAAGATTATTTGACATTGAGCTGATCAGTTACACATTTATCGGAAAAAAAGAAAAAAAAAAAGAAGAAGGACTACACATTCATTATTTACTTTTCCACAGGTTTACCCATCTTTAAAACTGAAAAATAATGCTTCCATGTCACCAATAATTAAAAAACGTGTGTTAAAATGAATAAAACTGAAAAAGAGGAGCACACTTAACCCTTTGATCACCCCTGATGCGAACCCCTTCCCTGCCAGTGTTAGCGCATTTTTTTTTATTTTTTTAGCACTGATCTATGTATTGGTCCCCAAAAATGTGTCACTCAGTGTCAGATTCGACCACCACAATGTCGCAGTCCTGCTAAAAATCACTGATCGCCGCTATTACTAGTAAACCAATCAATATACGTTTTTGGGGATTTTTTTTACTTAAAAATTTAGCAGAATACAAATTTACCTAAATTGATGCCGAAATAGCATTTTTTTTTTTGCGCTATATAAAAAAATAGGAGGTGATCAAATACCACCAAAAGAAAGCTCTATACAGGTATGTGGGGAAAAAAGGACACATTTTATTTGGGCAAAACATCGCACGACTGCGTAATTGTCAATTAAAGCAACGCAATGCTGCATCGCAAAAAATAGCCCGTTTAGGAAGGAGGTAAAACCCTCCAGAACTGAAGTGGTAACATCATGTCAGGTGCATGTTTGAAAGGGAAAACACTAAATGTGCATGCAGTTTCCCTATATTGCATAGATAATGTGACACAGATACTTACGAATAGATTGTGCCATACGCATGCGTCTTTGGATCTTCCTCTTCTATAGAAAATTTTAACCAGTTCGCGACAGGGCCTCTTCTTTGATAAGCGTTATTGATATCCCAATACAGCTTGATACTGTGGTGATTCACCTTCCCCACTATGGGAGGATCAGGGCGTGGAAAAGCAACCTCGCCTGGGAAAGAAAAGAAAAAAAAGAAGTATTTTGTTCAGTAATGCAGAACCTAAATGGAATAATGGAATGTACATGGAATTGTCAGATATAGACAAGAGAAATGGGAATTGTAAATGTTTCGTAATTAGTTTGGTTATCCTTACATAATGTCGGGTCTTGCATTTGTCTGAAATAATTAAAAAGTGTATATTGATTTATATAGGTTTAGCTCAAGAGCATAAATTAGCATTTATAAGCCTCGGACAGCTAATTACATTAGAGATCATGAAGTTGTACTAGAGCGGTGAATCAAGCCCACTGCACAGGGAGAATATCAAATGCAGGCAGAGATGCCTTACCAAGCAAGGCCGTTTACTGGTGTTATTCTGTCTACAAAGAACAAACCCACAGAGCTGGAACTAGTAGCAAGGTGAGAAAGAGAGAACATTAACCACTTTTGTGAAAGCGCAAAGCAACAAAGCTCTTCACTAGAGATTAACCACTTACCGTACTAAAATTTTACAGAATTTAAAAAATTTAAATAGTAGTCTGTATTTGTATTATCAGGGATTTTTTTCAGGGGGAACTTGGGGGAACTCAGGTCCACCACCTTTGACTCAGACCCTTTGGTGCCTGCTCACCACAATCACTTGTAAACACAGAAGTCTCGTTTCTGTGTTTACAAGTGACAGCTCTGCACTCTTTGTGTAACCCCCTGAACTCTGCACTCTGTATGTAATGAAATCCTGGTATTTAATGCCCCTTTAAGACCCTTATACTGTTTTTGAAATCTGAACGGGGTCGTGGCTGAGTTCCTGCACCTATTTTCTGAGAAAAAAAGCTCTGTGTATTATAACCAACAGGCAATAAAAAATTAAAAAAAAAAGAAGGTTAAATATCTCCTAAACATGCACTGTTTAGAAGATATTCCAAGGAGCAGCAGCCAGTGACGTCACCGGCACATGCGCTCTGAAGGAACAGTACAAGCTGTGCCATTCCTTTAGAGCTCTGTGCCGCGGCCATGACTCGCGTCATCGCGGCTCTGGCATTGAAGCAGCTGAAGCCCGTCGACCCAGAAGGAACGTTTTTTTTGTTTTGTTTACATCGGTGTCCCACAGGACGTCACGTCCCATAGCCAATACAGGAAGTGGGAGGGAATCCTGGTCACCAGAACTAGTGTCCCCATTAGAAGATTGATAAAACCATGACAAATAGAGAGGGTGAAACAGGGACACATACAGTATTAAAAACTGACAGGTGTTCTAATCCCTCTCCACTATCCAAAGCTAAAAAAAAAAAAAAAAAAAAAAAAAAGGTTTAGCCTTACACAAAAATAAACGACAGTCAGACTCTGCCCCCCGGGGACCCCCTCTTTAACAAACAAAAAAGTACCTGATGTAAACTAATAATGCAAGATTGGTCTTTACGAGGGAAATATTAATAGAGAAATATCAGCAGGGGTGCACTATACCCACTAAGACCTAAAACTTCACTTTTATTCGTAACTGTCTAAGAATCTAGACTGTAGATTAATCAGACAGCAAGTATGTCTTTAGCTGCCCTTGGATAACTTGCTGTCTGCTGATCTCCCTATAATGAGGGCAGTTGTATATCTGTTCCATCATTTTGTATTTTTGCACTAATTCCGCATTGCCCTATGAGGTTATTCACCTGGTATTTTTATGACTTCATTTCATTTTCTACAGTCTAGATTCTTAGACAGTTATGAATGAAAGTGAAGTTTTAGGTCATAGTGGGTTTGGTGCGAGGGTAAAGCGCACCCCTGCTGAGGTTTCTCTATCCTTACTAATATCTTAAAAACCAATACAGGAGTTTTAATGTGGTTGTGTATTGAAATTTTATCACTTAGCTGTAAATTATTAATGAACCCACAGACTCAGGATATTTTCTAAGGTCCTGGATATTTAAGACCAGTTCCCGCACCTCTATTCCTTTCGTAAACATAAAAAGAATCTTAAAGTGGCGTTCCAGTCATATTTTTCTTTATTAAAGTCAGCAGCTACAAAAAGTGTAGCTGCTGACTTTAAACAGCCACTCACCTGTCCCACGATTCAGGGGTGCGCTCATCTGCGCTCTGTGTGTCCTCCTTCAGCGGCACCGACCTCTCTACTATGGGCAGCCGGCTGTGACAGCTTGGGGCTGCGCTCTATGACTGGTCCCAAAGTCTTCTAGGACCCATCATGTGTCCCAGAAGACTTTGGGATGGAGAGATTCCGCTTCTGATCACCTAAGGCGACTGAAACAGAAGTGGGAGCAGGAACCTGTCAAAATTGGGTATCTGCTCCCTCCCCCTCCTCCCCAAAAGCTCCATTTCACAAGCAGGAGCTGAGGAGGAGGCCTTAAAGCGGAGGGTTCACTTTTGGGTGGAACCCTGCTTTAATAATACTGAAAACACCTGCACTGATGGTTGTAACGTGAGGGCCCGAAAAGTCTGACTAAAAGATGTGTATTGAGGGGGGGGCTCGTTAGGAACCATTGTATGATGTTGTGGGTGGAGTGTGTCATTGTCCATTTGATTACTGCAGTATTCTTTTTGGTGTATATAAGAGCCTGCCTTCTCAATAAACATTGTCTATTCGTTTGAACCAGAGAACAGAGCTGTGTGTCTCGTTTCTGGGGGAAATCCGTATGGGTCGTGGTCGCCGGATTGTGGAGTGTCGATAAGCTGTCTTGGGCTCGGAATGGAATATCTTAAACGGCGTTAACCCCTGTCCCATTTGGGGGTTCCGTTACAATGGTAATACAGCAGCCCAGCAGCAGTTCCAACCATGCACCCCCCTGTACACAATAAAATAATAATAACGTGGATAAAGCTAGTGCGGTCACCCGACTTACAATTTTTTTTTTAAATATGTCCATAAAGACATGGATGAGCAAGTTTTGGGTGAAGGAAATTGACTGGCCTGCACAGAGTCCTGATCTCAACCCGATGGAACACCTTTGGAATAAATGCAAGCCAGGTCTTGTCATCCAACAGAAGTGCCTGACCTCACAAATGTGCTTCTGGAGGAATGGTCAAACATTCCCATAGACACACTCCTAAACCTTGTGGACATCCTTCCCAGAAGAGTTGAAGCTGTTATAGATGCAAAGGGTGGGCCAACTCAATATTGAACCCTACGGACTAAGAATGGGATGCCATTAAACTTCATGTGCGTGTAAAAGGCAGGTGTCCCAATACTTGTGGCAATATAGTGTATATTAGGACTACAGAACAACTCCAACTTTTCCTAACATATGAGGGAGGTGTTCCGTAACAAATTAGCAACTTTTTGGCAGTATCAACAGGTAGTGAATAAGAGAAATTTAAAGTAAGGGTTTACATATACTTTGAAGGTAGACTAGTAGTCTGTTAATCGGCCAACATACAGTATAACCAAATAAAAGATATTTATAGGAACAGTTAACAAGCATTAGAATATTGTTATATAAAACAGCAGATGAAAATGTACAACTTCCCTTTTTTGTGTGCATTTAATTAAAGAGATAATCACCATTACAATATCATATTTTAAATAAATATCCTTCTTTTCATGCCAATTTAAATACTTCATTAGAAGAGCATCAGTAGGCCATTTTTAGTGTGGGTAATGGGAAATTACGGATATGACTGTTAACATAAAAGAAAATATATAGACACACACATTTACAGAAAAGATTGCCATCTAGTGAGATGTAAATAATAATAAGATATGCTAATGTTACATTTCTCGGTAAAATAATAGGATGCTCTAGGGTATTGAAAAATTCATATCTGTATATTTCTTTACACGCACTGGAAAGGAGTTATGAAGCAGACTAGAGCCGACACAGCGCCAATTATGATGCTGAATAGTAGTGTTTAAATGGAGCATATCTCTTTGTGTTATCTGTATGCAGGATTCATAGGAGGATACCCATTGTCACCAGTGGTGGCTGGTGCTAAACTTTTGGGGGGGGGGGGGGGGGCACGATTCTGGATAGGCTAAATGAGGTATTCAGCTCTGGGGGGGGGGGGGGGGGCACAGAATAAATCAAGGTATCGGGAGACACTGCTTGGGAATTGCAGAAGATATGGCAAGCAGTCATTTAGTCATGGGTTCCCAAAGTAAGCAGAGTCTCATTAGTCTAGATCCACTCGATCTGCAGACCTCCATTCCAACCAGCCAATCACTGGTTCACAAGTGGGTTGCAGCTTCTCCTCCTGGCCAACCCGATCCACCGCCTGTTCTGATTGGCCGGGAGGAGAAGCCGATGTCAATAGCGAATACTGATTCGCTAGTGTCACAAGTCGGTAGGTTCAAGGCCCCGAGCCCAACCTTTTTCAAGCCAATTAGAGCATCAGGCTCTAATCATAAGGCTTGGGAAAAAAAAAAAAACTCATAGAAACCTATGAGTCGCGCATGCATACTAGGGAGGCGGCACCCCTGCCCCATTATGGCCTGGCCAATCCTGGTCGTCACACAGTTCAGCTAACAACAATCCCGTCGTATCTCTGAGTCTGAGGCGTCGTATTTTGGCGCCTGATTCAAAGAATCAGATACGCCAACATTTCTCTTTGTATCTTAGGGGCGTGTACGCTGATTTACACCTAAAAATATGTAAATCAGCTAGATACGCCAATTCACGAACATACGCCCGGCCGACGCAGTACACATACGCTGTTTACGTTAGTTTTTTTCCGACGTAAAGTTACCCCTGCTATATGAGGCGTAGATGAGGCGTACCAATGTTATGTATGGACGTCGGGCCAGTGTTGAATTTTCCGCCGATTACGTTGTTTGCGTAAGTCGTTCGCGAATAGGGCTGTGCGTCATTTACGTTCACGTCGAAAGCATTGGCTTTTTGCGGGTTAATTTGGAGCATGCGCACTGGGATACTTTCATGGGCGGCGCATGCGCCGTTCGGAGAAAGCGTCATTTACGTGGAGTCACAATACATTTACATAATACACGCCCACATCTTCCACATTTGAATTAGGCGGGCTTACGCCAGCCTATTTACGATACGCCGCCGCAACTTTGCTTAGAGAATACTGCACTTGCCTGTCAAAGTTGCGGAGGCGTAAATAGGATACGTTACGCCCGCACAAAGATTCGCTCTCGTACGTGAATCCGGGCCTATAGCTCTTGATGGATTTTGTTTCTAATCCCCTTGTGGAGGCTTCAATTTGTAAATGAACATTTTATGATTACACAACCTATCACATTGCTATAATCTTTTTATATAGACTATAAACTGAAGAATTTATGAATAAATGATTGTGGAACGAATCATCTGAGTTTCCATTATTTCTTATGGGGAAATTTGCTTTGATATACAAGTGATTTGAATTACAAGCATGTTTCTGGAACAATGCTTGCAATCCAAGGTTTTACTGTAATAAGGAACGTTTCAGGGTCTGTATCCCTTTAGGTACGATTTTCCTTTGGGAGTACATTACCAAAAATTACATTTTTATTGCATTGGATGCGCAAAAATCTGACTTTCATCTTAGTGTAGACTTCTGGGAAAATCAGTAAGCCAATCACACAATCAGGAAACATTTCTGGAGGGTGTTTTATGCCTCCATGTTTCCATATTACATTGCATTTTACAGAAAATCACAGAGCTGCAGACTGAAAAGGAAAAAAGGTAATTTTAATAAAATTCAATTACAATGTGATTTTGTTTTTTTCCGCACTTACTCAATTATTTATTTTATTTGCTCCCCCCCCCCCCCCCCCCCAAATGCGGTTACCCTTTTAAAGAGTCTCAAGACTCTTTAAATCAAGTAAGATGAAAGTCATCATGGAAAGACAGCAAATAACATTTGGTCTAATAAATCCTGGTTTTTACTTTTACTCTGATAATTTCATGCCATTACTGGTGAGCAATGGACTGTATTAAAAATAATAACTTCCAGGAAATGTTCTTAATGCATTAGGAAAAAAAAAAGAAATGCTTTCTTGAAGTCTGGGTGATGTGACTGCCTTTAAATGATGGGATACATAGTAAGATGCCAAGAACGATGGCACCAGAGGTGGTTCTGACCAGCTCAGTAGATTGCTTTAAGAAAGGCCTGGATACTTTCCTAAATGTACATAAAATAACTGAGTACTAAGATTTGTAGGTAAAGTTGATCCGGGGAAAATCCGATTGCCTCTCGGGGGATCAGGAAGGAATTTTTTCCCCTGCTGTAGCAAATTAAATCTCATGCTCTGCTGGGGTTTTTTGCCTTCCTCTGGATCAACTGTGGGTATGGAGTTGGGTGTATGGGATTGTACTGTGTTTTTTATTTTGTTTGTTTATTTTTTGTGGTTGAACTTGATGGACTTGTGTCTTTTTTCAGCCTGACTAACTATGTAACTACCGTATGTTGCTTAGACAAAAAAAGCTAAAGGATATTAAGGTGACCATTTTCCATTTCTACTACTGTTGACTAAACAAACTGTACGCCACCAATGGAAATCCCAATAAATTCCTGAATCAAGCACTACACAGATAAACCTACTACTTAAAGCGGAAATACACTACATCCGAGCACCACAACCAAGAACACCATTTAATTTACGACTAATATTCAAAGCAAACTCCCTCCATGTCTCCATGCTTTATTTTGCTGTAAAAACACCTAGCATTTCTAGCTGAGGCCCAGGAGTATGACATCCCGTGCCTAGGCCTGGAAACCAGGAAGTAGCTGAAGAAAGTTAAAAAGGTTAAAACAAGTAAATACGATATACCTTCCTATATGCTAGCAGCATTAGGATAAAAGTGGTTATAAAAGTTTTTTTTTTTTTTAAATAAACACATCAAACCTGATCTATGTAATGGTTTTGCACAGAGGAGCCCAGATCTTCCCCTTTTTGGGTCCCCCAGCCAGCTCCCCCTTGCCGAGTGGCGGCTTGAGAGCAAGCCGCTTTCTCTGGGGGCACTCATGCGTGCTCACTCCCAAGCCGCCTCTGTGGGTCTATGGGACACACAAGAGCATGGCTCAGTCCCGCCCCCCGCTCCCTCTTCATTGGCTGTGATAGACAGCAGCGGGAGCAGCAGGTAGTTTATGAGCAGCCTGATATAAATGGACTTGCATCCGATTACCTCCGACTCAGTCCTTATCTGAAATAAATATCAGACCCATTTGTGACAGATCTGAGGTAATCTGATGTAAATGGGTGCAAGTCTTTAAATGTGACAGGAAAATTGACATCTGTTTAGTTCTGCTCTGCTCCAATAAGAGATCTGTTTATGGATTTTCCCTGCAGGTCGGAGTGGACAGAGCCTTAGTGCTGTATAACACATTTGGTAGTTAGATTATTTATTTATTTTAGGTATTTCTATATTATACATGATTCACATCAGTCTACCCTCAAGGAGTTTACAATCTAAGTTTCCGAACTCACATTCATACATACTAGGGCCAATTTAGACAGGAGCCAATAAACCTACCAGCATGTCTTTGGAGTGTGGGAGGAAAGTGGAGTACCCGGAGGGAATCAATGCAGGCACAGGAAGAACATGCAAACTCTGGCCAGGTAGTGCCGTGGTTGGGATTCGAACCAAAAACCCTAGTGCTGCTAGGTCTAAGTGCTAACCACTTGGCCACTCTGCTGCCCCTAATTAGTAGGAGGTACATTCCCAGATAGCAACGATAACTTGCCACAAATTTGTGGCAATGTTGAATTGTAAGTCTAATAACTTGCTGCACATTTTCACAGGCAAGTTATACACTTGAAGCACAAGTTCTAGTTGACACTTTTCCCAATTTGTAGCAAATTTGCGCAGCAAGTCTCTAGCAAGAGCAAAGTTGCAGTGGCAAGTCTACAGCAAGAGCTCTGCAAGTCTACAGCATGAAAATACAGCCGGACGCATGGATTCCAATGTTTTTTTTTGTAGCACGCAATTAGAGCCAGAGGCTCTAATAGGCTTCAAAAAAGGGGGAGCTCAGGGCTCCCTGAGCACACCCACTTGTGTGACAATAACAAATGAATATTAGCTATGGTCTTCCTCATTTTCCTCCCCACCAATCAGAAAACCCCTCTTGTGACGCCCCCGCCATTTGTCATCCGGTGGGGGTGTTAGTTTGTGTGCCCCCCTAAAATTTTGAGCACCAGCCACCACTAATCTGGAGTCAAACAATGCATACTTGCTGCAATTGTGCAGCAAACTTGTGAAACCTGGCAAGTCTATCAACAGCTTAGCAAGTCATTTTCAAACTTGCAGCACAATTACTTGCTATCTGGGTTTTTATAATGGCCTATATATCAAACCAAAAGGAGAGACAACTGAGGAGGCAAGAGGGGCAGAGGTATTTATTTACAAACAAGTGACGGTCCCTCCAAATGAGGATTAGTTGGGAGCTATTCTTTTGGACATCAGCGCCTCATTTGAAGAGCATACTTCCAGACAAAAAAAGTAAATAAATAAATAAATAAATAAATAAATAAATAAATATATATATATATATATATATATATATATATATTTTCTATATTTGCCCTATGGCTAAAAAAGCTAATTAAACCGCTTTTATTACTGACCTAGAATGAAGGTAAACGTATTAATATATACATATATTTTTAGAAGCTGTCAACGTCTGAAACCTCTCAAGCGCAAGACTTTCCTTGGGGTTAAAAGTGCACCGCTCCCGTCTGCACAGCACAGGAAAAACGCTGCTAGAACAAGCAGAGCTTTCCCGCTAACCGGCCCACGCCCAGTGTGAAAGGGCTCAAAAGCTGAAGTTTACAATAATAAAGAAAAAAAAATCCTCTACAAGTTCTGTCGCATCACTTACCTGTAATGAAGCATGTCTCACATTGTGCAGACCGCTGGATCCTGGAAAAATCTTCACTGCAGGGATGCCTGTCCTCTTCCCATCACTGAACTCAGTACTCTAATGGTTAACAGCTTTGAGTGTTCAGGCAGAACAGCAGCACAGATGGTCCATAGGGGACCTACCCATACCCCCCCCCCCCTCCAACCCCCCTATTAGCGCCTCCTCCAGTAAGAAGAGCTATTTTATTAATTGCACTGCTTGTAACATGATCTTTTATTGGGGGTGTGGGGGTGTGGAGGGGAGCTGATCTGTCATTGAGTACTCTCCATTCACTGGTCATGATACATGCAGTGTAATCAACTAAAGGAGGAGGAGGAACAAGGGGGTGTGTCACCATCAGGCAATCTGTACTGCTGTTCTGCCTTAGATCTGAAGCAGCAGACGTTCAGACAGGAAGAGGACAGGCATCCCTTCAGTAAAGATGATTACTTCAAAATTCAACTGCCTGCACAATGTGTAAAATACTACTTTACAAGTAAGTGAGGTGAGTACAGCTATAGGGATTTAAAAACAAAAAAACAACTAACTTCAGCATTAAACAAGGTACTCAAATGACTGGGGTAATGCTCTATTGCAGTATTTTATGTAGACAGTAGACATGTTTTCTGCATCAAAACCGTATGTACTCAGCACAGTGGTGGCTCATCCATTAGGGGCACCCGGGCTCCCCCCTATATGGTAACAGGTGGATTCATGCATAGCATGAATATCAATAGCTGCCGCCCCCTATTCATGCGCCCGGCCCCTTTTGGGGCACCGGGTGCATGAATTACAGCGGAGAGGGATTTTTAAGCACCCGATTAGAGCCAGAGGCTCCAATAGGCTTCATAATAGGGTGGGCTTGGGTTGTAGAGCATGCGACCAGAGCCCAACCACGCATGTTACAACAGTGAATGAACATTCGCTGTTGAAACACTGATCCCCAATCCGGTCAACCAGAAGCGGGGGTGAGACCCGTTTTACGATTGGCCGAAAAGAGAAGACTCCCGATTGGCCAAGGAGGGAGGAAACAGAAGCTGTCGCCGCGGAGAGCAGGAGAACGGGAAGCGGCCGATGATGGAGAGCATGAGAACGGGAGGCCACCACTACTGCCAAGTAGGGGGAAGCCACCAGTGATGGGGCAAGTGCTACCGACCGAGGGGGGGGGGGGTGTCACATCGTTTGCTGCCCCCCCCCCCCCCCCAAAAAAAAGGTTTCCACTAGCAGCCACTGACTCAGCATCTACTATACCCATGATGGCTTCAGGAACCCAAAAAACTGCTTACATCATCTTTCTAGGCCCTCTTTGTAACACATTGACATTGGGGCTTATCTACTAAAAAAAAAAAAAAAAAAACACACCTGTCCAAAAAAATTATTCGTGTTCCCACAAATCAGAATCAAACTTCCAGATCCCAAATTTCAGCTGGTATCTGAAAATCGAAATTGGACCGGTCATTGTTGGTTATTTATTGTCTTTTATAAAAAGTCCAGGCCAGGAATCGCGTTATTTTCTTGTTATCACAAGTAAAAAGAATTTTGTCATTCAGTCCACCCCGTAGGACAAACATTCCAAACACCATTAAACCTTTATAATAGTGATTACTTGTCTGGAAAAAAAAAACATAAAAGAACTGAAAATGAAAACATATATATTGTGCTTTCTTTGACTGCAATTATTCTCGCGCAATACCTTTATTAAAGCAGCAGCAAGCATAATCCTGCTGAATATTCGGGGATATAACAAATAGATTTTCATACACAATTAACTGATACTAGCCAAGGGCAGCGAGATACTTGCCTGTGTTATTAGAAAGAACATAATGCAAAATGGGATAAACCTGGCAATACATTATAAAAATAATAGGCAAGCCTTTGAAATAGAAGCAGAATGGGAGCCTGCAAGCAAGTATTAGAATATAATCATCACTACTTTTTTTTATTTAAAAGTTAAAATATTACTTTGCCAATTCCCCGGCCCAAACAATTTCAGATTGATTTAGTGTGTAATAAAATCTATGGAGTCCTTACAAGGAGACTCAAAAGAAAAGTGAATGTATACTCCGGGTATGGTCAGGTGGGCTGAAAGTAGAACAAACTTTAACAGAATGAGATTTCTTTTTTTTTTTCAAAGTACCGTTTATCAAAAAGAATTAATATTTTCTTTTATTACAGTAACTTGTTGCCAACCACAGAGCATATGTATGGTGAGCAGAGAGGATGGGCCTTACATTTCACACATATGTACTCATAGTGGCTGAGAAGATGCTCACTACACACTCCCAACACAGTGACTGAGCGGTCACAGACAGCTCTCAAGGTCTGTCTGTTATCAGAAGCAGGTGCAAGGGGCTGCCAATCATCTGACCACTGTGACAACCAATCAGTGATTATGCAATCATGAAATCTACCTCCTGCCATTAAAACCCAGTTAACCACTTAGGGACCGCCCCACATACATTTGCTGCGGTAGGGTGGCTGCTCTGTGTCATATCCTGTACATACTACGTCATCTGACACTTCCGGTCTGGGCCACGTGCGTGCCGCCAGCGACCCAGCCGATCTGCGGGTCCGGCAGACTATGTCCGTCGGGACCCACCGATTGTTCGGAACACAAGCAGAACGGCAGTCTGCCTATGTAAACAAGGCAGGCTGTCATTCTATCAGCGGGAAAAGGCTTTGATCCTGTGTTTCTGCAAAGATTTTGCACTCTTCAGTTATAGTAAATCAACCCCAGTTTGTGTTAAAACAAACACTTTCAGTTACATAGTTTGTAAGGATTTATATGAAGACCTCTCAGTAGAAAAAAATAACATAACATTGAAGTACCATCATCCTAACATAATTTGAATAAAGATAGGGTTCGTTGGGACCCCAAAGACCCAAAGAAGTCAAGGGAAGTGGGTGGGGGCTAGTGGACTGTATCGATACTAGATAAATCAGTTATAAAGAAGAGTATAGTAAAGGTAAAAAAGTTCAATTTATTAAAAAATAAACATAGCATAAGGGGATTAAGGAGTACACAATGTTTTAAAATTACAACAGTAGTAGTGTAAAACAGATAGATTATACGACCAGCCAACACATCATAGAGATGGTATATAAGCCCTAATCTGCGGGCAGCGATGAGGCGGAGGGGGTCATATAGATCAGGATCTCTGAAATAGTTGGTAAGGTTGAATAAAGATACCGGTCTATCCAGTTCAACCTGTGTGGGTGTGGATGTGTGTGTGTTTATGTCAATACCATTTGATATATGCCTGTGCCCATCTAAGAGTTTTTTTTAACTGTCAATACTTCCCGCTGACACCACCAATTGTGGAAGGGAGTGCCACATCCCTACCTCTCTGAAAGTAAAGAACACCCTACACAGTTTAAGGTTAAACCACTTCTCCAATTTCATAGGGAATAGTTTTTTCCCTATACTAGAATCACCAATCAGGTATTTGTATATTGCTATTATGTCTCTTCTCCAGGAAGCGCTGCGCTGCTATCAATCTCCAATGAAGAGCCGAGAATAGCCCAAAGACAGGGGCGAGTAGCCAGCGCGTTCACGACGTGGGACTTTCGAGGGCTCAGGTAAGTAAACAGGGGGTTGGTGGGCTTGTAAGCATCGGATGTTTTTTCACCTTAATTCATAGGATGCATTAAGGTGAAAAAACGTGAAGCTTACAACCACTTTAACGTTATTATTTTATGAAAACAGCATATTTTCAAATATTGATTTACAGCAGGGATCGACAAATCCCGGGCGCCAGGTCGCCATGGCGACTAGAAATAGTGTCCTGGCGACTTGGCTTGGAAGGTGGGCAAAAAAAAAAAAATTGTGAGCTGGCGCCATCTGGTGGTGAGCCGTTGGTATTACAAGTTATTACCACCAGATGTGAGCTGGCGCCATCTGGTGGTGACCTGTTGGTATTACAAGTTAAGCATTACAAGTTAAACAGCAATTCTAATGTCATTTTTCACTATTTTCACTGCCATCTTCTTCCCTCTAATTAGAACCCCCAAACATTATATATATTTTTTATCCTAACACCCTAGAGAATAAAATGGTGATCGTTGCAATACTTTGTCACGCCGTATTTGCGCAGCGGTCTTACAAGCGCACTTTTTTGGAAAAAAAATTACACTTTTTTTAATTAAAAAAAATAAGGCAACAGTAAAGTTATCCCCATTTTTTTTAATATTATGAAAGAGAATGTTACACCGAGTAAATTCATACCCAACATGTCACGCTTCAAAATTGCGTCCGCTCGTGGAATGCCGACAAACTTTTACCCTTTAAAATCTCCATAGGCGACGTTTAAAAAAATCTACAGGTTGCATGTTTTGAGTTACAGAGGAGGTCTAGGGCTAGAATTATTGCTCTCGCTCTACCAATCGCGGCGATACCTCACATGTGTGGTTTGAACACCGTTTACATATGCGGGTGCTACTCACGTATGTGTTCGCTTCTGCGCGCAAGCTCGTCAGGACGGGGTGCGTTTTCTGGCTCCTAACTTTTTTAGCTGGCTCCTAGATTCCAAGCAAATTTGTCAACCCCTGATTTACAGGACACTGTACAAGGCAGGCAAGCTTTGCACTATAATGCCGCGTACACACGATCAGTTTGTCTGATAAAAACTGACCGTTTTCATCAGACGAACCGATCATGTGTGGGCCCCATCGTTTTTTTATCCATCAGTCAAAAAACTAGGAACTTGTTTTAAAATTATCTGATGGTTAAAAAAATGATAGAAAAAAAAGATCGTCTGTGGCTTCGTCCATCGGTTAAAAATCCATGCATGCTCAGAATCAAGTCGACGCATGCTCGGAAGCATTAAACTTCATTTTTCTCAGCACGTCGTTGTGTTTTACGTCACCGCGTTGGACACGATCGGATTTTTAACCGATGGTGTGTAGGCACGACTGATTCATCGGATATCTGATGAAAAAATCCATCAGACCGTTTTTAATCAGACGAACGGATCGTGTGTACGCGGCATTACTCTAGCTAAATTTGTTCTGTTTACATTAGAAATTGACTGCTTTAGAAGTTTGGCAGATGTTACATACTGAAGTTATATATTTTGTAAGGTTGAATAAAGACACCAGTTCATCCAATTCAACCTGAGTGTGTGTCCACGTATGTCGATTGCTTACATCTAAGGGGAACCACAGATGCCTTATTTTAAAATATACCTATGCCCAGACTACAGACATTGAAAAAGGAGAAGTACAGCCAAAACACTTTTGGCTGTACTTCTCCTGGAGATCACAGGAGTGCAGTTTGTTTTGCACTCCTGTGACCCATTTCCAGCTGACAGCTAAAGCCCACTGTCTGTGATGGCTCTGAAAAGATCCCAACCATATGATCAGGATCCACCCTAGAAGCCTGGACCAGCAGATGGCTCAGCCTTTCAGCAAGCCCCTGAGAGCCTGAACCAGCCGCTCCCGCCTCCTCCACAGCCCGGTGCCACAGTGAGTGCTGGAGGGGAAGAGCAAAGAGCCGGTGCCTCACAGTCACTAGCTCTCTGCTAATGAAACAACAAGAACTGAGTGATCAGCGGTTTTTGATGGCCCAGTTCTCAGTCGTAAAGCTGGCGGGGGACCGATGCTGCATCCGGCCAGGTGAGTATACTTTCTTTTTCTCTTTTAACCACTTCCTTACCGCGTCATTGTGAAATGACGGCGGCAGGAACCCCTCCTCGATCCAGGAGGACGTCATGTGACGTCCTGGGCTTTCCGGGTGGATATCTGAATGATGCCTGCAGCTAGAGGCATCATTCAGATATCCTTCTCTCCTGCCGGCGATTCTGCACAACGTAAGAACGACCATAGCGGCGATTCCGCCGCTAGATCGTTCTTACAGGCGGCGGGAGGGGACATCCCCCCCCTCCCGCCGCCATCCGGTGCTTCTCCGGGCTCTCCCGTGCCATCGGGGGCCCGGAGAACGAATCGTCCGGCGCTCGCAGGAAGCATAGAGATGACTGGTGACCAGATGGTCACCAGTCATCTCTATGACCGTCGGAGGACCCGGGCGCGATGTGATGACGTCACGCCCGGGTCCCCGTAAGTAAACAAAGCCGCAATTGCGGCTGCTAAGCAACAGCAAGCATGAGATCGGTGAATTTTTTTTCACCGATTTCATGCTTTCCAGCCTGGAGGAGAGATGTGCGGTCTTATTGACCCCGCATCTCTCCATAAAGAGTACCTGTCACACGCATTCCTATTACAAGGGATGTTTACATTCCTTGTAATAGGAATAAAAGTGATAATAAAAAAAATAAAATAAAAAAATAAAAAAGTGTAAAAAAATAAATAAATATGTAAAAAAAAAAAAAAAAAAAGAAATAAAAAATATTTTTTTTAACGCCCCTGTCCCCAGTAGCTCGCGCGCAGAAGCGAACGCACACGCAAGTCCCGCCGACATATGTAAACGCCGTTAAAACCACATATGTGAGGTATCGCCGCGTGCGTTAGAGTGCCAGCAACAATTCTAGCACTAGATCTCCTCTGTAAATCTAAACTGGTAACCTGTAAAAAATTTCAAAGCGTTGCCTATGGAGATTTTTAAGTACTGAAGTTTGGCGCCATTCCATGAGTGTGCGCAATTTTAAAGCGTGACATGTTAGGTATCTATTTACTCGGTGTAACATCATCTTTCATATTTTACAAAAAAATTGGGCTAACTTTACTGTTTTGTTATTTTTTTAATTCATGAAACAATTTTTTTCCAAAAAAAAGGCGTTTGAAAAATTATTGCGCAAATGGCGTGCAAGATAAAACGTTTCAATGACCGTCGTTTTATTCCCTAGGGTGTCTGCTAAAAAAACATATATAATGTTTGGGGGTTCTGTGTAATTTTCTAGCAAAAAAAAATATGATTTGTACATGTAGGAAAGAAGTGCCAGAATAGGCCTGGTATGGATGTGTGTATAAAAGCCCGGTATGGAAGTGGTTAAACCAATTACACATTCCTAAAAGGATAAGTACCCAACTCCACAGATGCATACTTACCTCGATCCGACATGTTTCTGCCAATTGCTAACATCCATTAGTGCAAGGCATTACTCTCCTGGCAACGTCTACACATATAGACCTTTATAGGGCTGTGTCCAAAGACTGGGAATGATCATAGAAACTCCCACATAAATTGATGGAAAGTATTGTACATATAAACATATAGGGCCAGATTCAGAGAGAATCGCCTATCTTTAGGCGGGCGTAGCGTATCTCAGATACACTACGCCGCCGTAACTTAGAGCGGCAGGTCCTGTATTTAGAAAGAACTTGCGCTCTAAGTTACGGTGGCGTAGTGTAAATGGGCCGGCGTAAGCCCGCCTATTTCAAACTAGGCTGGTAGTGGGTGTGTTGTATGTTAATGGATCGTGACCCCACGTAAAATGACGCGCTTAACGAACGGCGCATGCTCAGTATCACGTCGAATTTCCTCCATAAATTACGCCTGCTCAATGTTTAGTCGACGTGAACGTAACCTACGCCCATCCTCATTCACGGACGACTTACGCAAACAACGTAAAATACGACGCTGTTCCGACGTTTCCGACGTCCATGTGTGTAAGTTACGCCGGGCCGACGCCCTACGTAAACGGCGTATATAGATGCGCCGGACGGAACTACGTTTGTGAATCGGCGTATCTAGTTCATTTGCATTTTCGACGCGGAACTCAACAGAAGCGCCACCTAGCGGCCAGCGTAAATATGCTCCCCAAGATACGACGGTGTAGGAGACTTACGCCGCTCGTATCTTGGCAACCGTGAGGCGTATCGGATTCTTTAAATCAGGCGCCAAGATACGACGCCTCACACTCAGACTTTCGACGGAGTATCTGGAGATACGCCGTTGTAAGTTGTTTCTGAATCTGGCCCATAGTCACTAGCTTATTAGGGAAAAAACTGCAATAAAATAAGGTTTCCAAACTCAATTTGTTTCCAACATCTATAAGCCTCACAACACCAAATATAAGATCTTTCAGCTGCAAAGAAAAGACCATAGGCAGATATCTTGGCAGTTATAATTCCTTTTTTTTTTTCCTGATGCAAGAAGCAAGCAAGCACTAAATTACTGTTGAAACTTATTATTGGAGATTTATCTTTTCTAACTAGATTCCTACCCATGGGATTCAGCTGTGGGTGGAGGTTATTGGGTTACAGGGAAATAAATAACACTAAGGATATTATGGTTATATACTACTGTAAATTGCCTTAATACATCTGAAAGTCCAAATACACATGAAGGGGGAAAAAAAGCAAAGACATTAAATTCATGAACATGCAGTGTTGTCGTCTATGAAAATTGAGGCCTAGAAGAGAACACAGAAACAAGTACAGCTTATCTGTTGTTCAATAATGTGTATTTATTATCCTTACAGCAATGGTGAGATACTCATACACAGCTTGCTTGTTGAGTCCAGAGTCCACATAAATAAATGTGGAAATACAAAGCCAAACCAGAGAAAGTCTGGTCTTGGGTGTCAGGTGAAATTATTTGTCTAGAATGCCTGAATTAACGGTGTTGTGATAGCGCGGTTTTTTGTTGTATATTTGTCTAGAGACAGAACCAATTTGTCCCACAACGACAGAATATTGAGCTGTAAGGGTCTGGAGTGTAACTAAGCAAACGGAATTGCCACAGAGGACGCTACCGGTTAAACTTCTGTTGGATCGGCTGCAGTACACACTAGGGGTGCAACGGATCAAACTCATGGTTCGGATCGTTCCTCGGATCAGGAGTCACGGATCGGATCATTTTTCGGATCAGCAAAAAAAAAAATCTCCCCCACTGTAATATACACATCTCCCCCCCCACTGTAATATACACATCTCCCCCCACTGTAATATACACATCTCCCCCCACCAACTATAGTACCCCCTCGGTGCAGACCCCCCTCCTCTCAGTACAAGAGACCCCCCTCCTCTCAGTACAAGAGACCCCCCCCCTTCTCTCAGTACAAGAGACCCCCCCTCCTCTCAGGGCAAGAGACCCCCCCTCCTCTCAGGGCAAGAGACCCCCCCTCCTCTCAGGGCAAGAGACCCCCCTAGGGCAGTACAGACACTCCCAGTGTGTGTCCCACGAGTGCGGGCTCCTCCTCTGTAGGTGTAAACAGAAGAGGGTGTACTAAGATGGCCACGGCTCCATAGCTAGGCAGAAGCCGCGACCTTTCCTAATGTTTTTCCTACGGCTCTGGAGCTAGGCCGAAGCCGCGGCCTTTCCTAGCATTATGGCCGCGGCTCCGGAGTTAGGCCAAAGCCGCGGCCATAACATTAGGAAAGGCCGCGGCTTCGGCCTAGCTCCGGAGCCACGGAAATCCACGGATCACAGTGTGTTCCGATCCGAAGGGGGTAACCCGTTCGGATCACGGATCAACTGTGATCCGTTACACCACTAGTACACACGGACGGAATGTCGACCGGTATCTATTGAACGTCTGACATTTGGCCATGTGTACAGGGCTTTGATCTAGGAGTAGAATATTGGAAGCTTTCTGTGAGGAAGAAATACTCTTGCCTACAATGAGACCCAGATACTACTGTATGTGTTGGCTTAAAGGTTTGCATTGTCTACATTGACAGAAGAAGTGGTCTATGCAAAATGGAAATTCCCTGCAAGCATAGTAAGGCCAGCACAGGAACCAGAACCCTGGTGAACACTGCCGATTTTCAGATCGTTAGTATGGTGTTTTCGACTGCCGATTCCGATTTTTCATCCGACAAAAGCTGGATGTGCAGACTACAAAATTTTGGTCGTACATGAACTCAACGTCCGATTTTAGTTTAATTGGTACGGTTTTTGTCAAAAAACAAAACAAAAAAAACGTAAGAAGCAAGACTACGCATGCTCAGAAAAAATATAATACATACTGTACAAAACTATTTCAACACATTATGTAACTTCTGAAGTTATATTCTGTCGTATGAGAATTTTCATATGGTGAGTAACCTCTTCACTTTTGACATGAGACTAGCATGCAACAAAAAACAGACGAACGGTCATCCGAAAATATGATCGTGTGTACGAGGCTTTAGTGTGCGAACGACAGACAAAATGGTAGGGCTATAATGTTAGGTACCCACGCCAAAACAAAGGTAGTGTTGATGCCCTGGAAAAATTGGGACCTGCAAGTACACATCCTTGATGTCCAGAGGACTAAGAGGACTAGAAAATCTCACTGATGGAGAAAGGCTAATGCCCCGTACACACGATCGGTTTTCCTGTTGGAAAAAGTCTGATGAGAGCTTTTGGTCGGGAATCCCGACCGTGTGTATGCTCCATCAGACTTTTTCCCAACAGGAAAACTGCTGGAAAAAGATATAGGAGCACGATCTCTTTTTTTCTCATCAGGAAAAAAAAACTGTTTGGAATTTCCAATCGTGCATACAAATCCCAGATGCTCAGAAACAAATCGACGCATGCTCAGAAGCATAGAACTTTTTCTCGGCTTGTCCTAGTCTTTTACGTCACCGCCTTGTTGACAGTCAAAAGTTCACCAAACTTGTGTGTGATCGTGTGTATGCAAGGCAGGCTTAAACGGAATTCCGTTGGAAAAAACATCTGTTTTTTTTTTTTTTTTTTGACTGGAAAACCGCTCGTGTGTACGGGGCATAAGGCGGACTTGGTGGATTTCATGAGAACCTTTTGAATTCACATGAAACCATTCAGATCTTAGATGAAGCAATGCATTTTTTTAGTTTTTGAAGAGCGAGGAGGTTGGAGAAAAACCCCTGAAAGCTTTCTGCCAAGTATTCCATGACAAGGACTCTTGGGTGTAAAAGATCTAACTGCAGGGGCAGCATGTAGGTCTGCTAGCCTGTGTGGAAACATAGGCAGGTTGGACAATGTTAACCTGGGTGGAGGCAGAGCTGCATTCTGGCTTGTAGTCCCTGGACACCACATCCCTTGCCCAGGCATCTGGGATGCTCTGAAATGTTGTAGTGTTTGAACAAACTACCAGGTAACATTTTGGTTTACTGTTATGAAACAAAAAAAACAAAAAAAAAAACATTTTGGTTTACTCACAACCAGCTGCATAAGCAAATGAGATTTATTGGCTTAAAGTGGTTGTAAACCCACTTTTTTTACTTTTACCTACAGGTAAGCCTATAACAAGGCTTACCTGTAGGTAAGGAGAATATCTCCTAAACCTGCACGGTTCAGGAGATATTCCCCTCGCAATGCGCCGCGGCCCATGCGCAGGGGGGATCTACGGCGAAAGGACCGGCAGCCGCCGGACCTTGCCGAGTTTTAAATCTCACGCGCGGGAGTGACGTCATCGCCAATCACAGCGATGGAGCGGCGATACCCGGAAGACACGCCGAGGCAAGATGAAATCTCGCTCGGCGTGGACCAGGTAAGTGCTACACACCTCGTTCCGAGGTAAGTATTTCATAATGAGCTAATATGCGGTGCATATTAGCTCATTATGACTTTTGCCTTACAGGAGGAAAAAAAAATTAAAAATTTAATGCGGGTTTACAACCGCTTTAAGATGACAAGGTCACTTTAGGCGTCAGGAAGAAACTTTAAGTAGTTTAACAGAGAATACAAAAGTAAAAAAAAAAAAAAACACAGGATTATTGTGGTATCTGCTCTGAGATTTAAATATTATAAACAGTTGGCATGTTCACTTTATTGTATGGGAAAAAGGTGGAAATAAGGGCCGTCTAATTGAGCCACCCCCACTGCGCGTAACTGGAGAATATAAGTGAAAATATAGTGATATTGATAATATAAATAAATAAATAAATAAATATATGTGAGCTGCTGCTCTAAAAGTTAAACAATCAAAATGTAATATGCAAATACAGTGCTACCTGATGTGAAAAAAGGTATCAAATGTGATATTAAGCAGCGCTCAAGAGAATAAAATAAAAAAACACACATATAATATTGCTAGACTATTAAGTGAAAAATAATGAGTGATCCACCCTCTATGTGAAACAATATATCAGTGTCAAAAAATAGGTGTCAATAATACACCCAAAATAACAGGTTGGCATAAAAAAAATCCAAAAACTGATTGTGTGAACGTAAATGAAGTTCATAAATGGAGAACAGAAGAAGTCCCTTCACGATCTTCAGACAGTGCTTTCACCACACCACAGTGACTGCGTGATTCCACCACCCATCGGAATGCAAACTCACCACAATAAATGGCCTGACACTCTCGTGTTAAGGCTGCATTCACATCTAGACAGACGAAATCGCGGCGTTTTGTCGCCGCAAATCGCGGTAAAAATAGCGGCATTTTGTACCGCGATTTGCGGCGACAAAACGCCGGTATTGTCCGCCTAGATGTGCCCCAAGATGACCCCCTCTATGGAGATGATTCCCATCTCCTAGCCGAACGCTCGAAGACGCCTGAAAAAAAGGTCCGGGACCTTTTTTCACGCGGCAGGCGACAGGCGTCCGGCGTTCGGCGTGGAGATGTGAACCATCTCCATAGAGGGACATCTGTTTTCAGCCCTCTGGCGGCAGCGGCGTAGCGCTACAGGCGTAAAAACGCCTAGGTGTGAATGGGGTCTTAGGCACACAGGCTTTTTAACTGAACCACTCAGTTTAATTGATGGAACTCCCTCTTTGGAAACTGGAGCACTCAGTTAAATAAATGGAGATCCGTTGGAAAAAGGAAAAACTCCAAGATGACAGCCACATGTATAATGAAGAGAGAGAGCACAATAGTGTGATATTGCAACACAACTTTTAATAAAAACACTAAAAATCTCCCAATAGATGCACTCACAAAAATGACTCTTGTCATAAGCAGTGATTAAATCCAAACATCACACGGTGTAAACACAAACGAAAATTTTTCTCCAGGTGAACCAGTGGTCACGGCGGACCAACAAATAGCCCAGGTTTACTCACAGCCCTATGAAGGTGTACTGGAGTCGCTCTTCAGATGACTATATTGGTGACAGATGGACCGTTCCACGCCCGACCAGTTCAGTTTAAGGTATGCGGTTGTAACTTAGTACCCACGCCCCGACATGTTTCATCATACTGATTTAATCATGGGGATCCCCATGATTAAATCAGTATGATGAAACATGTCGGGGCGTGGGTACTAAGTTACAACCGCATACCTTAAACTGAACTGGTCGGGCGTGGAACGGTCCATCTGTCACCAATATAGTCATCTGAAGAGCGACTCCAGTACACCTTCATAGGGCTGTGAGTAAACCTGGGCTATTTGTTGGTCCGCCGTGACCACTGGTTCACCTGGAGGAAAATTTTCGTTTGTGTTTACACCGTGTGATGTTTGGATTTAATCACTGCTTATGACAAGAGTCATTTTTGTGAGTGCATCTATTGGGAGATTTTTAGTGTTTTTATTAAAAGTTGTGTTGCAATATCACACTATTGTGCTCTCTCTCTTCATTATACATGTGGCTGTCATCTTGGAGTTTTTCCTTTTTCCAACGGATCTCCATTTATTTAACTGAGTGCTCCAGTTTCCAAAGAGGGAGTTCCATCAATTAAACTGAGTGGTTCAGTTAAAAAGCCTGTGTGCCTAAGACCCCATTCACACCTAGGCGTTTTTACGCCTGTAGTGCTACGGCGCTGCCGCCAGAGGGCTGAAAACAGATGTCCCTCTATGGAGATGGTTCACATCTCCACGCCGGACGCCTGTCGCCTGCCGCGTGAAAAAAGGTCCCGGACCTTTTTTTCAGGCGTCTTCGAGCGTTCGGCTAGGAGATGGGAATCATCTCCATAGAGGGGGTCATCTTGGGGCACATCTAGGCGGACAATACCGGCGTTTTGTCGCCGCAAATCGCGGTACAAAACGCTGCTATTTTTACCGCGATTTGCGGCGACAAAACGCCGCGATTTCGTCCGTCTAGATGTGAATGCAGCCTTAACACGAGAGTGTCAGGCCATTTATTGTGGTGAGTTTGCATTCTGATGGGTGGTGGAATCACGCAGTCACTGTGGTGTGGTGAAAGCACTGTCTGAAGATCGTGAAGGGATTTCTTCTGTTCTCCATTTATGAACTTCATTTACGTTCACACAATCAGTTTTTGGATTTTTTTTTTGCCAACCTGTTATTTTGGGTGTATTATTGACACCTATTTTTTGACACTGATATATTGTTTTACATAGAGGGTGGATCACTCATTATTTTTCACTTAATAGTCTAGCAATATTATATGTGTGTTTTTTTATTTTATTCTCTTGAGCGCTGCTTAATATCACATTTGATACCTTTTTTCACATCAGGTAGCACTGTATTTGCATATTACATTTTGAATGTTCACTTTATTCTGAAAGACCTCAACCCTTAAAAACCCATTGCATCATCATCAGCTTATACAATACGCTGCCGCTGGGGGATAGAACAGTACAGAAAATGTTACTGCAGTTCAAATGTTGGTAGCAGGTGGTGGTAAATCAATAAATGGTGAAAATATGATTAAAATGAAGAACATACTAGATGTCAGTAATTAAATTGCATTTTAATTGAGAGCCAGGAAGAAATGTGGTTGAAGTCACAGCTGTAATTATGATTGGCAATTGAACGGCACAGCAGGGGGCTTCCCTAAATTACCAGATGAGATGCACAGTTATAACGGGGACAGAGCCTGACATTTTACCCGGCTCTCATGAGGGCACAGCCGTTGAATGCAAACAATGGGAAACGGCTCTATTAAGGCCATTGTGATGAGCTTACACAAGCAATTACAGTTGCTGTAAACTTAATGTGAATTATGGAATGTTTAGGGAAACTTACTTCCTGAATGTTCTCTTTGGTTTTATGTGCAATAATATTTTGCTGGTAATTTAGAAAAAGAGCGGTTGTTAAAAATATAAAAATAAAAAACAGGCTATGCTTTTAAAAGAAGAATTTTTACACCAAGGGACTGCATACGTCACTAAATGCAATTAATATGTTCATTCCTGGCAATGAGAGAACCATCAACAGGAAAATTTCAAACCATGTATCCAACCATTTTCCATAACAGAAGTAGAAGGAAAGGAAAGGAGTACCCATGAACAAGTACAAAAACTGGCATAGCTTCACATGTATGTCAGGCCCTACTAGGCATCAGGAAAGTTTGTTTCTCATAGAAAGACTTGTCATTTTTCTTCTAGTATAATGTGATCGTGATACTAGGCCAAGCTAGATTCAGAGAGTAAAATGAATCTGTGTTTTGTCTATAGGGTCATTTTAATGCTGGGTCCAGGGCTGGGACCCGGGCTCCTCTCCCCCCCATTGGGGTTATACTCACCTTAACCCATTACTCTATGTTGCCTGAAGCATAAGGCCAGGTTCAAATTTGTAAGGTTAAGTAAAACACAGATTATACTTAATGTCCAGTTCATTTTGAACAAAACCTACACTACTCTTAATAGCCTCAGCTGATTGGGTTTTAGATACTGGGACTACCTCAGATTTATGAGTCCCACACAATGAGAAAAATCAGATGAACGATCGTCCGATTTTCCAAGTAGGTGTGTATGATGATGTAACCGAGAATGATATTAAAAAAGAGGAGCTCCAGTCTCCAGTAGAATTCGGTATGCAGCAAGCCCCCCAGCATCACAGGGGCAAGTGTTCTCCCTTGGTCAAAAGTCGAACATGTACGGTGCACTCTTCCCTATCAGCAATGCTGAGCTCAGTTGCTGCAGCTATAGGGGGATAGAACAGGTGCAAGGTGTAAGTGAACAGAGCCGAGTGTAGAGTGAATACAGGTCTGTGGAGACCACTCTGCATTAGGTGATGGTTATCTAAGTCTGCTGTTCAGTAGCACTCCGATTCTGATGTGACAGTGGTGTGACTAAACGCAGCAGCTGCTGGTAGAGACACTTGTGAGGAGATTCCCAGCATTCTTCAAGCTGTATGTATGTTATATGTTTACAGAGCACCCGACATGTCAGATAGAGGCACACTCTGTACATACCAGACACACAATACTCCACTGTCTGCCCCAACCAGCTAATGGAAGGATTCCAGCCTACACGTTCACCCAGTAATAGTCAGAAAGGTCTGCAATTGTGTATTCTATATTTAGGGAACCACTAAGAACAACTGGTGTGGAAATGTCAAAGTCTGTCCTAATGGCCAACATTACACCGAGATGTAATTTGATGATTTTCACTCTATTTTAAAGCCCAACTCCAGGAATCCACTGCAAGGGTTAACCACTTGTTTAGTCTATGGGACCGTAAAAGTACTTTTACTTACCCAGTCCTCAAAATTCCCTGGCAGACGACGCTCCCCTATGCTCTGGCAGTAGACTGTCCCCTGGCCTTCTCAAGCCCATTGCAGGGCTATGGACCATACATTGGTCTTGACGATATCAGAGAACCTTAGATCTCCGAAGCACAGGAGAGAAGAGGCTGCAGGGATCAGTCCGGCAGCATGGAGGAGCCGGCAGGAGTGTTGGATCAGGTAAGTATATCTGCTTTTCACAATCCCCTAGACCAGTGGTTCTCAACCTGGGGGTCGGGACCCCCTCGGGGGTCAAATGACGATATGCCAGGGGTCACCGGATCCTGGGCTGTTCCTGAAGCCCGCACCGCTCTCCTATCCTTTTTGCAGCCGCCCAGCAGGGCTGTCCCTGGAGTCTGCGGCCACCCACTCAGCCTCTTCACAGCCACCCACTCAGTTCACGGCATGGCTGGGCTGCAGAGACTAGAGGTCAGTTGACTGGTAAAGAATGAAGTGGGAGGGGCCTGGAGGAGACCCCATCACCATAGATGTCACTGCTGAGAGACACCACAAAGTCAGAGACACAGTGAGTAACACTACCTGTGATTAGCGTTGCCATTAACAACAAGAAAGACGGAGAGAGAGAGAGTGATGGGGCAAAACAAATAGAAAATTAGGATAGAGAGATGAAAGGGAAATCCTAAAATGTAGCATAATGGGATTTAATACTGTATGAGTGGAAGGGACTGTATGAGTGGAAGGGAGCGCTAAACGTCCGTGGGTTAGGGGCACAAATTACTTGTCTTGCCTTGGGTGCCGACGACCCAGGCTACAAAATAATTTTACTGTTAGGGGTTCCCACAACTTGGGAAATTTTATCAAGGGGTCACGGCACTATAAGGTTGAGAACCACTGCCCTAGACAAAAACAAGCAGCTAACCCGCTGTAGTGCAGTTGTAGCCCTACTGCAAGTGAGAGTTCTCAGGTTTTCTGGAGTTCAGCTTTAACAGTAACCTTTCCTGAGAAAATATAGTCAACGCTAATGTTCTTCTGAAAATTAGAATTGTGTCGATGTCCCAATATTTATGGACCTGACTGTATACAGCAATTAATAAGACCTTAAATGTAACCAGTGTGCAGCACAGCAAAGATTTTACAAAACTGAAGGTCTTCACATCTCTCTTTCCATCAGCTATCCCAGAAATAAATCGATTTTCCCTATTTCAGGGCACTGGGTGGGGCCATGCAAATCACTTATTTACACCCCATTGGAAAGATGCACAGTCAGAACCGCTGGAGTATAGTGTAACCTAATAATATAGAGCCATTGGATCCCAAGCCCTGCATTGATGAAAGCCTGAAACATTTGTCTGCACTTTGAAACAAACAGCTCTATAATATTAGGCTTGCACTATATATCAGCAGCCCCGGATGTGCATCTGGCCAATGGGGCGTAAGACACTATTATACACTGCCCCACCCACTTTTCTGAAAGGAGGAATCCTCTTATTTTTGGAATGTTTGAGCGTCTCCGGCGCCCCCCACCACTGACCACATGCGGTACTGCATACCATAAAAATCGCTGTGGAACGAATTATCTGAGATTCCATTGACTTCTATGGGAAAACTCACTTTGATATATGAGTGCTTTGGATTACAAGAATTATTCTGGAATGAATTATGCTCTTAATCCAAGTTCCACTGTATTTACCAGTCTGAGGTCCAGTGTTGTCTTCCTAGAACTCAAGTAGCTAGATTCACAAAGAGTTACGCCGGCGTATCAGTAGATACGCCGTTGTAACTCTGAATCTACACCGTCGCAAATTTTAGCGTATTCTGGAAACCAGATACGCTTAAATTAGGCTAAGATAGGAGCGGCGTAAGTCTCCTACGCCGTCGTATCTTAGGGTGCATATTTACGCTGGCCGCTAGGTGGCGCTTCCGTTGAGTTCGGCGTAGAATATGCAAATGACTAGATACAGAAACATACGTACGCCCGGCGCATTTTTTTCCGTCATTTACGTATGGCTTTTTCCGGCGTAAAGTTAGTCGAACAAATAGCTGGCCTAGCCAATGTTAAGTATGGCCGTTGTTCCCGCGTCGAAATTTGAAAATGTTTACGTCGTTTGCGTAAGTCGTCCGTGAATGGGGCTGGACGTAATTTACGTTCACATCAAAACCAATACGTCCTTGCGGCGTACTTTGAAGCAATGCACACTGGGATATGTCCCTGGACGGCGCATGCGCCGTTCGTAAAAAACATCAGTCAGGTCACGAATCATTTACATAAAACACGCCCCCCTCTTCCATATTTGAATTAGGCGCGCTTAGGCCGGCCCATTTACGCTACGCCGCCGTAACTTAGGAGGCAAGTGCTTTGTGAATGCAGCACTTGCCTCTCTGACTTACGGCGGCGTAGCGTATATGCGATACGCTACGCCGCCTCAAAGATATGCCTGGCTATCTGAATCTAGCCAAAAGTCTTTACAGCTTTTTAGGCTCCCATGCCGCCGTCTAGAATTCGAGAGACGGCTGTCACTTCCTGATCACTCACTGTTGGCCCCCTACTGCACACGCATTAAACAGCAGACTGCTGCGAGACTGGTCCTGTCGCAGGACATGGACAGGGGTGGACCAAGCAGACATAATCTAATCTTCATCTAGGGCTAGGCGAACAATGAGGAAGTAGAAGCAAGAACATGCTAAAAATGATATTTGCTCCCACCCTTGACCAAAACATTTTTTTCCCCAAATGTATACAGCAGAGGTCACACGTGCAGCAGACTTGCGGACTGCACTTCAGAGGCACTTGCTGTGTTGACTACTCGCCACCTGTTTTAACCCTGAATATGCTTCACTACCACTCCACAACTGCAATCAATGCATGACCAATTCACATGAATGGAGCGCAATCAGTGGGCAGTACGGGGGGAGGGACCATATTTGCTGCCGTCGTGAAACAAGACATGTCAGAAGACAACATCTGGCTTTATTTAGAGCTTATAGTGGAGGTCCATCCTCAGGCCCCTTTCACACATGCAGACTGTAGATGGATGAAAAACAGACATTAATGTATCTCCATGGAAAAAAATGGGTGTAAACGGATGATCACCCATTTACAGTCACTTCTGTCAAAAAAAAAAAATAAAAAAGGGGGGGGGGGGAATCAGATGTAAATGGGCAAATGGTTTGTTTTTTGCCTGAGAAAATGGCTTTAGGCCGCAAGTGTTTTAGGATTCTTGTTGGGGAACGTGACAAACTGATGTAAACCTAATAATGTTTTGCGCTAAATGTCTGTGGGTTAGGGGCGCAAATTTCTTGCCTTGCCTTGGGTGCTGACAACCCACGCTACAAAAATAATGTTGCCGTTAGGGGTCCTCACAACTTGTGAAATTTTATCAAGGGGTCACGGCAAGAAAGAAAGGTTGAGAACTACTGCTATAGGTGATGTCACGGCTCCTGCAATTTCTAGCCGTTGTTGCGCACTCCCTCCTCTGTCCTTCAGCCACTGCTCACTGGCACAGAGCTGACTAAAAATAAATGGCCCAGATTCTCGTAGATGGGCGTTAAACTGCGGCGGCGTAACGTATGTCATTTACGTTACGCCGCCGCAAGTTTTACAGGCAAGTGCTTTATTCACAAAGAACTTGCCTGTAAAGTTGCGGCGGCGTAGCGTAAATCCCCCGGCGCAAGCCCGCCTAATTCAAATGAGCCGGGTAGGGGGCGTGGATCATTTAAATTAGGCGCGTTCCACGCGCCGAACGTACTGCGCATGCGCCGTCCGAAGAATATCCCAGGGTGCATTGCTCCAAATGACGTCGCAAGGACGTCATTGGTTTCGACGAGAACGTAAATGGCGTCCAGCCCTATTCACGGACGACTTACGCAAACGACGTAAATTTACAAATTTCGACGCGGGAACGACCGCCATACTTAACATTGACTGCGCCTCATATACCCAGGGGCAACTTTACGCCGGGACAAGCCTAACAAACATAAACGTCGTAACTTCACTGCGTCGGTCGCGCGTACGTTCGGGAATTTGCGTATCTCGCTAATTTCCATACTCGACGGGGAAAACGACGTCGGCGACACCTAGCGGGCAAAAAAATAAATGCATTTAAGATCCGACGGCGTAAGAGCCTTACGCCTGTCGGATCTAATGCTTATCTATGCGTAACTGATTCTATGAATCAGGCGCATAGATACGACGGCCGGACTCAGATACGCCGGCGTATCAGGAGATACGCCGGCGTATCTCTTTTGAGAATCTGGGCCAATAAGTATACCTTGTTACACAAAGTATGCAAGATAGGTAGCAGGAGGAGGGGAGGGAACATTTTTAAGCATAGTCAGTGTTATGCTGGAATTCCACTTTAAGGAGGGGAGGGGCCATAAAAATGTTGCACAACCATCACCCCAACCACATATGCAAGGGCTGGTTCACACTGGGAATCGCACAGAATGCACTGTGCCTTCTTGTGTGGTGCAATTTCAGCCCATTCACATTGAATGGGCTAAAACTGCACAGCAGCAAAAGTAGTACATGTACTACTTTTGCAAATCCACTGCAATCGCATCGCATGGTACTTTTGTTCAGCAAATGCACTGCGTTTGTGACCTGTATTCTAACAGCAGAGGAGTCCCGCTGTCAGAATACAGTTGCCCAGTCGCAAACCTTGCTTGTGTGGATGGGGAAATCTGTTCAGTTATTTTGATAAGCCCGCCCGATTCATCTATGCCAGCCTTTTTCAACTAGGGTGCCTCCTGGGATCTTCAGAGGTGCCTTGTTAAAGCGGGAGTTCACCCATAAAACAATTTTTCCCCTTAGATGGATGCTAGATGGATGCTCGTTTTGTCTAGGGGAATCGGCTAGTTGTTTTAAAATATGAGCTGTACTTACCGTATTCGAGATGCATCTTCTCCGTCGCTTCCGGGTATGGGTCTTCGGGAGCGGGCGTTCCTTCTTGATTGACAGTCTTCCGAGAGGCTTCCGACGGTCGCATTCATCGCGTCACTAGTAGCCGAAAGAAGCCGAACTTCGGTGCGGCTCTATACTGCGCCTGCGCACCGACGTTCGGCTTCTTTTGGAAAATCGTGACGCGATGGATGCGACCGTTGGAAGCATCTCGGAAGACTGTCAATCAAAATAGGAACGCCCAGTCCCGCAGCCCATACCCGGAAGCGACGGAGAAGATGCATCTCGTAAACGGTAAGTACAGCTCATATTTTAAAACAACTAGCCGATTCCCCTAGACAAAACGAGCAGGAATCTAAGGGGAAAATGTGTTATGTACGGGTGAACCCCCGCTTTAAAATACCTAAAAATCAGTACTCACTTTTATTGCCAGCGGTTTAGACATTAATGGCGGTGTGTCGAGTTATTTTGTGGGGAAAGCAAATTTACACTGTTATACAAGCTGTACACTCACTACTATATATATATATATATATATACACACACACATACCGGTAAATGAAAAGTCAGCAGTTACAAATACTGTAGCTGGTGACTTTTAATATAAGGACACTTACCTGTCCAGGGCGCCCGTGATTTCAGCACCTGAAGCCAGCCCATCCATCAGCTTCGGATGCAGGCACCGGCATCCTTCCCAAGGGAAACAGGAAGCAAAGCCTTGTGGCTTCACAGCCTGTTTCCTACTGTGCATGCGCGAGTCGCGCTGTGCTTTCTGAATGGCCCCGCAGTTCTCTGGGACCCATGTGTGTCTCTCAGAAGGCAGTGGGGGGTGGGAAGGAGGAGGGTCCGTAAATGACGTAGGTCGCTGCAGCGCCTTTACATGGAAGTGGGAGCGAGTACCAGTTACTGATGGAGTACCCAGATAAGGAAGCAGATAAGCGGAGCTTCCACTTTTGCTTTTTGGGGTGTCATGACTGGAAAAATGTTGAGAAACACTGATCTGTGGCTGGCTTAATAGTTGGCACGATATACATTGTGGTGCGTGTAATCAAGGGCAGTCATACAGCCAGAAAGCCCAGTCCCTATGAAATATATAGTGTTTTGATTTCTACTTCTTCCTAAGCATTAGTAGCTTAACAGAACCTGCAGGAAGCCCTTAGCTACAATGCAAAGAGCACAGATTTACTTTATGTAATATACGCACACACATAAAAGCAGCTGTGTCACTGCGATGAACAGCAAATCATGACTTTGTTAATAGACCCGGGAGACTACTACAGACTAAAATAGCCATTTTGTTACAGAGTGAATCATCATGGAGAATGACTCCCAAAAGACCATTTCTAAAAAGCGAAGAAATGGGAGAAGTTTGGGCTCCAATATTACATTCATAATCCCGTATGCTGTACTCAGCCCCGCTAGCATTACATCCTCCTCAAGCAATTAAAACCCAGTAACTGTCTGCAGCAGTGCACCTCATTGCAGCACACCAACTCATACTGCAGTCCTTTCCAGGGACAGGTGAGGGATCTGACAATTCCATGGAACCACTGATGTCTCGTAAAATTGTCTTTTTATATAGAACTGTGAAATCATCTGATTAAAGAGTCATAGCTTAAACCGCGATGTGAAAATATAAAACATACACAAAGTTCCTTGAGCGCTACAAACATGGGTATACAGACCCTGGGGAATGTAGACTGGGCTAGAACCCAGTGTGGCTGCCAACCACTGGAAGAATGGATAACAAAAGACAAAAACAAAAAAGCAGCACTCTATGGGTAGAGCATAAATACTTGTAAATTTATATATATTTATACTTGTTAATTTATTGCACTTCTGAGAAATAAATAGCAACTATCAATAGTTTTTTTAATTTCCTCAGTTTAGACCGATTCTTCTTCATATTTTTGGTAAAAAAAAAAAAAAAAACGCAATAATTGTTTATTGATTGGTTTGCGCAAAAGTTATAGCGCCTACAAGATAGGGGATACATTTGTGAATTTGTTTTTTACTAGTAATGGCGGCGATCTGCGATTTTTGTCAGGCCTGCGATATTGCGGCGGACATATTGGACACTTTTGACACTATTTTGGAATTATTTACATTTACACAGCGAACAGTGCTATAGTAATGCACTGATTACTGTATAAATGTGACTGTCAGGGAAGGGGTTAACACTAGGGGGCGAAGAAGGGGTTACATGTGTACCCTGGGAGTGATTCTTACTGTGGGGGAGGGGAATGACTGGGGGAGGTAACCGATCTGTGTCCCTATGTACAAGGGACACAGCATCGGTCTCCTCTCTCCCTGACAGGACGTGGAGCTCTGTGTTTACACACAGAGCTCCACGTCCTTGCTCTGTCACTGCCGATCGCGAGTGCCAGGGGGACATCGCGGCCGCCAGGCACGCGCATCGGCATTTCTACGATGTGCCAGGCACAGTTTTCCCCCGCTGCGTGGGGAATGCAAATAAAAGGACGTTCACCCAGCAGTAGAGAGCCGCGCTGTGGACATCTTTCGTCTACAGCGCGGATCTCAAGTGGTTAAAGATGGATATCTCAGTAACGGCAGCAGCCGCTGCCACAACCGAGATATCCATCCTTCCTATGAGCGGTTCTTTAAACGATAATGGTGGTCTCCATGGCAGATTCGCTGCAAGATCACCGTTATCGCCACTCTCCCGCGCCCTCCGCCCCTTACCGGAGCCGTCAGCAGCGGAGGAGGCGATCGCGTCCTGTGTCCTGCTCGGCTGGGATACGAGTGAGGGCAAGATGGCCCCCACCCGTCTCCATAGCAGGGCGGAAGCGACGTCAAAAAGGCACTTCCGCCCATGCTTCTTAACCACTTCCCGACCTCCTCATGTACATATACGTCAGCAGAATGGCACGGACAGGCACATGTACGTACCTGTACGTCCTCTGCTAGACGTGGGTGGGGGGTCCGATCTGGACCCCCCCCCCCGGTACATGCGGAGGTCGGGTCCGCTCGGGGAGCGATCCGGGACGACGGCGCGGCTATTTGTTTTTAGCCGCGCCGTCGCGATCGCTCCCCGGAGCTGAAGAACGGGGAGAGCCGTGTGTAAACACGGCTTCCCCGTGCTTCACTGTGGCGGCGCATCGATCGGGTGATTCCCTTTATAGGGAAGACCCGATCGATGATGTCATTCCTACAGCCACACCCCCCTACACTAGTAAACACACACAAAGTGAACACTAAATGTTACAGCGCCCCCTGTGTTTAACTCCCAAACTGCAACTGTCATTTTCACAATAAAGAATGCAATTTAAATGCATTTTTTGCTGTGAAAATGACAATGGTCCCAAAAATGTGTCAAAATTGTCCGAAGTGTCCGCCATAATGTCGCAGTCACGAAAAAAAACGCTGATCGCCGCCATTAGTAGTAAAAAAAAAATAAAAAGGGAAAAAAACCATCCCCTATTTTGTAAACGCTATAAATTTTGCGCAAACCAACCGATAAACGATTATTGCGATTTTATTTACCAAAAATAGGTAGAAGAATACGTATCGGCCTAAACTGAGGAAAAAAAAAAATTATATATGTTTTTGGGGGATGTTTATTATAGCAAAAAGTAAAAAATATTGAATTTTTTTCAAAATTGTCGCTCTATTTTTGTTTATAGCGCAAAAAATAAAAACCGCAGAGGTGATCAAATACCACCAAAAGAAAGCTCTATTTGTGGGGAAAAAAGGACGCCAATTTTGTTTGGGAGCCACGTCGCACAACCGCGCAATTGTCTGTTAAAGCGACGCAGTCCTGAACTGTAAAAACCCCTTGGGTCTTTAGGCAGCAATATGGTCCGGGGCTTAAGTGGTTAAAAAGGGACATTTTCTTGTTGTCATTTTTTGAAATTACAATTTATTTATTTTGCATTTTAGTCTAAATATGAGATCCGAGGTCTTTTTGACCCCCAGATCTCATATTTAAGAGGACCTGTCATGCTTTTTTCTATTACAAGGGATGTTTACAAAAATTAAAAAAAATTAAATTAAAAATTAATAAAGTAAATAAAGATAAAAAATAAAACAAAAATCTTTTTTAAAGCGCCCGGTCCCGACGAGCTCGCGCACAGAAGCGAACGCATACGTGAGTAGTGCCTGCATATTAAAACGGTGTTCAAACCACACAAGTGAGGTGTCACCGCAATCGTTAGAGCGAGAGCAATAATTCTAGCCCTAGACCTCCTCTGTAACTCAAAGGATGCAACCTATACAATTTTTTAAACATCGCCTATGGAGATTTTTAAGGGTAAAAGTTTGACGCCATTCCACGAGCGGGCGCAATTTTAAAGCGTGACATGTTGGGTATCATTTTACTCGGCGTAACATTATCTTTCACATTATAAAAAAAATTGGGCTAACTTTACTGTTGTCTTATTTTTTTATTCAAAAAAGCGATTTTTTTCCATAAAAAGTGCGCTTGCAAGACCGCTGCGCAAATAAGGTGTGACAAAAAGTATTGCAATGACCGCCATTTTATTCTCGAGGGTGTTAGAAAAAAAATATATATAATGTTTGGGTGGTTTTAAGTAATTTTCAAGCAAAAAAAAAGTTGTAATCTTGTAAACACCAACACTGAAAAACGGGCAATGTCCTTAAGTGGTTAAATAGCCCCCAGCACACACATACAATAGCTGCCAATACATCTGCTGTACAATATACCACAACATACATATCGGGGGCTATTTACTAAAGGCAAATCCACTTTGCACTACTACATGGAAGTGCAGTCTCTGTAGATCCGAGGGGACATGCAAGGAAAATAAAAAACAGCATTTTAGCTTGCACATGATTGGATAATAAAATCAGCAGAGCTTCCCCTCATTACAGATCTACCCCTCAGATTTACAGCGACTGCACTTCCAAGTGCACTTTCGTAAATAACCCCACTGTCCGATTTTCGTTAGATTAGTACAGTTTTTGTCCCAAAAAAATAAAAATCTACGCATGCTCGGAAACAAAAGAATACATTACAAAACAATTCAACACATTAAATCAATTCCGAAATTGTATTCTGTCATACGAGAATTTTCAGAAGTTAAGCAACCTCCCTAGAATGCAACAAAAAACTGATGAATATTTATCCGATAATCTCATCGTGTGTACCGGGCTGGGTTCACATATATGCGGCCGCGGTTTCAGTGTGGTAGTCCAGTGCGTTTCTGTTCATCAGGTGATTTATTTTTTACCTGAAATCGCACCAGAACTGGATCCAAATATGCACAGGACCTTTTTTGAAACTGCACATGTGTGAACTGACTGCAATGAAAGTCATTCACATTTGCATTATGCAAATTTGATATGGTTAAAAACTAGGGATACACCAATACCGATACCAGTAGGGTGCAGTCCCTGACCGTCTCCTGTACCATGCCCGCAGTCCCTGACTGTCTCCTGTACCATGCCCGCAGTCCCTGACTGTCTCTTGTACTATGCCCGCAGTCCCTGACCGTCTCCTGTACCATGCCCGCAGTCCCTGACCGTCTCCTGTACCATGCATGCAGTCCCTGACTGTCTCCTGTACCATGCCCGCAGTCCCTGACTGTCTCTTGTACTATGCCCGCAGTCCCTGACCGTCTCCTGTACCATGCCCGCAGTCCCTGACCGTCTCCTGTACCATGCCCGCAGTCCCTGACTGTCTCCTGTACCATGCCTGCAGTCACTTCTGCCTGTTGCCGCCTCCTCCTTCCCTCTACCAGCTGTCACCCCTGCCCCCATGTTTCCCAATAACCCTCCTATCCCCATCCTCTTCCCCCCAGCAATCACAGCCTTTTCCATCCCAACTCTCCCACCCCACAATCCCTATTTCACCCACCCTCAACTACCGCCACCTCCCAAACCACCCCTCTGCGATAGGCGATAGGTATCGGCACTCGTACTCTGTTAAAAAAATTGGTATTGGTGCATCCCTATTAAAAACGCATCCAATTCGCATATATGTGAACCCAGGCTTAACCCCTAAACATAGCCCTTAATACAAGAGCTTGTTCAGACCACACATCGCATATTTTTGTGTGCATAATGTGCAGGTGCTGGTGTTTGTTGCAGTGCATTGCAGGGTTTGCACTTGATTTATTACTTGTATGCAAATCTTATGCACTGCAGTGTTGCGATGCATTACAGCGCATTTGAAAATTCTTTGCTTCTTTTCTCTGCACAGGTGTGAGCTGAAACCTTAGGACTTGAGGCAAATTCCTTTGCTCTTTTACTAGGCAGCACCACCAATGCAACCAAACAACTGCTGGTGTGAATGAGCCTTATAACACAGATACAATAAATGCTACCCAAGAAAGTGAAAATTCTCATGTTATTGCCATTTACCTTATTTTTGGTGACCGCACACTTCCAGCAGTGAAAATTACTGACAGGAGCTCAGTGAGAGGTCAGTGCCTGGGCTCCATGCTGCCAGTCCTGTCACTTCCTGGTGTCTCCTCACAGGTGACCTGACTGAACCTGATCACCTCACCTGTGTTCTGAGGAGACTCACCTCAGCCGTAATATACACATGAAGTAATGTCTAAAGAATGGTTATTAATCATATAAATCAATTGAAAACAAGCCTGTGTGAAAGGGCCACAGTGTTCCTTTTGGCTATTTTGAGGTATTATTGCACACCTCAAAATGGCAGAGGAGCTTCTGAAGTGACTGTAAGAGACCCAGACAATATCTATGGTCATAGACCAGGACATTCTAATGTCTCAGAAGGACTTGAGTTGCTAAAATAAAAAAAATAAAAAGAAATCTGGAGCTGGTGAAAGCTTGCTGAAAGCACTGCAAATGCTTTGTGTTCCCATGCGATTGACATGCAGTTCTGTGCCTTGAAACTGCACCAAAAGACGTGCATGCACTACTGTTGAAGATTAACTGCAAACAGGACGCATGGCAATTCTGTGTCATGCAATCCGGTGTGGGCAAACACAACATTTGTGAATGTGACCTATGTTTGGGGGGTGCCATTACATTAATATTGACACTTGCTGCAGTTCGCAACTGCAGTACATTTTGAATGCAGTTCAGGAAACAAGCACAGAACGCAGGTTTCCTGCACCGCCTCCGGATGTAAACTGGCCCTAATTCCTGGTTCACTGAGTATAAAAAAAGAAGAGAGGCGCCTCTAAGTGTAGCAATATGGTTACATTTAATAAAGGTACCACATTTAGCAACGTATTGCTACACTTAGAGGTGCCTCTCTTCTCTTTTATACTCTGTAAAAAAAAAAAATGCTTTGATATACAAGTGCTTTGGATTACAAGCATGTTTCTGGAACGAATTATGCTCGCAAACCAAGGTTTTACTGCATCAGAGGAGGACTGACCATTTGGGCACTGCCCGAGGGCCCCTTGCCACTAGGGGGCCCTATCAGGGATGCCAGCCTCAGTAAAACCAGGGTGGGACAGTATGTAAAAATATGTGTTTTTTTAAATCTGTCCCTTACCGACATCCTTTTGTTCTAAAAATCCCAAGATTATAGCTCCAGTACCTTCTCAGTGTGTGTATGTATACTGTGTGTCTATATGTGTATGCATACTGTGTGTGTATATTGTGTGTGTATATACAGTACTGTGTGGCCCCATAATCTATTGCCTGGGGGCCCCATAATCTCCTATTGCCCGGGGGCCCCATGAGTTGTCAGTCCGCCCCTGTACTGTATTGAAAAGTGCAAAATGCACCTGGAATCATAGGTGTGCGCGGCCTGTTACATTAGGGTGTGCACCCTAGAGCACAAACACGCATGCATGTATATCAGCAGAGCAGTGGACGGTGTCAGTAGAGCAAAGATTGATGTTAATAGGGCAGTGGCGGGGTCAGTCGTTTTTTTATTTTTATTTATTTGTTTACGGTAAAAAAAAAAATTACAATTACATTTTTTTTTTTATTGAATATTTTTTTTTTTTTTTTTTTTTTTAGCCCCAATATGGGGCTTTGGTGAAATATAAATGGTCTGAACAGACCTTTGATGTCTCACTTTTCAGACAGAGAAAGAAACTGGGGACAGAGATTCCCCAGTCCATTTCTCTACAGCCTGCAGTAAACATAGTCTATGCTTTGATTAAAAAAGGTAGGAGCGATCAGTACTGTGTTCATTCGGAAAAGAAAGGGGTCTATTCATTCAATAATTACCAGCCCCTTCCATGGTCCTGAGAGGAGGGAAGCTGGCAGCACTGCAGGGGGACAGTAAGCTAGAGCTACACGATTCTGGCTAAAACTAGAATTTTTCACTTAGAATAATGATCACGATTCTCGCGGCGTAACATCATCTTTCACATTATACCAAAAAAATTGGGATAACTTTACTGTTTTTCTTTTTAATTTATTATGTATTGAAGCAGCGGCGGTGCGTGTATAGAGAGTGCCGCCCCCTGCTCACGCACACGCCACTGACACAATATACATAGATTCACGCATTGCAGTGCATGAATCTATGTATTGCCGCCGAATATTCAGATGGCCAGCCCCCTTGCGAGCGCCGGCCATCTGAATAACGGCGGCTGTGGAAGTGCCTATCAGAGCCAGCTGGGCACAGTGGCAGCATTTTACTGGGCACAGTGGCGACAATTGCTGGGCACAGTGGCTACAATTGCTGGGCACAGTGGCTACAATTGATGGAGCAGTGGTAACAATTGATGGGCACAGTGGTAACAATTGATGGGCACAGTGGTAACAATTGATGGGCACAGCGGTAACAATTGATGGCACAGTGGTGACAATTGATGGCATGGCATAGTGGTGACAATTTCTGGGCACAATGGTGACAACTGATGGGCACAGTGGCGACAATTGATGGCACAGTGGCTGCGTTTGATGGCATGGCACAGTGGTGACAATTGATGAGCACAATGGCTATAAATGATGGCACAGTGGCTGCGTTTGATGGCATGGCACAGTGGCTGCATTTGATGGCATGGCACAGTGGCTGCATTTGATGGCATGGCACAGTGGCTGCATTTGATGGCATGGCACAGTGGCGAAAATTGATGGGCACAGTGGCGAAAATTGATGGGCACAGTGGCGACAATTGATGGGCACAGTGGCTGCATTTGATAGGCACAGTGGCTGCATTTGATGGGCACAGTGAGGCTGCAATTGTTTTTTTTTTTTCGTTTGTGCCCCCCAAAAAATCTTGAGCACCAGCCGCCACTGTATTGAAGTATATTTTTCCCCCAAAAATTGCATTTGAAAGACCGATATGCAAATACAGTGACATAAAATATTGCAACAATCGCCATTTCATTCCCTAGGATCTCTGCTAAAATAACATGCGCGCCGGCATGTTATCCTGCTGGACGTCAATAGACGTCCAGTCAGGATTTCACAACCACTTCCCGGACGTCAATTGTCTATTGACCGGGCGGGAAGTGGTTAACAAGCCACGTAGCCACTCATTAAAATGAGAAGAAAAGAGGTTTAACATTAAACTGCGTAGAGGGTTCTTTACTGTAAAAGCGGCAAGGATGTACAATGCCCTTCCACAGGCGGTGGCCTCAGCGGGGGAGCATTGATGGTTTCAAGAAACTATAAGATAAGCACCTAAATGACCTCAACATACAGGGATATACGATGAAATACTGACATATAATCACACACATAGGTTGGACTTGATGGACTTCCTTTTTCAACCCCACCTACTATGTAACTATGAGATGAATGCGGCCATTTGCGATCAATGATGACACAACACGCCGTATTTCCTATAATCTGTCAGGCAGTCAGAGTTTCCTTTCCACGTTGGGAGATCAGGACAAGCCTGAGCCTGTAATAATCACAGCAGACCCTCCCCTCAGCTGTTTGCCAAGTGTCACAGATCTTTCCTACAAGCCATGCCGGATTCTCCTCCTCCCCCCATTTACAAATCTACAGAGCAAAGCCACTGCCAGGTCTGCAACCCTCATGACTACAGGTAAGGTTCATCATTTCATTCCATCTATATTATATGTAGGACTGGGAACGTCACAACTGCTGAACTAAGGAGGACGGTCACAAGTGGGAGAGTCCGGACATTTATGCGTCTAATCACTAGGATGTGGATAGGTTTCATTTAGATGTGCAGTTGGGGGGGGGGGTTGGAAAAAGACGGAGGAAAAAGGCTGGATTCACATTGGTGAAATGTCAGACAACGCATGTAAGTCGCACCACGCTGCTGTGCAAATTACATGCAATGTTTGTGATGCGTCGCATTCAGACCAAACTCGTGCAGGACCCTTTTTTTGGGGTCCACACCAGAATCAGGTCGCATGGGTGTTCGCACTCATGCAATCCAATTGCTGTCCGAATTGACAGTCAGCACTGCAAAATGCAAACCGATCTGGGGGTGTCATTACCTGTGTACTGACACTGCCAGCGGTCCGCATAAGACAGTTGGATTCGCAGGGTTCCCGCATCGCACCAATGTGAACCGATGCTTTGTGCCCACACCAAAAAGTTTACCCGACATGTAGCAATCGGCGAGCTCACTGAAAATCGCATACCCAAGCAAATGGGGAAGCGCTGCAAACACCCCCCAATCACGTTTGTCTGCAAAAATGGGGCTAAAACAGTGAGGAGGCTTCACATTGCTTTCTCTATGCCTGTCAGTTGCCTCTGAAGTGCGATCCAAATGCAGGTCGGTTTTCAGAGGAAAGGGAGATTCAAGCTCAGCTCACACTGCCGCAACCTGCAGTACGACTTTGCCAGGCGACTTGGAAGCAACTTCAGGGAATGCCTGGGTAATCTTCTTGTAATGTCGGATCCAAATCACGTCAATTAAGATGAGGATGCGACTTGGCGGTGACTTACTTTAAAGTCTATGTGCACAAGTCTGGAAGAAGTCGCCTTGAGGCTCAGTTCACGCATATGTGATGCGGGAGCGATTCCTGTGCGGGTTCCTGCATCGCATGCGATTCACAGGCAGTTCACACTGCCCTCTGTAAACCGCTGCAGGTGTCAATAGAAAGTTAATGCCACCCCCAGTCAGATCGCAGTGCGAACTGTCAAATGGTGGAGAAATCGAATCGCATACCGTGTTTCCCCGAAAATAAGCCCGGGTCTTATATTAATTTTGGCAACAAAAGACCCAGTAGGGCTTACTTTCGGGGTAGGGCTTGTCATGTGCTGATTTCTCCCCCAATCTCCCTCCCTGCCAGGAATCACCAGTGGCCAGTGGAACTGAGCAAAAGTGCCTGCAAAACTCAAGAATGCTCTGGATTACAGTATCCGATAATAAAAACTGTACCTTTCTGCAATCCACGTGTGACAAACACCTTCACATAGCGCCGCACCCGTGTCCCGCCAGAGCACTGCAAATGAAGGGGGTCCGATATCCCCCCGCAGAAGAGAGCTGGCAGAAGAGAGGAAAAGGGCAGCGGGACATCAGCTAAGCGCCGATATGCGCTTCCATGTCCTGCCGGAGCTCTTGTTCCCGCACTGAGGGGGGGTCAAAATCCCCCGCTGACAGCTGGCTAAAGAGGAGGAGAGCAGCGGGAGGCCAGCTGAGCGGCCCTTTTCCAAATGAATCCAGCACACACAGCCCACATCACATTGCGCTAGGTCTTATTTTCGGGGTAGGGCTTATATTGCAGCTCTCCCCGAAAATCACAATAGGGCTTATTTTTGTGGTAGGTCTTATTTTCGGGGAAACACAGTAGGTGTGAACACCCATGCAATTTGATTCCAGAGATTCGCTTTGGTGCGAATGCGATTTCAGCCATACAGTTTGTATGGCTGAATTTGCATTGCACAGGCATCGCATGTGATCTGCACAGCGACTTCCGTAGTGCTAATTAAGACAGCTCTGATTGACTAGAATGGAATTTCACATGTCATGGGACTTGGAGTCTCAAAAGTCAGATCCCAAGTAGTGGCAGTGTGAACCTGGAGATGGGTGCAGAGGTGACAGAGGACAACAGAAGCGCCATAGTAAGATCTTTGGGTGACGTCACTTCCCATTCATTTCACGGCCGGTGTCCTCTGCAGAGCTTCCCACACTGGAGATCCGGCCGGAGAAAGTGAGATCGGCTTCCAAAAAGGCATGCATACTCATTTATTCTTTACAGGGATAGAGAGGTTAGTGTTAGATCCCTGGTGTCTATAGATGCAGGGATTTTAGATTTTGCATGGACTTCCACTTTAAGGCTGGGTTCCCACTGGAGATCACAGCGGCTTCCGCCAGGGGGTCCGGTGCGTCCCCATTCACCGTTTCAGGTCCGATTTCAGGCGTAATTTTGGGATGAATTTGGACCTGAAACAGACCAAAAGACGCACAGGACTCCTGTGCAAATTCGCATCGGAGCCGCTCAGGAGATGTGAGAACCGACTCCATAGAGAGCCAATCACAATCTCCTAAAGATGAGCTCAGGCGTGTTCGCAACCCGCACGTGCAGAGCCCGCAAGGAAGTCCGCACTGCACAGTGCTAATGACAGGCGGTGAGAAATGTCTCACTGCCTGCGATTAGCGCTGTGCAGTGCCAACTTCCTGCCGGGCTCTGCATGTGCAGGTTGCGAGCACGCCTGAGCTCATCCTTACTCCTGACATGCGAATTGGATGCGGTATGAACCCAGACTTAAGGTCTCCTAGATGTTCCAACATTCATTAACCACTTGCCGCCCGCCAATGACATATTGACGTCGGCAAAGTGGTTGTAGAATCCTGACTGGACGTCATATGACGTCCTCAGGATTCTAAGCCGCTGCGCACCCCCGGGGGCGCGCATCGCGGCGATCGTTGTTGCAGGGTGTCAGTCTGAAACCCCGCAACACCGATCAAGGTAAAGAGTCTCTCACGGAGACTCTTTACCACATGATCAGCCGTGTCCAACCACGGCTGATCACGATGTAAATAGGAAAAGCCGGTAATCAGACGCGAGTAGAGGAGAGCCGATCGGCTGCTCCTGTGACAGGGGGGGGGTTTGTGCTGATCGATCATCAGCACAGCCCCCCCGAGGATGCCCACTGGACCACCAGGGATGGCCATATAGACCTCCAGTGTGGATGCCAATCAGTGCCCACAATGGGCATCACTGATTGGCATGCATTGTTTGGCACTGATTTGCATTCATTAGTACAACACATACAATAGTGCCCATCTATGCCCATCCGTGCCGCCTATCCGTGCCCATCCGTGCCGCCTATCCGTGCCCGTCCGTGCCGCCTATTCGTGCCACCTATCCGCTCCCATCCATGCCGCCTATCCGTGCCGCCCATCACTGCCCATCCGTGCCGCCCATCAGTGCCGCATATTAGTGCCCATCAATGCCACCTCATCGGTGCCCATCAGTGCTGCCTTATCAGTGCCCGTCAGTGCAGTACCATCAGTGAAGGAGAAAACCTACTTATTTACAATGTTTTATAACAGAAACAAAAAAATACTTTTTTTTTTTTTCTAAATTTCGTTTTTTTTTTTTTTTGCAGAAAATAAATATCCCAGAGGTGATCAAATACCACCAAAAGAAAGCTCTATTTGTGGGTACAAAATGATAAAAATGTACTTTGGGTACAGTGTAGCATGACCGCGCAATTGTCATTCAAAGTGCAACAGCACTGAAAGCTAAAAATTGGTCTGGGCGGGAAGGTGTATAAGTGCCCTGTATGGAAGTGGTTAAAGTAGAACTAAAGACAAAACTTTTTCTTGGTTTTGAATACAATGGAGAGGGATTAGAACCCCTGTCAGGTTTATATTGCTGTCTGTGTCCCTGTCAGGGAGATCCCCCCTCACCATTTGTCCTGGTGACCGTTATCACTGAAAGTGAAGGGAAAAAAAATAATCTCAAAATGTTGGGTTGTCACCAGAACAGGAATGGAGGGGAAATGTTCCAATGGGGACACCAGGGCTTCCCTTAATTTGCAGTGATTTGCTCTCTTCCTGTTTAAGCTATGGGACAGGAAGTGAAGGGAAATGTCACCAATGGGACACAGAATGCAACAAAAAACCTGACAGGGATTATAACCTTGAATGCAAAATAAAAATAAATGTTTTTCCTTTAGTTTTACTTTTATAATCCTTCCACCCAGCCTCAGAGGCACGGGCACTACAGGTCCCAGCACAGCCGCTGCCCAGCCTGTGTAGGTGGTGTATGCTGTGTCAGTATGGACTGATTGCTGTGTAATGGGTAGTATTACCTGTGCCCTCCATGTAGCCGTGTACTGTCTGTCCCCGGCGGATGCGGTTTTGTTTGGCTCTCAGAAAGCAGCATGGGGCGGTGTTTACATTGGGTTGCTATGGAGACGCGTCGTAGAGGAGGCCGACGGGAGCCCGGAGGTCCAGAAAGCTTCTATAAAGAGGTGAGTGACATCACCGCCCGGCTGAGCTGGGACTGGGCTGTATAGTAAGTATATAGGAGGGGGGGAGGTGTCCTGTGTGATAGCTGATCACTGCATGAGTACAGTATGACCTAGAATAGATTATAATGGGGGCAATGGTAGACATGTTCTATGGAAGTGCATTGGTGCCAAAATAAAGATCAAGTGATCAGTAAAGCTCTGTAGATCAGTGCAGGATTAACCCCCTGACCTCCGGAAGATTTACCCCCCCCCCCTTCATGACCAGGGCTTTTTTTTTGCGATACTGCACTGCGTTACTTTAACTGACAATTGCGCGATCGTGTGACTTTGTACCCTAATAGCATTTATGTCTTATTTTTCACACAAATAGATCTTTCTTTCAGTTATATTTGATCACCTCTGCGGTTTTAATTTTTTGCGCTATAAACAAGAGAATGACCGTCGTTTTTAACAAAATAAAAACAATATTTTTTTACTTTCTGCTATAAAACATATCCAATACAAAATCTAATTTCTTAATCACCAATATGTATTTTGCTATATATTTTCGGAAAAAAAAATCCTAATAAGTGTATATTGATTGGTTTGCGCAAAAGTTATCTCATTGAAAACAATAGATTTTCTCGGGGGGGGGGGGGGGGGGGTTAATTAAAATCAGCATGGGGAAAAAACAGCGCCAATTTCTGTATGCATGCTTGTTTATCGTATTACTGTATTATGTGCCAAATCAAAGTGTTGCAGTTTATTGCATAATCGCAGAACGCGATACAGAACCTCCTCGCTGTCTGCCCTCCTCACCTCATTACCCCAATGTGGTAAGGGTGTACACTTTCACATCATTTTTTATTCAGAACATCAATGCAAGTGCTCAATTATTTTGGTGATTGCTATTGGGTGTTTAAGCGGAACTAAACTCCACAAAATACCTCCAACTTCCAGCAATGTAAACCGTTGCATTCCTCGCCAGCTGGCCTGTCGCTGTCATCGTCTCCCCGGGCTACTTCTGGGTATTCAGCCTCTTGATTGACCATCAGGGATTATGTAATGCAATTTAAAGCAGAAACTAAACCCATCAATTTATTGATTTCCCAAAACAGTTATAGAGTAACTCTTGTTGGGGGGACATGCTGGAGGTGATCGGTAAGGTTCCCTTCACACTTGTGTGACATGTCATGCGACTTTGGACATGACAATTCGCAGCCATACTTTTCATTGGCAAACGTTCAGATCCGTGTGACTTAAAGTTGCATTGATTTTGAAGTGATGCCTGCACTACTTTGGTGCAACTTTTGATGCGACTTAAAGTGGACCTTCAGTAATTTTTCATCTTTTCATCTATTAACCACTTAAGCCCAGGCCAGGTTTTGCGATTCGGCACTGCGTCGCTTTAACAGACAATTGCGCGGTCGTGCGACGTGGCTCCCAAACAAAATTGGCGTCCTTTTTTCCCCCACAAATAGAGCTTTCTTTTGGTGGTATTTGATCACCTCTGTGGTTTTTATTTTTTGCGCTTTAAACAAAAATAGAGCGACAATTTTGAAAAAAATGCAATATTTTTTCTATAATAAATATTCCCCAAAAACATATATCATTTTTTTTTTCCTCAGTTTAGGCTGATACGTATTCTTCTACCTATTTTTTGGAAAAAAAATCGCAATAAGCGTTTATCGATGGGTTTGCGCAACATTTATAGTGTTTACAAAATAGGGGATAGTTTTATTGCATTTTTATTATTATTTTTTTTTTTTACTGCTAATGGCGGCGATCAGCGATTTTTTTTTTTTTTATTTTTTTTTTTTTTTTTTTTTTTTTTCGTGACTGTGACATTATGGCGGACACTTCGGACAATTTTGACACATTTTTGGGACCATTGTCATTTTCACAGCAAAAAATGCATTTAAATTGCATTGTTTATTGTGAAAATTACAGTTGCAGTTTGGGAGTTAACCACAGGGGGCGCTGAAGGAGTTAGGGTTCACCTAGTGTGTGTTTACAACTGTAGGGGGGTGTGGCTGTAGGTCTGACGTCATTGATCGAGTCTTCCTATAAAAGGGATCACTCGATCGATGCAGCCGCCACAGTGAAGCACAGGGAAGCCGTGTTTACATACGGCTCTCCCCGTTCTTCAGCTCCAGGGAGCGATCGCGAGGGGGCAGCTAGAAACGAATAGCCGCGCCCTCATCCCGGATCGCTCCCCGTGGATTTCCGACCGCCGCATGTACCGGGGGGGGTCCCGATCGGACCCCCGACCCGCGGAAAGGCAGGGACGTACATGTACGCCCATATGCCTGTACGTGCCATTCTGTGGACGTACATATACATGCGGCGGTTGTTAAGCGGTTAAATCTTCTGCTCTTGTTGTTTTAACTTTGGATAGTAAAATGTTTTTTTTCTGCCAGTAAATACCTTATACAGCCCACTTCCTGTTTCTTGTCTGGAAAATAAGCCTAGGCCTAGAGAATAAAATAGTGGTAGTTCCGATTTTTTTTTTTTTTTTTTTTTTTATGGCACACAGTATTACCACAAAGGTTTTCAGTAAAAAAAAATGGTGGTGGGAGTGTCATGGTCTGGGGCTGTATGAGTGCTTTCGGCACTGGGGCGCTACAGTTCATTGAGGGAACCATGAATGCCTACATGTACTGTGACATACTGAAGCAGAGCATGATCCCCTCCCTTCAGAGACTGGGCCGCAGGGCAGTATTCCAACATGATCCCAAACGCACCTCCAAGACGACCACTGCCTTGCTAAAGAAGCTGAGGGTAAAGGTGATGGACTGGCCAAGCATGTCTCCAGACCTAAACCCTATTGAGCATCTGTGGGGCATCCTTAAACGGTAGATGGAGGAGTTCAAGGTCTCTAACATCCACCAGCTCTGTGATGTCATCATGGAGGAGTGGAAGAGGACTTCAGTGGCAACCTGTGAAGCTCTGGGGAACTCCATGCCCAAGAGGGTTAAGGCAGTGCTGGAAAATCATGGTGGCCACACAAAATATTGACACTTTGGGCCCAATTTGGACGTTTTCACTAAAGGGTTTACTTGCTTTTGGAGGGGTTGTAAACTCTCATGTTGTTTCACCTTAATATCATGCATTAAAGCGGAGGTCCACACAAAAATGGATCCTCTGCTTTTCGGATACCCTCCCCCCTCAGGTGTCACATTTGACCCATTTCAGGGGGGAGGGGGTGCAGATACCTGTATAATACAGGTATTTTCACCCACTTCCGGGCATAGACGCCCGCGGGGGTCACGGCCCTTCATGTCCTATCCACCGCTGTCTTCTGGGAAACTCACAGGTCCCAGAATACAGCGGGGACCAGTGAGGACACGCAGCGCGACTCGCGCATGCACAGTAGGGAACCGGGAAGTGAAGCCACAACACTTCACTTCCTGATTCCCTCACCGAGGATGGCGGCGGGGGCAGCCGAGAGTAGATTGATCGGATTCGGCTGCCGTCATCGCGGGCACGCTGGACAGGTAAGTGTCCGCTTATTAAAAGTTAGCAGCTGCAGTATTTGTAACTGCTGGCTTTTAATTTTTTTCTTTTTCTTTTTTTTTTAGTTTTTTTGCGGACCTCCACTTTTAAGGTGAAAAACACCTTGCTGTGTCCAAGATGAGTGTGCAGAGCGAGGAGGGATGTCTCGGGATAAACTGAGAAGAAAAGCGGAGGCAGTAAAATGATATTAAAGTTCCGGTAGGAGAATGAAACTAGTCGGCTTGATTTTTTTTTTATTTTTTAGCTACAAGTGAAGCCGCACCGGCTGATGTGGAACAGGTTGTGTTTATGTGGTGTGGCGGCGGCAGAGGGCTGTCATCATTTTCCTCTGTGATTCTTGCCCCTGCGGCTGGCTCATAAAAAGCAATAACATTCTAAATTCAAATCAAGTATTGAAAAGGCTTTTTGGGATTTTCAGAAAAAGATTATGGCTTTAGATTGTCTCTAGTTTCTTGGTCCCTGAGAATAGAAATAAGAGTAACAGGGGGGAAATGGCAGAAGAAATATTAAAGGTATCTATTTATTAAAGCAGCATTAAACCCACAACCAACAATTTAATATATTGCAGCTTACCAAATATTAGATGTAGTGGCTGCATTCGTTTTCTTTTCTTTGGCTTTTCTTCCTCTGGTGATCTGACCAGTAACACACCTTAGTGGAGATTTACTAAATCTAGTGCATAGTAACCAATCCGCTTCTAACTTCAGCTATGTTCAATTAAGCTTTGACAATGAGCTTCCGTTCACATCAGGGTGATTTGACATGTCAAATCGCTTGGCAAATCACAGCCTATTGCCGGCAACAGCACTGTCCCAATCAGTGTGACGCCGACTTTGCAGCACCACACCGATTCCCGAAAGTAGTTCCTGCTCTATTTTTAGCAACTTTGGGGGCGATTTCAATAGACATCTGTGCAGGAACCCGCACAGATGTCTTTCAAATCGCCCCCTGAAGTCGCACTGAAATGCGAGTTCATCTGAACGAGGGTTAAGGCTCCTTTTATACGGGGCAACATTTACCGAAGCGGATCTGCCTGCTCAGCGGCGATCAGTGGTGGCTGGCACAAACAAACTGAAAAAAAAACCATCAAATGCAGCCACTGTGCCCATCAAATGCAGCCACTGTGCCCATCAAATGCCGCTACTGTGCCCATCAAATGCTGCCAGTGTGCATCCCCCTTCTGCCCGGCACTTACCCTGTCTCGGTGGGGCAGCAGTATCCTCCACACTCCTCCACACTCCTCGATGTCTCCTCCTGTCCTCTCTTCCCATCCTCTGCTATGATTGGACGCCTAACAGGCGTCCAATCACAGCGCCTGTCGTTTCAGCCAATCAGGTGACAGCAGTGACCATAAATAGATTCATGCAATGCATGAATCTATCTATTGGTGATGGACAGGTGGCAGGAGAGAGGGGGCGGCACCCATGCACCCCTTATGGACGCACAACCACTGGCGGGGATCTCTCTGCTGAGCAGGCGGATGGCAGGTCCATGTAGGCTCCGCTTTGCAGAAAAGATACAGCACGCTTTTCTCTATTGCCTAGTACACACGATAGGATTTATCCGCGGATACGGTCCTCCGGACCGTTTCCGCGGATAAATCCTCTGAGGATTTTGATCCGATGGAGTGTACACACCATCGGATCGAAATCCGCGCCGAATTCCCATCGCGATGACGTGTCGCGCCGTCGCCGCGATGATGACACGGCAACGTGCGCGACGCTGTCATATAAGGAATTCCACGCATTCGTCGAATCATTACGACGCATGCGAGGGATGGGTTCGGACGGATCGATCTGGTGAGTCTGTACAGACCACCGTATCGATCCGCTGGAGCCGATTCCAGCGGATAGATTTCTTGGCATGCTAAGAAATTTTTATCCGCTGGAAATCGGTCGGCCCGAAATATATCCGCGGATAAATATCCACTGGATCGTACACACCAGCGGATCTATCCGCTGAAACCGATCCGCGGATCAATTTCAGCGGATCGATCCTCTTGTGTGTACGGGGCCTTAGGGGCAGTCGGATTGTCATCGGATCTGATGGATCGGACGGATAGCAAACGTATCCCTATTCTTCTGTTTTTAGTGGACCGGATCGGATGCTGGCGGATGACAGCGGACGCATGCACGCCTTCCATCTGCTGTCCCACAGAGAACAATGGGTGATCCGATTGGGTCCACCTGTCTGTTTTTTCAAGTGAACCCAATCGGTCCACTGGTGTGAAAGGAGCCTTAGCCACCGTTCTCATCAGCATGATTTGACAGGCCAAACCGAAGCCTATTGCCGGCGATAGGAGCATTCCAATCGGTGTGGCGCCACACCGATTTCCAAAATTGGCTCTTACACTACTTTTGGCGACTTCAAGGGCGATATCTATGGACATCTGTGCATAAACCCGCACAGATGTCTTTCAAGTCGCCCCCTAAGTCGGACGGAAATGCGGCTTTGAAATTGTGCGAGTTCAAATGAACTTGCATATTTCCAAAGTCGTGTTTAGTGTGAACGAGGGCTAAAACCTAGAAGCTGATTGGTTACTTTGCACGGCTGCACCAGACTCTGTGTGCACCAGTTTTAGTATATTTCCCCCCTTCACTATTAGTCCCCTTTTCAGATGGAGCGGGTCCATGCAAGCGGATCCGCCTGCTCAGCGGATGACAGGTCTGTGTCCGCTCGGTTTTGCAGAGGGCTGTGTCAGCCCTCGGTCCTCTATGGGGCGGTCGGATGGAAAAGGACTGTCTGTCCGTTTTTCATCCAATCCACTGGACAGATGGAGAACATATATGTCTATTTTTATCAAATTTTATCAGATCGTATGACCAGCAGGTGTCCACTTACTAATATCGCATAGTTGGCACAGCCCGCTGTGTACCAGGCTTTAAGCCTGCGTATTTGGAGGTCCAGTATTGTCAAACGTATTCTGGTAACTATATTTGATTAAATACATACTTATAATATGTAAAAAACGTATTAGGTATTAAAAGAGGGTTATCCAAGATACTTTGTTTTCTGGCCCTAGGATCTGTTTATCAGGCCAATGTGTTTCGCAGGCAGTCCAGCTTCATCAGGGCCTCAGATCTTATTAAAGACTCCTGTAACAATATACATAAACAAAAGCCAACAGTCCTTAGAGGGTATATTATTTATTTATATATATATATATATATATATATATATATATATATATATATATATATATTACAGTAGCTGCATCAGGTTCACTCTCCGGCTGGTGGCCCAGACTGGAGCAGTGTATTGTGGGGAGGGCAGATCATCACTTCACATACCTCTCCCCCCCTGCCTGAGACTCGGCACAGCTACAGGTATATGATTGATGGTTTCCTTGGTTGCCTGGAGATTTGAGCTTATCCGTTCTGTCCTATTTGTTTACCCCTGCGAGTTGGTGTTCGATGCAGATTCGGAGTGAGATCACCATACAGGCTTTACATAGCTTGCCTTCTGGTAAGCAGGAAATGTATGTGGCGGCGGTACACGCATGTTGGTGATGTCAATATTTAGTTTCACCTTCTATCATCTACTACCTATATTGTTAAGTGGTGGCCCACACCGAGTCTTCACATTCAATTATATGGACTTCTGGATAATTTTCATTCATCTAGTGGTGTATGTAATTATTTCACTGTCACTGGTTTATATTTTTTATTTTGAGCGCAGCTCCAAAACAACTAGTGTCCCTATAAATAAAAAGTATACAGTATGTGATGCAGAATTTGCAGTCAAGAGTCACAGGGGAAGAGAAGCAGGACGTACAGTGTATGCCCAAGGTACTTCGGTGTTGAAATTTGTGGCGTGTACGCCTAGGTCCTCAAGTGGTTAACATTTCTTGCATGTTAAAACCATTGCTGTCATCTGTGTCAAAGCAGGTGTGTTCAATGCTGTATCCTGGCCTGGGCCTTGTTGGCCTAGGGCAGCACTTTGAGAAGGGGCAGCACGGAAAGAGTCTCCGCCGGCTTGCGCCACACTGTTAGTGTAGCGTCACTCTTATGGGGCGGACTGGACTGAGAAACTGAATTAGTCTAGCACCCTCATAAAGCGGTCGCACTGCTTCTGGTATGTGGGTGGCCGGCATTCCGCAACTGTGGGGGGGTGCTGCTTCTAATTTTGACTGTCTTTTCATTCAGGACCACAAACCTTCCTCACTGTGCCATATGTTTTCTGCTGCACCATTGCCATGGTTATATCTTCTTAGTCCTCTTCATAAAATTATCAGAAATGTGTTGCCTATAGTTCTACTTCAAGCATGCTATTTTTTTTTTTCATTTTGGATAGAGTAAGGGAGGGTTATAGCCTCTGTCAGTTTATTTTTTACCATCCCTGTCCCATTGCAGAGATTTCCCTTCACTTCCTGCCTCATAGCCAAACCGGAAGTGAGAGGAAATCTATGCAAATTAAGGGAATTCATTCCCCCCCCCCCCCCCTAGGCCCCCAGGACTAGTGTCCCTACTCGAAAATTTCAGGGCGGGTCTTAAAAAGCAAGGGGTTTGGCCCTGACAGAAAGGGGTGTGTCATATTTAAATTAGGAGGTCACGAGTTTAGTCAGGCCTAGGGCAGCACAAAACCTAAATACACTACTGGGTGTGTTGACAAAAATGTTGGCACTGAAAAGTGCTCCCATTTTTTTTTTTTTTTTTTTTTTTTTTCGTTTAAACAATTCAGAGGTGTGTGTAGAGCTTTAGAACTGAGTGTTTTTGCAGGTAAGCTCGGATAAACTAAGATTTGTAGTCGCACAGTACCCAGTGAAAGTCGAGTCTATCGCATTTTTCTATCTATTCGTTTATTGATTTATCTAGCCCAATACTTTCATAGAAGTGTAAAATAATAGCTTGTTGTTTTCTATGTTAGTGGTGTTTTGTCTACCTGGGAAAGTAGAAGTCATAACTGTTACGGTGCTTACCCCGATATACTACTATAACTCTATTCCTTTCTTTAACTTGCTTGGTATTACATCTCAATTTAAAAGCTTTCCATCTTCCATCCACAAGCCTTAAAATTCAATTTAAACTGGCGACACGGTAATGGAAAAGCACAGGCTTTAATAAATCCTGGCCCATTTAAACTTCCAAAAGTGCGTGGAATATTGGGAAGTATGCACAGGCTTTTAAGAGTGCAGCAACCATTTAAAATTAATGCAGGGGCTTTGAAATATGTAAAAGTCTGAAATCTAGTGCTGGTGCCGTAAGGAGGCAAATGACCGTACGTGCCCTCGATCATCTGCAGCGCCGACGGGCGATACATTTTCGGCTTCAGGTTTCTCTCGGTTAAGTGAAAGTGAGATGTGAGTAATGACCTAATAGGGGTTTGTGTTGACTGGCAAATGTGGCGTGTTTTCAGCTCCTTTGATTCGACATCAGTTTGGAAAACTTCTGAGTTCCTTTACTTGACCTGCATTTTTCTTCCTTCTAGCCTATATTTGGCCTCCTTCACCAGACCTGCACTTGACCACCTCCTGACCTGCACTTCACCTCTTTCTGATCTGAATTTAACTTTTTTATTTTTCACTCTTTTTTATGAAGATCTCAAGTAACAACAAAATTAACATTCTAAATTGGCAAAATCAAGTACAATAAGGAACTGTCATCATAGTCAGTATATAGGAAAATTGCGACCTCAGCATAAATGAAGGGGGGGGGGGGGTTTAGCCAGTGTCCTATGGAAAGTCCATTAGTAGGTATGAGAAACTGTGCCAAGAGTGGTCAACTATGAAGAGTCTTTTATAGTATTACATGTTCGGCCATGTTCTAAGATGAGGTCAAAAGACAAATGGGCTTTGAATGAGACATCGTAGGCTCAGAGGAGTGGTCAAGCAGAACCTAACCACCCGGGCAGGTGATAACTATAATAGTTACTGTAACGGAATGGCCCGTGATACTCAGAGACTTTTGAAGGATGCGGGGTACTCCTGTGCCAGCTTCACTAATGACTCTTGGGTCATCCTATGTCCAATAGGGGCATAGGATGACTGAGAAATGATATCATGAATTACATGAGATGGGACAATAATGATAATTCATGTATTGCAGGATATCTTGAAATATTACAATTTGTTAATTCTGACCCCAACAGGTCAATAAGAGAGTGACTCATTCAATGTGGTACATAGACTGTTGAGGTGCTGATTAAGTCTACCTGGCTGTAGTGATAAAAGCTTGCTGTGATTGCATTCTATTGTCTATTGTGCTAATTAAGTCTGCCTCTCAAGAACCTTTTATTCTGTGAAGTTCTATTGATGATAATGTGTGTTGTGATTTGGCACCCTCTAAAGGTCAGACGTGTGACTTATGTTCACTAAAGGAATGTGGATTGTGTAGCAGGTGAGAATAGCTTTTCGCAGAGTCAGAAAGTCTGTCTAAGATGTGGATTGAGGGGGACTCGTTAGGAACACATTGTGTGATATTGTGGGTGGAGTGTGTCATTTGATTACTGCAGCATGCTTTCTAACTGTATATAAGAAAGCTGAGTTTACCATTAAAGTCTATCTGTTTGGAATCAGAGAACAGAACTGTGTCTCGTTATTCTGGGGAAAATCATATGGATCATGTCTGCTGGATTGTGGAGTGTTGGATAAGCTGTCTTGGGTTGGTGGAATGGAATATCGTAAACGGTGTTAACCCCTGACCGTTACAGTTGCAAACAAACTATAACAGATATATAGGTGAGTAGACACAATGGCATCAACCAATAGGCTTATACATCTATCATAAGATCATCAAAACATTTTTTTGGGATCAGCATCATATCCTAAATAACTTGTCCCATATAGAACTTGGACAGAAACCTTAAATTGGGTATAGAGGTTCAACTAGGTGAGGGAAATTTGAGAAAGTAAAATAGTGGGGATATGCCCATCCAGGAATCCACCAGGCCATCAATCCAGTGCCAACTTTAAGTGTCCGGTACCTGCAAGTAAGAAAGCCAGGGGGTCCATACCTTTTTCAGAGATTATTTATCCCATAGAACACAAACATTTTTTTTCCTGTAGCATAATCCAAGTTAACTTTTGCTTCATTAAAGCTAAGTCATTCGCTTGGCTTTTTGAAGCAGTAGTGATGGCAAATTTTTAGCCGTCAGAAACCTATAATAGATTAAAGTCTGTGGGGATATCTGGATATTTTCCACGGGTTCACTGAGCAGAGCAATCTGAGGGTCTTTAGTAACATTAACCATAGTGACCAAGTATATTAAGAAATTAACCTGTATACAGAAATGACAGACGTTAGGGCAGAGTATGAAGAGCGGATCCCACCTGACCACAACCCCTGAAACACAGGAGGGTGACATGCCCGGGTACGTTTTTTAGAAAGGTGTTCAGGTGGCAAGTACCATCTCGCAAGCACATTGTACCCTGCCTCAATCAGGGAAACATTCATAATGCCATTGTGTATGCACGTGGTCCAGTTTTGCCAATCCTCCTCCTCTGAGGCAATGCCTAAGTTCCTCTCCCCAGCAGTTTTATAAGGAAGTTTTGGCAACCTGGAAACCAAGGCTTTGCTCAACATAAAGATGCAACCACGATGAAGAGTCTCCTGTATAGATCTGTTTTCAAACAGTGTTTGAACTGCAAGATCGGGACTTTTTCTCTGCAAAGTGTTTTTGTTGTAGTTGTAAATTTTCTGAGGGGAGCATCTCTAAATCCTGTACGAAATACAAGGGGGTGGTAGTAAAATATCCTATACGGTAAAGCCCCTTGGTCATCCACCAACTAAAATGAGTAGGTGACATACCTGAGGGTTATTAAAAAGGGGTGCAACAGGAGTGTGTGGCGAGCAGAGAGGCCATTGTCTACAGGTTGATTCCCATGGGCCAATAGAATGGCAAAGTGTGGGGCACTTACAGTGTTTTGAGGGAAGCCAAAGCACCAAGTCTGTAAGCAGTGGGGAGCAAGCTTGGGCTTCTATAGACATTCAGTCAGGCCTGTAATAGTTATAGTGTAGTTGACATAATAGTGTAAGTTTTGTTGCACCATAATATTTTAGAAAATCTGGGACCCCAATCCACCTAGATCTTTGGGTGCATACATTGTAGTCTGGGCCAACCTACTGCCCTTGGCACCCCAAACAAAAATGTTCAATTTTATTTGGAACTGAATTGGTATTGAGATAAGTAAAGTTCTGAAATGATGTTGTATTTTAGGCAATATTCTTATTTTTACGGATACAATTCTACCCATCCAAGACAGGTCACATAAGGCTGCATTCACATCTGAGCGACAGCCGCGTTCGCGTGTAGCGGCGTATTTTGCCGCGAGTACAAAACTTTCACTTTTTTTTTTTTTTCTCAAAGTCTTCCCATTGCTGTCAATGGGAAAACGCCTATGTCGCCTGAAAAAAAGGGTCCGGGACTTTTTTTCAGGCGACAGGCGTTCGGGGGCGTTGAGATGTGAACCATCTCCATAGACAGCAATGGGAATTCTCCCCTCGAGCGACAGAAGCGTCCGGCGTCGGGCGTTTTGTCGCTCAGGTGTGAATGGGGTCCAAGACCACATGCTCCAGTAACTTAGTAAATAGCGCCGGGTAATTTGACCTGCATTTGGCCCCCTTTTTGTCCTGCATTTGTGTGTAACAGAAGTGAATGTCGGACCCTTGCCCTTCTCACCAACTCATGACAAAGGACACACCGAGCTGTCATTTACTTTACAATGCCACTCTCAACTTTGCACAAAGATTTTCCAACTGGCAGGACCCAATCTAGGCACCAGCAGCCTGAGAGTGATTGTCACTGGGTTAAGTTAATTAGGCAATTAACCCTTTAAACTCCCCCCTGACACAGGCCCAAAAGCTATCGACCCTTCACAATATTAACAAGAACAGCTCTGAAAAAAATACATCTGTACACACACTGTTACCACAGACAGGTATATTCAGAGGTTTAATGTATACAGTAGCGCTCTTCAAGAAACAGGGATTCGCTTAGCTAGCATTAAATGCCCAAAAAACTGTTTTAACACTTTTCAAAATAAAGTTTAATAATAAAAAGTTAAAATCGGTGCAAATAAAATATTTACAGAAAAAGGATGTTACAAAGAAATAGAGACAATATAACCACAAATCAATAAAAAGGTGGTTGGAAAGGGAAATATACTTGCAGTGTCCTCTGCGGTTAGCATAGTTCAGTTGACTTGACAGTTGTTCCTGGGTTGATGGTGCCTGGGAGCTGTCAAACTGTCCTGGCTTCTCCCATTTCTTTGGGATCAAAGTGGTGTTGACAAAGACCATCTCGCCAATAATTTGGTCTAAGGGGGGGGGGGGTTACTGATTACATTTGACCATGTCTCAGATCCAATGTTTAACAAGTAGTCATATCTCTGAATATTTACAGTTTTCTAACCAGCAGAATATTGTCCAATACAATATTGTCCAGAATGTTGTCCAATATAGTGAAATTCGCTTCAAAATACATATAAATATGACAGGTTTCAGATGTCTACTTTTATCTAGGAAGGACAATGTGTACCAGTGGTTCCCCATATGGTCTGACATAGGGGTGCCCGGACTTAAAATGTTACAAATTAGCTGAGGAAAGTAAATCTCTTCATTCTGCCTGTGCTATAAAAGTAATGAATTATGCTGAAGTTTTAGAGTTATAACTGCTAACCTATTTGATATGATATGTGTATTGCCCATCCCATCTAACTAAGCTATTTACGACCGTTATCTGTTCTCTGAATTGCTCGGCTTGCGAGGGTGATCATTTTATTAGAGTTTCCAGATGGGAATGTGGATTGGTTAATGGAAAGGGTGTCTGATCAATGCACTAATAATTTCCTGGCATTAGTTAAACTTGTGTATTGTAAAACCGAAAGAAAAAGATGGGGGACAAGGTCACTGTGGTTATGCCCTTCACATGACAACATAGCTGAGACCTGAACAAAATGACTGCTAAACACACAGCTAGTTGTGGGCCCAGTACGCATGACCATTACACTGTGGACTTTACTCAGCTCTGCCTTATTATTTAAACTGCATACTACAGGTTCCCCTAGGTTTTTAGAGTTCCCGGGCAAACCCTACAGAGACCGATTATTATTTTTTTTTTCTAAACTGATGCCAGTCCTTGAAATGCCTAGGCTTCGTTTCTAGCTGTGACCTAGCTGAGCAACAGGTTTACTTAAAAAAAAAAAAAAAAAAAAGGTATGATCATCCGATCAACGTAGAACCAACAGTCATTGCACCCATGCTCTTTTGGGGTGATCTAGGTCTTTCGTATATATCACTAGAGACATCCAGCTGACAAAGCCGTTGTTGAATTTAAGGTCATTGGGACTGTGCAACCGTGAAAGACAGCTGGCAATGAAACCGCTAATTGCCCTTGAGTTTTGTCTTCGTTGTAGTCTCGTCGGAATTCGTGCGTAGAGCAGTACAACAAAGACATTGACATCTGTTCAGACCTCCGTTCAGCCTGTGCGCGCTGCCCATCCCTCTACACTGACCTCTCACTCAATAGAAGCCAAATTACCTCTGAGATGGATTAGAAAGAGATGGCGAGAGATGTGAATGGAAAACCGATAAAAGGCTGCGTATGACTGGGCGTGCGTGTGGCTCTGCTTCCTTGTTCCGAACGGGGTTAGCATCTTTAGTGTTTACTTTATCATTAATGGCTGATAAAGACAGACAGATCCTGCCGAGCACTCAAAAAGCATCTAGGCAATCTGCTCATGCAGATTGCTATGTCTCTGGGACATGCCATGATGTCTTTTCCCAGCTCGGCTAATGGTACGATGCTGCGCAAATGCGATCAAGGGACCGCTCCATTTTCTGGAATGATTAGTTCGTAATTAAAGAAAATCTGATATTACTCTCCCTCTTGTCAGCTTAAACCCAAACTGCAGACAAACGGCCTTAAATAAAACCGAGATAAAATACATACCGGTATATGGGAGCTGTTTTACCTATCAAGGAATTTGTATTTTTAAATCCATCCAGCCCTGAGAACACAGCTCTGCCAAACAGCCGAGCCAGTCTAGGGACCTGACTTTTCTCTGCTGCAGGTAAAGAGGAACTTTACCCTCACGAAGTTCCTGAGCCTGTGACCTTTGCTGCTGTTTCTGATGGATAAATGTACTTACAAGTCCAGTGGATCCAGTGTTGTCCTCTTCTCCCGCACCATTCTCTTACTCCAGGGCCCATCCCACACTAACATCTTCTTGTACGTGATCTGGAGCCGGTTCTGCAGCCAGACCCCTGATGATGCGGTGTCCAGTGGATCTTCCCGCATTGCTGGAAGCTTGCAACCTCCAGGGACCTTATCCCTAGGAGGTTGCAGGATTAGAGGTGTAACGGAATGACCCGTGACACCCAGAGACTTTTGAAGGATGGGGGGTACTCATGTGCCAGCGTCACTAATGATTTTTGGGTCTAGGGTCACCCTGTGCCCCTTTTGGGCATAGGGTGACTGATAACTGATAATTCATATTGCAGGATATCTTGAGATATTACAAGTGGTTATTCTGACCCCACCAGGTCAGTGGAGTGTTTTCATTCAATGTGAGGACACATGCTTTTGAGATGTTAATTGGGGCTGCTCCTAGAAATTCCATTGTGAGATGCTAACTAAGTCGGAAAGGTCAGATGTCTCCTTTCAGGGGTAGGGAATTAGCATGTAAATTTTGTTTAGGAAAGGAATGTGTTTTGTGTTAGAGGTGAGGGGAACTTGTCAAGCTGTAGTAATTAACCCCTCTAATGCGGAGACGGGACGTCTGTGGGATGATTAGTAATTGGCCCATCTGAATGTGTACTGAAGCCCCATTGTGTGATATTGGGGGTGGAGAGTTTCTTTGTCCTTGTGATTAACGTTAACATGCTTGTACTGTATATAAGAAAGCTAAGATACCATTAAAAGTGCTCATACATTTTGAAACCAGTAACCGAGCTTGTCAGTCTCATTATTCTGGGAAATGTAATGGATCGTGCCTGTCGGATTGTGGAGTGTCAGATAAGCTGGCGTGGGCGATGGAATGGGAACATCGTAAACGGTGGTTGCCTTATTCCTCCCCTAGGTGAGAATGGAGGCAGGGGTGGGTGTACTGTGAGTTAAAGCAGAATTAAACTCTGCTTTTAAAAAAATAATAATAATCCCCCAAGAGTATGCACCACTTATTAGAAAACGATTGCAGACTTCCAGTACCTGTCAAATGATGTCCTCCAGCTCTCCGCTGTCAGTGTTCTCATGGGCCCTTCCATATTCTCCTAGTCTTCCTTCTGGTGTGTTCAACTACTTCAGTGGCCTGGCTGTGATGTCACTCCCAAATGCACCTAAGAGTCGCATAATTACGAAACGGGGGGGGGGGGGCGCCGTAAATGTTCATTGAGCCGCACATGCGCATTACCTCTGACAGGCAGGGAGAGGCATCCATGATAGGAGAGAACAATAGGATGTCTTCTGTCATAAAAACCCTACCTAATAATATATATATATTTTTTTCCTTAGAAATATTTTATTTTAATTAAATTATATTTTATGCTGTGGAGGGGGGTGATTGGTATGGTGGATGGTGGAAAGTGTATTTTGTTAGTGGAGTGGTGTGCTTTAATTTGTACAACTAGTTTTTGAATCACCTCCAACCTGTTTCTTGCTCTCTCTCTCGCCCTCCCCTAGTCAAAGCTCTGCAGTACTGAGGATTGCAATGACCGATAGCAGGTTATATTCAGGTACTTTATAGTTTCTTTGATAAATACACCAAATGGCATATTTTTTTTTTTTTTTTACTTGGTATCCAGCATCAAAGTATATGTGAACCTTTACCTTTGTAAATCAACCCATTCAGTTTAAAATATAAATAAAAGTCAAAACCATTTGTGTATCCACTTGACCTCTGGAAAATTCTCTCCCCCTTCATGACCAGGCCACGTTTTATAATACGGCACTGTGTTATTTTAACTGACAATTGCACAGTCATGCAACACTGTACCCAAATATAATAAGTATTTATTTCCCACAAATTAAGCTTTTTTTTTTATTTTCTTTTTTTTATTATTATTATTATTATTATTTAATGCTAGTAATGGCAGCGATCAGCGACTTATAGCGGGACTGCAATATTGCAGCAGACAGACACTAACTGACACTTTGTGGGGACCAGTGATACTAATACAGTGATTGGTGCTAAAAATATGCACTGTCGCTGTACTAATGACACTGGCTGGGAAGGGGTTAAACATCTAGGCCAACCAAAGGATTAAATATGTGCCTAGCCAGTGTTTTTTATCGTACTGTACTGTGTGGTGCTTTTACTAAGCGATGGGGCTTTGCTTTGCAGTTAAAGAAAATCCTTCACCCATCCCTGTCAGAATGGAGCTCTGCCTTGTTTACATAGGTATAGCTCCATTCTGTGGGTTTTCTCGACAATCGGCGGGTGCCGGCAGACATCCATTTTCCGGCACCCACTGATTAGCTTTTGCTGTAAGCAGAAACAAAGGAAAATCTCATACATTCCATGCAAAAATTGACTTGACAAACCTTCTCAAAATTGTAAAATAATTGCATTCCAAGTTTGTGATGCTCCTGTAATTTGTAATTCAACTCGCCTGTATCAATTAACAGGTGCTGACAATATAGAAATCACACCGGCAGCCAGTTAAAATGGTGAAATATTGACTCCACCTTTCTGTTGTGTGTCTCTGTGCGCCACATGGAGAAGTGAAAGAACAGAAAATAATTGTCTGAGGATCTGAGAACATTGTTGAAAAGCATGAACAATCTCCAGTAATATTAAAGCCTTGTTTTTAAAAATCAACTTTAATGTTCCTGTGTTCACTGTGTGCAACATTGTCAAGAAGTTTACAGCACATGGCACTGTAGCTAAGAGACGAAGAGAAAAATTTATCAGAGTTTGCCTAAACTTACATAAGGAAGCCAAAATCCTTTTGGGAGTATGTGCTCTGGACAGATGAAACAAAATTACAGTGGAACCTTGGATTACGAGCATAATCCGTTCCAGGAGAATGCTCGTAATCCAAAGCACTCTCATATCAAAGCGAGTTCCCCCATAGAAGTCAATGGAAACTAAAATAATTTGTTCCGCATTGACTTCTATGGCATGCAATACCGCATGTGGCCAGGGGTGGGGGGGCGTTGGAGAGTCTCGGAAAGGCTCGGGGACAGCTCGGCTGAACTCGGGTATTTCCGAATGGCTCCGGCGCCCCCCACCTTAGTCCAAATGTGGTATTGCACACCGGTGTGGCTTGAATCCTGCTTGTATTGCGAGACAACACTCGCAAACTGAGTCAGGATTTAAAAAAAAAAAAACGTGCTTGTATTGCGGAACTCTCATTAACCACGTTACTCGCAATCCGAGGTTTCACTGTACAGATTTTTGGTAAAGACCATCTCTCTACTGTTTTCAGAAATGAGGACTTTAACGAAAAGAATACAGTTCCTACAGTCAAACATGGTGAAAGTTCACTGATGTTTTGAGGTTGATTTGCTGCTTTGGCACTAGATGTCTGGATCGTGTGCTTGGAATTATGAAATCTGAAGACCACCAAAGAATTCTGGGGTGCAATGTAGAGCCCAGTGTTAGAACGTTGGTTCTCCGTCAGAGCTCATGGGTCTTACAGCAGGATAATGACCCAAAGTACATGTCAAAAAGCACCCAGAAATGGTTTAAGACAAAGCGCTGGAAAGAACTGAACTGGCCAGCAATGAGTCCAGATCTAAATCCCATAGAGCACCTGTGGAGAAATCTCAAAACCGCAGTTGGGGAGGAAAATAACCTTTCCAATCTGAGAGACTTGGCCTGGAGCAGTTGTCGAAAGAAAAGTGATCCAAAATTCCAATAGAGCGGTGTAAAGAAACTTATCGATTGCAGGGCGTGATTGATTTCAGTTATTTTTTTTCAAGGGTTGTGCTGCCAAATATTTACCACCTGAGCCCCGGGCCATTGTCAAATGACAGCTACACGGTGGCTCTGAAAATCCAACAGGACGTCATATGACGTCCTGGATTCCTCCGGCCACTGGGGGGCATGCACAGGCGGCGGCGCCCGCCCGGCACGTCCCCGAGATGCCGATGCGCGTGCCTGGCGGTCGCGATGTCCGCCAGGTACCCGCGATCGGTGGTTACACGGAAAAGGACGTGGATCTGTGTGTGTAAACACAGAGCTCCACGTCCTGTCAGGGGAGAGAGGAGACCGATCTGTGTCCCTTGTACATAGGGACACAGCATCGGTCACCTCCCCCAGTCACCCCCCTCCCCCCACAGTTAGAACACAATAGAGGTACACATTTAATCCCTTCCTCACCCCCTAGTGTTAACCCCTTCAATGCCAGTCACATTTATACAGTAATTAGTGCATATTTATAGCACTGATCGCTGTATAAATGTGAATGGCGCCAAAAATGTGTCAAAAGTGTCCGATGTCTCCGCCATAATGTCGCAGTCCCAATAAAAAAAACGCAGATCGCCGCCATTACTAGTTAAAAAATAAAAATAAAAAATAATAATAATAATTCTGTCCCATATTTTGTAAGCGCTTATTGCGATTTTTTTTTTTTTTTTTAACCAAAAATATGTAGAAGAAAACGTATCGACCTAAACTGAGAAAAAACAATTTTTAAAAAGAAAATTGGGCTACTTATTATAGCAACAAGTAAAAAATATTGAATTTTTTTTCCAAAAATGTTGCTGTTTTTGTTTATAGCGCAAAAAATAAAAACCACAGAGGTGATCAAATACCACCAAAAGAAAGCTCTATTTGTGGGGAAAAAAGGGCGTCAATTTTGTTTGGGAGCCACGTCGCATGACCGCGCAATTGTCAGTTAAAGTGACGCAATGCCAGAAGCTGAAATTTCACCTGGGCAGGAGGGGGGTATATGTGCCCAGGGTGGGGGGGGGGGGTCAGCAGAAGTCTTGGCCATTTGGGGAACAGGCAGGCTGAGCTCACAGCACAGCCATAAAACTGACCACACTGGGATAAATGTGCTCTCATGCCTAGCATGGCTAGTTTTCAATAGGAAAGCAGGGAGACTAGCAGGATCACCAGGTATTTCACACAAAAGAAACCATACAAGGAGAACAGGATACTTTTAACACGCGTACATGGTACAAGTTACACATATCAGGATAATTAAATGTTAGGGTAACATATCCTTTAAGCCTCTAATTCTTTGTACTATACTAGTGACAGGTCAGAGGGATATACCGTTTTCTATGGAAATCTGCTAAACTAGTAAAAAATAAAGTAAACAAAACCATGTCAGTGTCACCATCTTGCCTTTCTCTTGAGCCAGCTGGAAGCAGAGAAACATGAGAGGCATTGGTATCTCTACTATACTTTCCTGACTTGGCAGCATAGAGGGGGAGTCATTGCAATGGGAGGGGTAAGACTTTCACCTTGGTAAAAAAGATTTGGAAGGTGTCTTTTATAAAGCACATATGCATTGGACGGAGGAAAGGGAAATGCTTTCCATGAGCTTTTTGGATCTAATAAGATAACTGGATACTTCCATTTTGATATTTTGCAGCTTTTTAAAAACTCTCTATGGGAAGTTTTCCATTCTTGCAAGTACTTGCTAAATCAAAATTTAAATTTTGCAAGCACAAAATGAACTCTATAATGGGCTTGTTGGGATGGATAAATTAAGTGCAATAGTGGGGCTGATGCACTTGCCTTGCCCTGAGGAAACTGCTACTAAAGGTTCCTTCCAGTGCTTGCCATTGGAGGGAAACCAAGGCCAAAACCTGCCAACTCTACAACTGAATTGAATACGAGTTGTGACTTTAGGAAAGAGAGTGCCGGTGCATACACATTGCAGGTAGGATTACCAGGCATCGTTTTATTAAACTCTATACATTTTAATAAAAGTTTTTAACTTTTTTAAACTTCAGGAAGATGTACGATGGCATATTGTGTTTAACAACTTGTCGACCGTGCTATAGTTGAATGACGACTACAGCGCGGCTGGCCAGTTCTAAGATGGCGTCATTTGACGTTTTCCTATGATTGTGCTCGTTGTGGGCTCTGCAATCGCTGTGCCTTTAGGACACAGTCAGAGCTCGAGTCCTGCGGGAACGCAGGACTTTGCAGGACTAGCTGAGCCGCCCGAGCCGATCAGAGTCCAGCCTGGCCTGTATGAGGTATGCGACACCCTCCTCCTCTGTGGCGTTGCTAGCGGGGGTTGCAGGTCGCACCCGGGTAACACCAAGGCGGTGGTGGGGGGGGGAGCGTGAAGAGATGACAGTGCGTGCAGTGCAGGCTTAACTGTGCTCGATGGCAGATGAACATGGCATGCACATCGGTACACAGTAACAGATCACTGCCGAAGTCAGACCCTGCACAGAGCTGCAGCAAAGTGCCGAGTGCTGGAACGATCCCTCAGCAAAGTAGATATCCGTTCCACTTCCACTGCACCCGACAGATAATTTCTAGTCCCCGCCTCTGACATGATGTCATTCAGAGGCTGGACAGGAAGAGAGAGAGGCACCGCGAGGGAACGCAGGGGTCAAGTCCTTGGGGAAAAAAGTGTGGGAACTCCCACCCAAGATCCACTCCTCCACCAAATAAAAAAAAAATTATACGCTCATATGCATAAATACTAAACCGCATGTTTTTTTTTTTATTATTCAATATACCTTCGTAATGCTTTATGTTACTGGCCGCTTCCTGTATATGGATTCATCGGGTAGTGTGCGGGTATTCCGTCACTTCCTCGATGCCGCAATGTCTGTCAAAATCCATCGGTCCGTTTTCATCGGATGAACCGATCATGTGTACGTGGCATGAGTGTAATGCCACGTACACACGATCCGAATATTGTTCGACACCCACTAACACACAGTTCCTCTCTCTATCTGCAAAGTAGAGAGTGTCCTGACGCTCCTGCTCGCCCCCTCCCCCCTCCCTCCCCCTCAAGAGGCTTTCTCCACACCAGGGAGAAAGCCTCACATTACGGTGTGTAGTTACAGACAGAAGAACAAGAAGTGAGGATTTCTCAGAAGAAATAAGGACACTTAAAAGCAAAATGGAAGGATGAGGTAAGTGAAGGAGGACTGCACTAAGGTAAAGGAAGCTATTTAGGGAATTTTTTTTTTTTTCCTTTTACGACCCCTTTAAAGTAGCGCAGAGCTGAATATAAAAAAAATTGCCTGGTCACGAAAGGGGGTAAAACATTCTGGAGATCATGTGGTTAAAGAAGGTTCCTTACTTGCCATCATAAAATGAAGTGTATACTTCAAACATTCAGTTGTATGCAAAAGAAAAACTAATTTTTTTTTTTCCAAGTTCCCCTATTCAGGATTGGTTATTTGAAGTTATCGCTGTTGTAAATCAGGTCCAGGATCACCTGACTGTAATGCCCTGTACATACGATCGGTTCGTCTGATGAAAACGGGACCATTTGCATCGGACGAACCGATCATGTGTGGGCCCCATCGTTTTTTTTCCCATCTGTGAAAAAAAATAGAACCGGTTTTAAAATCTTCTGATGGTTAAAAAAACGATAGAAAAAAACGATCGCCTGTGGGGAAATCCATCCGTCATAAATCCACGCATGCTCAGAATCAAGTTGACGCATGCTCGGAAGCATTGAACTTAGTTTTTCTCTGCACGTCGTTGTGTTTTACGTCACCGCGTCGGATTTTTAACTGATGGTGTGTAGGCAAGACTGATGAAAGTCAGCTTCATCGGATATCTGATGAAAAAATCCATCGGTCTGTTTTTATCGATCGTGTGTACATGGCATGAGTGTAATGCCACGTACACACGATCCGAATATTGTACGAAAAATGTCGTCCGGAGCTGCGGTGGCTCAACGCGATTGGCACTGCGCTGACAAGCCATTCACCTCTGCAGCTAGGGGTTCGGGTCTCGGCTACATGTGAATTGAGTTTGGTGGTCTCAGCCCGGCTCCCGGTGGGTGTGCTATGCGAGGTAAGCCTGCGCTTAGTACGCCCACCCCCCTCCCAATAAAACCCCCACACTTGCACGCACTAGAAATTGGATTAACATGCACGCACTTTGACCACGCGGTCTCTAAAAAGAGAGGCGAAGGACTAACGGGGCTGGTTGAGCGGGCTAGATCCTCTCGCTCCCTTATAGGGAGTCCCTCTGCCCCGTTGGGCTTCAAAGCGGAGCAGGTAGGGCGGGCTGTGTGGGAGGATCCCCTCACACACCCGCCATTGCCACCCGGGGCATGGAGAAAGGTGGCAGATTGCCTCTGGGGGAGGCCTGCCTACTCCCAACTCCTGCAGTCCAGCTCCTCTCTCGAGTACACGCACAAAATACACTTAAAAAAAAAAGAAAAATGTCGTCCGAGGAAGAATCGTCCCATAATCGGATCGTTAGTACAAAGCTGGACGAGCCGATCATTTTAGTTCATCCGATATTATTTTATCGGACATGCATGAAAATTTTCCTCGTACGATACCAGATCGTACGATTTTCGTTTGGTCAGTACAGTTGTCGTCCGAAATTACAACACATGACATCACTTCCGATTTTTTTTTTCTGTCGTACGAGAATTTTTGTGACTTTAGTAACCTTTTCAATTTCGACTAGTAATCGAAAAAAGTCAGACGATCTGTCGTGCGATTTTCGGATCGTGTGTACGTGGCATTAGTAAATGAGATCCAAGTGTGTTTGCACCGTGTATTATACAGTTGTCTTCTCTTTTTGGCTGTAGATTCTCCTGATCTTTTACTCTTTATTTACACTAAAATGACAGAAAAGTACAGTGTACTCTTTTTGTTGAATGACTTCCAGCAAACATTATTTGCTCTAACTCTTTCCGTTTGTTCCGTCCCATAGCTCTGATGAGCTGTGACCAGCAGATGTAATTTGGTGGCTTGTAACGCTTTGCTCTCCCTGTCCTTTCACTCCCTCCAGTGCAGGGTAAGCTCCATTGTTGTGGGATTAGGTCACCACATGACCCGTCTTGCACTCGCAATCACTTCACTCCCATAGCTTTGTATTCATAGTCAATCAGGATACAGACACGTGTACTGGGGCCGGCCTGCACTCTGCTTAATCATTGTCTGTACAAAGCAGTTAGGGGAAAAACAAAGTGTTTATAGGCAGCCTTGGCTGATGTTTAACCAGAGTTTCCTTAAGCATGCAATTCTAACAATGTTCATGAACTGGATTTGTTGACAGTGCGGAGCAATCTCTATCACATCGGCTGTTGAAGTCCAACGTTGCAACTTTGTGGATGAGATTAGCGCAGAAGCGTCTGGATTCATGGGAAACCCCCTTTCTTCTGTCCGGTAATGGCTGTCGTGCCTGGAACACCACCAGGAGCCGAGGACTTCCTAGCTGTTTCCCCAGGGAAGAGTTTTCTTCTTGATGAATCTGACCCAAGCGATGTGGATGAAGGCCTGCTCGATGACTTGGAGCTAAACCCCTTTGACGGTTTGCCGTACTCGTCGCGGTTTTACGAGCTCTTGAAACAGAGGGAAAAGCTTCCCATTTGGAAAACCAAATATGTCTTCCTGGAGAGTTTGGTGCGGAACCAAATTGTGGTGGTGTCTGGAGGAGCCAAGTGCGGAAAAAGTTCACAAGTAAGTTTGCTGGTTGTTAATGCTTCGCTTCTACAGCTTACAGTTTAGAGCACAAAAGAAAAGTTGTCAAGAGTTATCAGATGAATCTTAAATCGAATACTTTGAAAATTGAAAAATGGTAAACTCGTTGGCGCACATCTTGACCGATGGTGGACAAGGATGCTGTGCAGGCGCCCAAAATATTCCTTATCAACCGATGACATCATTGGTTGTTTGGATGCCAGCGATTAGAAAGTTGTAATGGTGCACAATGAAAATCTGTGGTTTTGTTTAAAGCGGTGGTTCACCCTCATTACCAACATTCTAGCATTACATTAAGCATAGTAGCGCGAGCTACAGTATGCCTTTATTTATTTTTTTAGCCCCGTACTCACTGTTTAATCCTATAGTGAAGATTCCGACTCCCCGTGGGGAATGGGCGTTCCTATCCAGAGGGAAGATGATTGACGGCCGGCTATGACACGTCACGCTCCCCGAAGATGGCCGGAGTAGGTCTCGGCTCTTCATGGCGATATACGGCGCCTGCGCACAGACTATGCGCAGGCGCCGTGAAGAGCCAAGTCCTATTTCGGCTATTTCCGGAGAAGCGTGACGCGCCAGAGCCGGCCGTCAATCATCTTCCCTCTGGATAGGAACACCCATTCCCCACGGGGAGTCGGAATCTTCACTATAGGATTAAACAGTGAGTACGGGGCAAAAAAAATAAATAAAGGCATACTGTAGCTTGCGCTACCATGCTTAATTTAATGCTAGAAAAAAAAATTATAGGGTGAACCCCCTCTTTAACTAAAAGACAGGCTTCATTCACTCTTTGGCTTGTATACAATTTTTGGCCATTTTTAGGCATTCTGCCAAGACACCTCCTGAAAAACCTGAAGGCACTCCAGAGGCTGTGCTAGAGATTACCCTGAAGCCTCCAGGGATGCATGACATGAATATCCCAGGAGACTTTGAGCAGAGGGGACTATACTTTCTACCAGGGATCCTCAAACTACGGCCCTCCAGCTGTTGTAGAACTACACATCCCATGAGGCATTGTAACACACTGACATTCACAGACATGACTAGGCATGATGGGAATTTTAGTTCCTGAACAACTGGAGGGCCATAGTTTGAAGACCCATGCTTCTACCTAGGAGAGAAAGTCAGAAGTGCAGGGCCAGGTCTTGCAAAAATGGGTTTTTAAGAAAAAAAATATGTTTTTTTTTCAATGTCTGATTTGTATAACAAGAGGGAAGAGAAGAAAAGGTATGTACAGTGCATAAAGAGGGTGAAAGTCCACTTTAAAGCTTTTTGGGGGTTATAAGTACACAATGGAATACACATGCGCATCATATATAGTTGATTAGAAGACAACGTGGATCAATTACAGTGTTCCAATGAGGCACATGTGTACGTTTAATCAGTTGGCGTTTGACAAAACCTAATGGGAAGAGCATGAGTTAAGGCTCAGGCTGGGTTCACACTATTGCGAATTGGATTTAGCTTTCCCTGCATCCAATCCGCATAGCAGGAGATTGTGATTGGCTCTCAATGGAGCCGGTTCACACATCTCTGGAGCAGCTCCGGTTTGAATTGCACAGGAGTCCTGTGCGTCTTCTGGTGCATGTCAGGTTCAAATTCAGCCAAACATTTGGGCTGAAATTGGTTCTTAAACTGTGAATGGAGACGCACGGACTTCTGCAGTGAGCCGCTCCATGCAGCAGTGTGAACCCGGCCTCAAGTGGTTTTTCTGCAGCCTTTGGGGTGTAAGGGGGCCCAGGGCAGGCAGGACAAAGGTTGTTTGTTGGAGGGGGTGTAGACCAGGTAGGGATGGTAGAGAGGTTAAAAACGAAAAAGAAGAAGTGTAAAAAAATAAGAAAAGGAATTTTGGGTAAAAAGGATAGCGGTTGTGCACAGAGGACCAGGTTTCTGAATAATAAAAGGTCAAGCGTTTAATGAGTTGCAAACGGGTAGTGTGTTACCCAGGGGTCCTGTATGTAATGGAATTTGGATAGTCTGTCACTATCAGTGGTGGACAGCATGTTATATAACATAAATTGATGCATATGCAATTTAAAATCTGATGTCCAGGCTTAGCCTTGGTTCATGCAAGGTGCGACTTCAAAGTGGTGCGGTTTTGGTCCTATTTAAGTGCGACTTCAATGCGATTTCTGACAATTTTAATGTACTGTGATTTGGCTATGATTTTGGGCCAGCGTTCATCGCGATTGATGTTGGATTTACTTTGGAGTCCTCTTCAACACGGGGACAAGGCGGTTTGGGGGGATCCCCTCTTACCCCAAAGCCCCCCCCAATGTTCAGGGCATGTGTCCTGATATTGTTTAGGAGGGGAGGGAGGGCGCTCCCTCGTCCTTGGCCTACCAGGCTGCATGGTCGGATAAGGGTCTGGTATGGATTTTGGAAGGGACCCCATGCCAATTTTGTTCTTTGAATGTTGGCATGGCGTTCCCCTAAAATCCACACCAGATCTGAAATGCCTGGTATGGATGGGGGGGGGGGGTTTGTTTCATCTTTCAATTTGCCAGCAATTCTGTTTACATTCATATTTCAGTGTCAAACCCGTTATTTTTGTTTTGTCAACAAAAGCAAGGACGGGTTAAAAATAATCCCTTGTCGGACTGCCTGCTGGATTGTGTAGAAATCTTCTCCCCACTGCTGCCACATTTTCTTGGAGCCCCCCCCATGCAATTTCGCTCTCCACCCCAACATCCCAAAACACACACATATAGACCTCTCTAAAAAAGTTAATAATGTAAACATAAAGAGCTGGTCCATAAAAAGGTCCTTAGTTTGATCTGTAATACGTACTCTCCAATTGTTGTAATAGAGGACCCCCCTCTCCTCCATCAATACACAAAACCCTTCCCCCATATTGCACCCATCATTACACAGGACCCCTCCCCAAAACTTCCTCATTACATAGGACCCCCTCCCCTATACTACCTGATCATTACACATGACCCCTCTCCTCCGTGCTACCCCCGTAATTGCACAGGACCCCCCTCCTCCATGCTACCCCCATCATTACATAGGACCCCCTCCCACAATTATGCCTCCTTTATTACACAGGACCCTCCTCTCCCATACTACCCCAATCATCACACAGGACTCCCTCACCTCCTTCAACAGACCCCTGCATTGGACAGCAATGACTGGGCCCAGAGAAGCTGCCCCTTTTGTCCCTCATTAAAGACGGCCCTGCTTACTGTGTTCTTCTGCCTCCTTGTAATGTCCTCCTCCTCTCACTTCACAGTTTGTTCCAAAAAAAGAGAGAACTTTAGTTTCAGTCATGTGCATTGCTCTATGCACATTACAAATCCCAAAGTCCATGGTCCATCTTGGGAGTGAGAAAGAGAGAGGGTGGCTACATTCCTACATACAGCGGGATCATGGAGAACGAACGTAGCCACCCGATAATTTGGAGATATGGAGGAGGCTGAGAGCAATAGAAGGGACTTTTCCGAGTTCAGAATACATACTTGAATAGATTATTTTAAACCAGAGCTTAGCGTCACTTTAAAGCTTTATGTATCCAGCAGAAAATGCTGCTTTTATCTGTGTATCATTATTCTAATTGGTCACCTATAATAACCTATGAATGTATATATTTAGAAGGGTAAACAGAACAGGTTATTGCTTGTGAATCATGCAAGGCGATGTTGCGTGATGTCATATAAGATTGCAAAGTTTACAATATGGACCCTTTGCATGCTTAAAAACCTAAGTGTTATTTCACTGTTTTCTTACACAACATTCTTTTATCTATGTTACAGGTTTGTATGTGTAAGGCCAGTACGGGGTTTTGCATACATAGACTGTTTATGTAGGTAATTGTATCCTATCAATAGTTAACTATGCGTTAACACTATGTGTTAAAGAAGAATTCCAGGTATGAATATTTTTACAGTTGCATAACATATGGTATTACAGCTACCATCACTTTACCCCCACCCAACTAATTCCCCGTTGCCCAAAAACAAACCACCGGACACAGATTTTTTGGGTTGAAAATGCCATAGCATCCATTTATTAAAAAACCAATCCAAAATTGCAACATTTTAAAAATTTCAATTTTATTATCAAATTTTTAACAACAATCCTAATCAGTGCCGGCCCAAGACATTGTGCTGCCTGGGACCAAGAATGAAACGCTGCCCCCCCCCCCCCGAAAAAAAATCACGCCAACCAAAAGGCCCCCACATTCATTATTTTATATCATGATAACTAAAGGGGACCTCTCATGGCTCTATACATGTATAAAGGAGTATAAAGAGGACCTGTCATTGCTCTATACATGTATAGGAGTATAAAGAGGACCTGTCATGGCTCTATACATGTATATAGAGGACCTGTCATTACTCTTTACATGTAAAGGAATATCAAGAGGACCTGCCATGGCTCTATAAATGTATATAGGAGTATAAAGAGTACTTGACATGGCTCTATACATGTATAAAGGAGTATAACGAGGGCATGTCATGGCTCTATAGATGTATAAAGAGGACCTGTCATTGCTCTATACATGTATAGGAGTATAAAGAGAACCTGTCATGGCTCTATACATGTATATAGAGGACCTGTCAAGACTCTTTACATGTAAAGGAATATCAAGAGGACCTGTCATGGCTCTATACATGTATATAGGAGTATAAAGAGGACCTGTCGTGGCTCTATACATGTATAAAGGAGTATAACGAGGGCCTGTCATGGCTCTATACATGTATCCAGGAGTATAAAGGGACCTGTGAATTGCAGGCGGCCACAATGTCTTTTGCGCAAACTAATCAATGTACGCTAATTGTGTTTTTTTTTTTTTGGTACCAAAAATATGTAGAAGAATACATATTGGCCTTAACTGAAGAAAATAGTTTATTTTTCTAAATTTTGGGGATATTTATTATAGCAAAAATGTTTGATATATATTTATAGCAAAAAAAATAGAAACCGCACAGGTGATCAAATATCACCAAAAGAAAGCTCTATTTGTGGGAAAAAAAGGACATCAATTTTATTTGGGTAGCGGAACGGGCTGGCGGGCATCAGTATGCTGCCCCCCTAAAAGTGCTGCCTGGTACCCATGGTACCACCCGGTCCCATCATAGGGCCGGCCCTGATCCTAATAAAGACTGACCTATTTTCAGATCTAGGGTCTTTGAAGGCACATTGATTATACCCGCTGTATCCACTCCAATTCGACTTCAATTCCCTCACCTGCAACTGCACCGACTCGAGGACAATTTAATTATCCATGATGCAGCCACACAACCATTGGTATCTTACTGCCTTATCTTAAATATGGAAGGTACACCCATACCTGCGATGGGCCCAACCATTATTGTCCAAATTTTGACCACTATCTCCCACCTTCGAAGACCCTTAAGACACCTGCCAGCTGCTAACATGAATGCAATAAATTCTATCAGAACTCATAACTTGGTGTCGATGAGCCTCCGCTGTCAAACCCATAACTCCTCAGTACCGAAACCAATCGTGAAATAAGACCCATATAAACAAATAGGGGGGATTAAGTCCAAAGCTAGCTTAAAATTGATGGGAGGGAGAAGTTCTTCTGTCCCTATTCCTTCTCCAACTGACCATGCGGCAAGTGACCACCCTACTAAAACCACCATGGCCACACCCTGCCCCACCTCTGCACTATCCAATCAGGTAAGACCCCCTGTAACCTTGAAACCTATCAACTTTTTAACCCAATTTGTATCCCAGCCTAACTGCAAACCTAGTCATGTAGGACTTCCATTTAAGCTGCGCCTCCAGCTCCAGGCCTATCTTTGTCCAGCTTGGACCAATGTAACTATTGTAGCACTCCTGCAGGAGCCTGCAGATTAAAGTGTTACTAAACCCACAACAGTAAAATCAGTCCGTATATGCAGTAAAGAATGCTTGTTACCCTCACTGTGGAACCTAAGGGGTTAATCCTGCGCATTGTGTAAAAAGGCTGTTTGATACTGTCTTCTCTGATCCTCCCCTTCCACAGTCCCCAAACCATCTCCTGATAGAACGGAGTCTTGGGGGCAAATTGCACATGCTCATGTATTGCTAGAGTTTTTTTTTTTCCTTGGGAGGGTGCATGTGATCAGCACAGGGCCAATCAGCACTGTCCAGATAAGAGGGTCAGGGGTCCTGAAGACTCAAAAGGACAGTCATAGGAGAATTAAAACTCCTCCTACAAGCTTTAACCAGACACTGATAGAAGTCACAAGACTGCTATATATTGCCGATGAGAAAAGGTATTTGGCAGTTTATATTTACTAAAACTATTGCATTTCCTTGTTCTGTGTACTGTGGGAGACCAGATATAGTGAATGCAGAGTCTTGGGTTAAAGTGGAGGTTCACCCAAAAAGTTAATTTTTAACATTAGATTGAGGCTCGTTTTGTCAAGGGGAATCGGGTGTTTTTTTTTTAAATCGAAGCAGTACTTACCGTTTTAGAGAGAGATCTTCTCCGCCGCTTCCGGGTATGGGCTGCGGGACTGGGCGTTCCTATTTGATTGACAGGCTTCCGACGGTCGCATACATCGCGTCGCGATTTTCCGAAAGTAGCTGAATGTCGGTGCGCAGGCGCTGTATAGAGCCGCACCGACGTTCGGCTTCTTTCGGCTACTCGTGACGCGATGTATGCGACCGTCGGAAGCCTGTCGGAAGCCTGTCAATCAAATAGGAACGCCCAGTCCCGAAGACCATACCCGGAAGCGGCGGAGAAGATCTATCTCTAAAACGGTAAGTACTGCTTCGATTTAAAAAAAAACACCCGATTCCCCTTGACAAAATGAGCATCAATCTAATGTTAAAAAAAAAAATTTCGGGTGAACTCCCGCTTTAAGTAACACTTGGTCTCTAGGGTCTTTTCCTGTAGTTGCACCTGCAGCCAGACACACACTTGCAGTCACTTCTTTGGCTCAATGAACAGTCTAGGGGTATTCTTTTTTATGATGCTTTAGAGCAGAACTTGGATAGGAGTAGGGCAACTGTGGGATACCCAGGCCCGGATTTACTCCATTTGCCGCCCCAAGGCCGGGTCCTTCAATGCCGCCCCCGCCTGCGCAGTACGGGTGGGACTTTTTCGGCAGGACACTGAGAAGCAGGGGGGGGGGTGTTGCTGCCAAAAATGACATTGAGCATTGGGGGGTGCTGCTGCCGAAAATGACATTGAGAACCGGGAGGGGGGTTGCTGTTGCCAAGAACTCTTCCCTCCTGTTTTTTCTCCTCTCACCATCCGCATGACGGGGGGGAACTCCTGATATGAAAGTGTCCTCTCCTCTCAGCCGCAGTGCCGCCCCTGCACCCACTGCCGCCCCGAGGCCTGGCCTTGTTGGCCTTGTCTGGAATCCGGCCCTGGGGATACCCCAGTAACTCTAGTTGCAACTTGAGGATACTAATCTTCTGCCTATCAATGCGAGTCTTCGCACAAGCAGTTAGTGGATTGAGCTGTACCAGGAGACTAGGCACAATGTGCTTGTTTTGAGAAACGCTGACGCTAGCACTACGAGGGATGGCAGCAGCACACCGTCTCTGGAATCTCTCACACCAGCATGTACTCACTAATGTTCTTGGCTATTTGGTTGCCTCGTTCAAATCTCTTCTGAACACCTATCCAAGTGATAACAGACCAGATCCCCAGACAAAAGTACCTCGGTTAGCTCTGGAAACTTTTTCAGCAAAATAGGCCCCACAGCTAACCTAGCTGGGACCTTGATGAATAGCATATACATGAATGTCCTCCTCTGTTTAAAGAACCCCTCTGCTCTCGGTCTCAGACTATTTATGCTCCTTCCCAGCCACCGTCTGGGTACCTCTCTCCAGGGATTGGCCAGGGCTGCATAAATATTCTGTTGCTGATTTGACTCTCCCAGACCATTATCTTTCAGAACCTTTCCAGATACACAGGGCAGCAGTCAACACTGCAGCCAGTGAAATGCAGACCAGGCCAAAACAATCGCATGTAGCTACACTAAATAGGTGAGCCAGTAACTACATTTACCTAACCGAACATCTATCTAGGAGGGTTCTAAATTATGTATTTACCATACCTGGCTGATCCCTGTAGAAGCTGGAAATCATTGAAGTAGACACCACTTCTCTGTTGATCTCCACTAGCTTTTGGGTCTCATGCCAAGCAGCTACCCTGCTACAATGTGAGCACAGGAGATTGCTTGCTAGGCATGGGTGCCATTCAGAGACTGCTTTGCATTTTCTCAATTCAAAACATTCCCTGATTGGACGAGATGAAGACTGTGATGACACTGCTCTGCCTCTCCATTTCATCCTTCTTGTTCTTTGAATGGCGACATGCTGACTGAGGAACCTCCTGTGTTTACAATGCAGCAGGGCAACTGCGTGGCACAGGACCCGGAAGCAGGTGGAGATGGCAACAGTGATTTCCACCTTCAAGGGGGATCAGCTAGGTATGGCGTATACTTAGTGACAGAGGACCAATGTCACTATGTAAAAATACCCATACCTGGAATTCTTCTTTAAAGCGGGGGTTCACCCTATCGACGGGAAAAAAACATTTTTTTTTTCTTTTACCTTAAAATCAGGCATTGTATGCCTGTCCCGTTTTTTTTAGCCCCATACTCACCTTGTAGTTGTCCATCGAAGATACCGGGGAATGGGCGTGCCTATGGAGACGGAGGATGATTGACGGCCGGCTCTGGCGCGTCACGCTTCTCCGGAAATAGCCGAAATAGGCTTGGTCTTCACGACGCGTGCGCATAGCCTGTGCGCAGGCGCCGTGAAGAGCCGAGACCTACTCCGGCTGTCTTCGGAGAGAGTGACGTGCCAGGGCCGGCCGTCAATCATCCTCCCTCTCCATAGGCACGCCCATTCCCCGCGGGAGCCGAAATCTACGATGGACGACTACAAGGTGAGTACGGGGTTAAAAAAATCGGGACAGGCATACTGTAGCTCGCGCTACAATGCCTGTCTCGATGGTAAAATGTGTCGGGGGGGGGGTGAACTACCGCTTTAAGGTGAACTTGAGCTTTGCCTGTATGGGTTAAAGAAAAGATTAATTTTAATGTTATCCCTTTTAGAAGTTGTTTCTCCTCTTCCCTTTGCTCCCATGCCGGGTAATTCGCCCACTGGTGGAAGAACTCATGTGTAAACTACAAATCATTCCTACCTGGAAGTTACACAGTTTTACAGTCTTTCTCCCTGCTTCCATAGAATGACGCTAGGGCTTGGGCAGCCAATGAAGTATATGCTCAACCATACCTGAAAGTACCCGATACCTTTCTTTCAATTAGGGGGCTGAACAAAGGGCCGGTGCTGGTGGGGATGCCATTAGGCTGCATTCACACTTTGTCGCTCTGAAAACGTGGGCAGAATCATACATTCCCGGTCGTGTTTTCAGAAATGTGGTAAAATGCGTGCCATGATTGTGATACTATTACTGGTGTGATTTTGGCGCATTCGTTTGCAACAGAGCATGCGTCGCCGAATGCGCCTGACACTTGATATGTGGGCTTCTCCTAGTATGTTTGTGGCATCTAGGGCCATTCAAGGGAATTGGCTGCCCTATGTGCAACAAGCATAAACACGTGAAAAAAGCATGTTTCCGCTACACTTGTGAACAGGACCTTAAAGTTCATTTATTACTTTGCACTGCATGTCGAAAATATAGATGTACTTTAATTTACGTGTGTGTGTGTATATAGTTCCGCGAAGAGTTAAAATACATGGGAGATTTTCTCCACTAGGTTTCTGGTAAAGTGTATCGAAAAAATGTAATATACTGCAGCTTACCAGTCCTTAAGCCCAGTACACGTGAGTGGCATCGGCCGGTTCAATAGAAATCGGCTGACATTCAGCCCATGTGTACGGCAGCCGGTCTGACCGAAGGAAGGGTTATGACTAAAAAATGTCTGCCGACCGGCTCCCTATCAGTGCTCTCAACCAATGGCTGAGATTGCTGACCGGAGTGTTCTCGCACTGTCAGAAACTAATAGCACAGCAAGGGGAAATTGCTGTACTAACATTGCATGGTTAGTACAGCAGCTCCAACCTGAGCTGTAAGGTTTGTTGTTTTCGTTCCACGGGGTTGAACTAAAAAAAACTACTAGTGTGTATGAGGCTTTTGATGTGGTGGCTGCATTTTTTTCCCCTTTTTATTTTCACTTGATCCTGCCAGTGACACATTTTTTGTACTAAGGTGGCGATGCGCACTCACTGTGCTGTATCTAAATTGGAGCAGCAATGTCAGCCTAGGACAGGACTACAGATCCTCCCCCTCTCCTCTTTTTCCATACCCTAGAATTCAAAACCTTCTGAACAAAGGGCCGGTTTACTGTCCTTCAGGCTTTAGAAGGGCCCGACTGTGGCCAGTGGGAGTAGAAAATGCCCCTGTGTCAGTGGGATTAAAAAAAACGACATAGTTTCTTTAGTCAGTAGAAGGAGGAATAGTGCCCCATCATTGGTATTAGTGGGAGGAATAGTGCCTTATTGTTTATCAGTGGCCCCATTGCTGGTGTCAGTGGACAGAATAGTGTCCCATTGTTGGTGTTAGTGGAAGGAAAAATTCCCTATTGTTGGTGTCGGTGGAAGGAAAAATTCCCCAATTCGCTGGTGACTGTCAGTCACCGACTCTCTGCTCTCCCCCCTGCGCTCACTGGAGTGCTGGGCTGCGGAGGGGGCGGGAGCAGCCAGCTCAGGCTCGCAGTGACTTGCTGAGAGGCTGAGCTTTGGCTGTACTTCTCCTTTAAGGCTCACAATGAAAGGCGAGGAAAGTCAGAGTCGGCATTCATATTAAACCTCATTTACCTGGGTGTCCCACAGAAACCAATCACAATATCCCTTTTATTTTCTAAGTTTACCTGAGGAAAAGCTGGCTGGCTTCTATTGGCCACCCATACAGTTTCAGGCTGTTTGATAAGTGAGGCCCTTAGAGTTTTCGTGTAGGTAAAAGCGCTCATTAGTTGTAGAAACGGAACGTTCCCTTGACTCGTACGGTGGAATACTGGTGTTTACCTGCATTGAAGTTCCCATCCCCCCGAGATCAATTGGAGCTTCAATATTGTTCATTAATCTTCCAGCAAGTCAGCTTGGAAAGTGCGCAACCTGCGTTGTGTTCTCCAGTTTACAGAGAGCCGTAAAACATTATTTAACACATTTATGGAAAGATGCTTTTCACTAGGCTAACCCCAGAAAATAAATACAAAACTCATGAATATATTTATGTTTTGTATTAAAGTTTTACCTTTTTATGTCTTCTTTTTTGTTCTGTGTTTACCATCTGAACAAGTCCAGTTGGCTGTAGCTTGCTACTACTGGCCCAACTCAGACTGGACTTCAAACATGTCTGCCTTTTGTTTATCTCCATTAAATGTGTAGTGATGGGATTTGAAGAAAGGGAAATATTAGCTTTGTTTTTGCTTCCAGTTTGTCTTATGGGCAGGAATGTTCTATAAACACTAAAAATGTTCTAACCACAAAAAATAAAACCTAATGCAGCCACCACAGGTAAGAACTGATGAGCTGCACATTTTTAGTTTTTTTGTTTTTGGGTTTAGCTACAGTGCCGTGAAAAAGTATTCAAACCCCTTGAAATTTACCACGTTTTATCAGGTTACAACCAAAAACGTAAATGTATTTTATTGGGATATTTTATGTGATAGACCAACACAAAGTGGCAAATTGTGAAGTGGAAAGAAAATAAATAGTTCTCAAATTTTTTACAAATAAATTATGTGAAAAGTGTGGGGTACATTTGTATTCAGCCCCCCGGAGTCAATACTTTGAAGAACCGCCTTTCACTGCAATTACAGCTGCAAGTCTTTTTGGGTATGTCAGTTTTGCCCATTCTACTTTGCAAAATATCTCAAGCTCTGTCAGATTGGACGGAGAGCGTCTGTGAACAGCAATTTGCGACATATTCTCAATTGGATTTAGATCTAGATTTTGATTGGGCCATTCTAACACATGTATTTTGTAGCTCTGGCTGTATGTTTAGGGTCGTTGTCCTGCTGGAAGGTGAACCTCCTCCCCAGTCTCAAGTCTTTTGCAGACTCTAAAAGGTTTTCTTCTAAGATTGCCTGAATTTGGCTCCATCCATCTTCCCATCAACTCTGACCAGCTTCCATGTCCCTGCTGAAGAAAAGCATCCCCACAACATGATGCTGCCACCACCATGTTTCACGGTGAATAGGGTGTATTCAGGGTGATGTACAGTGTTCGTTTTCCTTCACACATAGCGTTTTGCTTTTACTCTAACATGTTCAATTTTGGTCTCATCTGACCAGAGCACCTTCTTCTACATGTTTGCTGTGTCCTCCATGGCTTCTCACAAACTGAAAACAGGACTTCTTATGGCTTTCTTCTTACCACTCTTCCATAAAGGCCAGATTTGTGGAGTGTACGACTAATAGTTGTCCTGTGGACAGATTCTCCCACCTGAGCTGTGGATCTCTGAAGCTCCTCCAGAGTTATCGTGGGTCTCTTGGCTGCTTCTCTGATTAATGCCCCCCCTGCCCGGCCTGTCAGTTTAGGTGGGTGGCCATGTCTTGGTAGGTTTGCAGTTGTGCCATACTCTTTCCATTTTAGGATGATGGATTGAACAGAGCGCCGTGAGATGTTCAAAGCTTGGGATTATTTTTTTTACACTAACCCTGCTTTATACTTCTTCGCAACTTTATCCCTGACCTGTCTGGTGTGTTTATTGGCTTCATGATGCTGTTTGTTCACTAAGGTTCTCTAACAAACCTCTAAAGGCTTCACATAGCTGCATTTATACTGAGAATAAATTAGACGGGTGGATTTACTAATTAGGCGACTTCTGAAGGCAATTGGATCCACTAGATTTTAGTTAGGGGTATCGGAGGAAAAGGGGGCTGAATACAAATGAACGCCACACTTTTCAGATCTTTATTTGTAAAAACATTTGAAAACCATTTATCATTTTCCTTCCACTTCACAATTATGTGCCACTTTGTGTTGGTCTATCACATAAAATCCCAATAAAATATGTAACGGGAGTCACTTTTGGGCACAGATTGAGCCAGTAAATAATGGACATATCTTGAATTACATGAGATGGGACAGTAAGGATAATTCACAATGTATTGCAGGATATCTTGAAATATTACAGGTGGTTAATTCTGAACCCAACCGGTCAAAAGGACAGTGATTCATTCAATGTGGGGACACATACTGTTAAGATGTTAATTGATGTTAATCACCTCCAGCTACCTGGATGTAGTGTTAAAGCTTGCTGTGATTGCATTATATTGTCTATTGTGTTAATTAAGTCTGGCTCCTAAGATATTTCATTGTGCTATGCTAATTGACACTGTATTGTGTGAAAGTATATTGATGATAATATGTGATGTGAATTGGCACAATCTAAAGGTCAGATGTCTGACTTATGTTTACTAAAGGAATGTGTATTGTGTAGCAGGTGAGAATAGCTTATCGCAGAGTCAGAATGTCTGTCTAAGATGTGGATTGAGGGGGACTCGTTAGTACCCATTGTATGATGATGTGGGTGGAGTGTGTCATTGTCCCTTTGATTACTGCAGCATGCTTTTTGGTTGCTAACTGTATAAAAAGCCTGTGTTTTGTCATTAAAAGATCTATCTGTTTGGAACCAGAGAACAGAGCTGTGTGTGTCTCGTTTTCTGGGGAAATCCAATGGGTCCTGTCTGCTGGATTGTGGAGTGTCGGACGCTGTCTTGGGTTGGTGGAATGGAATATTGTAACGGCGTTAACCCCTGACCATTACAAAATACATTTACGTTTTTGGTTGTAATATGACAAAATGTGGAAATTTTCAAGGTGTATGAATACTTTTTCAAAGCACTGTAGTAGGTAAGGTTGAATAAAGACCATAGTCCATCCAGTTCCACCTGTGTAGGTGTACGTGTGTCAGGGTCGAATATCATTTCCCAAATCCCTGTATGTTGTTCATGTAATCAGTTTTGTCTTACAATTTCATGCTATGTTTTATTGGCCTGTCACTTGTAACTTTAGTGGCTTGTCACTCAAAGCCTCCTTCAGAAAGACCCAATCCTCTTTTGAGGACTCCTGGTGAAGTATTGACACTTTTTAAGCCCGCCATTCACGTCTTGTTTAAAACCGATCAATTTCCCCATCTTCATTAAACAGCATGGTGGACAAATCTTCCACTGCCAGTTATTGTATTTTGACAGCTGGGCACCCGCGGTTATCAGAATACCCAAACAATGACTGAAACTGACTGGATGCTGTCACTGTTCTGCCAACCTTTTCCCCCCTTTTTTACTTCTGTCCAGCCAGGTGGTCTTGGCAGGGCTGCCCATGGCTTGAAATGGGCAGCCCTGCCCTAAAACCTAAAAAGAATAAAGATCCTGTTCCTTTAAAGCATGTTATACAGCACAGTGCTTGTGCTGTGTAATTTGGCTCCTTCTATCAACTGAAATTCCTGGCTGATCCTGTCTGGTTCTGCCCTCTCCTTTGTAAACTGAACACGGTATATAATGGCTTCTGAGCCCTGACACTGTGGTAAGTTTACGTGCCTCTGTCATCCGCTTTGTCTCCTGTCTCTCTTCTGTGCTCTCCTCTGTCCTCTCCCCCCTCCCTCCCTGCCTGTTGGCTCTGTGTCCGTACTCGACCCCTCCCCTCCTGCTGCTCAAATTAGGGTTGCATTTACATTATTCCCTCGGTTGATTCATGTAACTGTGCTTTATGAAAATAATGCAGCTATATACCTGTTTCAAGAGAGCAGATCGGCGCTTGTGTGACCTGCCGGCTCTCTTCTCTCTCGCATGACAGCTGCAGTGGGCGGGACCACCTCTTCTCCTCCCTACCTCCCCTCCTGACTAACTTCAGCTGTCTGGCCCAGAGAGAACAGAGCCAGCTAGTCACGTGAGCGCCGATCTGCGCTCTGCAAACAGGTATATAGCTGCATCCTTTTATTTTATAAAGCCCAGTCACAGGGGGACATTACATTAATAAACCAAGAGGATAATGTTAATTTAACCCTGTGGGTTAACAACCACTTGAAGATTAGGTATTGTTCTAGGAGGGTAAATTTGGGAAGATGTGCTAGGAGTGATGATTTTGGAGGGATTTGTGTTGAGTGGGGAGATGGGAGAAGAGGATTTTTGCTTGAATGGTGGGTTTATGGTGGGGAAGAGGGGATTTGTGCTAGGAGGGAAAATTGTTTTGGGGAGGGGGATTTGTGCTAATAGGGATAATTGGGAGCATTTGTGCTAGAAGGGGAAATCTGGGAAGGGGGGGATTTGGATTGAAGGGGGAGGATTTGTGCTTGTAGGAAAAAGTTGTATTATTTGGGAGGGGGGGGGGGGGGAATTGTGCTGGTAGCATATGTAGAATCAGCGTGTATGAGCTAACCATGCAGATTAGCACTCAATTTTTTTGGGTGAGAGGATTTTTGCTGAAACCTAGGGCCAGATTCACAAAAGGGATACGACGGCGTATCTGCTGATACGCCGTCGTATCCCTGTTTCTATCAATGCGACTGATTCATAGAATCAGTTACGCATAGATAGGCAGAAGATCCGACAGGTGTAATAGTTTTACACTGTCGGATCTTAAGATGCAATACCGCGGCCGCCGCTGGGGGGAGTTTGCGTCGTAAACCAGCGTCGGGTATGCAAATTGGGAGTTACAGCGGATCCACAACGGTTTTTCGCGTTCGCTACGTCGCCGCTAGTCTAGTTTCCCGTCGCAAATTTACACTTTTTTTTTGGTGCCTTAACTTTAGTCAGCAAGTGTATTGCTGTCTAAAGTATGGCCGTCGTTCCCGCGTCAAAATGTCGTTTCAATCAATGTCGTTTGCGTAAGCCGTCCGGGAATACGGAATCACCGTTCGAAAAAATGACATCACGGCGCGCAAAGCACGGCGGGAGTTCGGAAACGGGGCATGCGCGGTAGGTCCGGCGCGGGAGCGCGCCTAATTTAAATGGCACACGCCCATTTAAATTGGCCCGCCTTAAGCCGGAGGCCGCCGGCGTAGGTTGTCATCGCAAGTGCTTGGTGAATCAGGCACTTGCGATGAAAAATTGCGGCGGTGTAACGTATCTAGGATACGTTACGCCGCCGCGATTCTACGTGAATCTGGCCCATAATGCCCAAACATCTCGGGGGGGACCTGGGCTATAGTAATCCCCAGTCCATGGATACTCTGTTTTGAGAGAAATGTTCCATAAAGTTTTAGGCCTGTGGATAGAAAAAAACTGCCTCCAAAAAAGTAATTTATCTGTATTTTCTTGAAAATGGCTAGCCATTAGGCACAATGCTATTCAATTTAAAAGTTTTTCTTCTATTATATGCTTGATTCATATGCTGTAAAAACTAACAAAAAAAAGGTCTGACCATTTTATTTTATTTTTTTATGTTAACAATTTTCAAGAAAACATAGCAGGTAAGACACTCATAACAGAACAACAGAAGTTGACAGACTGCTTGCAGGCAGAATTATCCTTCACAGGAAAATCTGTAAAAGCTATAGGCGGCACTGTCACTTGGCATTCAGCGGCAAAGACAAAAAACGTACTAGAGAGGTAGATGAGAAGCAAAGAAGTGGGAGAGGAACTGAGCAGGAGAGGCGAGAAGGCAACCGGTTGAATGGAATGGATCTGTATGGACAGCGGGACGATGCATGGGGACTGTTGGGCAGGGCCGTTTGAAGGAATTAGGGGGCCCCAAGCAAAATGGACATGGAGGGTCCCCCCCCCCCCGCACACATGCAAAGTGCAGAACCACTAGTGCCCCAGAATAGCATGAAATATAAATATGGTGTAGATCAACCAATGAGGTTTATTTATAAAAATATCTTACAAATCAGTGTAAGATATAGCCAATAAAAGTGATCACAAAATGGTAAAATATGAATAAAAGCAATGTGGGAAGCATAAAGATGCCAGCATTCTCACCTCCCCTTTTTACCTGTAGGCTGTAGCGTGGCCGAGCTCCTCTTCCTCCTGTCAGTCAGGTGTCCTGCCGTATTTTCGGAGACTCGGTGCCGTGCATGCGCAGTACAAGGGGGGTCCTTATCCGCCGGGCGGAACTTATTCGGCAGAACACCGGCCTAGTCCCGTGCGGTACAGGAGATTCAGTTTCCTGTTCCCGGCCGGACTGAAAGGAAGTGAGCACTCAGTGTGCACTTCCTGTCAGTCCAGCCGGGAACAGGACACTGAATCTCCTGTACCACACGGTACTCGGCCGGACTGACAGGAGGAAAGAAGAGGAGCTCGGCCACGCTACAGCCTGGGAAGGGGAAGTTGGGGACCCCAGGCCAGCTCGGGGCCCCAAGCAATTGTTTGTTTTGCCTATCCTGTAGCGACGGGCCTGCTGTTGGGTCAAAGGGAGCTCTGCAGTCGGTCATATCCTCAAAAAAATTCATCTTACAGTTTAGTTTAGGCAAATTAAATTTTTTGTGTATACGGCAGACCTAGATAAATGCTTCTTGGGGTTAGGTGCCAGTAATTTTCTTAGGGTTAGGAGCAAGCAAGATTTTTCTGAGGCGTGCAAACCTCCTTGAAGTACTGGTTGGGCTTTACGTTCAACAACTTCAACCAAAATATCATGCCTTCATTTCACCCCAGAATTTCAGCCTCCGTCACAAACCTTGCATAAAAACGAACCTTGTATAAAAACTATGGAATTGCATTTTATTCTTGCTGGTATCTGATCTCTGCTTGTGACTAAGAACACCAAACGGGTTCCTATTAACATAATGTACCAAACCTGTACATAATCTAGTTTTCTGTTACTGTACCCGGCATGCCCTCCTACCTCGTATCACATTCTACATCTATCCAAGTCTGGTGTCTTATCCCAAACCTGTGTGTGATCCAGTATTCTATTCCTGTACCTAACATGCCATTGCCTTGCACTGTACTTTACCTATATCCAGGTCTTGTATTATACACCCCAACTGTTCATGTCTCTGTATTCTGGTACTGATCCCAGCATACCCATCAAACCATACTTGGTTGGGTCTAAAGCCTTGTAAAGCCTCTAGGTTGAAGGGCAACAAAAAAGAACTGACAGCTCAGGTCAGAGCCACTGTACAATCAGATGTATAACAGAGATCTCTCCTTCTGTGCTATTGTAACCTGAAAAAGGAACGGCCTCCCTGCCAGAACACTCCAGCATTCTCAACCATTGGCTGAGAGCGCTAAGCAGGAGCTGATCAGCAGACCTTTATCGGTCATGGCCCCTCGACAGAAGTCAGCCAAACGGTTGGATCGGCTGCTGTACACACAGGCTGAATGTCACACAGTTTGTTTTGAACTGGCCATTGCCGCCCGACATAAGGCCTGTGTGTACTAGGCTAAGGCCCCTTTCATACTGGGGCGGGAGGTGCAGTGGCGGTATAGCGCCGCTAAAAATAGCAGCGCTATACCGTCGGAATTGCCGCGTGATTCGACCGCTAGTGGTGCGGGATTAACCCCCTGCTAGCGGCCGATAAAGGGTTAATACCACCCGCAATGTGCCTCTGCAGAGGCGCATTGCGGGCGGTATTACCTCGGTTTCCCATTGTTTTAAATGGGAAGGAGCGTCTACAAACTATGGGAAAGATTTAGGGACTTTTTATTTTTGCTTTTTACTGGTAATGGCGGCGATCTGCGATTTTTAGCGGGACTGCAACATTGCGGCGGACAAATCTGACCCGAAGTGACACCTTTTGGGGACCAGTGACACTAATACAGTGATCAGTGCTATAAAAATGCACTGATCGCTGTATAAATGGCACTGGCAGGGAAGAGGTTAATGCTAGGGGCGATCAAGGGGTTAAATGTGTCCCCTGGGAGTTTGTTTTTAACTGTATGGGGGATGGGCTGCCTGGGAGAAGAGATCTCTGTTCCTGATCTCGCTCTCGCCCTCGCTCTCTCTCTCGTCTCTCTCTATCTCTCGTCTCTCTCTCTCTCTCTCTCTCTCTCTCTCTCTCTCTCTCTCTCTCTCTCTCTCTCTCTCTCTCTCTCTCTCTCTCTCTCTCTCTCTCTCTCTCTCTCTCTCGTCTCTCTCTCTCGTGTGTGTCTCTCTCTCTCTCTCTCGTGTCTCTCTCTCGTCTCGTCTCGTCTCTCTCTCCTCTCGTCTCTCTCTCCTCTCGTCTCTCCTCTCTCTCTCTCTCTCTCTCTCTCTCGTGTCTCTCTCTCTCTCTCTCTCTCTGTCTCTCTGTCTCTCTGTCTCTGTCTCTCTGTCGTGTCTGTGTCTCTCTCTCTCTCTCTCTCTCTCTCTCTCTCTCGGCTCTTTCCCGTGATCACGGGTGGTGGCGTGCGCTGGCGCACCGCAAAAGCAAGTGCACGAACCGACGTACCAATACGTCAATTTGCGCAGGCGAGCCAACTTGCCGCAGTATAACTGCGCCAACTGGTCGGCAACTGGTTAAATAATAAATGCGCATTTTTTACCAGCAAAAAGATGTGCATTCTTCTTCTTCCCTTTTTTTTTTTTTTTAAATATAAAGGTGAAGTTCACCTTTTAAAGTGATTTTACTGTTCAAAATATGTAAATACTTTTAGTGTGCACAGTGTACAGTCTGTAAATGTCGCTGTGTCATGTCACATATGGAGGCAGTGTGAATCTGCAGCTTTTTGGAATGTACAAAGTACTTTTTCACTGCGTGATGTTTCAAGTCTCCTCAGTTTCACACAAAGTTAGCAAAGAAAAGTTATTTTTTTCCCCCTCAATTGTTTGCAGGCGTCTTATTAAGTGTGAATATTTAATGTTCCCTTTCGGAGGGAGAGAAGAGATTTCTTTTTTTTTTTTTTTCTCCAGTACATTTAGCAAAACAAAGTGACAGGGAATGGCGGGGGGTTCCCAGAGGGAACGTTCCTCCCTTGTGCCCACACACACAGCTCAGCCGTGGGTTTGATAACAAATTTCCTGGCTGATAGCACAGTGTATGTCGCAGGTGTAGGGGATGTTTGTGTGTATAAGAGAGAAGCGCTTGGCGGCATGTCTCTTGTCCCCAGCGTGAGGTGACATCTTCGATTACTACAAGAGACCGCCGTCACAGCAGCTGCCGCAATCAGCCTGTCATTTCCCTTTTCCAGGGATTACACTGCAGGATTTACATCGTCCTGAGTTTATGTAACTAATGCATCTACTTGTCTTGTCACATTCTCTCTAGGAGTAGTTTATTTTTAAAGAGCAGAGCACCTGTAATTTACCAGTAAACATGAAACTGAGAAGGATAATGAGGTGAATGCTGTATTTGTTTTTTTTAATAATTAAGGCTTTGATATCATTATTAGACCTGCTTTCTACATTTAAAGTGTATTAAAAAAAAAATAGAAATTGTATTACAATGACTAAAACATATTACAGTAAAACCTTGGATTGCAAGCATAATTCGTTCCAGAAACAAGCTTGGAATCCGAAGCATTCGTATATCAAAGCGAATTTCCCCATAAGAAATTATGAAAACTGCGTTCCCCTACCATTTATTTAAGTCCTTCAGTTTATTAACCATATAAAAAGATTATTTAACCATAAAATGTCAAATAGCAAATAACTAATAATAATAATAATAATAATAATAATAAAAAATGGAAGGCTCCACAAGGGATTAGAAGCAAAATCCAGCAGGAGCTCCAGAGTATTAGGCCTCATGCACACTGGACATTTTTACAGTAGCTGTTTTTGGCAATAGACGTTTTTTTTCTACAGTCATTAAACTCTCCATCGTGTTATCCTATGTGTCCATGCACACATAGATTATCAGCAGTTTTGTGGGTTCTGAGAGACGTTTTTCAGCTGTAAAAAAACTCTAACGCTGATAAACGTCTGTAGCGCCCTGCTCCTGATGAACAGGCACTGCTTAAAATTTAGTGGGGGTATGAAGCTGTTATTTGGCTTAGACCAGAGTGATTAAGGGAAATTTAGCCTCTGTTCCAGCCATGGCTGTGATGGGAGTGATCCACCATTGATCACCTGGGGGGGTTATTACCACCCCAGGCCAAGGGTAGCAGCAGTAAGGTCATGGTACATTGAGTGTCCCCCTCTGCAACGAATCAGTGGTAGTGGTTACCCCGCTGTGCATGCTGGGGAGGGGTACTTAAGGGACAGACACCATTGGTGCGGGGTCCGTCTGTTCACGCCTTGTGGCCCGCCTGGCCGGGGGTGCGTGCTTTGAATCCTAGCTCCGGGACCACGTTGGCCCGGGGTTGCGGCTTTGTATATTGGGCCTAGTTGTCTGGCTGGGACCTGTATCGCAGAGGTGATTCTGTGCTGTCCGTCCTGCCAAAGGAAGCAACTTGATGAAGGAGACCAGGGGAGGACCTATCCTGGTAAGGACCATGCAAGAGGCTGGTACCTTAGGAGAAGGCCTTGAAGCTTCATCGAAAGATGCACCATACACTGAGAGGCTTGACAGTGTCGCCTGTCGAGTCTAAAGGTTCTAGTGAAAAAAGCTAAAGAGATCCGGGTGCTGAATCCTGTGGCAGAAAGGAAGGAAGGTCTGTAGCAGAGACTGTACTTTATTTTGTACGCCATCCTGGCTGCTAGGCCAATGAGAGGGACCTATCCGGGTGAGCAATACCCACTCTGGCTAGAGTGGCGACGAGAAATGTTTGCTGGAAACAGGAGTGTTTCCTTACTTTGTGACCGTGCACCTGGACCTACCTACCCTTCCACCCCTTACTCCTCTTTTCTACTAAAGTTCTCCAAAATAACCCCCAAGAGAAAAGAGGTACATTGTGTGTGGACATTGAAATTCTTTAGACTCTCCTTTCACCCTGGACAGCGAAAATAGAGGTAACGTGCCACCCAAAATCTAATCCCTACACGCTTGCCCCAATTTACGCACCTACTCTCAAGAATGAAAGTACAATATTTCTACTTTACAGCATGTCTCTTGCTACTGTCCCCTGCCACCAGATTCAGCAAATCACTTGCCACCGGTCCCTTGTCACCAGATTCAGCGTGTCACTTGCCACCCTTCCCCCTGCCACCAGATTCAGCGTGTCACTTGCCACCCATTCCCCTGCCACCAGATTCAGCATGTCACTTGCCACCCATCCCCTGTCACCAGATTCAGCGTGTCACTTGCCACCGTCCCCTGTCACCAGATTCAGTGTGTCACTTGCCACCGTCCCCTGTCACCAGATTCAGTGTGTCAATTGCCACCTGTCCCCTGCCACCAGATTCAGCGTGTCGCTTACCATCCATCCCCTGCCACCAGATTCAGCATGTCATTTACCACCCGTCCCCTGTCACCAGTTTCAGCGTGTCACTTACCATCCATCCCGTCACCAGATTCAGCATGTCAATTGCCACTGTCCCCTGCTACCAGATTCAGTGTGTCAGTTGCCACCGTCCCCTGTCACCAGATTCAGTGTGTCACTTGCCACCGTCCCCTGTCACCAGATTCAGTGTGTCAATTGCCACCTGTCCCCTGCCACCAGATTCAGCGTGTCGCTTACCATCCATCCCCTGCCACCAGATTCAGCATGTCATTTACCACCCGTCCCCTGTCACCAGTTTCAGCGTGTCACTTACCATCCATCCCGTCACCAGATTCAGCATGTCAATTGCCACTGTCCCCTGCTACCAGATTCAGTGTGTCAGTTGCCACCGTCCCCTGCCACCAAATTCAGCATGTCACTTTCCATTGTCACCTGTGACCAAATTTACTGTGTCACTTGCCACCCATCCCGTCACCAGATTTAGCGTGTCGCTTGCCACGTCGCCTGTCACCAGATGCAGATTGTCACTTGTCAAGTCACCTGCCACACGTTACAGATTGTCACTTGCCACACATTGTCGATTGTCACTTGCCACATGTTGTGGATTGTCACTTGCTGTGTCACTTTCCTGCTAAGGTGGTCTCTTGCAAGTCAGGCAGCAGATAACTAGCCAGGCAGCAGAGAGATGATGTCATCTCTCTGCTTCCCACGGCTGCCTACAATGTGAGGGCAGAACTGCACTGCAGGGATGCAGGGCAGGCGCCGGGAGGTGAGATATGTCATCGCTCGCCGGCGCCCAGCGACCCGCTCTCTCTTCCACGGAGCCACCCGCTCTCTCATCTGCCTTCTTGGGGAGGGCAATTTGTTCTGCTCTGATGGGGCCCTAGGTGAACGTGGGGCCCCTGGTCTGTGTCCGCCCAGTAAGACGTCCCTGACTGCCAGTTTCTAGAACCTGATACACTTATAAAATTGTTTTTGTCCTCGTACATAAACTATAATAGCCAACATAAATAATAATCCAAATCTACCGATGGTTCTAAACTTTCAAATGCAAAGCCTTCAAAATAAAATGTAAAAAAAAAAAAAGAATTAATTGCAGTAGGAAATTGTGTTCTTCTTTGTTTACATTTTGATATGGGTAATGGCTAAATTCTACCATATGGTGATGCTTTGCTGTGCTAATGTTGAGACTTTTCTCAATGTGTTCTTTGCATGCTGGGATCAATTTTAAATTTTAAAAAGAATATGGAATGTAATGGCAGAGTTAATTAAAACTTAGTTTTTCAAACTTCAGATACATGGCCCAGAATTTGTATGTCTTTGTCTGGGCACTGTTGTGTACAATGATGTCAGGGCATATGGAGCGAGGCAAGGTAAAGAGCCGTGGTGTGCAGACATGAAAGACAATTGCTGATTGTTTACTGTGGCTTACTGGTACACATTGCTCTTTGATGGATTAGGTATCTAGGCAGGCCATAATTTGTTAGCATAAAATCACAAGAAAATAGCAGAATGTTGCGTGTTGTGTTTTATTTTTTATTTTTATTACTTATAAAAATTGAACATGGTTGTTTTTGATTTTGATGTATTGATGCAAATTCTTCAGCATGTGAATTTTTGTCGGTTCTACATGTTTGCCATTGATATTTTTACTGTATGTGTTATTGGACTATTTGAGCGTAAGAGCACTGAAATGTTTGCCACAATGTGAAAGTATGCGCAGCACTTTATTGGTAACGTACCACTGGGTTGCCCTTTATCTTGTACAATCATTTTTATCGAGAATTTAAAGAAAATACAATGCAAAAGTCACCCACCCAGGGGACCTTATACATACATATTACGTAAAAATCACTTACACCTTTAAACTGCAATTGCCATAAAAGGTGGGCTTGTGTATGACCGTTTAATGAACAGTTTTTCAGAGATTGAACAACTCGGCCACGCGGCGCAGACCGTTGGCCTAAACAACTGGCTGAATCTAAGGACCAAGACTAAAAGGTGGAATTCGGAGAGTAGTCTGTCTGCAAAAGATTTGAGACTGGGGCGGAGGTTCACCTTCCAGCAGGACAATGGCCCTAAACATACAGCCAGAGCTACAATGGAATGGTTTAGATCAGCCTTTCTCAACCTTTTTACCCCAGGGGAACCCTTAAAATAATTTTCAGGTCTCGGGGAACCCCTGATAAAACCCATTCATTTGGGGGTCAGTGGGAACAATGTCCCTTACTTTGGTGGTCAGTGAAAAGAATGCAATTTTTTACAGTGGTGGTAAGAATGGCCCCCTTACAGAGAACTATGAAGATCATTGGTGTCATACCACTGGCTCCTCCAAGTGGAATTGGCTCAGAACTATGTAGGCACCATCAAACAGGAGGTAAATCAGAAACAGCTCAACGAACCCCTAGCCACCTCTGGAGGAACCCTAGGGTTCCACGGAACCCTGGTTGAGAATGGCTGATTTAGATCAAAGCATATTCATGTGTTAGACTGGTCCAGACTTAAATCCAATTGAGAATCTGTGGCAAGACTTGAAAATTGCTGTTCAGATGCTCTCCATTCAATCTGACAGAGCTTGAGCTATTTTGTGAAGAAGAATGGGCACAAATGTCCCTCTCTTGCTGTGCAAAGCTGGTGGAGACATCCCCAACGAGACTTGCAGCTGTAATTGCAGTGAAAGGCGGTTCTACAAAGTATTGACTCCGGGGGGGCTGAATACAAATGTACCCCACACTTTTCACATATATTTATTTGTAAAAAAAAAAATAGGATACATTAAGGTGAAAAAAACATGAACCTTTACAACCACTTTAAGAATAATGTAACACTGTTTTGTACTGCCCTGTCTACTATGTAAAAAGAAAAGCTGCGCTGCAAATTGAATTAACATAAATGTTCAATTATGTATAATAGTGCACAAATTCCCAGTGCAAATCTGAAAAGAAAATAAGTGCAAAAGGTCCATATATGAAGTATCACAGAGGAATGCAGGAAGTGACAGGAAGTTCTCCAAGTAAGTGAAGCTAGATATCCAGGCATATATCTTGTGACTCAGATGACAGATCCACCACCACTTATGTATCAGCTGCTTACCAGAGCAAGACTAAATTCAAGCATGTACAACAAGGGTCAATATGGATCCTGGATAGACTGTCACTCTTTCTCCTGTATCGCCAATCCTCTATGTCAGACCAACTTTCTCCATAGATATTACCCAAGGGAGAAAAACACTCACATGGTGTGATAACGTTTTAAAATTGTTTAATGTAAAAGGTATTACACTCACATGAAATACGGTTGAAAAGTGCGATCAATAATCATATAGCCGGCCGGCTCTGCTGTCTGCTCGTCCTTCCGGGTAGACAGCGTGGATCGTGGTGACGTCAGCACGTCGCTCCTCCCTACGCCGTTTCGTCACAAGGATGACTTCTTCCAGGGGATACGAGCGACGTGCTGACTCGCCACTCTTATAACAGTACACAACACCCGGGACCGCCCAGCTCTGAACCTTGGAGATCGCGGGCATCGGCCGCCATTTTTAAATTGGGATCCCTGCCAGTACTCACACTATAGGAAAAAGCTACCAATTAAAAGAAGCGGTAAATATAAAAACATATATGCTAATGGGAATCTACAAACCCATCTAGCAGTTAAAAAGCGGCATGTTGACTCGCCGCTGATCAAATTAAGCATCGCATCAGGAACTAAATTCTCTGAAGTACAATGCTAAATATAACTGTCACTAAATACTAAAAAATTGATAATAAGAGATATTGACAGGCTTCTGATCTGTCCACATATCTAGGACTACTGTATTGATACAATGAAGCCAACATACAGTGTAGATTAATACAAACAAATCCGCAGTTAATTGCAACCGCAGTATCTGATGCCAGTACATACAAAGAGAATACTGTCCAGCAATTGATACCCATACTAATATAAACATTATATGTATGATATCAGACACTGTCTGAGAGCTTATATTGAAGCTATCCGACAATCAACATCCAAAATGCTGGAAAAGAAAAAATTCTAAATTCCAAGATTGAGTATCCTTAAATGTTACAAAAATATAAAAAAATTTAATGTGAAAATTAATGTATGGTCACACAACATGGATCCAGCTAAATGCCAGCAGATTAAGCAGACATAGCTTTACCCATATTGTAGCGACATAAAAGCCCCATGGATGTAATTAAACATCAACGAGGATAAAATTATTAAATGTAAGGATCAAGGTGATCTTGATCTAAATAGCAGAGCAAAAAGTATAAAAATATAAATAAATGAATAAAAATAAAAAATTATTATTTCGGATAACCAAAAGCTGGCCACCCATCACTAAATACACAACAAAATTGTTTTTATAAATATACAAAAGAATTCACAAAAATATAACCAATTGGTTGAGAATAGTTGGCTTAAAAGGGTAAACCATCAGCAAGGCCCAGATGCACCAAGGTTCAGAGATGGTTCACAAAAATTCGTCAAATGTACACAAGAGTTAACCATTGTCTATGAACGCATTAACGTCAGTATCTATGTTTAGTCCATAAGGACTATAGGTGCGGACTCTATGTATCCAGGCCATCTCCATCCTAGAGAGTTCCCTAACCAATGAGCTACCTCTCCAATGGGGCTCAAATTTATCTATTCCAACAAAGAGGGTCCCCTCAGGGTTTCGTTCATGATGTTGGTCATAGTGACTGGATACTGAGTGTTGCGGGAATCCTGATCTAATATTGGCGATATGCTCACCTAGTCTGACATTCATTGGTCTTTTGGTCCTGCCAATGTATTGTAGCCCGCAGGGGCATTCTAATAGATACACCACACCTGTAGTACTACATGTAATGAATGGCTCAATTTTATGTTCATTCAATGTGCTCGTGGATTTAAAACATAACGTTTTCTTGGATTTTAATTTATTTAATTTACAGACTGTGCAATTCCTGCATTGGTGGTAACCTTTTATGTTACGTTGAAAAAAGGACACCTTTTTGGTAGGTGGATCAACCACATTAGGGGCTATCTTGTCCCGTAATGAGGGAACACCCCTAAATATCACCTGAGGTTTGGTTGGTAAAAAGGTATTTATGGTTCTATCATTGGCTAGTATATGCCAATGTTTTTTAATTAATTTTTTTATGGCATAGTGCTGGCTTGAATAAGTTGTGATAAATGGCACAATAGGTCTATCCTTACTGTGTTTAGGGTCTGACACAAGCAGAGTATTTCTTTCAATTGTAGCCACCTCATTATAGGTACTTTCCAAAGATTCAGGGTCATAACCCTTCTCCAAAAGCCTATCCTTAAGAATGCCAGCCTGAACTTCATAGTCCTTCAATGTGGAACAGTTCCTCCTCATCCTTACAAATTGGCTTTTTGGAACCGAATTCAGCCAATTATCATGATGACAACTTCCTTTAGGAATAAAAGAATTCCTATCGGTTTTCTTAAAGAAAGTCTTAGTCAGATATTGATCATTGTCTTTCATTATAGTAAGATCGAGGAAGTCGATAGACTCTTGGCTGGCCTCATATGACAAATGTATACCACGCCCATTGTTATTGAGCGTGGCAATAAAGGAATCCAATTCTGTTCTGTCTCCTGTCCATAGGAGGAGGACGTCATCAATATACCTGGCCCACAACTTAATGTGGGGGTGGGTATCACTATAGATGACGTCCTCCTCCCATTTTGCCATAAACAGATTGGCCAAACTCGGCGCATGTTTAGCGCCCATGGCGACTCCACGGATCTGTCTATAGTAGTTGTGGTCAAACCAGAAATAATTATGGTCAGCCGTATACTCCAAAAGTTCAATCAAAAAATCCTTCTGCAGGGGAACCAAATCAGAAAAAAGATCTAAAAAATGTCTGACAGCTTCAAGTCCCAAACTATGGGGAATGATTGTATATAATGATTGAACATCGGCTGTCACCATCCATGTGTCTTTATTGGCCTTAATCTGTGAAAGTAAATTAATAACTTGTTTAGAATCTTTGAGATGTGATGGCATTTTCTGTACCAAAGGCTGAAGATAGTAGTCAATGTACTTGCCCACCCTGGAAGTGATCGAATCTATGCCACTAATGATCGGGCGTCCAGGGGGGCAAGTTAAACTTTTATGTATCTTTGGCAAGCTGTACATAATTGGAACTCTTGGGGCTTTAGGAACCAGAAATTGTTGCTCCTTTTCATTAAGAATCCCTGACTTGGAGCCTTTTAGAACTAGTGTTTCTAATTTTCCCCTATATTGAATAATAGGGTTACCTGGTAAGAGAGCATAGGTATCTTTATCATCAACCAGAGTTTTCAGACCCTGAATATAAAATGACCGGTCCATGACTACAATCCCCCCTCCTTTGTCCGCTGGACGTATAACCAGGTCTTTATTGGTACATAGCGTGTCGAGACCTGTTTCTAGATCAGAGTCCATTTTGTGACCAGAGACCTGTATCTTCTCTAGGTCCCTTAGAACTACGTCTCTAAAGACTCGCAATGAAGGAGCCAAGTTGCCTGGAGGGTTCCAAGTAGAGGCGTTGGCAAGACCAGAATGTTGAATAGTTGCTTGGTTAGCAACTACATCTTTGGAGGGCAAGCCTGCAAAGTAACGTTTAATGTTAACCTTGCGGATATATTGGTGGACATCCATGTACGTTTGAAATTTGTTAAGCTTCCTCGGAGGGGCAAATTTGAGGCCTTTGTTTAACAAATTAATTTCTGGTTGGGTTAGGTTGTGTGAACTTAAATTATAAATACCCTCCCCTTTTAAGTTTTTGATTTCTTTGGGGTGTGTCCTCCTCCCCCCTCTGCTCCCTCTTTTCCTTCCACAGGTCTTTTTATTCCTCGATTTGGTTTGGGAAAACCCCAATTTTCCCCTCCATTTACCTCCCATTGATCTGAAGGGAAATCTCTTGAGGGTCCAAATCGGTATAAATCTTGTACCTGTCTTGCCTGTTCATAATCAGCCTGACTATTACTTGGGCCTTCACGGTCCCTCAACGGATAAAAACGATTTCGAGTATCATAATCGCTATCATAATCTGGACCATCCCTAGATCTATCCACAAAGTGTCGGGAATCTTGATGGGATCTCTGATCCAAAGGTGGACCATATTGATAATAGTCTCCTTTGTTTCTCCCCTGGTCTCTCTCTCTCCTTGGGGAATCCCTATAGTGATGGTATTCTTGAGGTCCATCATCACGGCCAGGGTTAATTCCATAACCATCATGCGCGGACTTAACCCATCCAGGATGTTTAGTTTGTAAGAGATTTTTTGAGGGACCTGCTGTCCTATTTGGTGAATGATAGTTCACCTTTTTGGTTCTTTTCCCCATTTTTTTGAAATGTTTGGGGGTCCTTGTTTGGTCCTTGGCAGGCATTTGTTGTTGTGAGGTAGTTTCTACTTTTGCTGGAATACTATCCCCCTGTACTATAGAGTCCATTCTATTGTTAGCTTCATTTTGTTGCTCCGCTGCTAACTTTTTTTGCCATTCAAAAACCAGACTGGCCTGATAGTCTCCATAGTCCCTGTTGTATTTTTTTCTCTTTTTAATTTTTTGTTCTTTTTCCTCTTTATCAAGGATCCCCAAAAGATAGGAGGATCTTTGTTTGTACTCATCGCTCTCTTTGCTTGACGCTAAGGTTTCTTTAAGAGTCTTTATCTCAGTATCTAATTTTTCTAATTTACTGGTTTTTCTAGTGACTAAAAACCGTAAAAAATTAACTCCGGCTTCATTAAAATATCTGAACCATTCTTCCAGCTCAAGGTCACCATTTTGAGGGCTCACCTGCCACCTGAGACTCCTCGGGACCATATTGAGCTTAATGTAGGTGTTGAGAAATGCTATATCCCACTGGGTATGAACCTCAGTGATAGTGAGATTTTTTAGTCTAATAAAAAGACCTTTCATGTCACTCTCATTAACATCATACATTTTAAAAACACCGTCAGTGTTAACGACTTTGGCAGCCCTATATTCAAACACATCCATAATGGGCTTAGTGTTAAACCAAAAACAAAAATAGTAAGTGAGTGAATATAAAAATAAGTGCTAATTATGTGATAATCTAACCACTTAAACCTGTGAAGGTTAATATATAAGTATTATAGGAGACCGCTGCTGTATATGGGTATCTAAGACAGAAATATACAAAATAAGGAATATACTGCGCAGGTCTATGAGTGAATTAGTGATGACACTATAAGCATATGTAAAAAAAAATTTAAATAAAAAAATTGTAAAAATTAAAAAAATAAAAAATTATAATAGGCTGCTGCAACTTATATGTAAGATACACACACAAATACAATATAAAAAGAAAAGCTGCGCTGCAAATTGAATTAACATAAATGTTCAATTATGTATAATAGTGCACAAATTCCCAGTGCAAATCTGAAAAGAAAATAAGTGCAAAAGGTCCATATATGAAGTATCACAGAGGAATGCAGGAAGTGACAGGAAGTTCTCCAAGTAAGTGAAGCTAGATATCCAGGCATATATCTTGTGACTCAGATGACAGATCCACCACCACTTATGTATCAGCTGCTTACCAGAGCAAGACTAAATTCAAGCATGTACAACAAGGGTCAATATGGATCCTGGATAGACTGTCACTCTTTCTCCTGTATCGCCAATCCTCTATGTCAGACCAACTTTCTCCATAGATATTACCCAAGGGAGAAAAACACTCACATGGTGTGATAACGTTTTAAAATTGTTTAATGTAAAAGGTATTACACTCACATGAAATACGGTTGAAAAGTGCGATCAATAATCATATAGCCGGCCGGCTCTGCTGTCTGCTCGTCCTTCCGGGTAGACAGCGTGGATCGTGGTGACGTCAGCACGTCGCTCCTCCCTACGCCGTTTCGTCACAAGGATGACTTCTTCCAGGGGATACGAGCGACGTGCTGACTCGCCACTCTTATAACAGTACACAACACCCGGGACCGCCCAGCTCTGAACCTTGGAGATCGCGGGCATCGGCCGCCATTTTTAAATTGGGATCCCTGCCAGTACTCACACTATAGGAAAAAGCTACCAATTAAAAGAAGCGGTAAATATAAAAACATATATGCTAATGGGAATCCAAGGTTCAGAGCTGGGCGGTCCCGGGTGTTGTGTACTGTTATAAGAGTGGCGAGTCAGCACGTCGCTCGTATCCCCTGGAAGAAGTCATCCTTGTGACGAAACGGCGTAGGGAGGAGCGACGTGCTGACGTCACCACGATCCACGCTGTCTACCCGGAAGGACGAGCAGACAGCAGAGCCGGCCGGCTATATGATTATTGATCGCACTTTTCAACCGTATTTCATGTGAGTGTAATACCTTTTACATTAAACAATTTTAAAACGTTATCACACCATGTGAGTGTTTTTCTCCCTTGGGTAATATCTATGGAGAAAGTTGGTCTGACATAGAGGATTGGCGATACAGGAGAAAGAGTGACAGTCTATCCAGGATCCATATTGACCCTTGTTGTACATGCTTGAATTTAGTCTTGCTCTGGTAAGCAGCTGATACATAAGTGGTGGTGGATCTGTCATCTGAGTCACAAGATATATGCCTGGATATCTAGCTTCACTTACTTGGAGAACTTCCTGTCACTTCCTGCATTCCTCTGTGATACTTCATATATGGACCTTTTGCACTTATTTTCTTTTCAGATTTGCACTGGGAATTTGTGCACTATTATACATAATTGAACATTTATGTTAATTCAATTTGCAGCGCAGCTTTTCTTTTTATATTGTATTTGTGTGTGTATCTTACATATAAGTTGCAGCAGCCTATTATAATTTTTTATTTTTTTAATTTTTACAATTTTTTTATTTAAAATTTTTTTTACATATGCTTATAGTGTCATCACTAATTCACTCATAGACCTGCGCAGTATATTCCTTATTTTGTATATTTCTGTCTTAGATACCCATATACAGCAGCGGTCTCCTATAATACTTATATATTAACCTTCACAGGTTTAAGTGGTTAGATTATCACATAATTAGCACTTATTTTTATATTCACTCACTTACTATTTTTGTTTTTGGTTTAACACTAAGCCCATTATGGATGTGTTTGAATATAGGGCTGCCAAAGTCGTTAACACTGACGGTGTTTTTAAAATGTATGATGTTAATGAGAGTGACATGAAAGGTCTTTTTATTAGACTAAAAAATCTCACTATCACTGATGTTCATACCCAGTGGCATATAGCATTTCTCAACACCTACATTAAGCTCAATATGGTCCCGAGGAGTCTCAGGTGGCAGGTGAGCCCTCAAAATGGTGACCTTGAGCTGGAAGAATGGTTCAGATATTTTAATGAAGCCGGAGTTAATTTTTTACGGTTTTTAGTCACTAGAAAAACCAGTAAATTAGAAAAATTAGATACTGAGATAAAGACTCTTAAAGAAACCTTAGCGTCAAGCAAAGAGAGCGATGAGTACAAACAAAGATCCTCCTATCTTTTGGGGATCCTTGATAAAGAGGAAAAAGAACAAAAAATTAAAAAGAGAAAAAAATACAACAGGGACTATGGAGACTATCAGGCCAGTCTGGTTTTTGAATGGCAAAAAAAGTTAGCAGCGGAGCAACAAAATGAAGCTAACAATAGAATGGACTCTATAGTACAGGGGGATAGTATTCCAGCAAAAGTAGAAACTACCTCACAACAACAAATGCCTGCCAAGGACCAAACAAGGACCCCCAAACATTTCAAAAAAATGGGGAAAAGAACCAAAAAGGTGAACTATCATTCACCAAATAGGACAGCAGGTCCCTCAAAAAATCTCTTACAAACTAAACATCCTGGATGGGTTAAGTCCGCGCATGATGGTTATGGAATTAACCCTGGCCGTGATGATGGACCTCAAGAATACCATCACTATAGGGATTCCCCAAGGAGAGAGAGAGACCAGGGGAGAAACAAAGGAGACTATTATCAATATGGTCCACCTTTGGATCAGAGATCCCATCAAGATTCCCGACACTTTGTGGATAGATCTAGGGATGGTCCAGATTATGATAGCGATTATGATACTCGAAATCGTTTTTATCCGTTGAGGGACCGTGAAGGCCCAAGTAATAGTCAGGCTGATTATGAACAGGCAAGACAGGTACAAGATTTATACCGATTTGGACCCTCAAGAGATTTCCCTTCAGATCAATGGGAGGTAAATGGAGGGGAAAATTGGGGTTTTCCCAAACCAAATCGAGGAATAAAAAGACCTGTGGAAGGAAAAGAGGGAGCAGAGGGGGAGGAGGACACACCCCAAAGAAATCAAAAACTTAAAAGGGGAGGGTATTTATAATTTAAGTTCACACAACCTAACCCAACCAGAAATTAATTTGTTAAACAAAGGCCTCAAATTTGCCCCTCCGAGGAAGCTTAACAAATTTCAAACGTACATGGATGTCCACCAATATATCCGCAAGGTTAACATTAAACGTTACTTTGCAGGCTTGCCCTCCAAAGATGTAGTTGCTAACCAAGCAACTATTCAACATTCTGGTCTTGCCAACGCCTCTACTTGGAACCCTCCAGGCAACTTGGCTCCTTCATTGCGAGTCTTTAGAGACGTAGTTCTAAGGGACCTAGAGAAGATACAGGTCTCTGGTCACAAAATGGACTCTGATCTAGAAACAGGTCTCGACACGCTATGTACCAATAAAGACCTGGTTATACGTCCAGCGGACAAAGGAGGGGGGATTGTAGTCATGGACCGGTCATTTTATATTCAGGGTCTGAAACTCTGGTTGATGATAAAGATACCTATGCTCTCTTACCAGGTAACCCTATTATTCAATATAGGGGAAAATTAGAAACACTAGTTCTAAAAGGCTCCAAGTCAGGGATTCTTAATGAAAAGGAGCAACAATTTCTGGTTCCTAAAGCCCCAAGAGTTCCAATTATGTACAGCTTGCCAAAGATACATAAAAGTTTAACTTGCCCCCCTGGACGCCCGATCATTAGTGGCATAGATTCGATCACATCACTTCCAGGGTGGGCAAGTACATTGACTACTATCTTCAGCCTTTGGTACAGAAAATGCCATCACATCTCAAAGATTCTAAACAAGTTATTAATTTACTTTCACAGATTAAGGCCAATAAAGACACATGGATGGTGACAGCCGATGTTCAATCATTATATACAATCATTCCCCATAGTTTGGGACTTGAAGCTGTCAGACATTTTTTAGATCTTTTTTCTGATTTGGTTCCCCTGCAGAAGGATTTTTTGATTGAACTTTTGGAGTATACGGCTGACCATAATTATTTCTGGTTTGACCACAACTACTATAGACAGATCCGTGGAGTCGCCATGGGCGCTAAACATGCGCCGAGTTTGGCCAATCTGTTTATGGCAAAATGGGAGGAGGACGTCATCTATAGTGATACCCACCCCCACATTAAGTTGTGGGCCAGGTATATTGATGACGTCCTCCTCCTATGGACAGGAGACAGAACAGAATTGGATTCCTTTATTGCCACGCTCAATAACAATGGGCGTGGTATACATTTGTCATATGAGGCCAGCCAAGAGTCTATCGACTTCCTCGATCTTACTATAATGAAAGACAATGATCAATATCTGACTAAGACTTTCTTTAAGAAAACCGATAGGAATTCTTTTATTCCTAAAGGAAGTTGTCATCATGATAATTGGCTGAATTCGGTTCCAAAAAGCCAATTTGTAAGGATGAGGAGGAACTGTTCCACATTGAAGGACTATGAAGTTCAGGCTGGCATTCTTAAGGATAGGCTTTTGGAGAAGGGTTATGACCCTGAATCTTTGGAAAGTACCTATAATGAGGTGGCTACAATTGAAAGAAATACTCTGCTTGTGTCAGACCCTAAACACAGTAAGGATAGACCTATTGTGCCATTTATCACAACTTATTCAAGCCAGCACTATGCCATAAAAAAATTAATTAAAAAACATTGGCATATACTAGCCAATGATAGAACCATAAATACCTTTTTACCAACCAAACCTCAGGTGATATTTAGGGGTGTTCCCTCATTACGGGACAAGATAGCCCCTAATGTGGTTGATCCACCTACCAAAAAGGTGTCCTTTTTTCAACGTAACATAAAAGGTTACCACCAATGCAGGAATTGCACAGTCTGTAAATTAAATAAATTAAAATCCAAGAAAACGTTATGTTTTAAATCCACGAGCACATTGAATGAACATAAAATTGAGCCATTCATTACATGTAGTACTACAGGTGTGGTGTATCTATTAGAATGCCCCTGCGGGCTACAATACATTGGCAGGACCAAAAGACCAATGAATGTCAGACTAGGTGAGCATATCGCCAATATTAGATCAGGATTCCCGCAACACTCAGTATCCAGTCACTATGACCAACATCATGAACGAAACCCTGAGGGGACCCTCTTTGTTGGAATAGATAAATTTGAGCCCCATTGGAGAGGTAGCTCATTGGTTAGGGAACTCTCTAGGATGGAGATGGCCTGGATACATAGAGTCCGCACCTATAGTCCTTATGGACTAAACATAGATACTGACGTTAATGCGTTCATAGACAATGGTTAACTCTTGTGTACATTTGACGAATTTTTGTGAACCATCTCTGAACCTTGGTACATCTGGGCCTTGCTGATGGTTTACCCTTTTAAGCCAACTATTCTCAACCAATTGGTTATATTTTTGTGAATTCTTTTGTATATTTATAAAAACAATTTTGTTGTGTATTTAGTGATGGGTGGCCAGCTTTTGGTTATCCGAAATAATAATTTTTTATTTTTATTCATTTATTTATATTTTTATACTTTTTGCTCTGCTATTTAGATCAAGATCACCTTGATCCTTACATTTAATAATTTTATCCTCGTTGATGTTTAATTACATCCATGGGGCTTTTATGTCGCTACAATATGGGTAAAGCTATGTCTGCTTAATCTGCTGGCATTTAGCTGGATCCATGTTGTGTGACCATACATTAATTTTCACATTAAATTTTTTTATATTTTTGTAACATTTAAGGATACTCAATCTTGGAATTTAGAATTTTTTCTTTTCCAGCATTTTGGATGTTGATTGTCGGATAGCTTCAATATAAGCTCTCAGACAGTGTCTGATATCATACATATAATGTTTATATTAGTATGGGTATCAATTGCTGGACAGTATTCTCTTTGTATGTACTGGCATCAGATACTGCGGTTGCAATTAACTGCGGATTTGTTTGTATTAATCTACACTGTATGTTGGCTTCATTGTATCAATACAGTAGTCCTAGATATGTGGACAGATCAGAAGCCTGTCAATATCTCTTATTATCAATTTTTTAGTATTTAGTGACAGTTATATTTAGCATTGTACTTCAGAGAATTTAGTTCCTGATGCGATGCTTAATTTGATCAGCGGCGAGTCAACATGCCGCTTTTTAACTGCTAGATGGGTTTGTAGATTCCCATTAGCATATATGTTTTTATATTTACCGCTTCTTTTAATTGGTAGCTTTTTCCTATAGTGTGAGTACTGGCAGGGATCCCAATTTAAAAATGGCGGCCGATGCCCGCGATCTCCAAGGTTCAGAGCTGGGCGGTCCCGGGTGTTGTGTACTGTTATAAGAGTGGCGAGTCAGCACGTCGCTCGTATCCCCTGGAAGAAGTCATCCTTGTGACGAAACGGCGTAGGGAGGAGCGACGTGCTGACGTCACCACGATCCACGCTGTCTACCCGGAAGGACGAGCAGACAGCAGAGCCGGCCGGCTATATGATTATTGATCGCACTTTTCAACCGTATTTCATGTGAGTGTAATACCTTTTACATTAAACAATTTTAAAACGTTATCACACCATGTGAGTGTTTTTCTCCCTTGGGTAATATCTATGGAGAAAGTTGGTCTGACATAGAGGATTGGCGATACAGGAGAAAGAGTGACAGTCTATCCAGGATCCATATTGACCCTTGTTGTACATGCTTGAATTTAGTCTTGCTCTGGTAAGCAGCTGATACATAAGTGGTGGTGGATCTGTCATCTGAGTCACAAGATATATGCCTGGATATCTAGCTTCACTTACTTGGAGAACTTCCTGTCACTTCCTGCATTCCTCTGTGATACTTCATATATGGACCTTTTGCACTTATTTTCTTTTCAGATTTGCACTGGGAATTTGTGCACTATTATACATAATTGAACATTTATGTTAATTCAATTTGCAGCGCAGCTTTTCTTTTTATATTGTATTTGTGTGTGTATCTTACATATAAGTTGCAGCAGCCTATTATAATTTTTTATTTTTTTAATTTTTACAATTTTTTTATTTAAATTTTTTTTTACATATGCTTATAGTGTCATCACTAATTCACTCATAGACCTGCGCAGTATATTCCTTATTTTGTATATTTCTGTCTACTATGTACTGTGTGTTTAAAAACCTATTGAAACTAGAATTTTTTTTGTTTTTAAAGCTTATTTTAATATGCTATACAAATGCAGATAGCTTTCAGGATCTCAGTTTGCCTATTTTTTAGTTTACCACCTGTAATAATATTGTACAAATAACAATGGTAGGCATTAACCCAATTAGAAGCATGCTTTTAGTAGCATGGAGTGGAGGACCAGAGAAGTTTGCAGTATAATCGCTCTGGGTTACTGTACCGTATTGCTCAGTCTTTGCTCTATTATTAGGTGAGCTGATGAGTGTTCCATCACCTGCTTATTATTTTCTGCTCCTTTCCTGATTTTCATATGACTTGTCTATACTCATGCTGAGTCTGTCATCTTATTTTCCGGTTTTGAATTATAAAGCACCTGGTAGATGGGATTAGGAGGAGTGAAGTCATTCTTGTACTGGTGAGGTCTGCCAGCATCTAGTTGTGTGTGTTTTACCTCCCAGGAGTGAGGCTTCCATGTGGTCTCCTGAGCTCATGTCTGTCTGTTCTCGGACCATGTAATATATTCCTGGACCAGTCACTGGGTATTCTGTTTTTCCGGCCTCAGGTTGACTGTGGCCAGGTCTTAAGATTGGAGCAACTCCTTTATGAAGAATGTGATTCAGTAATGTTTTTTTCAAGCCAAATCCAACCCAAATAAAACCTCTGTTAAATCTTGTTTTCTGAAACTACGGGGCCAGGCTTGCATTTATATGGAAAGTACCCCAAAGGGCTGGCCTAGGGGACCAGAATTTCAGGTGTTGGAGAATAGGCTGTGCCCTGTTTTTTACCATATTCTGTGTTTCTAAAGATTAATTCTCATTTTTGTTTTTTAAATCTGTTTAGTTCATTGACTTCTATATAACAGCTGAAGGCTGTGAGAAGTCTGAGTCAAGCCCATAGCTTATTGCAACAGTTTGCAGGCAAAATATAGTATGACCATAGAAGGATCACTTTGATACCGTTGGCCAGTTTGAGCTATATACCAAATTATGCAAACCGATCTCTGTAAAATCTTATGTGCGGAGGATTAATTGCCACTGCTTGCTGTCGTACCCTCTGCACTTCTCTCATTAACTTACAGGTCCTGTTCATACCCTCTGTACACTTCTCATATATATATATATATATAATATATATATATATATATATATATATATATATATTATATATATATATATATATATATATATATATATATATATATATATATATATATATACTCGCTGTCATACCCACTGTAATCCTCTCCTACAAATACCGCCTGTCGTCCTACTCCCAGCACTCCTGTCTTGCATATGATGCCCGCTGTCATACCCTCTGTTCTCCATCCTACTTGTATCACCAGCTGTTATACATGCCACACTCATACAGACCCCTGTCATACCCGCTTAACCCCTCCTACATGCTATTATTATACCCTTTAAACTCCTGTCACACCCTCCCCACTCTTTTCCTGCACATACTGTCTACTCTAATTCCCTCAGCACTCCTCTCTTGCACATACTGTCCATTCTTATACTCTCCTGCACACACCACTTCCTGTCTTTCCCTCCACACTCTTCTCCTGCACATACTGCTCACTGTCATACCCTCCATACTCTTCTCCTGCACATACTGCTCACTGTCATACCCTCCACACTCTTCTCCTGCACATACTGCTCACTGTCATAGCCTCCACACTCTTCTCCTGCACATACTGCTCACTGTCATATCCTCCACACTCTTCTCCTGCACATACTGCTTCCTGCCATACCCTCCACACTCCTCTCCTGCACATACTGCTTCCTGCCATACCCTCCACACTCTTCTCCTGCACATACTGCTCACTGTCATACTTGTATCACCAGCTGTTATACATGCCACACTCATACAGACCCCTGTCATACCCGCTTAACCCCTCCTACACGCTATTATTATACCCTTTAAACTCCTGTCACACCCTCCCCACTCTTTTCCTGCACATACTGTCTACTCTAATTCCCTCAGCACTCCTCTCTTGCACATACTGTCCATTCTTATACTCTCCACAATTCTCTCCTGCACACACCACTTCCTGTCTCAGTCATACCCTCCACACTCTTCTCCTGCACATACTGCTCACTGTCATACCCTCCACACTCCTCTCCTGTGCATACTGTTTCCTGTCATACCCTCCATACTCTTCTCCTGCACATACTGCTTCCTGCCATACCCTCCACACTCTTCTCCTGCACATACTGCTCACTGTCATATCCTCAACACTCTTCTCCTGCACATACTGCTCACTGTCATACCCTCCACACTCTTCTGCTGCACATACTGCTCACTGTCATATCCTACACACTCTTCTCCTGCACATACTGCTTCCTGCCATACCCTCCACGCTCCTCTCCTGCACATACTGCTTCCTGCCATACCCTCCACACTCTTCTCCTGCACATACTGCTCACTGTCATATCCTCCACACTCTTCTCCTGCACATACTGCTCACTGTCATATCCTCCACACTCTTCTCCTGCACATACTGCTTCCTGCCATACCCTCCACGCTCCTCTCCTGCACATACTGCTTCCTGCCATACCCTCCACGCTCCTCTCCTGCACATACTGCTTCCTGCCATACCCTCCACGCTCCTCTCCTGCACATACTGCTTCCTGCCATACCCTCCACGCTCCTCTCCTGCACATACTGCTTCCTGCCATACCCTCCACACTCCTCTCTTGCACATACTGCTTCCTGCCATACCCTCCACACTCCTCTCTTGCACATACTGTTTCCTGCCATACCCTCCACACATGTTAATAAGGCAAATCAGGAGTCCACCTGTGAGAGCAACACCTGAAACCATTACAGGTTAAAGTAACATTCACCATCATTTCAGAGAAGGAAATTGTAGGTGTCCAATACATAGTGCATCAGTAAAGGTAATGTTGAAAAACTGTCCTCCTGAAAAATATGTCACACTCTGAATCCGTAACAATGGCCAAGTCAAAGTCATGGTACACTTGCCCAATTGATTCCTAAGGGTGTGTATAGGCAGAGGAAAAGGAATAGGGGTAGAAAAGAGGGGGCAGGAAGATTAGGGACAAGAAGCACTCCAGCCTAGTCATGAGATAATGTCGTCTAGGCTACTCTCAGCCCAGGAGATATACTCTGATCAGTATCGGAACATGGACCACAAAGTTCAAGTGAGAGAAAACTATTCATCTTTACCATATTCCTCAGCCAACCGCCAGTAAATTTACTGACAGTTTGTAAAAATCTGTGATTTTTTTTTTTAGTTATTTTTTTTTACAACTGCCAGTAAATATCAGGGGCTGATAATTTCATGCTGTGTTAAATTTTTAAGTGTAAATCAAGCAAATGACTTTGTTATAGGAATTGTATTGTCAGTGTTTCCATATCATGTTTATACTGTTAAAATATTCACCATGTTAGTTTTCAATAGTAGTTCTGTCATTTCTCAGGTTGCCAGTAAAAAAAGTGCTCCACCAGTAAATTTCCCATGTTTTGTCAGTAAAAAATGCTGCGGGAGGTTGGCAACCCTGGTCAGCAAACATTCAAGGTCCCTAATGTGGTCTAATGTGGTCCACTTCAGTAGCCCAATCAGTGATTCTGTTTTTGATAGTTTTTCCTGGCATGTTGGTGTTATATTTTTCACTTGGATGTTATAAGTTGCAGTTGGATAAAACAAAAACTGTGTGCGTTTTCATTTCAGGCTCAAAATATTTTAACCACTTCCCGATTGCCGCATGTATATGTACGTCCACAGAATGGCACGTACAGGCAAATGGGCGTACATGTACGTCCTTGCCTTCTAGCTACATGCGGCGGTCGGGTTCCCTCGGGGAGCGATCCGGGACGACGGCGCGGCTATTTGTTTATAGCCGCTCCGTCGCGATCGCTCCCCGGAGCTGAAGAACGGGGAGAGCCGTATGTAAACACGGCTTCCCCGTGCTTCACTGTGGCGGCGTATCGATCGAGTGATCCCTTATATAAGGGAGACTCGATCGATGACATCAGTCCTACAGCCACACCCCCCTACAGTTGTAAACACACACTAGGTGAACCCTAACTCCTACAGCGCCCCCTGTGGTTAACTCCCAAACTGCAACTGTCATTTTCACAATAAACAATGCAATTTAAATGCATTTTTTGCTGTGAAAATGACAATGGTCCCAAAAATGTGTCAAAATTGTCCGAAGTGTCCGCCATAATGTCGCAGTCACGAAAAAAAACGCTGATCGCCGGCATTAGTAGTAAAAAAGAAAAAAAATAATAAAAATGCAATAAAACTATCCCCTATTTTGTAAACGCTATAAATTTTGCGCAAACCAATCGATAAACGCTTATTGCGATTTTTTTTTTTTTTTGCTAAAAATAGGTCGAAGAATACGTATCGGCCTAAACTGAGGGAAACATTTTTTTTAGATATGTTTTTGGGCGATATTTATTATAACAAAAAGTAAAAAATATTGCATTTTTTTCAAAATTGTCGCTCTATTTTTGTTTATAGCGCAAAAAATAAAAACCGCAGAGGTGATCAAATACCACCAAAAGAAAGCTCTATTTGTGGGGAAAAAAGGACGCCAATTTTGTTTGGGAGCCACGTCGCACGACCGCGCAATTGTCTGTTAAAGCGACGCAGTGCCGAATCGCAAAACCTGGCCTGGGCATTTAGCTGCCTAAAGGTCCGGGGCTTAAGTGGTTAAAGGAGTGATTCTTTTGTATACCCATTGTATACCGAATGGAAGATGTTTTATTTCCTTTTAACTGTTACATCCTGATTGTATTATGGTGCCCACTTACCTCTCCTTTTTTCTCTATAGATCCCCCAGTGGTGTGCAGAATACTGCCTATCTGTACACAATCAACATGGGACTGTCATATGTACCCAGGTTCAAAAACAGACCGCTGTGTGGCTCGCGATGAGGGTGGCAGATGAAATGGATGTCAACATTGGACATGAAGTTGGCTACATGGTGCCTTTTGAGAATTGTTGTTCTAACGAGACTATCTTGAGGTTAGTGCCGATCCTTTTGTTTCATCCCTGTGGCTTGTCCAGCTGTCAGTTGGCGCGGCAGAAGAAGGATGACAAGATAACGGCTCTGTGGCCAACAAGTCACTGTCATGGAAAAGCAGCAGCCTGTTCAATGGGAAATTTGTGTCTTGTACATCAGTTATACAGCAAAAGCAGTTACTCTGCACAGCCTGATTATGTTTTAATGCGTGCATTGGCAGCTAAAGCTAATTAAAGTCATTTTAAGAAGTATAATTGTAAATCATTATTTGTTGGCATTCTTCACAATGAAACGGCTTTGTTGAAGGCCAGCATATTCACCTAATCACATTTTCCCTTCGTGCTTTTACTGTACATTTTTTATATCTGGGGTGTTCAACCCCTGAGGGCCACTTAAATCATTTGGTAACTGGTCGTGGGCCACAATGAAATGAAATGGTTCAGAATTTCAATTTTTATTTTTATTTTCAATAGCATAATGAAGATTATATACAACAATCGGGATCATTATTTTCTGTGGGACCAATCCCCGTTGGATGTTTTGGCCACTGTTTAATCACAGTCATAAAAAAAAGGAACATGGACCTGATGGGGCCAATCGTATGAAAGAGACTTATGGCTGCTTTTACACTGGTGCGCTGCAGTTTACACGCACCGTGGGTGCAGTACAGTGCATCTGTGACTTTCCTGCAGGTTATCTGAGCTTTGCCGAGTTAGCTGAGCACTGTACTGCATCTGCGGATCAGTGTGAAAGCAGCCTTAATAACCCTTTTTTTTTTTTTTTGCTCATATATGCCCATTGCTAAACTGTAATGATTAAAGCAGTAGTAAACTATAGTATTGAAACGTTTGTGACAGGCAGGGTATTCATGACAAGAGACTCTTATCAGTCTCTTCTGTCATAAATGCTTCCTCCTGCCTGTCAGCCATCAGGTTCACTGAGTTGTACATGTGCAGCTCAGCTCGGTAAACTTTTCAGCCCTGATCTGTGCCACTGTGATCTGACTTGATAAAGACTCATTAATTCATTGATTTCCTGATACAATCTCAGGGTTACCCATTTCTGCCATCTGATTCAAATTACTATGGTGAAACAGTGCAATCTATGGAAAAAATAGACCACATGCTCACCTCTCTCAGCTTCAATCCCAAACAGGAAGAGCAAGCCCTCCTCACTTCAGTTTTATTAAAAATACAACATCACAAAAATGCATTTGATTGGTTCACATTAAACAGAAACACCCACTGATTACTCCCATGCAGTCTCTTATTACACGCCCCCTGTGTGTCTTTCATTGGTCAGTTCATATAGAAGGGTGGTTTCTCCTCAAAAGTTCATTTCAGCTCTGCAAACAGTTTTCGTCCAAAAAGTCACACAGGCTCACAGTTCATTTAGGAATGCAATGGGGGATGGGTTAACTTCCTCTTATAAGTTATTTTCTGCTCTTTTGCAGTACATCACAAGGAGGAATGGCAGTAGAAGGGGGGACACGGAGTGAGTTAGGGGGATGGAGCTGCTTTTTGATTTTAATAGCTCTCTCTATGTCCATCCAAGTTGAAATATACTTTAAAAACATATCTGACAAAACTTGTCAAGGAAAATAAGCAGTATTGATCATTCTCATACATACATACATATGCATATATAAAAAAAATATGAAAATATAAAAATAAATTAAAAGAATATAAACCGAGAAACATTTAGTGGTTCTAATAAAAGAATAAGCTCAACTTATCAAATAGGAATTTTTTCCCTAATCCAACACAGACTCCCGTGCGCATGCACAGGAGGGATGTCATCACGACCTGGCCTCACCAGTATTTCGACAGTATAAACAAATGGCCACTGCCCCATCTACAACTGGCCTTGCTGCTTGTTTGTACTGTTGGAATACTTGTGAGGGGATACACTGGACACCTTCGCTGCCATTGTACCATGTGCTGGGTGTCCAGTATGCCCCTGCCCCTGTGCCTTTAAAGCCCTGTAAACACACTCGGACCTTTGTCCGAACAAGCTCACATCGGAATTCCGACGGAATTCCATCGGAGTAAAAGAGAACATGTTCTCTATCTAAACTACACACTGTCGTAATTTCTGATTGAAAAAGTCCGTCTGACCTTTTCCATCGGAAAATTCCGATCGTGTGTACGAGGCATAAGGAGGGGTGTGCCCCCTCCAGGCTTACCTGCCCTCTATCGATTTAATTAGCATGTGCTTCCACTGTGGAGGCTCTCAATAATTTATAGAGTTAGGCCTGCAGATGATAATGAAGTGCCGTGAAGTGGCTTTGCAGCTTACACATATTTGCAAATGTGTGCAAACTAAACCTCAGTTTTTTAAGCAAACTGTTAGATGGGATCATTTGGTTGTTTGCAGGCTGGTAGGTGAGTTGAGCTGGGAATTTTCTTTGGTTTTGTTTGAATTGGCGGGCCGGCAACCCACAATCTGGGCTTGCCGACCCGCCATCCCAGAACAGGAAGTCACGGGCCACATCAGAGGGCTCCGCGGGCCACCAGTTGAGCACCCCTGCTTTATGGTAAAAAAGGTTGATAAAGGCTACAGTAGACTGCCCCAGGCTATCCATTCGACTAGCTGTCTGATTTTCAAAGTTTAACCCTGAAAGAAATGCACCTACTATGGCCATGTTATTGTGAATTGCACTAACCCTAATCCATGAAAGTAGATCATTACATATTCTTGTAGCAGTGTATGTGTGACATCCTGACATGTTTATACTGTGTGCTGTGTTGCAGGTATTGCACAGATGACATGTTACTAAGGGAGATGATGTCCAACCCTCTCCTATCCTGTTATGGAGTCCTAGTTATTGATGATATTTACGAGCGATCAGTATCATCGGACGTTCTCCTCGCATTCCTTAAAAACATACTCTTGGCAAGGCCTGGACTGAAAATTGTGCTCATCACCCCTCCTGAGCTGTCTGACAAGCTAGTGACTTACTATGGTGGTGTCCCCCTCATTGAGGTGGAGTGCTCACATTCTATGGAGGTAGTCTACGCCCCTGGCATTCAGAGGGACCCTTTCCTCGCAGCCATCCGGCTTCTGTTCGAGATACATCACTCTCAGGAGAAAGGAGACATTGTTGTCTTCCTGGCTTGCGAACAAGTAAGTGGGTGTGAGTTTTGGTCTTTTTTTCTGCACATTCAATGCTTTCCAGAACAAATTACTGTGAGCTAAATAAATAGAAATTAGTGGATGTCAATACACCGACTGTCAGGGCTGCTTTTTCTGCCTTGAGTGGTTTCTTGCAGTGGCACATACAAGCTGCAATATGTGAGCGTGCTTGTGCACAGTGGTTTATATATATATATATATATATATATATATATATATATATATATATATATATCGAAACTATAATGCCGCGTACACACCATCACTTTATGTGATGAAAAAAAACAACGTTTTTAAAAACGTCAATTTAAATGACCGTGTGTGGGGGAAAACGTTGTTTTATGTCTTGTGAAAAACGACAAAAAAAATTGAAGCATGCTTCAATTTTTTGTGTCGTTTTTCAAAACGTCGTTTTTTGTTTCACAAAAAATCACCGTGTGTAGCAAAAACTACATTTAAAACAACGTTTTTAAACCCGCGCATGCCCAGAAGCTAGTTATGAAGCGAGCTTCAATGGAAAAAAGTGGTGAACGTAACCTCACTTTGCTAGAGCATTGTGAAAAAACGATGGTGTGTAGGCAACGTCGTTTTTGAAAATTTAAGTTTCAAAAACGTTGTTTTTTACTTCACAGAAAATTTCGTTTTTTTCCATCACATAAAGTGATGGTGTGTACGCGGCATTAGAATAGTTGAAACGGGACTTTTAAGGCACAGCATATTTTGGATAAAATTTACATTTATTCAAATTTGGTAAAACTTCAAACCGTTCAATTCACGTGACAACAAATTACAGTAAAATACAGGTGTGTATATAAAAACAATCGATCTAGATACTGTAGAAAATGCGTATAGTAGTCTCTGCAGCTCAACGCGTTTCTTCATCAGGAGCTATCAATACAGACTTTCTATAAATGCCAAATAAATAGAATGACAGCCTTTTAATAATCATATCCTAATATTCATAATACAGCAGAATATATTGAGAATTTTAATTATTCAGTACCCCACTGAGAGAAACTCTTCCCCACAGAGGGTTTGGGAAGTGCGCTAAGGGCCCGGGGGGGGGGGGGGGCATACATTTGAACATAGTGGTCTTAGGGTGCTCTCTCCTAGTACAGATGATATCATAGGAAAATATATGAGACCCAACCCAGTAATCGTCTTTAGACGTAGTAGATCCATAAGAGCTAAATTGCACCACAATAGGGGTGGTCTGTTTTATAGACCAGTACCTGTGGTGCTATGGGGAACAAATTAAGCGTAGGGCTTGCATGACAGGGTGGAAGGGGAACCATACAGCATTGAGTTGTCGTGCTCAAAAGAGAAGTGTTAGGTTTACTTGCATGATTGGTTGAGGTGATGGGGAGAGTAGACTACAGGAAGGGGTGGGACAGTAACAGTCGAAGCCTGGAAGACATCAGATGAACATCCCTCCTTGATATAGGGTATGTAGACAGGAGGTATGTAAATATTATGGTGGCAGTTGGGACCCCTTGGATGTGGTTAAGAGTCTGTTGGTGGAATACAAGTGGAGAACCATTAGTTGGTATGGTGTCCCTTGGTTGGGTGTGATCCAATCATAGGACAAGGTATAGGTAGACCTGTAAGATGTAAGCTGGGGGCATGTATATTTTGTTTTAATGTTATTGTTCTTTATTGGTTGGTTATTGTTGTTTGTTTAATAAAAGGCCTGACGACCATTTAACTCCACCTTGTGTTAAGTGTTTTATTTTGGTTAAGGGGGTGGAGTTTTAGAGGGTCTTGTAGGATTTATAGGGGTGACCTCTGAGATACCCTAGTCATGTAGTTTGTTTCAAAATGTGCACTTCTTTTCAGGAAATACGAAAAGCCTTTGAAATGATCCATCAGGAAAGCTTACACATGAATCCAGCACTGGGTGAACTGCATCCCATTCCAATCTATCCTCATCACAGTCTGCCTTATTACATGCCGTACGATGGGCTGGCCCATAGCGGTACTGACCGTGGGAGGAACGTGGTGTTAACAAGCAGCCGTGGCGAGTCTCTGGTCTGGATAAGCAACGTGCACTTTGTCATTGACATTGGACTGGAGAGGAGGAAGGTACATTGTTTGTTTCATTCTATCTTGCTGCTTCTCCCAAAAGATTTCTCTGTATTAAAGTAGATGTCCAGCCAAAACTTTTTTGTTTTTGAATAGAATGGAGAAAGGATAGAAAAACTGTAAGATTTTTTACTGTTATCCGGAGAGGTTTTTACTACTTTATTAAAACCGTGACAATGGTTTCAGCAGACGGTATGAGGGAAGTGAGAGAAATCTACACACATCAATAAAAAGCTGACGGGTAATTTTAATTTTTTTTTTCCTGTGTTGCTGATTGTGAATTTTCCTTCACTTCCTGTCTTGTAAAACTGTTGATCTCACAAAATGAGCCCCTTATAACAGTAAAAGCCTAACAGGGGTTCTAACCCCTTTACCTCTCTATCCATAACTTAAAGTGGAAGTTCAGTCAAAATCTAACTAAGGTTAAACCTACTCCCACCTCTATTCTAAGCCTATTTTATCTAACTCTGCATATTTGTTGGTTTCAGCACTATATATATACTAGATTGGCACTTTACTGAGGTTTGATTATTTGGAGATCCCTGCTCCTCTTTTCTAAAGTTATGGAGGAACAATGTTGTCTTCGTCGGACAGGACTACAGAATACCTCCCCTTCTCTCCTCATAACATTAAGGGAGGTGTTTCGTGGTTTTACAAAAATAGCTGGGGACAGTGGGCCAGATTCACGTAGAACTGCGGCGGCGTAACGTATCGTAGATACGTTACACCGCCGCAAGTTTTCATCGCAAGTGCCTGATTCACAAAGCACTTGCAATGAAAACCTACGCTGGCAGCCTCCGGCGTGAGCCCACGTAATTTAAAGGGGCGTGTGCCATTTAAATTAGGCGCGCTCCCGTGCCGGAACTACTGCGCATACTCCGTTTCGAAATTCCCGCCGTGCTTTGCGCGAAATGACGTAATTTTTTTGAACGGTGACGTGCGTAGCGTACTTCCGTATTCCCGGACGTCTTGCGCAAACGACGTGAATTTTTTAATTTCGACGCAGGAACGACGGCCATACTTTATACAGCACATACGTGTGCTGTGTAAAGTTAGGGCACCCAAAACGACGACTAAATTTGCGACGGGAAACTAGACTAGCAGCGACGTAGCGAACGCGAAAAACCGGCATTGGATCGCCGTAACTCCTAATTTGCATACCCGACGCTGGTTTACGACGCAAACTCAGCGGCGGCCGCGATACTGCATCCTAAGATCCGACAGTGTAAAACAATTACACCTGTCGGATCTTAGGGCTATCTATGCGTAACTGATTCTATGAATCAGTCGCATAGATACTCTGAGAGATACGACGGAGTATCTGAGATACTCCGTCGTATCTCCTTTGTGAATCTGGCCCAGTATAACTAATAAGAGTCAGAAAAAGCACAGGAAGTTATCAGAAGACAACAATTTTGGCAGGATCAGCAGGCAATTTTTTTGCACTTATCTAACAAAAGACTATAAATGTTCTAGTTAACAGATCAAAGGGAGAAAATGTAAAGACGTTTATTTGTACAATGTATCTACACTTTATTTGTGACCAATAACTTTTTGGTAAGATGATATTCTGTGTACTCTAGGTGTGTAAACTGTGTAATTGTTTGAGATGGTATTTGTTATATCGGACATTGGCGTGTTGCTATGTTCTTCTGACTCTTAACGCATTGTAAAATAAACAAAACCACTTTGAAAAGGAATTATTCTCAAGTTTCAAGTGTTCCCTGTTTCAGCCTCATCCACGCTGGGTTTTAAAAAAAACTCTAATGGATGTTTGGCATTTTTTTTTTTGTCAGCCTGTAAAAGCACTTATATGGCAACTTATGTGTCCATGCACACGTCGACATTCACAGGTGTTTTAGAAGAGTACTTACAGGCTGGAATAAAATCAGGAGTTGTCTTCTAAAGCGGAAGAGCAAAAAAAGAAAAGAAATCGGGTAAACAATTATAAACGCGCCTAAATGCTAGACTCCTAAAAGCATTTCAAAACTGCTTTTATAAAAACCTCCAAACTTGCGTATTGCACATTAACTAATTTCACTGGACAGAATATGAATTTATTTAGTGAAATCCATTAACAGTCAAACGCTTGACACATCCATTTGCATGTGCAATACGCGGTTTTAAACACTTTTTTTAAGCAGTTTCTGTGGAGTTCCGGCATTCTGAGGGACTAAACCGATGTCCTTAAAGTAAGGAAAGAAAACATCAGGTACTCCCAAATCTCAAAGGCATTGTAGTTGATGTAATCGCTCTCCGGAGTCAGTCCTTCCTCCCTTGGCTGTTCGGTAGATGGAGTAGTTTAAGATATCATCCATACAGTATTTTAGTGCTAGTAATTACTTAATATTAATGGACAGAGATAATTCAACAGATCTCTGTGAAACAGATCATTGATTTCTATGGTTTAAAATTAATGTCTATTTTAACCAACTCATATGCTAAAATGTACCATGCTAAGCAGTTGGCCTTCTGTGTAGAATATAGATGAGCTTAGACATCCTCCTAACTCATTTCTAACCTGAATTCTGTATCCCTACTTGTTTATACTTCGAATCATTCGCTGAAGCTTCTGTGAGCTGCAGGATGGGGAATGACCCAAACCCAAAGCTTGTTGGATTGCAAAATGGTGGGAGTTTGGGTTAGAGATGAACAAGCTCATCTCTAGTGGGGAGGGCTGTATGGAGAAGAGGAGTTGGTAATACTGAGAGAAATGGGGATCACTAGTACGAAGTTATATTTTATAATTTCATTATGAGAGCTCTTGGAATCTGTGCATATAATATTTGTGTATATTGTATATAGGTTTCTGCGGATCTTCAAAATTGGCTTGGTTGTTTTTGGCATGGAAGTTTTAGTGCAAGAAATGTTCACATAGGAAATTTTGGACGAAATATTTTTTATTGCAAGGCTAATAACCTTTTTAAACTCAACAACGTTTTTGATCATTTACTGAATTTTAACTTCTAAACTGTAATCTTAAAGAAGAAGTCTCACCAAAATTGTTTAACTTTTGTTTAATTCCCCACTTGGTCACATTCAATTCCATCTTGCCGTTCAGTTTGGTCAGAAATTTTGCCCCCCCCCCCCCCCCAACTGTCTGACCACACTGCTAACAAGGACACAGATTGGTGAGTGTCAGCTTTGGTCACTGACAGTAGAGTCTGTTTTGGAGACCAGCACTGCCGAACACCACGGATCACACAGCCTGAAGACTGAAGGTTGTGTGATTTAGTTACGGCTGCTTTTTAACATGCCACTCCCTGGCAGATGTATTACACAGCCTCGCAGTCCTGAATCATTGTTTTTATTACGCATGAACAAGTAGTGTCTTTGGGCTGTGTGATGGAGCTGCTAGTGTCCTATACATTTACTAGCAATCTGCATCTCTATCACACAGCCCTACAGTACTGAATGGATATTCATATTATTATGAGAACAGCCAGCTTTGTAAGGGACAGGTGCTGAGTGTACCTCCAACTTTAGGCATGCCCATAAATTGGGCTTCAGACTGGGGTGACGCTGCAGCCAGCATTCTCATAAATAAAGAGGTGCTTTAATCTGAAACGGGGGCCACTGTAATAGCGTGCACTTGGCAAGAACTCATTTTACAAATGAGTTCTTGGACTAGGAGGGAGAAAGACCATATTTGCTATTGCACATACTAAGTCACAACAGTGAACATTCACTGTACACAAAGCTGCTTTAGTCTGGCCATAATGTCTTTGTAGGTGGCTTGCATGTTTCTGATTCCAGCAAGGGATTCAGACAAAAAGGTAAATTTAAAAATTGTCAGAGCCAGGTGGAGAATTATCAGATAAACAGTGAATACCTCCTATCAGAAGCGGCCTCTGTTAGGAGGCGCCACCAGGGCCGCTGATAGGGCAGTACAGCCAGCCCTGGTGTACGGGGCCCGGCCCTATCAGCTGCATAGAGGGGCCCGGCCAGCATTACAGCTCATTGCTGCATTAAATAAAAAACAAAAAAATAAAGCTTGGTAAACTTCTCCCCCGCTCCTACTTGTGTTATGGAGCGGGGTTATACCATTTTCCTGGGCTCCGTCAGGTCAACAGAGGGGCCCAGGTGCGCACAGAGAAGGGACTATTTCTTCATTTTCGGGAGCGGATGTATATGCAGCTGTTCACTACTCACTGAATTAGTTCCGGCCGGCGGAGTGATACCATGATTCCGTTCTCAGGTGCCGAGAGAGATGCAAGGAGGCTGACATGAAGAAGAGCCTGGCTGCAGTGGACACAGTGAGTAAAGAATAAAGCATAGAATCCTCACTGTGTCCTTAGAATAGAACTCAGCAGGTTATCATTAGCATTACAATAGTCTTCACAGGCAGCACAGTTATGTAAGTAGGGGCTCTATCCTGGCTCTCTCATGGCTGCTGACTTTGTTATGGCTGTGCTGTGTTACAGTCCGTTATATACAGTACAGCCATAAGTTAACAAAGTCAGCAAACAGCCATGTCACATACAGCCATGATAGAGCCCCTGCTTACTGTGCTGCCTGTGATGATGATTGTAATGCTACTTCAGTTGGGGGGAGCAGTAAACGTGTGCAGTGGAGCTGCATTTTACCCCCATCACTGCAGCAATGATCAGATATATAATTCTTTAGCCCCAGTGATTCGGCAGAAAGTAAAAAAGAGGACCTGTCATGGCTCTGCTATCACGAGGGATGTTATTAATTTCTTGTGAAAGCAAACAAAAACAAAAACAAATGAAACCTACAATGTAATTTTATTAACAAAATGCTTACGCGCAATTTGCGAACGCACATGTTGGCCCCTGCACGCATGTGTAAACGGCAACAAACCTGCCTTTTGTTTTATAACGGGGTTAGGGGTGGGGTCAAGGGTGTGGTCGAAGGGGGCCCCGTCAGGTAGGCTGTACGGGGCCCCATCATTTCTAACAGCGGCCCTGGGCGCCACTGTATTCATAATACAATAGACAGCAGATCAGGGTGTTCTGGCGGGGGGTCGTCATCCTGTCAGAACACAAGAGCTCAGCGGGGGAGATTGCTGAACTAACCTTGCATGGTTCGTACAGCGGCTCAAACCAGAGCTGCCCGTTTTTTTTTTTTCAATGCAACTTGCTGGATTTCACAAAATAAGCTTTAGTGCGTACCCGGCTTAACTGACAAAAACAATCCACCTTCATTGCTTCACAAGAGTACCAAGTCCTCTGGTAGTCCTAAAGGTCCATACACACGATCAGAAAATCGTACAAAAAAAAACCCGCTTTTGAAGTGATCGTATGATAATCTGATTGTTGGTACACCGCTTTTCTGAAGGGGCAAGCGCGAAAAATTTTCTTGTACGATACCAGATCGTACAATTTTTGCTTTTTAATCAGTACAGTTTGTGAAAATACAATACATTACATCACTTCTAAATTTTTATTCTTGTCTGTTTAGTAACCTCTTTAATTTCAATGTAGAGACTAGCATGCAAAAAAAGTGAACAATCATTTGTCTCATTGTTCCGATAATCTCATGATGTGTACTAGGCTTTATGAGTACAGTAGGAGAAAACTGCAAAAACATCATGGCAGCCTGTGTATCCTTTACCATAATGCTCTGCTTCTGTGAAAAGAAAACTGATTTGGCTGTACTATGGCATGCTGAGCTTAAAATGCCAGCCAAGAAACAAGCGGTCAGCTTTTTATTATATTGCTGCAAAGAGAGAAAAATAAATCTTATTATGAGATTTGGCATTCAAAAGTATTTTTGCATTGGCAGCCATGACCATATAGCAAAACCTGAACATGGCAGACACACAATCGGTTTGTTAGCAACAAGGAGCTCATGGGTGGGGCAGTTCATAGTCAATGAATAGTAAAAAGATTCCTCAGAGAGCCAGCATAGACAAGCAAACTATAAACTGCTTCTAAGGATTAGGAACAAAGGTCCATAGAGCTCCTGAGGAAGTCTAAGTCTTGGCATCTGTAGTTTCCTCAGAGCTGAAGCCTGTTGTGGAAGAAAGAATATTATTCCTTGGATTACCCAGCCAAGTATCAGCATACACTCTGATTGCCAAGCCTAAGGAAGAAAGGGTACAATTAGTTCAATTAGTAAATTGCTGTGTAATTTATAGCCATGGAGATCATCAGTGCCAGCTACTTTTCATTACACAAAGTCACAGCTAATTGGCTTTGTCACTTTCCTTGTTAACACATAAAAGACCACTAAACCTAAAGTACAACCCTGAAGCATTCCTTAAATGAGGTGCTAATCACACACACAAATGTGTAGCTTCACGGAGTGTGACGATTTACACTGGAGTCATTTTTGTTAGACGGCCATATGGATAGTTATCATTCTCCTTAATCGACTTTGATTGGCAAATCGGAAATAAATGGTAACAATGAAGATGATAAATACCGTGTTGGTCAGTGTGGGAGTTTGAAATGACTATATGCCTCCCTTATGTAGAAATCTACTTTTAGTAACTTTTCTCATAACATCTGAGCTGCAAACCACTATCCTCTTTTGCAAACGTCATGGTGAACTTCTGTGATAAGCAAGAGAAAACCAGAGAAAATTCCCAGCTTAACTCAAAAACCAGTCTACTTGCCAACCAAATTAACCTGTCTAACAGTATGCGTTAAAAACAGGGGTTTAGTTGGCACACGTTTGCAATCGCATGTGTAAGCTGCAAGGCCTCTTCACGGCAAATCATTAGTAAGACCTCATCTGGAATATGCAGTTCAGTTTTGGGCACCAGTTCTCAAAAAGGATATCGGAGAACTGGAGAAAGTGCAGAGAAGGGTAACCAAACTGATAAGAGGCATGGAGGAGCTCAGCTATGAGGAAAGATTAGAGGAACTGAATTTATTCACTCTTGAGAAGAGGAGAATAAGGGGGGATATGATCAACATGTACAAATATATAAGGGGTCCATACAGTGGACTTGGTGTTGAGTTATTTACTTTACGGTCAACACTGAGGACAAGGGGGCACTCTTTACGTCTAGAGGAAAAGAGATTTCACCTCCAAATACGGAAAGGTTTCTTCACAGTAAGAGCTGTGGAAATGTGGAACAGACTCCCTGCAGAGGTGGTTCTGGCCAGCTCAGTAGATTGCTTTAAGAAAGGCCTGGATACTTTCCTAAATGTACATAAATTAATTGAGTACTAAGATTTGTAGGTAAAGTTGATCCAGGGTAAATCCGATTGCCTCTCGGGGGATCAGGAAGGAATTCCCCTGCTGTAGCAAATTGGATCATGCTCTGCTGGGGTTATTTGCCTTCCTCTGGATCAACTGTGGGTATGGAGTTGGGTGTATGGGATTGTACTGTGTTTTTTATTTTGTTTGTTTATTTTTTGTGGTTGAACTGGATGGACTTGTGCCTTTTTTTCAACCTGACTAACTATGTAACTATGTAACGGCACCCTGTATTACCTGCAGTTCTAACCCTTGTAAATTTATGAGAGTCTCCAACAGTGGGATCACATGCATTCTAATGGATAGATGGGGGGCAGGTGGGCCTGGAAGGTAGTCCAGTCCTCCCTAAAGGCACAGAGACACTCTGGACACCCAGCCCTTAGTACAGTAACAGCAAAAGTGCCCAGTGTATCCCCTTACCAATATTACATCAGTAACAAACAAATGACTTATGACTAAGGCCTTATAGGCTGAAACGTGTCAACCATTCCTATTTGTGTTTGTCCACTGTGGCTTGTTAATAAACACTACTAATTTTTAAGAGCAACGACTGTGTGCTGATCATCTTTTCTTCATTACTCTACTCAGCCAGCGACTGTGGATCGAGCACCCGGGAACCTTGCTTTCTATGTGATGTATGGGTAGCAGCACTGACTTTTTTGTTTATATAACAAACAAATGGCCCCTGCCCCATCTCTAACTGGCCTTCACAACAAAGAGTGCATGGAAGGGCAACACATACAAGACAAAAGCAGAGAAAATTCTTAGCTCAACTCCCCAACCAGTCTGCTTATCAAACAAATTTGGTTGATTTTTTTTTTATTTAGAAAAAAATTCATACAAATTAACCTGTCTAACAGTATTAGCCAGATTCAGGTACGGCGGCGCATCCTTCAGGCGGTGTATCCTATTTACGCTACGCTGCAGTAAGTCGGAGAGGCAAGTGCTGTATTCACAAAGCACTTGCCTCCCAAGTTATGGCGGCGTAGCGTAAATGGGGCCGGCGTAAGCGCGCCTAATTCAAATGAGGATGAGGGGGCGTGTTTTATGTAAATGGGTGGTGACCCGACGTGATTGACGTTTTTTACGAACGGCGCATGCGCCGTCCGTGTACATATCCCAGTGTGCATTGCTCCAAGGTACGCCGCAAGGACGTATTGGTTTCGACGTGAGCGTAAATTTACGTCCAACCCCATTCACGGACGACTTACGCAAACAACGTAAAATTTTCAAATTTCGAGGCGGGAACGACGGCCATACTTAACATTGGCTACGCCACCTAGGGGGCAGCTTTATCTTTACGCCGGGAATCGCCTTACGTAAACGGCGTATCTTTACTGCGACGGGCAAGCGTATTTTCGTGAATCGGCGTATCTAGTCATTTACATATTCTACGCCGAACTCAACGGAAGCGCCATCTAGCGGCCAGCCTAAATATTGCACCCTAAGATACAACGGCGTAGGAGACTTGCGCCGCTCGTATCTTGGCCTAATTTAACCGTATCTGGTTTCCAGAATACGCTTAAATTTAGGGCGGCGTAGATTCAGAGTTACGTCGGCGTATCTACTGATACGCCGGCGTAAAGCTACCTGAATCTGGCTATTTGTGTTTAAAAACAGGGGTTTAGTTGGCACACATTTGCAAATGCATTCGTAAGCTGCAGGGCCCTTTCACGGCACCCTGTATTACATGCAGTCATAACCCTTGAAAATTTATGAGCGTCTCCAACAGTGGGAGCACATGCATTCTAATGGATAAAGGCCAGATGGGCCTGGAGGTAGCCCAGTCCAACTTAAAGAACTTCTGTGATAAGCAAATATTATCTAAAAAACAAGAGCCATCTGTATTCTTCCTTTTTAAAAGCAAGATCAAATATAACCCCAGAATAGGATATTCTTGAAACCCAGTGCAAAAGTAGCAAGACCAGTATACAACCCTTAGAGGTAAAAGGACAAGGGGTGATTAGTAGTAAATCTCAAGGCAATGTTCATAAAATATAAGTCCATATAATATAATGAATCCAATAGAGGGAATAAACGGTTGCAGTGTCAGCAGTCTCTCCTTCAAACCAGTTCTGGAGTTCTCCTGCCAATATTCATGTAAAAACAGAAAACGTTGAGGGGGAGAGAGAGCGCCACTGTCTAAGCATTAGGAAAATGTATAAAAAAACAGAATGAGTATTGTACTCGCGTACACATGGATAAAAGTCAGATTATCGATATGTACAGTGGAGACATCAACGGATGGTAGCTACTTAAGAATACTCTGAATATAAAAGATAAGAAAAAGGAGAGAGGGGAAACGCATGACTCTCAGTATAGTATTAATAAAGGCAATATACAAAAACGGGCGGACTGACCATTCTCGCACTCGGGCACTGCCCATGCCACTAGGCGGCCCCATCAGGGTTGTCGGCCTCAGTAAAACCAGGGACAGTATGTAAAAATCTGTGTTTAAAAAATAAATAAAAAAAAAAGATTATAGCAGCCCCACCTCTCCAGTACCTTTTCAGTGTGTGTGTGTGTGTGTGTATACTGTGTATGTATACTGTATGTGTATGTGTGTATACTGTGTGGCCCCATAATCTCATGTTGCCTGGGGGCCCCATAATCTCATGTTGCCTGGGGGCCCCATAATCTCCTATTGCCCGGGGGCCCCATAATCTCCTTTTTGCCCGGGGGCCCCATGAGTTGTCAGTCCACCCCTGTACAAAAGGTAAGAGATGCACTCATGTGAAGGTAGTGTAACACGAGCATTACTCAATGTCCCCAGCAGGTGGCGTCCCTCTGATTGTCCCCAATGGAGATGTATAGAGGGTGGATAGGGAGCTGCTCCTGGTGGATGGTCTCATCAGTGGATGTAAAAATACGGTGGCAAAGGGAAAGTGCGCTGCTCTAAGTGTAGTAGTATTTTATGAAATAAAAAAGTAAATGATAAAAATGCACTCACATATAATAAGTAAAGCAACCGGAAATATACCAATAACTTCCAGTCGGAGCTCTAATCCTACACACGAGTGGGTTTTTCCTGGTTCTCATCTTATGAGAAACTATAGTGCTTCTTGGCATACTTGCCCAGCTATGACCATGCTGGACTGACTATTATTATTATTTAGGTACTTATATAGCGCCATCAATTTACGCAGCGCTTTACATATACATTGTACATTCCCATCGGTCCCTACCCTCAAGGAGCTTACAATCTAAGGTCCCTAACTCGCATTCATATACTAGGTCCAATTTTAGACGGAAGCCAATTAACCTACCAGCATGTCTGGAGTGTGGGAGGAAACTGGAGTACCCGGAGGAAACCCACGCAGGCACAGGGAGAACATGCAAACTCCAGGCAGCAACCCTTTTTGCTGCTAGGCGAGAGTGCTACTCACTACACCACAGTGCCGCCCTATCAATTGGAACTTATAATCTAATGCCCCCGGCTGGAAGTGTTTAGTATATTTCCTGTTGCTTTACTTACAAAGGGGGTTTAAATCCTTTGTGGCTGTTGAGAAAATATTTTATTCAAAGTTTTGTGGCCAGTGTTCAGGTTTAGGGATCCATTCACGTGCCTGGAATAATTGCCACCCTTCGTGGTCAAGCAAACTAGCCACAATCAAAATGACCTCCCTACTAAGATACTTTACCTGTTTCAGGTCTTGCCCCACCTTGATTTCTTCCCATGCTATAAAAATCCTACAGCAAGTTCTGCAAAAATGTTGAAGCACTTGCAGAGTGCTAGAGCGGGTGGGAGCTTCTACATGCAATGTCACAGGAGGACCGCCAGGAAGCTCCCACCTGCCTGCCATTTTGCCCCAGCACCAGTAAAGCATAAGTTCACTATAAGACCTAAAACTTGATAGTTTGGTTTATTAATGCTAAGTGTGTCCACTGCTAAATCCTTGAAGTCCCTGCTTTGAGATCTTGCAGCAGTAATGGCTCACTGGCTATAGCAAGTTGTTTGTCCTGTGCAATTTGAACCCAGGGTTCCAGAGAAGTAAAATGGCTAAGGAACATCATGAAGAAATAAGAATTACAGTGGAACCTTGGTCTACGAGTAGCACGGTTAACAAGCGTTTTGAAAGACGAGCAACCTTTTTTTTTTTAAATCCTGACTCTGTTTGCGAGTGTCGAGCAAAACCAGCAGAATTCAAGCTAATAGTGTGTGCAGTACCGCATTTGGCCAGAGGTGTGGGGGCGTTGGTGACACTTGGAACGGTTCGGAGCCATTTGGAAATACTCTGAATCGCTTGTAAATACTCGGTTTCCGAGTATTTCCGAGGCTCTCCAATGCCCCCCCCCACCCCTGGCCACATGCGGTATTGCATGCCATAGAAGTCGATGTGGAATGAATTATACTTGTTTCCATTGACTTCTATGGGGAAGCTTTCTTTGATACGTAAAGTGCTTTGGATTACAAGCATTCTCCTGGAAAGGATTCATTTTTAGGTTCATTTAAGCTAGTGCATTGTTGGTTCACTTACCTTTTCCTTTGATTTCCCTTCTAAATGTTTTTTTTTCTTTGTCTGAATTTCTCACTTCCTGTTCCTCCTCAGTAAGCTTGCCCCCATCATCCGAGCCGTTCTGGAAAATAAAAAACAAACCTTTACAACCCCTTTATCTCTTGCGTGTGGGCGGGTGAGTTTTAGCACTGCCGGGCACGAGCCTTCTGCATGGGTTGGTTTTGTCACAATCCTGGTGTTCAGTTTTAATCTAATAGGAGGCAAGAACAATTTAGGTGGGTGTACATCTCAATAGCCCAGATTCAGGTACGAGCGCGCACTGATACGGCGGCGCAGCGTATCGTTTTTACGCTACGCCTCCGTAAATTACTTGAGCTACGCTTCATTCACAAAGCATTTGCTCCGTAATTTGCGGCGGCGTATCGTAAAAGGGGCCGGCGTAAGCGCCCGTAATTTAAATGATCCCGTAGGGGGCGTGGATCATTTAAATTAGGCACGTTTCCGCGCCGAACGTACTGCGCATGCTCCGTCGGGAAAATTCCCCGACGTGCATTGCGGTAAATGACGTCGCAAGGACGTCATTTGCTTCGACATGAACGTAAATGGCGTCCAGCACCATTCGACGATGCACTTACGCAAACAACGTAAATTTCGAAAATCGCGACGCGGGAACGACGTCCATACTTACCATTGGCTGCGCCTCCTAATAGCAGGAGCAGCCTTACGACGAAAGCGACGAACGCAAACGACGTAAAACACGACCGCCGGGCGTGCGTACGTTTGTGAATCGGCGTGAGTATGCAATTTGCATACTCTACGCTGACAACTACGGGAACGCCACCTAGCGGCCAGCGTCAGAATGCACCCTAAGATACGACGGCATAAGAGCTTATGCCAGTCGTATCTTAGGCTACAGTCGGCGTATCGAGCTTTCTGAATACAGAAAGTTGATACGCCGGCGCTACTTAGCAATTACGCTGCGTATCTATGGATACGCAGGCGTAATTGCTTGCTGAATCTACCCCATTGTGTTTATCACTAGTGTTCAGTAGTCCAAAGAGCAGGTGGGAGGCATCCACAGATTTGCACGCTGTTAAAATGTTGTCGCTCTTTTTATGCTGTGAAGCCAATAATGACATATTTGACAAACTTTTTAGTAGGAAAATATTCCAGTATGAATTTTTTTGCGATTTAGATGAAGTAGTCCCTTATGCACGCTAGAGAATAATAGAATATTTATCCATCTTGCCCTTGATGTCTGCTATGCTGACAGTAAACAATTGTTTGTGGTGTGTATTTCCATGTAACATCTTGTGGATCATGAAATGAAGTGCGCAAGGCTCTGCAAATAACTGTGAAACTAATGAGTGCTGGAGAGCATTGAGCTCCAGGACACTAATGACTGAGAGTGGCACTGTTCCTGAAGCTCAGCGGGGTTACATCTTGATGAGAGAGCAAGCCATTGGCGTCCTCCCTATCGAAAGACCTCACAGGAGAGCCTGCGATGTAGCTCCGCTCATTTACATTAGTGCATATCGATCTCTGGCTGGCCTGTGTGTGATCAATCACGGAGAAGGTAATTGTACGCTCACACTGTTCGGCAATACAGGCCTACTCCGTGTTCTTTTACTTACTCTGTACAGGGAAGATTGAATTGGGATTTCCCCTAGCTGTGGTTGGTCTGCCCACACAGTCGTTTACATTTCAGGTTTGCAGCATTCCTCCCGCTGCTTGTTGGCACTATGTGGAAAATGAGCCAGTCACCAGCTGGATTTTGTGACTAATATTTACTTGTATAAAATTACAGACCAGCCAATGTAATAAAAACTTAAGTGGACAGCTTGTGACATGCATTTGGAGCCTAGTAGCCCTATGGGGCTTACAATAACATAGAAGAGGTTGCTGGAATAGCCGTTGTTGCCATCCAGTTGTTGCTATTTGCCACATTTATTGTACATAGAATGCCGAACTGTTCACATTGGCCCCTGTTCCAGAAAGGAGTACGATTTAGAGGTAAATATGTCTTTATTGTTTTTCAACAGCGAAATACAACACATATAATCATCAAATGTCTACAGCATAGGAAGGAACATATCAATACATACTGTCTGAAACACTGCACAACGGAAGCTCAACATGAGTCCAACGAATTCGCCCCCTATGTCGGGTGGCTAATAGTGTGTGATACGGAGAAGCAAGGAGGACTGAGGAGATCTAAAGCAGTAGAACTACAGTTGATCATTAGAAAAGAGAGAAGGAGAAGAAGTAAGAAAGGAGAGAGGAAAAGGAGGGAAAAGATGGGTGGGGGAGGAGAGAAGAAAGAACCAAGCGGGCCACGACACCCCAGCTGTGCAAAGTACATACGGATCGAACATCAGGGCTGAACTCGAGGTGTCAGTAACGTCTTTAAGGAATCGGAGGTAGAGTAGTCAATCCATAAGACCCACAAGTTCTTAAACTTATCGTAGGTGTCAGTATCTAAGGCTAACATCTCCTCCATTCGCATGATATCTTTAACCAAAGAGACCCACAGGGATAATGGAGGGGTAGAAGTAGTTTTCCAAAATTGGGGAATAAGCTGCCTCGCAGCCGACACAAAAAAACGCAGTAAGGTACCCTTCTGCGAAGCTATGGAGCCAGGTAACATGGACAGCAAAGCTATTTCTGGTGAAGGCGTCAGGGGTCGATCATAGAGCTTATTATATATGGCAAAGACCTGAGACCAAAGCGGCTGAACGGCCGGGCACATCCACCAGATATGGAGGTAGCTACCATCCACTGAGCCGCATCTCCAACACACGGGGCACAGATGGAAATATTTTATGTAAAGAGTGAGGGTCCCTGTACCATCGAGAGAGGAGCTTAAAGTTTTTCTCTTGAGAGTAACAGGAGATAGAGGATTTGTGGGTGAAGTAGTACGATTTCTGCCAATCCGTCGTGTGGAGTTCCCTTCCCAGATCCGTGGACCACCTCCTTGTGTAGGAGGGGGGTTGTTCATGTATCAGTGTGTGCAGTAGTGTGTACATAGAGGATAGCACATGTCTTGGCGTCTCTGAGAAAGGAGTACGATTTATGGCATGCCCTTGCTCGGGCAAAGTTCAGTCAACTTCTGCCTACAGTGAATAATTAAATTATGGGCTTGATTTGTCCGGAATCCCCAGAAATAGCGAACAATGGCATATTCCAAGAAAATATATAAGCCCCAAAGGGGCAGGGAGTGGAGTTTTAAGGTGCAACAAATTAAAAAATCATGTATACAAAGAATAGAGAATGTATTAATACATAAACAGTAGAAAACTACTTATACAATTAGGGCAATGAATAGCCCAATGGTCATATTACAAAAGAATGGTTGCCTCTACATGTTTCACCACAAACTTGGCTTCTGGAGCTTTTGTAGGACCTTTATTTTAAAACAATTACCACTAAAACAGAGTAAAAAAAATGTTTTTAATAAAAAAAAAAACAGTACGTCCATTTAAGGAACCCCAAAAAGGTTCCTATTAGCTCTAACATAAGTTACATAGTCAATATCACATATAGATCGTCTGATGAATATATTTTCTCACGCTTTTGAATGGTCACGATTCCAGATACCCACCAAGAGGTCCAATGGGGGACGTCTGTGCCACAAGAGTGAGAGGAAAAAACAATTGCCCTACAGTCACATCTGTAAAATTATACAGATAGAATTGATCATTACTAATGCCACTTAGATCACCAAGGATCCCATTTAATTCAAGCATAAGCCTGACCTGTTATTTCAAGAAGTTTTACAAATCGATTGATCAATATTTAAATCTTTCCCCATATGTGGACTTCATCTACTACCAGCAAACTCCAAGTCTCCAAATCTAACCTATCGTTACAAAAAAAAATTGCAGCGTGTATTTGAGTATTGGGTAGAATCCTGGACCCAGAGTAACCTATGAAAATATGGGAAGAACACCGCAGTATTTACTTCCTAGTGGTTGGTCACATTAAACTGGACCTGTTTAGTAATGCTGAAGATGTTTTACCACTCATGGCAATTGGAATGGGTTTCAGGGACATACCCCAGCATTTATACCCAAATGGGTAACTCCGTCACCTTAATCCAAGCACTATGGTGTCATGAATTACATCAAAAACAAATGGCAATTTCCCTAAATGACAAGAGATGTGAAAATGTCAAAAGTGCTTGACAATATAAATGCAAGAAACTGTCAGAGAAGCAACTGTCCCTAAATAGGGGTAGGAGTCTTGAACACTAAGGGGTGCGTTTAAAAAGCCGTAGTTTAGCTACACCGCACATCTAGAAAGTACACAATATACTTTGCGCTCTGCTTGCTTTGGGAGGAGTCGGAGACGCTGCATGGGTGCAGCTAGAGTATGCATGTCTGCAGGAGGCAGATGTCATTGGTATTAGAGCAGCAAGGCGCTGACAGGAGTAAGCTAGGTATGTGCTTAACTCTAAGAAACTGTTTGTTCTGAGGAACAGCACTTAGGCCTAGGCTACAGGCCTGAAACAGATGGGTGGCAAGAATGAAAGCCAGGAGGCTAAACTGTTGAGTTTGCAAGATACAGTAATGGTGGAACCCCCTGCCAGGGCTGCTGATGTATTTGTGAACTTTTGTGCTTTTAAATAAAAGTGGGCTACCAGGTTTATAAAAACACAGTTCTGGACTGGCGTACTCACTGAAAAACGCACCTACCGCTGGAGTCTGATCACCTCAATCTTACAATATTTTCAACATTACTAAACAAGTCCAGTTGCATGTGACTGACTCCTACTACCTATGCCAGGAGTCAGGACCTGGATAAATGAGAACCTTCAAACAGGATACTAGTGAAAACTTAAGCAGCCTTCTGTCTTTTGGTGACTTTATAGTCCTGCTATAATCTTTAGGAATGCTAATATAGGAAAAACATACACACACGTGAGAGGTGCTTGGATGCCCTAAGTGAGTTGGGTCATCATGTGTATTCCAGCTGGAATCGGAGCCCAATATCTATTGCACCAGTGTCAGCTTTGCTGCAAGGTTGTGTAGTGTTGACACTAGTGTAATCAAAATCTCCCTCACTGATGTACCCAGGTTGTCATTGTTTTAGAAACAAAGTATCAAAATAAATATGGAACCGTGGTTCAATGATAAAACAGCGCTAAAAAATGTGTAGCCCCAGATAGGAGCTTAAATGTAAAAACCGAGGTGGTGTGCTAGGTGATCAAGAAACAAGGCGTGAGTGCACACTGTACCCTATTTAAAGATTCACCAAAGTTGTGATAATATTCCCATCTGGGATGCAGGCTTACCACAGCCTGTAAGAGGACTGGCTTGTTAATGTCAATCCTCTCAGGCACAACCTCCTCTTGTTTTCAGAATCTGCCACAGGTCATTCCATTGGGGGCACATATAGGCAAAAGAAAATACTCAATAGTGAAGTAAGACTAAAAAAATATCCCACACAATGCCAAGGAGACAGAGCCCCCTTAAGAAAATGCCCGTACAGAAAAACCAAAGTAAATGAACAAATAAGCAAGCCTGTAATGTTCTGCTGTCACCACCGTCCACGAGCACCAGGGGCCGCACGAGTGTTGGTATCGCTGGTAACCGATAGTCAGCTTGTGGAGCGCAGAAAGACTTCCTGTGTTGCGCCGATGTAGCCACGCCCTGACGCGTTTTGTCACTTCCGACTTCGACTGAGGGCGTGACGCCCATAGTCGAAGTCGGAAGTGACGAAACGCGTCAGAGCGTGGCTACATCCGCGCAACACAGGAAGTCTTTCTGCGCTCCACAAGCTGACCATCGGTTACCAGCGATACCAGCGATACAAACACTCGTGCGGCCCCTGGTGCTCGTGGACGGTGGTGACAGCAGAACATTACAGGCTTACTTATTTGTTCATTTACTTTGGTTTTTCTGTACGGGCATTTTCTTAAGGGGGCTCTGTCTCCTTGGCATTGTGTGGGATTATTTTTTACTCTTGCTTCACTATTGAGTATTTTCTTTTGCCTATATGTGCCCCCAATGGAATGACCTGTGGCAGATTCTGAAAACAAGAGGAGGTTGTGCCTGAGAGGATTGACATTAACAAGCCAGTCTTCTTACAGGCTGTGGTAAGCCTGCATCCCAGATCGGAATATTATCACAACTTTGGTGAATCTTTAAATAGGGTACAGTGTGCACTCACGCCTTGTTTCTTGATCACCTAGCACACCACCTCTGTTTTTACATTTAAGCTCCTATCTGGGGCTACACATTTTTTAGCGCTGTTTTATCATTGAACCACGGTTCCATATTTATTTTGATACTTTGTTTTTATAGCTTTATTGGGTTTCACCCATTTTAAAATAGCAGCTTTTTGGATCTTTTAGCAATTTTAACCACTATTGATAAATCCAACACATATCCTTCACTTCTCTTTCTTCACTTGGGATCAGTTAATTTATTGTCCGCTGGCGCCGGAAGTGTATTTTTAGTCCCCTTTCTGTCCAGTTTATGCACCTTTATTTTTATTTTGTCATTGTTTTAGGCCAATTTCACACAGGTGGACTGATCGAGTTCACCTGTCAGTTTTATAGGCGGACAGTCCAGTCTCCTCTATGGAGTCGCGGGTGTCAATGGACAGGTGTGCGGTGACACCCACCAACATCCTATCCTATCTGCTAAAAACGTTCTGCATCTGTCTGGTGGATCATATTGAATGGCAGTCAGGTGTAAATAGACAAGTGGTAAATTTTTCATCTGAACGCCCATAGAGGAGAGTGGGCTCAGCTTCGTCTGTGTCCGCTCTGCATAAACAGAGCGAACACAGAGCAGCCTTCCGCTGGTTCAGCGGGGATCAGTGGACAGATTCCCCGCTAAGCAGATGGACTCCAACGGAGCCCACCCCTTGTGGAAAGAGCCTTAGTTCAGTAGATAGATGAATGAAGGTATGATGAAGAGGTATTGTTTGTCCTCTGAAACTTGTTGCCTATTTATTTGTATTAATAAAAATGAGTCTTGATTAGAGTAGGACCTTGCACGTGTCAGTCAGTAATTCAGAATACAGTTAGATACAAATATGTCTGTGTGTGTGTATAGAAACCATGTCTCCCAACCTAGTGATCCTACCCCAGGGCAGAAATATAGGAGCTACCATTGGTGATCTTTAAGGTATTCAATCTGGGTCTATAATTCTTGTCCTTGCTTTGCCACTCGGTGACTTACAACAACAAATATACCTGGTAATGTCACAACCCAAAAGCTTGTAGTGTCAAAAACTGTTGGCAATGGCAGTGTTAAAGTGTAATTAAATGCAAACATTTCATTTTTCATTTTGGATAGGAGTTGAGAGGGATTCGAACACCATTTTTCATTGCTGTCTTTGCCCCCATTGGGGAGCTTCACCCTCTCTATTTGTCCTGTTTACCATTTTCATCAAAAGTAGAAGAAATTTAAAAATTTTAGGTTGATACTGGAACAGTAATAGAGTGGAAATCTTCCAATGGGGACGCCAGTCCTGGTGACCTAGGAGCTACCCCAGGATTGCCTCTGAAGGCATTTCTCTTACTTCCTGTATTGACTATGGGGCAGAAATTTCCCCTGTGGGACACACATGCAAAAAAAAAACTTCTCTTACGCTGTCAAAAATGAAAAAAAAAATTTAGTCATGCTTTTTTTTTATTCTGATCGTTTCCCTTTAAGGGATCTACTGACAGCTACATTCCCAGGAACAAGGTTTTTATGTTCTTCTATCGTTGTATCTTATTTAAGGTTTACAACACCAGGATTCGTGCCGAGTCTGTCATCACTCAGCCGATCAGCAAGGTTCAAGCGGAGATGAGGAAGCAGATTCTGGTTTCTGGTCCTGCAGGTAAAACATTTGCAAAGGAATTCTCTATAAGTTTGCAGCAGTGAAATGTGTATTTGATGTGTTTTTTGTAGTAAGTTCTCCCCTATGCACTGTAATCCTGTATTTGTAATAGATACTGACTGCATCGCATGTGTATTCTTGGCTGCTGTAAACTTCTGATGTGTTCCAGTATAATTTTATTACAGGTCCTTCACCCTCCAGATTTTATAAGCCTTTTGTATCAGTCGCTGATCATTATTAGGTGTAAGCTATAACCAGCAAGGCCCCGACAGAGCATGCATTCTGTTATGTTTTGTTTGGTCAAGTACTTATACTATTACTATAGTGGGCTTTGGAATATGATGGCACTGTATTAAAATGGAACTCCATGCACAATAAAATCTAGGATATCTGGCACAAAAATAGTTTTCGCTGCATCAATAATTGCTCCTGCACATCATATTTAATTAATGCACATCATAATAATAAATGCAACCTTTTGGGTTAGCAATGTCCCCATCTGGATGGTAGTTCCCCAGTCACTGCTGCTTGCTTCCTTTGAGCAGGGTGACTGGTGTCCTCACTGCCAGCCTGACATTATGGGGCAGAGACCAGAGGTGGAAGCTGGTGCAGCGCATGCAAGCTATGCCTGCCTTAAATAACTCTTCCTATTCTGCTGCATATCTCTCTGCCCACATTTGTACCTATGGGTCCCTCATCCAGGCTCCAGCAGCTGAAGAATCTTAACTAGGGTAATATAGATTGCTTGTCCTCCTGCTCAGCCCATCACCCCCCCCCCCCTGCCTTTAACCACACTACAATGTTAAATAGCCACTAAGTTCGTCATGGTAGCTCCCTGGGTCACCGTATGGTTGCAAGAGTTGGCTTTGGCTCTTCTGGGGATATGTGCGGTGCAACTGCTGGGCATTCACTTCATATCTAATCTCCCATTTAAAATTATGCAATGGATATTTTGCCACTATGATCTGGCTGCTGTTTGTGCAGCAAACCTGTAAACACTCTTCTTTATGCAGCTTTCATCACACGTTTTCCTTAGAATACCAACTCTCTGATTAGATCAGATGACTTGGTATACATACTGCTTGGTTACTTTTTCCTCCGGTGCCCGCACAGGAGCTCACGCATTTATGATATTATGAATATTAAGAACAATTTGGGTATTTCTGGCTCTTTTTGTGGTCGATTTTTATATATATATATATATATATATATATATATATATATATATGTATGTATGTATGTATGTATGCATGCATGCATGCATGCATGCATGCATGCATGCATACATGTTTAACTACATTTTGTATATATGTATGTATTTTTAATTTCCTATGTACAATAAAATATGTGATTTTTCCCTTTAAAAATTTGTTGGTCCAAATTGCCTTCAAAGTCCGAACAAGGTTCTCCCTCTTTAGTTTAAACGTTGGTATGTGGATGTGGCTTAGGAGTGACAATAATATTTATGCTTAATGTTTAATAGCCATAGCAGCCTTTATTAACAAACTGTACTGTGTTAATAACCTTGGAGTCACAAGGTCCTAGTGGGCATCAAAGAAAAGAGTACCCGCATCCAACATAAATGGGCTTCAAGCTGTGATAACCACTGACTCGGTGACAACAAATACAGATACAACCATACCAACTACTGAGAGCATTACCTCAGATGGGTTCCTAAACTGTGCATTTGTGTCCTAAACTAACACTAACCTAAGGACTTTGTACTCGGCTAGCCACCATGATTCCAACACACCAACCCAAAATTACCCAACAAAAGAACAAGCCAAAGTAGAGGGAACAAAAAGGAGGTAGGGTGCCAAGTTTTCCATAACTCTGCTTCCTTCTGACTGAGGCTGTCCTGGGACCCCTTGACTGACCACCCCTCGCAGCTCCACCCAGGGCCCCCATCAGGAACTATGGGGCCCCTTACACCGCTTCAGGCATGGGCCTCCTGGAGCAGAGAACCGGGGGGGGGGTGCTGCCACCTCAAATTAAGAAGTGGGAGGACTGCTGCGAATTGAGAATATATATAAAAAGGTGGGGTAGCCATCCTGGGGACCTCCTGGGCCCTTTAATAAAAAAAAAAAAAATATATATATATATATATATATATATATATATATATATATATTATAAAATTTAAGACATTTTTTTTATAAAAAAAAAAGGGGGTGCCATCCAGGGCCCTGGGGACCTTTTGGGCCCCTTACAAAAAAAAGGTGGGGTTGACATCTGGGCCCTTGGGGACCTCCAGGCCCCTTACAGGTGTACTGTCTGTACCCCCCTGATGGCGGCCCTGGCTCCACCCATTCCTGCTTAGCCCACCAATCGCGTAACTTTTCGCAACTATATTTTCTTTTTACTCAGAAAAAAAGCTTCTAGACCCAAGTCCCTTTTAACCCCTGCCATGCAAGTCCTCTGTCCATGTTTGCAGCTGAAGGATCTTTTTATCCCCTGTGATGATATCACAGACCATATAAAAAGGACAAAACAAAAAGTTTGTGTAACATAACCCCCCCCCCCCCCCGAAAAAAATAAATAAATTATATACAGTTGTTCATTCATTGACTTCCAATGGTCCTGTGTATGTAGTCTGTAGCAGTTCGGAGATAAAATGCCTGTGGTACATTTCCCGGTTGATCTATCTTGCAGGCTCTCTTGTATCTCCCATGTGCTAAATTTCTACATGTATATTTTACTACTATTTTATTATTTGCACCAAATGTATTCCTCTTGCGTCTCCTGATAGTGTCCACAGTGTGACCACATAATATGACTTTCTCTACAGGGAAAATGTTCTGCCTCTACCCCGAGGAGGTCACCCAAACCGAAATGAAAACCCTCCTGACTCCGAAGGTCCAGGAGTCTAACTTGACATCCATGGTTCTGTTTCTGAAGAGGATGGACATTGCCGGTCTGGGCCACTGTGAATTTATTAACGGGCCAGGTATATTTTATTTAAACCAATTAAAACACTGTAATATATTTTCAAATGTTTTAGATGATACTTGCCCACTGGGGACTTGTACACCCTTCCTAACCAGGCCAAGAGCTTTTCTCACATTTCGAATGATGATTAATCATGCAATACTTTACCCATATAAAAATGTTGTCCCTTTTTCACACAAATATAGCTTTCTTTTGGTGGTATTTATTCACCACTGGGTATTTCATTGTTTGTGCTATACATGAAAAAAGACAGAAAATTTGGTAAAAAATAAATGCATTTTTCTTCGTTTTGTATAACAAAAAAAACATTTTTCTTTATAAATACTGCTACATATCTTTGGTAAAAATAACCAATATAAGTGTATAATATTTAGTCTTTGTGAAAGTTATAGAGTCTACAAGCTATGGTGCCAATCACTGAAAATGTATCACACCTGAAGTACTGGTGAGACACAAGCCAGGAAAGTACAAATATATCCCCCAAATGATCCCTTTTTGGAAAGTAGACATACCATGGTATTTAGTAAGAGGCATGGTGAGTTTTTGTTAACCTGTTAACCACTTCCATACTGGGCACTTACGCCCCTTCCTGCCCAAGCCAATTTTCAGCTTTCAGCACTGTCGCACTTTGAATGACAATTGCGCGGTCGTGCTACACTGTACCCAAACAATTTTTTTATCATTTTGTTCCCACAAATAGAGCTTTCTTTTGGTGGTATTTGATAACCTCTGCGGTTTTTATTTTTTGCGCTATAAACAAAAGAAGAGTGACAATTTAAAAAAAAAACACAATTTTTTACTTTTTTATTTAATAAATATCACAATTTTTTTTAAAAAAAACGTTTTTTTTCCTCAGTTTAGGCCGATATGTATTCTTCTACATATTTTTGGTAAAAAAAATCGCAATGATCATATATTGATTGGTTTGCACAAAAGTTATAGCGTTTACAAAATAGCTGATAGATTTATGGCATTTTTATTTTATTTTTTTTACTAGTATTGGCGGCGATTTGCGACTTTTTTTTACTGTCACCGTGACATTGCGGCGAACACATCGGACACTTTTGACACGTTTTTGGCGCCATTCACATTTATACAGCGATTAATGCGATAAATATGCACTAATTACTGTATAAATGTGACTGGCATTCAAGGGGTTAACACTAGGGGGTGAGGGAGGGGTTAATATGTATACCTAAATTGTGTTCTAACTGTGGGGGAAGGGGGGTGACTGGGGGAGGTGACCGATCTATGTCCCTATGTACAAGGGACACAGATCGGTCTCCTCTCTCCCCTGACAGGACGTGGAGCTCTGTGTTTACACACACAGCTCCACGTCTTGTCCCTGTAGCCGCCGATTCCGAGTGCCTGGCGGACATCGCGACCGCCAGGCACGCGCATCGGCATCTCGGGGACGCGCCGGGCGCGCGCGCGCGGCCGCCTGCGCGCGCGCGCCCCCCAGTGGCCGCAAGAATACAGGACGTCATATGACGTCCTGTTGAATTTTCAGAGTAACCGTGGAGCCGTCATTTGACGATGGCCCGGTACTCTAGTGGTTAATATGACCATTTCGTGAAAAAAAAATCGTAATTTTCCCCCACAATTCTTTGCAAAATTAAGATATTTTTTTTTTTTTCACAAAATGGTCATGGTAACAGGTTATTTGTCACGTAGCTTCAGGTAGAGCCTGACGAGCAGAGCAAGGCATCTCGTACAGCCCCGGTTCAGACCACTGAGGTTGCAACAGTGACCGCAAGAGCACGGGGAGGTAAGAGTGCCTGCAATGTTCTCCGAAGCAGCAGGCAGCAGTAGTGGAGCTGCGGGTATGGCTGTGGATGCAGGAACGTTGTGGATGCAGGGGTGCTGAAGATGCAGGCAGGTTGCAGGTGCCGGGGGAATGAGGATGCAAGTATGTAGAGGCTGTAGCAAGTGGAGGAGACTGGTGCAGAGTCAGACAAGCCAGGTTATACACAGAAGATTAGGTACATCAGAGACATCAGGCAAAGAATGGTCAAAGTTCAGGCAGAGGGTTGGCAACAGAGATTCAAGCCGAAAAAGGAGAATCAAGGTCAAGCAAGCCAGGGTCAGGAGTGGAGAAAATCAGAGTAGTCAGGAAGTCTGGTCACAATCCGATCAAAGGCAGCTACAGGATACAGGGGAAAGCTGGAGATCAGACAGCAAGGCCATGGAAATGGAATTATTCTTGTAAATATAAACTGCTAAATACCTTTTCTCATTCGCAGTATATAGCAGTCTTGTGACTTCTATCAGTGTCTGGCCGAGCACTGGTTAAAGCTTGTAGGAGGCGTTTTCATTCTCCTCTGACTGTCCTATGAGGCTGCAAGACCCCGACCCTCTGTCTGGACAGTACTGATTGGCCCTATGCTGATTACATGCACCTTCCCAAGAATAAAAAAAAAACTCTCTAGCAATGCATACCAAACTGAGCATGCGCAGAGTGCCCCCAGGGCTCTGTTCTATCAGCAGATGGGTTGGGGACTGTGGAAGAAGACAGCATCAAAAAGCCTTTTTACACAATGTGCAGGATTAACCCCTTTGGTTTTATAGTGAGTATAATAAACATGCTTTATTGCATATTTAGACTGATTTTACTGTTTATTTAGTTTAGCACTTTAATTACTTCAAGACCAGGCCTTTTTCTGGCACTTCCTACATGTAAAAATCAGTATTTTTGCTAGAAAACAAACATTTATATATTTTTTAAAGTAAAGGCCCTAGAGAATAAAATGGTGGGTGTTGCAATTTTTTATGTCTCACTGTATTTGCATTTTTTCAAATGCAATTGTTTCGTAAAAAAAAAAATACACAAATGAATTTTAATGCACAAAACACAATAGAATACCCAATTATTTGCTAAAATATAAAAGATGATGTTGCGCCTGTGAAACGGCAACAAACTACTTACATTATATTATCCATAGGTGACGCTTTAAAAGCCTTAACAGGTTATCACTTTAGCTTTACAGAGGTCTGTGCTCGAATTATTGCTCCCGATCTGACATTCACGGTAATAGCTTCACATGTGCGGTGCAATTGCTGTTTAAGTACCAACAAGAGACCGACGCATGCATTCACCTTTTGTGCGCGAGCATGGTGGGACAGGGGAGGCCACCTCCCGGGCTTGTTTGCTTGCATGTACGTCGCCCGGCAGCAAGTGGTTAAAGGAGAACTGTGACCATGCTTTAGACATTCAAGTATTTACTAACATGCAGTAAATTAACTTTAAACAAGCCCTTAGTGACCTCTGTAGCTGTAGCACTGTGGAACAATTCATCCTCCAATTCACAGGAAAAGCACTGATGTTGTTTAAGTCCTTCTCACAGCAGCTCAGCTCTCTCTGCTCCCACCTCCAAGCAGAGACTCAGTAGTTTAGCTCTGCCACTCAAGCAATAACTCAGCAGCTCGGCTCACCCTGCCTCCCCCTCCTAGCAGTAAATTGACAGCTCATTTCATTCTGCACCCACCTCCAAGCAGTGACTACTCAGCTCACTGTGCTCCCACCCCCGAGCAGTGACTCAGCAGCTCGCCTCACCCTGCCCCACCTCCATGCATTGACTCAGAAGATCACCTCACCCTAGCCCACCTCCAAGCAGTGATTCAGCAGCTAGACTCGCCCTACCCCACCTCCCAAGCATTAATTTAGCAGCTCACCTCACCCTGCCCCACCTCCAAGCAATGATTTAGCAGCTCACCTCACCCTGCCCCACCTCCAAGCAGTGACTCAGCAGCTCACCTCACCCTGCCCCACCTCCCAAGCAATGATTTAGCAGCTCACCTCACCCTGCCCCACCTCCAAACAGTGACTCAGCAGCTCAGCTCACTGTGCTCCCACCTCCAAGCAGTGACTCAGCAGCTCGCCTCACCCTGCCCCACCTCCAAACAGTGACTCAGCAGCTCAGCTCACTGTGCTCCCACCTCCAAGCAGTGACTCAGCAGCTCGCCTCACCCTGCCCCACCTCCAAACAGTGATTTAGCAGCTCGGCTCATCTTGATCCCACCTCCAAGCAGTGACTCAGCAGCTTACCTAACCCTGCCCCACCTCCAAGCAGTGACTTAGCAGCTCACCTCACCCTGCCCCACCTCCAAGCAGTGATTTAGCAGCTCAGCTCATCTTGATCCCACCTCCAAGCACTCCAAGCAGTGATTCAGTAGCTTGGCTCCACTTGCTCTGCCACCCTAGCAATGACTCACTATTGAGAGCGCTGACCTTCTGTCTTTTTAGCTTTTTGTAAGTATGATATTCACTGACCACTGTCTGTTACACTTGGCAGGTGCACATCCCCCCCTATCATAAATATATTTTATAGATATGCCCCCTATATACTGAGTCTTCTGCAAGATGGCAGTGCACGACAGAGGAGCTATTGGCATAATTGAACATGACAAATATGATGCTGCCTATCGGTAGAAATACTGAAGCATTTTTGAGGTCCCCTGTAATTGTTTTATTACCTGTTGATCAAGCCAGTGGGTTCAAATGTTAAACACCAATCTGGTCAAACCAGGTCTTTAAGCAGCTGGCTTTGTGCACAGTAGCACAGTCATGCTAAAATAGAAAAAGGCCTTCACCAAACACAAGGTTGCACGGTTCTCTCAAATGTGCTCTAGCATTAACCGTACTCTTTAGTGTATGTATTGGATGTATATTTCTTCCCAGCCACTAATTGCATTTAATCTAATATTATTATTTTTATATTTATGCGAGCTTTGCCATCTGTCTCTTCCAGTTTTTCATAAAACTCATCCTTGACCTCAATGCACACTAATTATGTAGGCATTAAAACGTCTCCTTTCATTCTGAACGCACACATTTTCTCGTTGACAGGGCTAAAGTCAATAACTGATGGTTTACAATCCTCATGTACTATAAAACCTGTACTTGAACCTCTGTCATTCTACAGTAATGGAATTCTGGTGATTTGATTATTTTCTCTTTTTTCTATTGAATTTTCTCTAGAGCTAAAATGCATTTCCTATGTTTACTCATCAGTTCTTTGTTTTCTCAGAGCTCCCAGCCTTTTCACACTAAGTTCATTCCATATTCCTTCCTACTTAACCATGATCGTGATTACGTGGTTCTTTTTCCACGTGGCTTTTAATACAAGCTGGTTTCTGGAGAGATATTTTTCTGTGCCACATGAACGCCAGCCTGGAGGTTCAGCCTTTGATGTGAGGGTACATACCCATAGGTTGGTTCCATGGTTTAAAAGGGTACCTCATCCCTTGGTGTCCACCCCTTAGCCTTTGAAGCACAAGTTCACACTCATCTGCATAGTAGCCACTCACCAAGCCATCTATAGGCATGTTTGGGTTTACCAATACAAATGCTTCCACTGTGTCATTGATGGTGTTGGTAAAGTTGAGTAATTTTGTGCTTTGGTAACTTGTGCTCAGGCCCGGATTTACTCCCTTTGCCGCCCCAAGGCCAGGTCCTTCAATGCCGCCCCCGCCTGCGCAGTACAGCAGGGGGGACATTATCTGCCGGGGGACTTTTTATTTTTCGGCAGGACACTGAGAAGCAAGGGGGGGGGGGGGTGTTGCTGCCGAAAATGAATGACAAAATGACATTGAGAACCGGGAGGGGGGTTGCTGCTTCCAAGAACTATCTCACCTCCTCTTCCCTCTGTTTTTTCTCCTCTCACCATCCGCATGACAGGGGAAAGTAAAAGTGTCCTCTCCTCTCAGCCGCAGTGCCGCCCCTGCAACCACTGCCACCCCGAGGCCTGGCCTTGTTGGCCTTGTCTGGAATCCGGCCCTGCTTGTGCTTTGTCTATTCAGGGCAGATAACCTAGTTTTCTTTGATCACCACATCCTCAGCGGTTTGTAATCACCTTTCCTTCATTCCAGTACTGCTCCTTTTGGGTTTTCCAGGAACAGAAAATACTGAATACTTCAGGTGTCAAGGAGCATGTGACTCAATGTGAGGGTGCTGGGTCAATCAAAAAGCATGATGTCTTGTGAGACCATAACCCTGCATAAGCTTTGACTTAAAGGGGTGGTTCACCCTAAAAACTACTTTTTTTTATTACACTGGCCCCCCACATTACAATACGATTAAGGCTATTATTTTTTTTTTTATGCTGTACATACCTTTGTACAGCATATTCACCCGTGGCTTCCGGCTTGCGAGTCTTGCGGGAGTGGGCGTTCCTAACATGTCTGTGATTGACGTTTTGACCAAAAACAAGCTCCCCCCGTCGCGTAAGCCGCGTCACGGTTGGCGAAAGGAGCCGAACGGCGAAGCGCATGTGCAGTATAGCGCCGACTTGCCGTTCGGCTCCTTTCGCCAACCGTGACGCGGCTTACGCGACGGGGGGAGCTCGTTTTTGGTCAAAACGTCAATCACAGACATGTTAGGAACGCCCACTCCCGCGGGACTCGCAAGCCGGAAGCCACGGGTGAATATGCTGTACAAAGGTATGTACAGCATCAAAAAAATAATAATATCCTTAATCATATTGTAATGTGGGGGGCCAGTGTAATAAAAAAAAGTAGTTTTTAGGGTGAACCACCCCTTTAAGGCCCGTACACACGGTCGGACTTTCGGCCAACAAACTTCAAAATCAACAAGTTTTCATATTTGTCCGATCGTGTGTACGCTCCATCGGACCAACTTTTTCGAGTTTCATCGGACAAAAAGTTCAGTCTGCAAACGGACAAACTTTACGACAACAAAAGTCCGATGGTGCCTAGTCCGACCATGTGTACAGCAAGCCATCGGACTTTTGTCCGAAGTACAAACACGCATGCCCAAAACCAATGTAAAATCAACCAACAATAGCAGAAGTTAACCAAAGGGTGGCGATAAAGAGCAGAAAAGAGCAGAAAAACCATGTGATGTTGGGAAAATTTTAGAAAAGTTTTCAGAAAAGTCAGAGCGTGTATATGCTATGGGTGTGACCGGACAAATCACTTCGGACAAAAATCCAAGGGAAAGTTTGGCGGATGTCCGACCATGTGTACGAGGCTTAACACTGATTAAAGTGAACCTGTTATATCACTGACCTAAACCAGCCTTTTGCAACCTTTTTAAACGTGTAGAAACCAATCTTTGGGAACCCCTGCCAATTACAAAATTTACAGCTGTGGTCACCAACCCTGTCGGGGCCCATCTACAGGCCAGGTTTGCAAGATAACTGAAATACATCACAGGTGATATCATTTGCTGCTCAGTGATTGCAGTGATTCTAGTCTGCATCTCCCAAGGTAATACATAAAACCTGGCCTGTTGGGCCCTGAGGACAGGGTTGATTACCACTGATTTACAGCACTCAGTACATTAGTGTGATGGCCACTTGAATTTTGACCCTTGCATTTGTGGTCATTGGGAGGATTCCCCCTTCCCCCTTACAGACAGCTAAAAAGATCATTGGTGTCAGTGGTTACTTAAAGCGGTTGTAAACCGCAGGTGAAAAAATAAAATAAAAATTGCAAGGCAATGTCATAATGTGCATACTAGCACATGATAAACGTACCTGAGAAAGAAGCCCTCCAGCTCCGCGATGTCACTACTGAGACAGCCAACATCTTCCCCCAGTCTTCCCTTCAGGTTCGTGGCCAGGGGTGTGATGACGTCACTCCCACACATGCGCACGGGAGCCGCCGTTTCCGGAACGGGCTCTGAAGTTTCGGCACGGCATGCGCTGGTGAGGTCGTCGGCTGCATGCACTCTGAATATCTCCTAAACTGTGCAATTTCAGGAGATATTCACAGTACCTACAGGTAAGCCTTATTACAGGCCTGCCTGTAGGTACAAGTGGTAGTACAGAGTTTACTACCACTTTAACTGAAGCAGAAATTGCTGAAGGAATTCCTAGCAACCTCTGGAGGAACCTTAGGGTGCCATAGAACCCTGGTTGAGAAAGACTGAACTAGACTATGTATCTAAAGACGATGCTGCTATCCACTACTGGTGGACCTACTCAGGGCCGGTCCTCCCTATAGGCTCACTATGCAAGTCGCTTAGGGCCCCGCAAAGCTGTGGAGGGCCCATAAATTACTAAAGGCCCCACCTGATGAGAAGTTGTTTTCGACCCCTCACCCGCTTCTCAACTCACTGGCTGCATGGGAGAAGAGGTAAGTCCGCACCCCCCCGCTTCTCAATTTAATGTAAGATGTTATTTTCGACAGCAGAACACCCCCTCCCCCGCTTCTCAACTTTAATGTCATTTTGCTTAGGGCCCCAGGGAGGTCAGGATCGGCACTGGACCTACTCACCAGGTAAGGTTTTCCTTGTTTTATCCAATACTGGGGGGATTTTTGTCATTTTGCTGCTCCAAGGTGATCAGCTAATGAAAAAATTGTCCCAACCCTATACAAGAGCTCTATAAAAAACAGCTGGTTATTTAACATTGATTCATTTCCCAGCTTCTCTTATAAAAAATGTGCATTTATAATCATAATTATATTTTCCTGTCACCTACTAGCGATGAATAATTTATGAGTTTCAGCAATAGCTTGGCTTAACACTAGAAAGTCCTAGCATGCCATCCAACATATATTGGGAAGAAGTACTTCTGAACTCTTTAATGTCACCACTTTGATGTTGGTTATCCATCTTGGCAGAGGGGGGTGTTTTACAGATTGCTCGCCGTGCTTCCTAGTGTCCTCGGAAAATCGTGTGCTGTAATATCGATTTAATCTTTTCTCACTCCAAAAGAGACTTGACAATGCAAGTGTTCTGTAGTATAGGACTTGCTAATGTATTTTTGTGCAGGCACAGCAGCATGCTGATGGGGCACATGTGTTCAGCTAGGTCAGGGCTTGACAAATTTGCTTTAAAGTTAGGAGCCAGGTTTTTTTTTGACCAACGTATCTTATGAGTGGAACATGTAAGGTGAACACTTTTTTGCATTTTTTGCACACATTCAAAAAATCATTTTAGGCCTGAAACTAACTTTTTGGGTGAATCACTAGTCCCAGCAGGACACAGAAAGCAACAAATAACCTGTGTGACAGTGCTATGCCTTGCCACCATGTGAAAAGGGTTTTTCTTTCATCCATTCAGGTTGAGGGGCTCCAGGGTGCTTGTTCCTTCAGAGGAAACCTTCAGAGGAAACCTGGTTTATCAGTATCCTCAATTGTTTGTAAGACCTGGTTTGGGGTCTGTTGATTTCGTAGAGACTTGTGTGGGATAGAATCTCCAATCCTGGTTTTGGGAACCACCAGCACACTAATTGGGTAGGAGTGTGCTGGGCCTTTAGAAGAGACCTGACTATGGTTCTGGGCTCCACATGGCAGTCTCTGCCCAGGAGTCAGGTGGGCTCCACCTAGGAAACAAGTGGGAGCCAGAGCAGCAATGGACTTCTAGCTGTATGGGCCAAGCTTTTGTGAGAGGACGGTCTGTATGAGAGACCAGAGCCTGAAGTGTAGGGCCAGATTGCAGTGCTGCAGGTGTAAACCAAGAGGCTTAATGTCATTTGTTTTTGTATGAAAGAGCAATGCTGAAAACCTCTGCTGTCACGTACCTTAGGTGTGAGCCTGACGTGCAGAGGGAGACCTCCCGTACAACCCTGGCTCGAAGACCACTGGAGTGGTAAGTTGGGGTTGGGGTAAGAGCACAGTGAGGTACCGGGCCTGCTAGGTCCTCTCGGTTGGGTGTAGTGGTGCCAATTGGGAGCTGTTACAGCTGTTGCCGGGAGCAGGTGCAGGTATGCAGAGCAGCGGACGCAGGTCAGCAGGTGCAGGTATGCAGAGCAGCGGATGTAGGTCAGCAGGTACAGGTATGCAGAGCAGCGGATGCAGGTCAGCAGGTACAGGTATGCAGAGCAGCGGAAGCAGGTCAGCAGGTGCAGAGTCAGACAAGCCAGGTCATACACATCGGGGTAAATAGCATAAACAGCAAGCAGAGAGTAGTCAGAGTCCAGGCTGGGTCTTGGTAACAGGTGATCAGACAGGTAACTGAGCAGGGTCAAACAAGCCAGGGTCAGAAGTGGAGACAGGAGCGAGGTCAGGAAGCCAGGTCAAACACAGGAACAAGATACAGGCACAGAGTCAGGAACACTGGGAACAGAAGCAGATCAAACCGCAAGGAACAGTACCCCTAGAGCGTCTTGTGCACATTCGTGTGCGATGTCCATGACTCGTGCATGCGCATAGGCGCACGCCTTCTAAAGCGGGCAGTACATCCCTGACACCTGCAATGGACACTTTGATTTTGATTTTTGGAACTTTGTTTTAACTTTTTTTTTTAAATAAAATCAGGCAAGTAAAGCCTTAAAAATGAAGTAAGCTAGTGGCTAGAGTGCTTAACACTCTACTGTTTGACACTAGTTCTCTCACTGGATGAAAGTTGTAGTGCTTTCCCACTGTATTTAAAGGATAACTATCCAAAAAGCAAAAATTTATTATATACAGATATATATACTGTAGGTCTTCAAAAGATTTCCGCACTTGTTTTATATTTAATAGAGTTTAAAAAAAGGTGCAGAAAACTTTTGAAGAACACTCATACAGTATATGAATATAAAGCAAAAGAAGATTGAAATAAAAAGAAAACCAATGCGGTCTCCACATCAAGGACTTGTAAACTGTAGTATAATTGATTTGGAGGTTTAAATTAACTTTACAACTAAAAAAAATAACCTTTTTAAAAATATTGGTTTATATTTTAAGGTTTTTGGGTTTATATTTTAAGGCCTGATTCACACCTATGCATGTTGCAGTTTGCATATTCCAGGTGCATTTTGCGTTTTTAGTACACATTTTTGATCCGTTGAAGTCTATGGAACCAAAAAACAGAAAGTCCCCGGTCCTTTCCAAAAAATTTGAATGCGACTCCTAGGAAACCATGTTAAATGGACTGTAGTGTGTTTCTGCAAAACAGAAAATGCGCAAAAAAATTCATATGTGTGAACCTGGCCTAAGTTGGGGTTGTTTTTTTGGTTTATTTTTTAAGGTGGGATTTTTTTTTAGTTTATATTTTATGGTGGGGTTGTTTTGTGGTTTATATTTTATGGTGGGGTTGTTTTGTGGTTTATATTTTTAGGTGGGGTTGTTTTGTGGTTTATATTTTTAGGTGGGGTTGTTTTGTGGTTTATATTTTTAGGTGGGGTTGTTTTTTTAGTTTATATTTTATGGTGGGGTTGTTTTGTGGTTTATATTTTATGGTGGGGTTGTTTTGTGGTTTATATTTTTAGGTGGGGTTGTTTTTTTAGTTTATATTTTATGGTGGGGTTGTTTTGTGTTTTATATTTTTAGGTGGGGTTGTTTTGTGGTTTATATTTTATGGTGGGGTTGTTTTGTGGTTTATATTTTTAGGTGGGGTTGTTTTTTTAGTTTATATTTTTAGGTGGGGTTGTTTTGTGGTTTATATTTTTAGGTGGGGTTGTTTTGTGGTTTATATTTTTAGGTGGGGTTGTTTTTTTAATTTATATTTTTAGGTGGGGTTGTTTTGTGGTTCATATTTTAGGTGGGGTTGTTTTTTTGTTTTTGTTCTTGGTTTATATTTTAAAGTGAATGGTTTTTATATTTTATGGTAAGGTTGATTTATATTTTAAGGTGAGGTTGTTTTTTTTTGTTTATATTTTAAGGTAGGTATTTTTTTTTGTTTATATATTATAAAAAAAATGACTTGACATTGACTTTACGGCAATTGTGGGTGTCTTGTTTCCTTTTTTTTTTTTTGGCAAGACTGTTACTTTTTAAAAGTTTAAAAGAACTCCACCACACCAAGGACCAGTAAGCTGCAGTATAATCCATTTTTACATTTTGGGTTTAGATATACTTTAAAACTAAAAAAGAAAATATGCCTTGACATTGACTTTAAGGTAATAATGGGTGTTTTATACTATGCTTTTTTTCTTTTTTTCTTTTTTATAGGCAGAACTTTCACTTTTTAAAAGTTTTAAAGGGACGCAGGCTCAATTTGAAGGGGTTAAATATCTTTCTGGACAAACATTGCTCTAGCATTGCATGGATAAACAACGGCTGGGCTCTCTAGGCAAAAAAGTTCATTAGTGGAATATTGATCTGGTTAGTGCTGGAATTTCCACCCACAAAGCTTTAAGCAAAATGCATTAATGTTAACGTGTGCTCCTCGCACCTGTCACTTCCAATGCAGCCCAGACTTTGAGTCCACACCAATGGATTTCTCTAAGCTTATAGGTATTAATGTGTTTGGGGATTTCCACTTTTCGTCATTATTTTACAAAGAAATAAAAAAAAGGAATAAAAATGAGAAAAGCAGAGTGATAGGAGTGTAATACATTTCCATCATTAGATCTTTGAATAGAGAGCAGCTCCTTGATAAACCGGTATTTCAGTATTGGTAAGCACTGGTGGTTTTAAAGCTGAATTCTGGAATAAGCAAATATTGACCAGACGAGATCAATGTGTACTTGTACTTAAATCTTGGTGTCCTTTTGTGTATTTTTTCCAGTGAGAAACAACCCGTGCACTTTGAAGTTTGTAATACAGACCCGTAACCTGCTGCTCTCTCCCTGTGCTGGTCTGGTCTCCGCCCCTCCTGTAGTTTTCTACAGGCACCCTGTGGTGGGTGGGGCTGCTGGGTCCCTCCCACACTTCCGCTCTCTGCACAGGGTAGGGGCAGCACAGTGGTGTAGTGAGTAGCACTTTCGCCTAGCAGAAAAATGGTCGCTGGTTCGAATCCCGACCACGACACCATCTGCCTGGAGTTTGCATGTTCTCCCTGTGCCTGCGTGGGTTTCCTCCGGGTACTCCGGTTTCCTTCCACACTCCAAAGACATGCTGGTAGGTAAATTGGATCTTGTCCAAATTGGCCCAGTATATATATGTATATCTGTGTGTATCAAGCGTGTCACGATACTACAGGGTAAAATGACCGCACCAGCCAAGCAGACACTGGCTGGAAAAAGCGCCTAGAGTCGATTCAGTTAGCATGTGTAGCGCTATACAAGTCATTCATTCATTCATAGCACAGTGGTGATGTCAGCACTACATTTCCAAGGTAATAACTGGGTTTTAAAAAAGGCATTTGGTGTACATAAATAGGATTTATATATTTTCTGGCTATAAAAGCTTTTGTCCATGAAGTTTAGCTTTAAAGTAGATGTAAACCCTAAGTTATAAAACAAAGTTTTATTAGCAATTTATTTATATTTATATTCCTATTTTTTTTTTAGAAAAAGGTGAAAAATAATAAAAAAGTGGGCTAGAGAGAGGGATGGGGGGAGAAAGCAATACATTTGCATAAAGAGAGATAAAAGGGAAATTAAGGAGAACAAAGATAAAGAGTAGTACATACTAAAATGTACCATAAGTGGTTTTAATACCGTACAAGTGGACGGGACTCGTGGAGCGCTAAATGTCTGCGAGTTAGGGGAGCAAATGACATATCTTGCCTTCTGTGCCGACAACCCATGCTACAAAAATAATTTTACTGTTAGGGGTCCCCACAACTTAGGAAATTTTATCAAGGGGTTTCGGCACTAGAAGGGTTGAGAACCACTGCTCTATATGGACAGCTTTACTCCAGATGCCTGCATACTTAGATGTGCCATGTGAGTTGCTAAATGTTGTCCCTTCATTAAATATAACCATATTGCTACACTTAGAGGGGCCTCTCTTCTCTTTTATACTCTGTGCTCCTACTGGATTTTACTTCTAATCCCCTTGTGGAGGCTTCCATGTGTGGATGGACATTTTATGGTTACACAACCGACCACATTGCTATAATCTTTTTATATGGACTATAAACTGAAGAACTTATGAATAAATGATTGTGGAACAAATCATTTGAGTTTCCATTATTTCCTATGGGGAAATTCGCTTTGATATAAGAGTGGTTTGGATTACAAGCACGCTTTCGGAACGAATTATGCTCGCAATCCAAGGTTTTACTGTAAACTACAATAAAGAGCTGCGTATTGTAAAGTGTAAAAACACCTAAAATGTGAAAAACAAAGAAACCGCGCTCATATATCATAAATTTAAACATCACCATAGTGAAAAAACAAATAAATCTTCATTTAGATTGTAGAAAGTAAATAAAAATTGTGAAGTTCATAAATCCCAAACGTGAATAACGTCCTTGGTGAGTATAGGAAAGATTCCTCTCCACCAGCATGCAGATACACTATGAACTCACCAGAAGGATAAACATAAATAAGCTATTACTAATATATATAATTGATGGTGTCCAAAGAGAAGCCAACAATCATGCACATTTTATTAAATCTAAATTTCTCTCTGGTTGGGACTTTTTGGACACTAACATTTATTCAAAATAATTTTTTGTATATGAATATTGATATTTTTCTTCTAAATTCCATACATTTAGACCCCTTTCACACTGGGGCGCGTTATAGGTGCTATAGCGCCATGAAACAGCGGCTCCATTCACTCCAGTGTGAAAGCCTGAGTGCTTTCACACTGGAGCGGTGCGCTGGCAGGGCGTCAGAAAAAGTCCTTCCAGCAGCTTCTTTGGAGCACATTGGGAGTGGTGAACTCACCGCTCCTAAAGCGCCCCTGCCCATTGAAATTAATGGGCAGCGTCACCGAACCGCCGCTGTAGCAGCTCTTTTAACCCCTTTAGCAGTGTTTTACCGCCGACGCCCAGGCGCTTTCACCAGGGATGAAACCCAGCGTCTGGTGATATCTATGCGTTCCAGACTTCAGGCTGTAATTGACTGCAAAGGATTTGCAACCAAGTATTAAAAAGTGAAAGTTTGATTTATGATTGCTAATCTGTCCCATTACTTAAAGTGGGAGGCACGTATACAAACTGTTGTAATTCCTACACCGTTCACCTGATTCGGATGTAAATACCCTCAAATTAAAGCTGAAAGTCTGCAGTTAAAGAACATGTTGTTCGTTTCTTTTTAAATCCATTGTGGTGGTGTATAGAACCAAAAAGATTAGAATTGTGTCAATGTCCCAATATTTATGGACCTGATTGTAAGTCATGCTATTCACATACAGTCCAGATTGACTCTTTGAGTCTATATTGCACCCCCAATTCTTAATCGAAGCTTAGTGGCAACTTCTAAGCGGGGACAAATGGCAAAGGGATTGTTGGCAATATCTCCCAGAAGTCCCAGTTTTAGTGGAATCATTCTTCTCTGTTTTTGGGTTCTGCTGGGGTGGTACTTGTTGGAGATGGGCGTGGCATGTCCAAATATGGTCATGTTGAGGCTGGTTTTAACATTTTGTAGGAAGAAGATATGAAAAATAAAAGTTTTGGGCTGGTAGCCTTTCAGACTCAGGAGTTCAAGGACAGTTCCATCCTACGTTTTTATGGTCAGTAATGTAGAATAGTTGTAAGATCTGTTACTGCACTTCTGCGATAATCTCCTTGAACTGTAGGGGACGAGGCTGGCCCTCCAGGCAGTAAATACATTAATAATAAAAAGACCAGGATAGCGAAAGTGTAAAATCATAATAAGTTAACAGAGGTCATTGCTTTCTGTTCTCTCCCTATTGAGTGATTTCACAAATAGTGCTGTGGGTTATTTCTGCTTTTTTGCTGAAAGGAACAGTAATAGGGGTTATGGTTAAGTCATGGGAACCTCCTAGATGTTTCATGCCTACAAATTGTAACACGTTTAATTTGAAGACGTAATTGAAATGAACAAAGGCAGCTAACTTGTTACCCTTTTCAGGCTCTGTGAACCGCAGAAAAACGAATTGGACATGACGGAGCTGAAGGCCCATCATTAAATACACATGGTTTTTGCTAGATGCGTCTTTACATTAACACCTTCCATACCCAGCAGGCTGATATTGGGATCACCCAGCAACCAGTGTGGGGTTATGGGTCAGTCTATTCTTGGGTATTTTACAATAACCAGCATATCTTTTTGTTGCGGTATAGTCAGACAAGTTATGATTAGACTCTGGGTAAGCCTGTATGAGGAGTACTAGAGATGAACACAGCACTGGTTAGCAGAAGCTGTAAGGTGCCTTTTCATAATTTTTTTAAGTCTAAGTTCACTTTTCATAATAAATAGAAGCATTTTCTAATGTAATTTCTGGCCAAGCCATCCCAATGTGCATATCTCTCATTTACCTCATCTATAGCAGCTTTAAAATGATTCTAAAAGGTATTCATTTTTTTTAAAGCAATATTTTTTTTATACTTGCCTGCCCTGTGCAATGGTTTTGCACAGAGCAGCCCAGATCCTCTGTAAGGCAGTCCTGGCGGCTCCTCCTGCCGAGTGCCCCCCAATAACAAGCCTCTTGCTATTGTCCATTCACACACAGAGCATGGCGCTCTCTCTTCATTGGCTCACTGGCTGAGATGCCAGACGGCGCCGATCAGTGGCCTTACCTTAGGAGGCCGGTTTTTGCTCCTCGCTCCAGAGGGAAGAGCTGGTGCCGTTGCTTCTCCTCCCGGCCGAACAGGCATTGCGTCTCCTCCCGGGCCGAACAGGCATTGCTTCTCCTCCCGGGCCGAACAGGCATTGCTTCTTCTCACTGGCCGAACAGGCATTGCTTCTCCTCCCCGGCCGAACAGGCAGACTCCCGGTCCAAATCTGGTCTCAGGACCTGCTTCCTGATTGGCCAGGAGGAGAAGCGGGAAGACTGTAGCAAATATTAATTCGCTATTGTTGCACAACTGGGTGTACTCAGGGCACAGTGCTCTGCTCCCCGAGCCCACCCTTTTTTTTTTAAGCCAATTTGAGCCTCGTCAGGTGTCCTGCATGTAGATTAGGGGCCGGGCGCATGGATTAGGGGGGCGGGCTGACACTGAGGCTGATGTAAATGAAATAAGTGAGAATAACTGCGCTGTGTGGGTATGGAGGGATAGGACGAGAAACAAAAAAAACTATAAACAAAAAGGAAAACAAAACCGTGATCAATAAGTCCCACCAATTGGGCGGGGTGGACTCCAAGCAGTGTGCAATCTGAACTGTGAAGGTGAGTGATCTGGAAAAGGTTAACACTGTGCAGCAAAATCCTTATAAGGAAATATAATAAACGTGGAAGTAAGTAAACATAATTATCAAAATAAATGTCCAGGATTGGTACTAAAGACCAAAGGTAAGTGGTCCCAACACATAATAAAGGGTAAAAATCCAGTGAAATCAAGTGCAAATAAAAGTCTCGCATCCAAAAAGCATATATTTAAAGGTGCATTGATAGCTGTGAATAATAAGTGATGAGAAACCAGGAAATCCAATATTTCAGAGAAGAGCAAGCTTCGGTGCGCACACCTCTAGTGGTATAGAATGCTCACCTCAAGGCCATAGCACGGATAGCCTAGATACCACTCAAGATGTACTCAAAGATCCAGCAGGATGAGGGCTAGATGTAGTCTCCACATTAAATGACCATATTGGAAGAAACAAGAAAAAGAGGAAGATATGGCCCGGTCTAGGAGAAATACAAAGCTGTTTTTCTTTTCTGCAAAAGAGGTAAATTATTGGTATAGTTGTACATAGGGGAGCTGGAATTCAGAAGAAAAGGTGAATTTTGCCATAAAGCAAAACCACTATACTATGCTGACAAAGCCCATACAGACTTTTCTTTGCACATACTCACCTCTAAGGTTGCTTCTTTTGTAGGCCAGTCATTCTCACCCTTTGTGACATGGAGGAACCATTGATATAATTTCAGGGTCTCGGGGTTCTGCTAATAGTTTCTATATATACAGCTCATGGTTCATTAGCATGATTGTCAGTGGTAAGATTGCTTTATACGTTTGTGGTCAGTTGGTAGAATGCCCCCTTACAAATGGCTAAAATGAAAACCGTTTTTTGTGGTTACATATCTGACAGGGAGAAATTACTCAAAGCTAAAGGAACCCTTAGCAACATCTAGAGGAATTCTCAGGTTTCGTGCACCTGTCATTAAAAAAGGCTGGTGTAGGCTTAGGCATGTGAGCGCTCACGATCATCTCTTCTGGGACCTGGTGATCGGCCACTTGTTGTGTGGAATGGGCGATGTGAGTGATGGTAGCCCCCAAAGTTTAGTACCCGCAGGGCCACCGTGTTAGAGTGGAGTGGACCTCTAATTTACTCATTTTCATTGTTGATCCACCTTCTTGCTTGTTTCCCTCCTTGTTCGTCCTTTGTAGAAGCTGTAGGTTTTCATTTCATGGCTGACTGCCGCGACACTTCCATGGCCCGCGTTGTTTCCGCCTGACTGCTTTAACTTTACAAGGTCTCGCTTCTCCCGGCATTAAACCTTCCACACTGCCTAATAAATATTTCCACTTACTGTGAAGCCTGAGTGTTACATAGTCATGTAGTGTACAGTATCTACACATGAATCACCATTAACTCTACACAATAAAATGCTGATCGGGTAGAAGCAGTGCTCCCAGGTTACTGTGATGGATGAGCTTTTCTGCACCTTGTCTGTAGATTACTAGGAAGAAGTAAATCCCTCTCATCTAACCGCTAAGATTATTCGATTTTGTAAAAAAAAAATACATATATTGCATAAGCCATTTACCGCTTCTTATTTGCATATCAATAGATTGGGCTGTTGATTTATTTTCTTTCCTTATTTATTCATGAGCCATAAATATTGCAGTTCTTTTTTATTTCCTGGCGCAAAGTGGCAAGGTGAAAGTCCTGTCATTGACTAGAAGGGCTGTTGGATTTGAAAGTACCTGTGGGCTAGCGGGAGCCTCTGAGGGCTTCTCCGTCCTAAAAAGCAATATGTTAATACTATGGCAACATTTTCTACAAATAATACATATTTAGTTTACAATGCATTTTCTGCCTATCCAAATATTGCTTGTTTGGGGTAAGCAAAGTCTACAAATGGTCACAAATACGGCCTGACGTAGGGTTGGGTTCCCAGTTATTGGTTCCTAGATCTGCCATGTGAAAGGAAATTCAGAAAATATCTCACAATAAGAGCCGGTTCACACTGGGGCGACTTAGGATCCGACCTGAAGTCGCCTCAAGTTGTCCCAAGTCGCGCTGTCGAGAAAAACAATGCAAGTGAATGGGAGCGGTGTTAATACACACGACTCGAGTCGCTCCGACTTCAAAAGAAGTTCCTGTACTACTTCAATCCGACTTGTAGGCGATTTGTACCCATTGATTTCAATAGAAGTCGCCTCCAAGTCTGATCCAAGTCTGATCACTGTCTTAACTGAAGCGACTTTCCAGGAAGATAACATACATTTCTCAGGCAAACCTCTCCCTCCCCTAGAGCTGATTGTTGTTTGATTGGCCACTGGAAAGTCTCCTGTCCTGGAGACGACTTCAAGTCGTGTTGGAAATCGGCCCTGATCGCCCTCTGGTTCATGCTCAAGTCGTGTCGGAGTCGCCTCTGAAAGTCGCGCTGGAAGTCGTGTCGCCCTAGTGTGAACCGACTCTAAGGCCCCATACACACGATAGAATCCATCCGCTGAAAAATCCCAGCGAATGGGTTTCAGCGGATAGATCCTATGGTGTGTACAATCCAGCGGATCTGTTTCTGCGGATATTTCTCCCCTGGGATGGATTTCCAGCGGATAAATATTTGATGACATGCTATCAAATCTATCCGCTGGAATCCATCCCAACGGATGGATCCGCTGGTCTGTACAGACTCACCGGATCCATCCGTCCGAAGGGATCCCCCGCATGCGTCGTAATGATTCGACGCATGCGTGGAATTCCTTATATGACAGCGTCGCGCACGTCGCCGCGTCATAATCGCGGCGACGGCGCGACACGTCATCGCCAGAGGATTTCGGCGCGGATTTCGATTCGATGGTGAGTACACTCCATCGCATGGAAATCCGCGCAAATCCTCGAGAGGATTTATCTGCGGATACGGTCCGCTGGACCGTATCCGCGGATAAATCCTCTCGTGTGTATGGGGCCTAAGTCTTCTATCACAACTCTAGCCAAAGATTTTTTTTATTTATTTTTTGGTTTTGGATAGGGTGAGAAAGATTTACCACTTCTGTTGGGTTTTAAATGGATTTTTATAAGATTTTTACTTGTAGTAATGAGTTTGGAAATTCTAGCCATTTGCTGGCCTGCACTGTAAATATACTGCGACATCCAGTGGCGGCTGGTGCTGGAGGATTTCACCATACGGCAGAGCTCCCCTGGACTGTCCGACGCCACAGCTTCTGTCTTCACCCGGTCTTCTTTCTGGATTCTGAATGGCTGCGAGCCAATGCCAATTCGCTGGCATCGCAGAGTGGGAGGGCTCAGGTGGCGCCCCGAAGACAATATAAAACCGGCCAATTGGGGCCTTGGGATGTGGTCACATGCCTGTGAGGGGGTGATGGACCTGGTAAAAAACCCATTGGTCCGGTTCCCCGCACAGTACACGGCCACACAGATGGTACAAGCTGGGGGGTGCTGCCACAGGCTGGGGGGGGCGGCACCCCTTGTGGACCGGCCACCACTGGCGACAGCGCATATACATGATTCTGCATTTCCGTGTAGTTGGCGTGCACCTGCCCGACTGTGCTGTGCTTTGTCACAGCACATGTCGATCACTGGGTCCTGGCCAGTGGTTGACCACCTGCGATTGGCTCCGAGTCTGACAAAACACAGCTCTGTGAGTTCTGTGAGTGTAAGCAGCACAGAGCTGTATTCAATGACCAGGGATCTAGATGTTTTTTCATTCTTTGCTAAGCAACTAGATCCCCAGTAAAAGCAGCACACAGTACACACAAACACTTGTTAGGCACATATTTAACCCCTTGATCCCCGTAGACATTAACTCCTTGCTGCCCAGTGTCATTAGTACAGTGACCGCGCATATTCTTAGCACTGAAATAATGTCACTGGTGATGTCTGTAGCAGTTGGCTCCCACAAAGTGTCAGTTAGTGTCAGATTGCTTGCTGTCCTGCTATAAGTCACCGCCATTACTAGTATAAAAAAAAGACTAAACAAATATTCCAGTATATATCCCATAGTTTGTAAACGCTATAACTTTCACACAAATCAATCAATGTGCACTTATTGGGATTTTTTTTTCCAAAGACATGTAACAGAATACAATTTGGTGAAAATATAGAAAGAGATCATTTTTTATCAATGAGATGTTCTATAGCGTAAAGTAAAAAATAGGGGATGATGAAGATCTTGTGTTTCTGCTAAGCAGGAACATGGATCTCTGTCTTCCCCTAGTTAAAGCATCCCCCCCCCCCCCACACACACACACAAAGTAAGAAAGCACTCCCTATGAGCAAATTTAACCCTTTAATCACCCCCTGATGTTAACCCCTTCTTTGCCACTGCTCACTGTATTGGTGTCACTGATCCCCAAAAAAGTGTCAGGTGTAAGATTGGTCCACCGCAGTTTTGCAGTCCTGCTAACAATCGTTGATCGCCGCCTTCTAGTAAAAATTTCATAAAAATTTCCCATAGTTTGTAGATGCTATAACCTTTGCGCAAACCAATCAATATACGCTTTTTGGGCCAGATTCTGGTAGAATCCGCGGCGGCGTAGCGTAAGCCATTTACACTACGCCGCCGCAAATTACTGGAGCAAGTGCCGTATTCTCCAAGCACTTGCTCCGTAATTTGCGGCGGCGTAGTGTAAATGGCCCGGCGTAAGGCCGCGTAATTCAAAGGGGGCGGCTTGTATTTAAATTAAGCGCGCCCCCAGCGACGATCGAACTGCGCATGCGCCTGGCATAAAAATAGCCCAGTGCGCATGCTCCAGCTCACGACGGAAAACGTCAATGACGCCGACGTGAGCGTCATTGACGTAAAGTCGTATTCGCGAACGATTTAGGAAAACAACGTAAACGACGGAAAAAGACGACGCTGACCCGACGCCATACTTAACATGGCATACAACGGACCTTCGTAAACTTGCCCCTCATATAGCAGGGGCAAGTTTACGCTTACGGAAACATCGTAAAATCACTGCGTCGTCCGCGCGTACGTTCGGGAATCGGCGTAAATAGCTAATTTGCATAGACGACGGGGAAAACGACGAGGCGACACCTAGCGGCGGGAAAAAAAATAGCATTTAAGATCTGACAGCGTAAGAGCCTTATGCCTGTCAGATCTAAGGGATATCTATGCGTAACTGATTCTAAGAATCAGTCGCATAGATACGCCAGGCCAGATTAGGACTTACGACGGCGCAAATGGCGTTGCGCCGTCGTAAGCCTTTTAAGAATCTGGCCCACCGTAAATATGTAGCAGAATACATATTGGTCTACATTGATGAATAAATTTGATCTATTTATTTTTTTTGGTATGTTTTATAAATTGTAGTTCTTTTTTTATTTTTTAGCGCAAAAAAAATGCAGAGGTGATCAAATACCACCAAAAGAAAGCTCTATTTGTCAGTTAAATTAACGTATTGCAAAAAATGACCTGGTCATGAGGGGGGGGGGGGGGGTAAATCTTCCAGGGCTGAAGAGGTTAATGTTGTACCTGGTCTTGGCCCCAGTGGAGATATAAAACAGCCTGTGCGATTATAAACTAGGAGTTGAACTCTTGTTACTAAGTGATGCTGAATCTCCCAGGAATCCCACGTGAGCTGCACCTCCTATAGATTGGAGTATAATTATCACACATGAATGGAACTAATGAGAGGAGATCAGACCGTTCTAGGAATGACCGGCAGGAAAATTGGGCGGGTTGCATACAAACAACTTCTAAAATAATAATAATAGTAATAATATCTAATAGAAGCAGTCTACAATTGCAGTAAATAACAAGCTAACAATACTTGTACATTCTTCTCTCCCCTAGACCCTGAAAGTTTAATGCAGGCATTGGAAGATCTGGATTACCTGGCAGCCCTCGACAATGATGGAAATCTCTCTGAATTTGGAATAATTATGTCTGAATTTCCACTGGATCCACAGCTGTCAAAATCTATTTTAGCAGCCTGCGAGTTTGACTGCGTGGATGAAATGCTCACGCTGGCTGCCATGGTTACAGGTATTGTACAAGAAAAACAATAGGGACTCTTACTGTGCATGCTAAACAGCGGACTTTTCTGCCCCGAGCGTGGGGGAGAGCCGGGGGGAGCCCACCGATCCCCAGGCCAGCGTCTGCCTCCAGAATGGGACCGCGCAAAACACGGCCTCCAAAAGCATATTTGTATGAAAATTAAAAGGTACGGCAAGACAATTGCGGTTTCCATAGAACAGATGACACCAATATAGCAATTTTAGCACGCCGTAAAATAAGAAACACTTTGTGGGGGAAATGTGGCAGCGCAGATCGCGTCGGTGAGATTGCTTTGTCCTGCTGCTATCTGGAGCTGTAAATATTGCAGAGTATGGGGAAAAAAATGAACAAAGCCGATGCCATGACTTGATGAAGGATTACAGCAGCAGAATGTGGCAAAAAGAAGCGCAATAAGCGCCGCTGGGTTCATAACTGGGAATGAGGACAGCCTTCTTCACATAGAGATTAAAAGGATGTGCTCAGCATGTGTCCCGGGACCTGCCAAGCCCCCCCCCCCCCTCCTCCCATCCCCCCAAACCTTGGGGCAAAAAGCAGTATGGCATTGAAGCTGCATGTGAGCGAAGCGTACTCTTTGATCGTCGCCCGCTTGGTCCAACTCCGACAATGCAAGTCCATTGATTTTAATTGCAGTCCCAATAAAGCAGAAGCAAAATTCAACAGTACCCGGCTCTGACACCCAACAAGGAGAGCCCAGTAGTTCTAGTTTATAAAGAAAACAAAGGGTTAATATAGAACTACAGGCAAAACTTTTTTTATTTTCATTTTGGAGAGGGTTATAATTAGGGATGAGCTTTATGTTCGAGTCGGACATTGGCTGTTCGCCTGTTCGAACAGCTGGAGGTGTGTTCACGGCAAATTCGAAAAGCCATGGAACACCCTTTAACCACTTAAGGACCCCTGCACGCCGATATACGTCAGCCGAAGGGCACGGCGGCACTCTCGCGACCATTTTTATAGCACTTTTCGCTGTGAAAATGACAATGGTCCCAGAAATGTGTCAAAAGTGTCCGATGTGTTCGCCATAATGTCACAGTCACGAAAAGAAAAACGATGATCGCCGCCATTACTAGTAAAAAAAAATTATTAATAAATGCCGTAAAACTATCCCCTATTTTTGTAAACGCTGTAAATTTTGCGCAAACCAACCGATAAACGCTTATTGCTGCAGTTGTTTTTTTTTTTTTTACCAAAAACAGGTAGAAGAATACGTATCGGCCTAAACTGAGGGAAAAAAAAAATTATCTTTTTTGGGGATATTTATTATTACAAAAAGTAAAAAATATTGAATTTTTTTCAAAATTGTCGCTCTATTTTTGTTTATAGCGCAAAAAATAAAAACGCAAAGGTGATCAAATACCACCAAAAGAAAGCTCTATTTGTGGGAAAAAAAGAAGCCAATTTTGTTTGGGAGCCACGTCGCACGACCGCGCAATTGTCAGTTAAAGCGACACAGTGCCGAATCGCAAAAAGGGGCAAGGTCCTTAACCTGCATAATGTTCCGGGTCTTAAGTGGTTAAAAGTCTATGGAAGAAATCAAAAGTGCTAATTTTAAAGGTTAATAGGCAAGTTATTTCATAAAAAGTGTTTGGGGACCCGGGTCCTGCCAATGCAAGCAGTGATTTTAATAATGCTTAAAGTGAAACAATAAAAGTGAAATTTTCCTTTTAAATTTCGTACCTGGGGAGTGTGTATAGTATGCCTGTAAAGTAGCGCATGTTTCCCGTGCTTAGAACTGTCCCTGCAGAAAATGTAATTTCTAAAGGAAAAAAAGTAATTTAAAACTACTCGCGGCTATAATGAATTGTCAGGTCCCGGCAACACAGATCAAAGTCGCTCAAAAAACCGGCATAGGTCCCCAGTCCATTACCAGGCCCTCCATGTCCAGCGATGATCCATTCTCCAGCGATGCTCCTGACTCCATTTAGTCTTCAGCGAGGAACGAAAACCCCTGTGGCGCGTAAGAGGGGGCGGGGTCACCCATCCACGTCATTGGGTAACCCCCCGCTTTCTCAATGACGTGAAAGGGTGCCCCCCGGTTTTCTCCTTGCGTGGATGGGTGACCCCGCCCCTTCTTACGCATCACAGGGGTTTCATCCTCGCTGGAGAATGAATGAAGACTGGAGCATCGCTGGAGAAATGTATAATCGCTGGACATGGAGAGACGGGATTTCATCGCTGGATTTTTTTTCTTTTTTTAATAAAGGACTTGTTCCAAACCGTCTTCTGTCATTTTTAACATTTTCACACTTTTTCTTTGTGAAATGGTAGGGGTACAATGTACCACTTACCAATTCAGATAGGGGGTGGCATCTGGGGTCCTCTTTAAAGGGGGCTTCCAGATTCCAATAAGCCCCCCACCCGCAGACCCCCACAACCACCGGGCAAGGGTTGTGGGGGATGAGGCCCTTGTCCCCATCCTCCCCATGTTGAGGGCATGTGGCCTGGTACGGTTCATGAGGGGGGGCGCTCTCTCATCCCCCCTCTTTTCCTGCGGCCTGCCAGGTTGTGTGCTCGGATAAGGGTCTGGTATGGATTTTTGGGGGGAAACCCACGCAATTTTTTTTGTGCGGGGTTCCCCTTAAAATCCATACCAGACCTGAAGGGCCTGATATGCAATTTAAGGGGAACCCCCACACTTTTTTTTTTTTTGGTTCGGGGTTGCCCTTAATATTCATACCAGACCCAAAGGGCCTGATCATGGACTGGGGGGGAACCCCTGCTGTTTTTTCAATGAATTTTGATCTGTTATTGCCGGGACCCAACAATTCATTATAGCCGCGAGTAGTTTTAAATTACTTTAGTTTTTTATTAACCTTTAAAATTAGCACTTTTGATTTTTCATGTTCGTGTCCCATAGACTTTAATGGTGTTCGCGTGTTAAAAAAAAGGTTTTGCCTGTTTGCATGTTCTGGGGGGGGGGGGGGGTGGTGTTTGGCTCATCCCTATTGGAGGTATTGGATTGAGAAGGACAACTCAAGGTCAGGTTATGGGAATATGGGGTATCTCAGCCAATAGACATTTTGTTGGGAGAGCCTATATATTCGGGTGAGGTTGGGTGATACAGATTCTTGTGTGCCACCCAGACATGTGTCGCCTTCCCCGGGTTGCTAGGCCAGAGATTGGGCTTATCCAGAGGGCATCAGGCTGCCTTGCTGTGTGAGGGCCTATCTAGAAGTAAGAGGGGAGCTCGGGGTTGGGACTGCGGTTTGCAGTCCAACCAAAAGTGACGGTTCTGTGGTCGGAGGTAGAAGGGAAGCTGTCGCCACAAAGGGACCAATCACCTTTACCAGGGCCCACAGTGAGTAACTTGAGTAGTATACTCACCGAATGGGCACGGTGGAGAATCGGGAATCTTCAGGTGGTGATCAAGTCGGGGACCCAACCAGCGGAAGTGACACTTGCAGAGCAGCCTTGTGTGTCGAGCTAGGGACCAAGCCGGTCAGCAGGGGTGCAGCTTGAAGGTATCCAAAGTGCCAAGCTAGGGACCCAGCAGGGAAGCGTGGGTGATGCTTGAAGGAGATACCACTGCAAAAGCCTTGAGGAGCTCACGGGTTTCAGAGTAGTGAATCAGCGGGTCCAATGAGAGACAAGGAGCTCAAGGGGCTGAAGCACTACAAGGAGAAGTTGTAGTACAGCTGAAAGAACTGTTACTTTGAGCTAGGAACTGTTTAAGTACTGTTACCATAGGAGACGGCAATCCTGCACGTGCAGAAGTGGCGCCTTGCTGGGGCCTTCCCCTGTACAGCTGTCCTCCTATTGACGTCTCTGAGTCTTCCATTTAGAATTGCAACTACTTGAGGGTGTCCTGGCCCTAACCCTCTTTCCTCTACAAAATATAAAAAGGACTGTCAAAGAAATAAAACCTCTTTTATATCCAAGAAGTGTCTGACACCCAATGACTTGCACCCACTATGCCTCACAACCCACCACAAATTGAAGGATGTCGGCTATCTTTGGCCTTGAAGGTTCCCATTAGACTGGAAGAGGTCAGAGATTCTGCTATTTTTACAAAATAAAAACGGTAGACATGTGTACAACGTGCGTGGTCATTGCGGAATAAATCGTAAGCAGGTGTCTGCCATTGACCATCATGGTAGCTCTGTAGGCCTTCACCACAACTACACTCCAAAGAGTCCACATGTAACCTGAGCTATAAACTATAAGGTGGCCCGAAAGTTGGTTTTCCAATGAAATTTCCCAGCATGCCTTTCTACGATTCTGAATTTTCAAGCTACTGTAAATGATTAGTAATTGTGGTCTGTGTTCTTTACATTGACAGCACCCAGCTGTTTCCTGGATTCACCCATCAATGATGATGCAGCCAAGCTAAGCAGTAGAATGAAATTCCTACACCCTGCTGGGGATCACTTCACTCTGATCAACATCCACAGAGAATATAACCAGATGAGGAGGAGCAATTTCAGACCATGTAAGTGGCAGAAATATTCATTGGTACTGTGTTCCTGGTGCTGAATACTGACACCTCATATGTATGCTGGAGATCACTTAAAGTGTTACTACACCCACAACGGTAAAATCACTCTTTATATGCAGCATAGCATGCTTGTTGTACTCACTGTGGAAGGGGTTAATCCTGTGCATTGTGTAAAAAGGCTGTTTGATCCTGTTTTCTCTGATCCTCCCCTTCTTCCAGAGTCCCCAAACCATCTCCTGATGGTCATGGAGTCACTCTGCACATGCTCGGTTTGGTGTGAATTGCTAGAGAATGTTGATTTTTGGGAGGGTGCATGTGATCGGCACTGTCTACTCTAGACAGAGGGTCAGGTGTCATGCAGCCTCAAAGGACAGTCAGAGGAGAGTGAAAACTCATCCCACAAGCTTTAACCAGACACTGTTACAAGTCACAAGACTGCTATATATTACTGATGAGAAAAGGTATTTAGCAGTTTATATTTTCCTTTTCTGTGTACTGTGGGAGACCAGATATAGTGAATGCAGGCTCCTGGGTTGAGTAACACTTTTATACTGGCCATACACTGTTAAGCTGGCCCCTAGATGGATTGAAAAATCTGGTTGGTTCAGCTGGAACTGGATGACTTTTCATCCATGTAGGGGGCATCCGTTTTTTACAAAAGCAAACCATTAGATCAACGTTTGTCAAATAGGAATGTTGGAAAAATCTTTGTCAATTAGCGTCTGGGCTCTGTGTACTATGGGAGACCAGGTATAGTGAATGCAGGGTCCTGGGTTTAGTTACACTTTAACCGCTTCAGCCCCGGAAGATTTGACTGCTTAATGACCAGGTCATTTTTTGCAATACGGCACTGCGTCCCTTTACCTGACAATTGCGTGGCGACGTTGTACCCAAACAAAATTTACGTCCTTTTTTTCCCCCACAAATAGAGCTTTCTTTATAGTCATATAGTGCTAAGCCCACTTACTGCGACAAAGTACCCCGAATTAGTGGGTCCTACCCTAGTAATAGAATGAAAGAACCTGGGTCTCAACCATGGGAGATAAACTCCTCTATGTGGGAGAACTGAAGGGATTCTTCCTATACACTGGTGGCCACTAATGTGGAGCACCCCTCCCCCTCTTCATTACCTCACATTAGTGGCCACCAGTGTATAGGAAGAATCCCTTCAGTTCTCCCACATAGAGGAGTTTATCTCCCATGGTTGAGACCCAGGTTCTTTCATTCTATTACTAGGGTAGGACCCACTAATTCGGGGTACTTTGTCGCAGTAAGTGGGCTTAGCACTATATGACTATATAGTGTGACCAAACCCCCGTATTTTTGAATATGTTCAGGTGTTTTTAACTAGCCTTGCAGGATAAATGTCATTTTTGCATGTGTGCGCTATAATCTGTTTTGTACTGTTGTTCATACTGACAGCACGGACATCTGTTTTTTACATTAACAGACCTCCGCTCTGTCTCTGTGTAGCGCAATTGCCGGGCACGGGCGCACGCGTCCGTGCTCCTTAGTGGTCAAAAGGCGAACCGACGTACAACTAGGGTCTTCAGTATATGTGTATGGCCAGCATTACTTCCACCACAGCAGAATCGCCAGCCTTGCCCCTGCCTGGGTACATACTAAACATGTTCACATAATCCTCTGCTGGACCAAAGGTTTATCGTGAACATCGAAGGCGCAGGGCATACAATTATCAAGATAAATAGCCTTAGACAAGGAGAAGTGGGGGAATTGTCCTCCTCTGAATCACTCTGCAGTGTTTGTAATCTGACCTTCCAGCTATTCAGGTTTGTTGCACAATCTGATCCTCTGTAATACAGGTGCTCTTGCTTAGTACTTGCTGCCATCTGCTGGCTGTAAGTGATAAATATGACCTATTTATGTGCAATATTTCATATTTACCCCATTTAAAAAAAAAAATGTTATAAACATGGCAGCTTTATGACACAGCCTTTCTCTATTACAGGCATCATTGAGAGGTGGTGTCAGGATCACCTGTTGAACTATTCTGCACTAGAGATGGCATGTGTCATACGAGAGGAACTGTTGGACATAATGAAGAGATTGGAACTACCAGTTTCAGAACCGGCTGTCGGCACGGATGAGAATATCTTGAACATAAAAAAATCTCTTCTCTCTGGATATTTTATGCAGGTAAGAAGCCCCTGGGGTCAGTTAGTGATACCACAAGGACCATTTCAAGCCATTATACACTATATATGGCCGATGGTTTGTGGACATCGAACCAACACACCTATGAGAGCTTGATAGAAATCCTATTCTACAACAATGGGGGGCATTCATTTGGGGTCCCCCACCCACCCCTTGCATATGCAATGCTCTGCACTCTCCTGGGAAGGCTGTCCCCAAGATTTAGGATTGTGCCGCTGCATCAAAATGCATGGTGCTTTTTATCACAAAAATAAAAATGCATGCTAACAAAAGCACCATGCATTTTGATGCAGCGGCATTAAAAAATAAAATAAAAAAAAAGGCCCATGCACTTTGGTGCTATTGAGGAGTGGCAGGCAGTTCATTCTCAAATTAATAGGCTGTTCTGCAGCAAGGCACATACTCTGTGCGTGTAAATAAAATAAAAAATCACAAAAATACATGCTAACAAAAGCACCATGCATTTTTTGGAGAATCATAATCTTCATTCTAAGCAAAAGAATTGTGATTCTCATTTTTCCCAGAATCGTGCAGCTCTCTACTGCCTTTAGGAATTAATATGAGAAACACCAGCAAATCTATTGACGTAGCTTTAGGTGCACACTGTACAGAGGACACAGACCGTACACAAGGTGAAAATCCTGCAGTTGGCACAATCAAAATTAGGAAGAGCGGATCTAGCTAAACTCAATACAGTGTATAAATATATATACAACACCTGGGATGCATATATACCCTCTACACACTGTAACTCTAACTGACTAGCCTGCCTGCCTGCTCTATCTAACTCCAAAAAATGACATTCTCTCTCTCTCTCTCTCTCTGTAAACCACCAACACACTACACAAGGCCGACTTACAGGCCGCATTATATAGTGTGGGGCGTGTACTAAACCCCCTGAGGCTTTGGCCAAATATGGCTCTCCGTTTTTTGCGCACTGTGATTGGCCAAGCATGCGGGTCATAGTGCATGCTTGGCCAATCATCAGCCAGCAATGCACTGCAATGCCGCAGTGAATTATGGGCTGTGACGCGCCACTCGAATTTGGCGCGAACGGCCCAAAACGTTCGTAATTCGACGAACAATCGAACATACGTTCGACACAAATACGAAGCTCATCCCTAGTCCTCAGGTACAGCTTCCACTCCAGCAAGGAAAACGGTGATCAGCACAGTGGAGATATCTCCACTACAAATCTCATGAGACTAATCACAGTGCCTTACATGATCTACCACTGCAGATAGGCTTCTTTAAAGAGAAGGTTTTTCAGGGATCGCTTAAGATGGATAGATTAGGGGACAGTCGGACAGATTGGGGTAGGGCATTCCAAGGGATGGGAGACGCTCTAAAGAAATCCTGGAGGCGAGCATGGGAGGAGGTGACAAGGGAGCTAGAGAGCAGGAGGTCTTGGGAGGATCGAAGAGAGGGGTTTGGTTAGTATTTTGAGACTAGGCTAGTGATGTCGCTGAGGGCAGAATTGTGGATGCCTTTGTAAATTATTGTACTTTGAATTTTAATTGTTGGGTGAGTGGAATCCAGGGAAGGGATTGGCAGAGAGGGGTGGAGGACACTGAATGGTTGGTAAGGTGGATGAGTCTTGCAGCGGCATTTGTTATGGACTGAATGGGGGATAGTCTATGTAAAGGTAATCCAATGAGGAGGGAGTTTCCGTAGTTGAGGTGAGAGATGACCAGTGAGTGAATTAGAAGCTTGTTGGCTTCATTGGTTAAAAATGACCTGAAAGGACAGTTCAGAGTCTAGGGTTACACTTGGCACCCTGGCATGTGGGGACGGATTGGTAGATGTGCTATTGATCTTGACAGAGAATTCAGGGGAAGGGGCACGTGGGGGAGTAAATATTAAGCGCTCGATGGACTCAGTTTGAGGAAGTGACATCCAGGCTGATGTGTCTGTTAGTAAATCAGTGATGTGTGAGGAGATTGATGGGGTGAGCTGAGGGCAGAGTGATGGATTTGGGTGTCATTGGCATATAAATGGTAGCAGAAGCCACGGGAGGCTATCGGCTGATCTAGGGCGGACGTGTAGATTGAGAATAGTAGAGGTCCAAGGACAGAACCTTGGGGGACCCCAACGGTAAGAGGTGTTGGATAGGAACAAGTTGCATTGTAAGTGACACTGAAGGTGCGTGCGGTGAGATGGGTAAGATTCGAACATGGAGACCAATTCATCCATGTGGGTGCGCGTCCGCTAATGTACACTGGGTGTCAAATTGGGAGCAGAGGCTGACAGTCCAATCATATCTTCATAATTGACTGCCATCCAATGCATTTGATTTTGGTAAAATGTTCTAATATTGCACAAACTGTCAGGTGTATTCTTGGTATAATGCAAACTTTTCTTGCAGATCGCCAGGGATGTTGATGGTTTGGGGAATTACATCATGCTGATACACAAACAAGTAGGCCAACTACATCCCAATTCGGGGTATTGCCTCAATCACATTTTCCCAGAATGGGTCCTCTTCCATGAATTCAGTGTGGCAGATAGGAGCTGTATCAGGATTGCCACAGAAATTTCCCCAGAACTGTAAGTATTGAAAACACCCCAATCTGATGTTTTCCAAGACCTGCTTTTCAAGCCCTACTCCAGCCAAAACTCTTTTAGCTTTGAATACAGTGGGGGAGAACTTAAACCCTACCATGATGTTGTTGCCGGTGTGTCTATTTAGGAGACATCCCTTCACTTCCTGTTCTGGTGTTGTTGGGGACAGGAAGTGAAGGGAAACCTTTCCATTCTACAAATATATTTATCTCGTACACGCGGTCAGAATTTCCGACAAAAGTTCGATGTGAGCTTTTGGTCGGAAATTCCGACCGTGTGTGGGCTCCATCTGACTTTTTCTATCGGAATTTCAGACAGCAAAAATTTGAGAGCTGGTTCTCAAATTTTCCGACGGGAAAAGTTCTTGTCAGAAATTCCGACGTGCAAAGAAACATGCATGTTCTGAATCATTGAACTTCATTTTTCTCAGCTCGTAGTAGTGTTGTACGTCACCGCGTTCTTGACGGTCGGAATGTTGTGTGCCCGTGTGTATGCAGCACAAGTTTGAGCCAACATTCCATCTGAAAAAAAATTCACGGTTTTCTTGTCGGAGTTTCCGTTCATGTGAACGCGGCAATACTGTCTTGATGGGAAGTGAGGGGAAACCCCCCCTCCCCCCACTAGACACACAGATAGCACCAAATTCTAGTAATTCCAAACCCTTCCCTACTCCATCCAAAACCCAGTTCTAGGTTTTGGTGGAGGTGTCTTTTAACCACTTAACGCCCGCCGCACGACTATTTACGTCCGCAAAATGGCACGAACAGGCAGATGGGCGTATATATACGTCCTTGCCTTTCCGTGGGTCGGGGGTCCGATCGGGACAGCACCCCCCCTCCCCCCCCCCCCCCCCCGCCCCCCCCCGCTGCGTGCGGCTTACCTCGGGGAGCGATCCGGGACGACGGCGCGGCTATTGGTTTAGAGCCGCTCCGTCGCGATCGCTCCCCGGAGCTGAAGAACGGGGAGAGCCGTATGTAAACACGGCTTCCCCGTGCTTCACTGTGGCGGCGCATCGATCGTGTCATCCCCTTTATAGGGAAGACACAATCGATGACATCAGACCTACAGCGACATTATGGCGGACACATCCACTTTTGACACCATTGTACTTTTTACAGCGATCAGTGTTATAAAAATGCAACGATTACTGTAAAAATGGCAGTGAAGGAGTTAACCTGTGGGGGACGCTAAAGGGATTAAGTGTGACCTAGGGCATGTTGCGTCACTGATCGCTGTTCCCGATGACGAGGAACACGATCAGTGACAGTGTCAGCTAAGCAGAACTGGGAGATGTTGTGTTTACACTAACACCTCCCCGTTCTTCAGCTCTGCGACTCGCGGGTCCCACAGCTTGCGACCACACGGCTCGCATCTTAAAGGCGACGTGCCATTCTGTCTAAGTAAATAGTCCTGTGCCAGTCGGGAACCGGTTAAGAAATGTCAGGCAGCTGGCATTTTCAGAATGAGAGGTTGGCATTGGTATTCATTAGAAGTGCATTTATCTGAAGATGTTTATTGTATTCCTCAAATCGCCCCTCATGCTTTCTCCTTCAACTTGCAGTAAATTAAAGATATATCGGTATTGCTGGAGCAATGATCATTTTTCTTCCAGCCAATCAGAAACCAGTGCTGGGGTGTATGAACATGCATCATTTACCCCTGGGATTAGCAGAGCTGCATTCTACATCCGTTAAAATCTGCTCTACTGATTCCCTCCATACGCAGAACTGTGATTAGAGAAGAAAAAAAAAATTGTGTGGGCGGCGAGAGAGAAGAAAAAGCGGCGAGGTTCCCATCTGCCCCCACTGTGGAGGAAGATGTCACTTGCTGCAGTGGCTGGCTGGATAATCTGTGTTTTATTAAAATCACAAAAAGCAGACCGTTTCCTTCCCATGTACCTCTGCCTGTAAATCCCATTATAATCACCGGAAGCCTGTTATTATGTTATAGGAAGAGAGCCTGGATTAACTGCTCTGCCATGAATACCCCCCCCCCCCCTTCCTTGGGGTTCCCTGATAAATGGCCTTCATTCTGCATCTAAGATCAGCACTCATTTCTATTGCATATGTCAACAAATGGCATTTAGGAAAAGTAATATTACCAAAGTTCATTCAGGTTTCAAAATTCCATAACTGTACAGTAATACCTTGGATTATGAGTATAATTCATTCCAGAAGCATGCTTGTAATCCAAAGCACTTGCATATATCAACGTTTCCCCATAAGAAATAATGGAAACTCAGATGATTCGTTCCACAACCACTGCTGTACATGCAGTACTGTATGTGGCCAGAGGTGCAGGGGTGCTGGTGTATGCAGTACTGTATGTGGCCAGAGGTGCGGGAATGCTGGTTTATGCAGTACTGTATGTGGCCAGAGGTGCAGGGGCACTGGTGTATGCAGTCCTGTATGTGGCCAGAGGTGCAGGGGCACTGGTGTATGCAGCCAGAGGTGCGGGGACGCTGGTGTATGCAGTACTGTATGTGGCCAGAGGTGCGGGGACGCTGGTGTATGCAGTACTGTATGTGGCCAGAGGTGCGGGGACGCTGGTGTATGCAGTCCTGTATGTGGCCAGAGGTGCATGCAGTACTGTATGTAGCCAGAGGTGCGGGGACGCTGGTGTATGCAGTTTTGTATGTGGCCAGAGGTGCGGGGGCGCTGGTGGCTCCCAGCGCTTCCTGGAGAACTGACGCTCTGGAAACGTTTCCACTTTCAGGTGCTCCGATGCACATTATGCCCGCCCCTTCCAGCTGGGAGTGTCTCCGAGTGCTCCAGGAGGCGCTGGGAGCCACCAGCACCCCCGGCCACATACAGTACTGCATACACCAGCGGCTTTACTAAATAGATTTTACTGCTCATATATCAAGTCAAAATAAAAATAAATGTTGCACGTCTTTAAAAACACTTGTATACTGCGCTACTCGTAAAAAACCGAGGTATTACTGTATCTCCATTATTAAGCACTTAAGCCCCGGACCATAATGCAGCCAAATGACTGAGCCTGGGGAGGGGGAGGTGTGAGGGCCACATTAACCACTTGCTTACTGGGCACATAAACCCCCTTCGTGCCCAGGCGAAATTTCAGCTTCCGGCACTGCCTCGCTTTAACTGACATTTGCGCGGTCGTGCGACGTGGCTCCCAAACAAAATTGACGTCCTTTTTTTCCCCACAAATAGAGCTTTATTTTGGTGGTATTTGATCACCTCTGCGGGTTTTATTTTTTGCGCTATAAACAAAAAAAGAGCGACAATTTAAAAAAATATATATTTTTTTTAATTGTTGCTATAATAAATATCCCAATTTATTTAAAAAAAAAAAAAAAAATTCTCAGTTAAGGAGATACGTATTTTGACGTATTTTTGTAAAAAAAAAAAAAAATCGACACAATTTTGGGACCATTCACATTTATACAGTGATCAGTGCTATAAATATGCACTAATTACTGTATAAATGTGACTGGCAGTGAAGGGGTTAACACTAGGGGGTGAGGAAGGGGTTAAATGTATTCCCTCATTGTGTTCTTACTGTGTGGGGGGAGGGGACTGACTGGGGGAGGTGACCGATGCTGTGTCCCTATGTAAAGGGACACAGACCGGTCTCCTCTCTCCCTGACAGCACGTGGAGCTCTGTGTTTACACACAGAGCTCCACGTCCTGCTGTGTTACCGACGATCGCGGGTGTCTGGCGGACATCGCGCCCGCCAGGCACTCGCATCGGCTCCTGAGCGATGCGCCTGGCACGTTGTTTCCCCGCTGCGCGCCCCCAGCGGCGGGCACAGGGAACAACAACAACAGGACGTCTAAAGACGTCCAGTCGGCACTTGAGAGCCGCGCTGTGGACGTCTTTTGACCATAGCGCGGATCTCAAGTGGTTAAATTACCTGGTGGGCCTTATGTTTGACACATATTCCCTAGAGCAGTGGTCTTCAAACTGTGGCCCGGATGCAGCCCTTTGTTTGCTTTTATCCAGCCCCTGGGGCACTAATTCTCCCACTGACACCAGTAGTGGGTCCCTATGATGACCACGACGGGCCACTATTCCTCCTCCCAACACCAAATGTGGTCATATTTACTCCTACTGATGCTAGAAAATGTTTAATCCCACTGGTCAAAGTCTGGCCCTCCTAGAGTCTGAAGGACAATAAACCGGCCCTTTGTTTAGAAAGTTTGAAGACCCCTGCCCTAGAGGAAGGTGAAAGAGTCCAAATTGCTCGTAAAATCATTCACATTAAACAAACAAATTGTTCCTCTGACTGAACGAGGTGGGACGGTGATGTCATGCTCCCTGCCTCATCCAATCAGAGAAAGCTTTGCATTCATTCAGAGTGCCAAGCATTCCCTGAATGGCGCCTAAACTCAATATTTAAAAAAGTATAGCAGTTGAAATAAAAGTTCAGAATGCTCGGGGCCCAGTAGCAAGTGCAGACGACTGAAGTAGCGGTGTCTACTTTAGGAAATTCGAGCTTCCATAGTCACCGGTCGGGTATGGTATATATACGTAGTTACATTGGACCAATGTAACCATGTAGTAGAGGTGGGAGGAGCTAGTGAACCACTGAAAAACCCCAATACACATCCCAATATACAACTAGAAAGGAAATTGCCCCCAACGTGGGATTTATAGGCAGGTTGGGGGAGTGTGAAAGAGTATTACAAATGTATAAAATATAACAAAAGTTTGTCACAAAATAAAAACATTTCCCAAAAGAGGGACAGAAAAAAAAAAAAAAAAAAAAACATAGAATGGCCTTCAGCTGTGAACACCTTGAAGCCTGTTGGCCGGCTCGGTGCTACAACCTACCTCACAAATTGGATGCTTGTTTTGTATTTATATCATCATGCTATGGTTCTATGTATTTATATTAGGGCTGTTACGGATTACAATTTTCGTGTTCGATTAATCGTTTTTTTTTTTAAATCGATTAATTTTGATTAATTATAAACGTACATAAATTTTTCGGATCACCACCATATACAGTCCCCACTGTAATATGGTCCACATCTCCCCTACTGTATAGAAAGATTAGCGCTTGCTTAGTCTTGCCAGAGAAACCGGCCGAACACGAGCAGTTGAGGCCGGGTGATGACGTCAACGCGCCGATCTAGGCTCACCTAGGCCGCCGCTCCGGGAGCTAGGCCGAAGCCGTGGTCTTTCCTATGGCTGAGGCAGCAGTGGAGCTCCGCGGATCACGTGGTGTGCCGATCCGCATATGGTAAACCGTTCGGATCATTTACGATCCGTTGCACCACTAGTACCGAGGAATTAATCTTTAATTTTCACAGCCCTAGTTTTTACTGTCCCTCTTGGGATTTTTTTTTATTAATGTGGTGAATATAAACGGTTATATTTTGATACATTTGTAATACTCTTTCACACTCCCCTAACTTGCCTATAAAGTCCACGTTGGGGCAATTTCCTCTCTAATGTAACTATGTAGAGACTTCATACCTAGAAATCCTCCATAACTCCCTTCCATTCTATGACCAAATTAGCCAGAGCTCAATTTCTGACTGGGAGCGGTTTATGTAAATCGATATTGTAGATTTAGGCCACCGCTGTGCATTGGCTTTGCCTCCATCTGAAGGAAACCTACCAGTCTGTGTATTAGTTCTTCACAGGGAATGTGTTCCTGAACCATAAAGTGGAGGTTCACCCAAAAAGTTAATTTTTAACCTTAGATTAATGCTCATTTTGTCAAGGGGAATCGGGTAGTTTTTTTTTAAATCTAAGCAGTTTAAGAGCCGTTTAAGACAGGCTTCCGACGGTCGCATACAACGCGTCACGATTTTCCGAAAGTAGCCGAACGTCGGTGCCGTATAGAGCCGCACAGACTTTCGGCTACTCGTGACGCGATGTATGCGACCGTCGGAAGACTGTCAATCAAATAGGAACGCCCAGTCCCGCAGCCCATACCCGGAAGCGGCGGAGAAGATCGCTCTAAAACGGTAAGTACTGCTTCGATTTTAAAAAATCTACCCGATTCCCCTTGACAAAATGAGCATCAATCTAAGGTAAAAAAAAAAAAAATTCGGGTGAACTCCTGCTTTAAAAAAGGTAGACTGAACACATCCCAGTGTTTAAAGCCATACAGGTTTTCAAACTGACTGTAAAATCTCCATCGGATTTACCAAAAACTATGCAATGAGAAGAGACGTAAACAATCCAATGAATTAGTATTTCCATCAGACAGGCCCCAGCACTACATAATTGTTGATAGATATGGGAGGTGGTGTAATCAGATTGCATAGTACGCTTGCAGCAATGGACTTTTTTTCCCAACCACTGTAATAAAATAAATAAATTGCTTTAGTACTAATAAAGGACCACTGTAATCTATCTTTGTGCCGTAATATTTGTTTTATTTCCCTAGCTAGCTGCAGGAACGTCTGTCATTGCAGTTATTGTTTCAGTAAAAAGCCATAATGATGGAAGGGAATTGCACGGGGGGTTTTATATAGTCGCCACAAATAAACTGCTGTGTGCCTTGCATGTAGCCCATATTGCTACAACAAGAGAGCTGTACATCACACAGCCACTAATCGGGGGGCCTCTGAATCGGCACTGATCTCACCAAGCTTATCTATCACCATTACCAGTCCCCTATGGGCTGCCAATGAGGGATTGCAGAGTAATAATGGGCTACTGGGGTGTACTAATGTCTAACATGCAGGGAGGTACCCCATCTGCTCGTCCCTTGTTCTCAGGGATTATCTGTACTCCACATTCTGAGCCTCCTCCTTGGCATCTTTCTGTAACAGTGAAGAATTGAATGCCAACTTGACCATGTCTGCTCCAGTGCCCGGTGAACAGGTATAAAATGTAGCTACAAGCAGACTTGTGTCCTGGTGGTTGAGAACTGGCTGGTCTACAACCACCAAATAGCCTTAGTGAGTTCTTTGTGACACACTGGCCACTTTTACCAACGGTCCAGGAAGATGCTTGAGGTACAAGGCCCGATTCACACCTATATATTGCACTACAGGAACTTGTTCCATAGGAAACCATGTTAAATGGACTGTAGTGCAAAAAGCGCTGAAAATGCATAGGTGCGAATCAGACCTAAATGCATGTAAAGCCTCGTACACACGATCGGACAAATCCGAGGATTTTTTTGTCCAAAGGGCGTTGGCCGTGAACTTGTTCTGCATACAGACGGCAGAAATTTTTCAGTCAACATACCTTATTTGCCGGCGTATAAGACGACCCCCTAATTTTCCAGCTAAAATGTTGGTTTTGGGATATACTCACTGTATAAGACGACCCCTCGCTGTGCCATCTGTAACATGCCTTTACGATCTCCCTACCTTCTCCTGTTTGCAGAGATGTCAGACGGCGGCCATCCATTATTCAAAAGCCGCGCCTCCTCCTCAGGCTGTTCCGTGATAGGCGGAACAGTAATTTTCCCTCTGTTCAGTGTTCCGCCTATCACGGATGCCCTCTCGTCCGAGGCCGAGAAGGCATCCGTGATAGGCTGAACACTAAACAGAGGCTCTGCTGGGAAAATTAGTGTTCCGCCTATCACAGGACAGTCAGAGGAGGAGGCACGCTTTTTAATAATGGATGGCCGACGTCTGACACAGGTACCCGGCGTATAAGACGACCCCTGACTTTTGGGGCATGATTTTACATGCAAAAAGTCGTCTTATACACCGGAAAATACGGTACCATGAAACAACGTGGTTTTTCAGCTCTTTAGCGCCACCCTTTGGGCAACTTCTGCTAATGTTGTCTGATAGTTGGCATTGGTTTGGAGAATGCACGTTTGTACTTTGGATTTTAGTCCGACAGATTTGTGTACACACACGATCCGATAATCCGATGGAACACATTTTGTTAGCATGGCTATCCAACATTTGTTGTCGGACAATTTGAGAGCATGCACAGCCAACATTTGTTGTTGGAAATTCCAACAACAATTGTCCAATGGAGCATACAGACAGTCGGATTATCGGACAATACACGTCCATCGGATAATTGTTGTCGGAATATCCGATCGTGTGTATGAGGCTTTAGGCAATCAGACTGATATTCATTAAACTTGTTTCATCTCTTTTTCAGGTTCATGCAGATGGTGCCCCAATATTACTTTAGCAATCTGCCCCCCAGTGAAAGCAAAGAGATTCTGGAAAAGGTTCTGGTGTGTAGGACTAATATTGCTACACTGGAAGGCCCGCCTGAAAATCAGGGAAAAGCCACGGAAGAAGAAGAAACCTCTAGTGCATCGGAGCAGAGATGTCTCATACAATAAACTCGCCTGGTACAAAAAAAAAAAGCAATAGAAGTGCAATATGTGTTCCAAACACAAACTAGTTTTAATGAACTGTGAACTTGACAACAGACAGATGTTACACATTCAGGATTTCATAGACTTTTGTATATTTTTCTTGCAGAATTTTGTCTTGATATAAAAAATAAAAATCCTGTTTATAGCACTGTTGCTGCAGCGTGTTCCCTTGTGAAGCGGCGGGAAGGAAAGCCCATAAATGGTTGGAACATGGCAGTGCGTAAAAAAAAAAAAGAGTCACTGGTTCATCCTGGAATTCAGCCCTTTACACGGAGAGATATTCTTTGAACTTCTCAATGATGGAGTTCATTCTGTCAGCTGGGACCAACATGACTGTCCTGAGAGGCTTCATAGGAACGTCATCAAAGGACCACTTTCCTCCGAGCTGCGAGTCCGTCTCTTTCTGTACTGAATAGTTGAATTTCAGGGTTGCTTTCTGCAAAGACAAAAAAAAAAAAAAAAAATGTAAATTTTCACTTGCTTACAATGATATAGAAAACAGATCCCTGAATGTAGGAAAATCAACTGGAAGGGGTCAGAAAAGGAAGAGAAACAGATTTAGTCATACAAATTGTATTTCCATAATTGAAGGTCGTCAATTCACACCTATGCATGCATTTCCACACAAGACGCACCTGGAATGGTCCCTTAAAGTGATCCGAATGGCTTGTCAGCTTGTAGTTCTCAATGAACTACCACAGCGCTGTGGAGTGCCGGCGTAATTCATTCTCTCTTCCTTTCAGATTGTATCTGCTTGCCCAAATGGGGGATTTGTGGGCACACAGATACACTGACAGATCTGCAGGAGACCTGCATGGTACAAGCGATCTGATAATCACGGGTGCATTGCTTCAGGGGCTCCCAAAAAAATAAATGCACATTTTTATCTGCAATTTTTTATTTATTCTTTTTCTAAAAAGTGAACTTATCCTTTAAACATCAAAATATTGAAAAGATATTATACACAATTGTTAAGGTCTGGAAGCGTTTCGATACCTTCGGGTGATTCTACGCTATACAAGCAATAAACAATAATTTATATAGCGCCAACAGTTTATATCAAGTGATTTACAAGGTATAGGGGGACAGCATAATTACAGTACAAAAGGTACAGGAGGGCCCTGCTCATAGAGCTTACATTCTAAAAGGGAAGGGGTGGTGGTACAATAGATAATAGCTGCGGGGGGGGGGGGGGGATTTGATGGGGGTGACTCGGCAACAGTTGTTAGGTGGGTGTGGGATAGGCTTCCCTGAATAAATGAGTTTTCAGGGATCTCCTAAAAGGTAAACAGGGTAGGGGCTGATCGGACATACGGGTTAGAGAGTTCCGGAGGATGGGAGAGGCTCTGGGGGATGTCCTGAAGGAGAGCATGGGAGGAGGTAAAATATATCGGTTAATCGCCATTCATAAAATTGGCGCAGCACCTAATGACTTATATACTTATGATGGGGGGAAAAAAATTAAAAAAAAAATCAGATTCTAGTTGCTTTAGTGTGGCGTCTTATTCATCCACCTGGATTTGGGGAAATTGGGCCCATTTTATTCAAGCCTGGGCAACGCTCTGGTTGCTCTCAAACAAGATGGCAACCCAGTTGCTTCTTGTGACAGCTGGAACTTGCCAGTAGCTCTGTTTTTTCCTATCATTTGTTGATAAATGAGACCTGCAGAGTTGAGTTTAGGCCTGGACGTGTCTCTGGCTGGATTTTTCGCTCCCCAGCAGCAAAATGGCTGCACAATGGCCCACATCGGATTTTGCTAAATCTCCTACTGTTTAAACATCATCTCCTAATAGTAACCTCATTATTGAGACATGCAACATCCCCGAGCTCCACATGTATCTGCTCCCTCGCCTCCACATCCGGGGAAAGCATAGATCATTCAAATACAGATTTTAATTAAATGTAATTGAGCGTGGATTGGATATGAGGCTCATTTTACACCTAGAATCTGCTGTAAAACATATTTTATGACCACATTAAAATGTAGTTTAACAGCAAGAAATGTATCTGTGACTGACTATTAAAAATGGGTTTACTATAGCCAGATGATCACCGTTTTACATTGGTGAGCAAAAGAAAAGTGACAGGCCAGCAATCTACACAAAATAAACATTTCTCCATATTGGTTGGCAAGATCCTCTTTATTTCCTGAAACTATTTTATTTTCACATTGGTGGTAAAAGCAGGTTTCCCATAGGCCAATATATCAATGACGTAATCTGAGGTTTGCGTCCCTTTAAAATGTTTAAAAGGGCATTTAAATCCACAAAAATGTAATATATTGCAGCTTACCAGACCTTAGATGTGGTGGCTGCATTGGTTTTCTTTTATTTTCATGCTTCCCTCACACCAGGGTACTAGGTGTAATCCTAGACTCTGACCTGTCCTTTCAGCCCCAAATCCAATCCTTATCAAAAGCTTGTAGACTTCACCTCCGTAACATCTCAAAAATACGCCCTTTAACCAATGAAACCACCAAGCTCCTCATTCTCTCCCTTGTTATCTCTCGCCTTGACTATTGCAACTCCCTTCTCATTGGCCTGCCTCTCCATAGTCTATCCCCTCTTCAGTCTATCATGAATGACGCTGCCAGACTTATCCACCTTACCAACCTCTCGGTATCTGCCAAACCTCTCCTCCAATCCCTCCACTGGCTCCCGATCGCCCAGCAAATTGAATTCAAAATACTAATCACAACCTACAAAGCCATCCACAACTCTGCCCCGAGCTACATCACCAATCTGGTCTCCAAATATCACCCAAACCGTTCTCTCCGCTCTTCTCAAGACCTCCTTCTCCCAAGTGCCCTCGTCTCCAGAGCCTCTCCCATTCTCTGGAACTCCCTACCTCAGCATGTCTGGCTATCTCCTACTCTAGCTGCCTTTAGGCAATCCCCGAGAACCCATCTCTTCAGGGAAGCCTATCACACCTCCAACTAATCTTTTACAACTTCCATCAGCTGTCCCCAAAGTTACAACCTTCTGTACAACCTGCCCCACCCTATTAGAGTGTCAGCTCTTCTGAGCAGGGCCCCCTTAAAGCGGAGTTCCAACCACAATTAGCATTTTTTAAATGTATGTCCTTTCATCATGCATTTTTAGAATATAAATCCGGTCACTTACTATTTTACGCTCCGCATTGCTATTCAAAAAAGATAGTTTTATAAACTATGTCCACACTGTTGTCATTTTGCTTGTGGGCATTGTGAAGCCCACAAGCACTTACTTCCTGGGAGTCTTGGATGGGGAGTGATAATTGGGTAGCGCACTGCATCCTGGGAAATTAGACACACATTTCCTAGGAGCATTAGAGGGAGATGATGTCAGAATCCTGGGTGGTTTCAAAGGCAGATTTCGTGGGACCGCATAGCAACAGGCATTTCCAGATGAGGTAAAAAAAAACATTTAATGTTTTCCTTTTTGTTAGGTCTAATGAGCACAATAATGAAAAAAAATTTGGGGATGGAAACTCCACTTTAATCCCCTTGTATTTTATTGCAACTGTATTATCTCCCTTTTATATTGTAAAGTGCTGTGTAAACCGCTGATGCTATATAAATCCTGTATAATAAAGATTACATTTTTATTCTTGGGTTTCGAAACCCCTTTAATTAGGCAGCTTACCCAAGAGCGATATTTCAGTAAAGCAGCCTGGTGGACTAAAGCTGACCACTTACTGGACAGTGACGTTGCCCATTACTTTTCATAACCAATAAGGCGCTGTAGAAAGTCAAAGAGCAACCGATGTTCTTGGCAAAAGTCATAAGGTGGATGGAACCAAATCAGAACGTACCTCATAAAAAAACTCATCTTCAGCGTTTGCAAACATCATCTCCTCCTTGGCCTGAGGTCCACTTCCAATGGATTTATCTGGTTCCATGTACGTTTTGCTGATAATGAGATAGTAATAGCATTTTCCGCATGGCTTGTTGGTTCGCTGGGCTTCTGCAAGCTCCTTCCTGTTTGGAAGTACAAGGGGGAACAGTTAAAGTCACACTAAATGATATCCTTCAAAAAATAAATCCATCCACTGTTTAAAGCGGGAGTTCACCCATTTATTTTTTGATCTTTTCCCCTTAGATTACTGCTCGTTTTGTCTAGGGGAATAGGCTAGTTGTTTTAAAATATGATCCGTACTTACCGTTTTCGAGATGCATCTTCTCCGTCGCTTCCGGGTATGGGTCTTCGGGAGCGGGCGTTCCTTCTTGATTGACAGTCTTCCGAGAGGCTTCCGACGGTCGCATCCATCGCGTCACTAGTAGCCGAAAGTAGGTGCGGCTCTATACTGCGCCTGCGCACCGACGTTCGGCTTCTTTCGGAAAATCGTGACGCGATGGATGCGACCGTCGGAAGCCTCTCGGAAGACTGTCAATCAAGAAGGAACGCCCAGTCCCGAAGACCCATACCCGGAAGCGGCGGAGAAGATGCATCTCAAACGGTAAGTACGGATCATATTTTAAAACATCTAGCCGATTCCCCTAGACAAAACGAGCATCCATCTAAGGGGAAAAAGTCTTATGTGCGGGTGAACCCCCGCTAAGTGCTGCGATTGCAAAATTGTGGCCCAATTGCAGTGCCATTAGAAGTATTTACATTGCAAATGTGGGGTGAAAGATTCCGCCTGCAGCCCAATGGTCACACAATCTGCTTTTCATTGAATCATTCCTTACTGTGGATTTTCTGCCTTATTGTAACTTTCCCAGTGAGCTACCAAACTTATTTTCCCCACTCACATGGAGAACAACATTTTACCAGGAAATAAAAATAAGAGATTTGGAGATTTAATGATGGCCAAGAGTAACAGAAGGTACTTTTTGGAGGTAAGAATACATACTTGAATATCATGTTTTATTTTTTTTAACCAGAGATTAGCATCACACACTTCAGCCCCAGAAGATTTTCCCCCTTTAATGACTGGGCCATTTTTTGCGATACGGCACTGCGTCGCTTTAACTGAAAATTGCGCGGTCGTGTGATGCTGTACCCAAACAAATAGAGCTTTCTTTTGGTGGTATGTTATCACCTCTGCGGTTTTTATTTTTTGCGCTATAAACAATTTTTTTAAAAACAAATTTCTTCATCAGTTTAGGCCAATATGTATTCTACTTTTTTTTTTAACCAAAAATCGCAGTAAGCATATATTGGTTTGCACAAAAGTTATAGCGTCTACAAAAAAGGGCAAAGATTTATGGCATTTTTTTTATTATTCTTACTAGTAATGGCGGTGATCTGGGATTTGTAGTGGGACTTTGACATTGTGGCGGACAGATCGGACACTTGACACCATTTACATTTAGACAGCAATCAGTGCTATAAAAATGCACTGATTGTTGTGTAAATCTCCCTGGTAGGGAAGGGGTAAATGCTAGGAGCGCATGCGTTGTGGCAGATGTGTGTGCATGCACAAACGCTTCCAGGAAGTTTAGTGACAATGTGCATTATCCCCCCACAGACGCATGCGCATCACTGGCCTCTACCTGGTCTTAGTTTACCTGGAAGACACCAGCACAGCACATGCCTTTGTTTTAAAAGATGGTGGCGCAGTAGAGGGGAGAGGAAGAAAAAAAAACACTCATTCAATTGGTTTAGTTCCGCTTTAAGAAATGGTATTCTTGCATGAACGTGTGCTGTGACAGACCCCTGTACTCAAGGTGAGTCTGTCTGCTGTAAATGCTTCCTCTGGTGCCACACAATCCAAGACCCTGTAGCTCTCCCATTCACTAGTCGTAGATCAGTGTAGGGTAAAACCATCATACAGTTTATTAGAACAAGAATACAGTCTTTTATACAGTTGAAGAGGAGGTTCCTACCTCCTGCTCATATTACTCTAACAATACACCTGTAACCAGAAACAAATTAACATGAGCCAATTAACTACACATTTCCAGACTAGGCGACTCTGAGATATGACCTTTCAGGTCCTTGCTTTGCCGTCTCCTAGCTCCCCAACTACAATACACATTATCATAATGAACACATAACTCCTTCACATAGTTAATTAACACAAAACAAATGGGTGAAAGACTCTTAAAGCCCACACTAGCCCTATTTACAATAAACACATAGCAGATAGACAGGTGGCTGGAGTTGATGACATGAGCATCTTCTAAGAGTCCCAACATTATAAAGCAATCACCATTTATAATATGGCATATACAGGGTTCCCAGAGTCTGTGTTTTGGGGGGGGGGCATGGACTTGAATCCAAAGTAACACTACGCCAAGGTCCCCAGGCATACACCCTGCAAAGAATATTGTTCCCTTAAAATCCAGGGCCCATAATCAGTAGGAAAGAGGCCAGCATTCAGTCCTCTCCAAAAGCCTCTGTACCGGATAGGTCTGTCATATGTGCATTTTAGATCTGCCCGGAGTTTAGCTTTAACCACTTAAGGACCGCCTTCTGCACATATACGTCGGCAGAATGGCACGGCTGGGCACGTACAAGTACGTCCTCTTTAAATGCCCAGCCGTGGGTCGCGGGCACAAAGGAGGTCACACTCGACCCCTTCAGCACCCCCTTGTGGTTAACTCCCAAACTGCAATTGTCATTTTTACAGTAAACAATGCATTTTTTGCTGTGAAAATGACAATGGTCCCAAAAATGTGTCAAAATTGTCCGAAGTGTCCGCCATAATGTCGCAGTCACGAAAAATAAATAAATATCGCTGATCGCCGCCATTAGTAGTAAAAAAAATAAAAAAAAAATTATTAATAAAAATGCAATAAAAACTATCCCCTATTTTGTAAACGCTATAAATTTGCGCAAACCAATCGATTAACGCTTATTGCGATTTTCTTTACCAAAAATAGGTAGAAGAATACGTATCGGCCTAAACTGAGGGAAAAAAAAAATTATATATATTTTTGGGGGATATTTATTATAGCAAAAAGTAAAAAAATATAGAATTTTTTTCAAAATTGTCGCTCTATTTTTGTTTATAGCGTAAAAAATAAAAACCGCTGAGGTGATCAAATACCACCAAAAGAAAGCTCTATTTGTAAAAAAAAAAAAAAAAAAAAAAAAAAAAAAAAGGGACGCCAATTTTGTTTGGGAGCCACGTCGCACAACCGACGCAGTGCCGAATCGCAAAAACTGGCCAGGTCCTTTAGATGCCTAAAGGTCCGGGTCTTAAGTGGTTAAATACCGGACCGTTCTCATAGCTGCCATGGTCTCCAGCAGCTCTTTGCAGATGACCAAGCTATAATTAGGTCATAAGTTCTACCTCAATCCTGAGATGTAATAAAAAAAAAAAAACACACGAAGCGTCCAATGAGTGATTTATAAACTTCTCAATGTGGAGGAATAAATTCTTCCTAAAATTTGGCAATAACAATAAAACGTTATGCAAATGAGCGCTGGTTAAATGAGAAGTGTGCTGTGTAAACAGAAAACAGAACATATCGCTGACAGTTTACTATTAAATTACAGGCCCGGAGCCAGCTCATTTATACCGTGATCTGCTTATAGCGCGCCGCGCCATTTACAGCCATTACTGCTAGTCTGACCCGGAGGCTCCCTACTTCATTTGTGCTGCAATCCTAACTAGATTTACTGCCGTCGTGTCCGTGTGAAAACCAGCAATTTCTCCATATCTAGGGGGTGACCCTTCTCCTACGCGACACCCACTACTCCGCAATTAACAATTTACAGCCGCCAGACCCAAACGCCACTCTGCGCCGGAATTAATAATGGAATTCATAGTTCATGGCAGGTTAACAAGGAAAGCCGAAGCACCACGCTTCATCTCATGGAAAATGCATTTACGCAGTTTTATTTTTTGTAATTTTATACTCTTATCACTTTGGTATTATTGTATAATTGGAGAGGGCAGGCGAAGAATTAAACATTTTCAGACTTTATCTGATGTATTCAATTTTCAAAAGGTTTTTGTTTAAAAGCTTAAAGCTGAACTCCAGGCAAACAGCAAAATGCATGGCTAAAATACACACACTATATGGTCAAAAGTATTGAGACACCTGCATTTCCATGAACTTTAAAGTGAATGTAAACTCGATTCATGAAATTTGAGCTGGGCACATAAAACACTGCAGATATCTCTCTTCAATGTCCTGTAGCTCTCTCCTGAACAGTTCCTCCGTTATCAGCCTGATAGATTAGCAGGGAGCAGGTCCTATTACAAAACACCTCAGAGTCTCTGCCTATGAGAGGGGGCCTTTCCTCCAATCAGCAATTTCAGCCATCTTGGCTGTATGCCCAGACATCACACTGTGTTAACCAGGAAGAAAAAAAAATCTAACAAAATCTCAACTTTCTAAACAGTGTATAAAAAATGTGAAGACAACAGATATACACGTAAAACCTATGTAGGGAGATTGGTTTCATCCCCATGTATCATCTGAGACTGTTCACTTCACTGGGTGTTTGGAGGGTTTACACCCGCTTTAATGGAGTCTTATAGCCAGATTCAAATAGGGCGCCGCATCTTTAAGGCAGCGTATCGTATTTACGCTACGCCGCCTTAAGTCAGAGAGGCAAGTACTGTATTCACAAAATACTTGCCTCCTAACTTACGGCGGCGTAGCGTAAATGGGGCTGGCATAAGCGCGCCTAATTCAAATGAGGATGAGGGGGCGTGTTTTATGTCAATGGGGGGTGACCCGACGTGATTGAAGTTTTTTTACGAACGGCGCATGCGCCGTCCGTGTACATATCCCAGTGTGCATTGCTCCAAAGTACGCCGCAAGGACTATTGGTTTCGACGTGAATGTAAATTACGTCCAGCCCCATTCACGGACGGCTTACACAAACGATGTAAAATTTAAAAATTTCGACGAGAGAACGACGGCCATACTTAACATTGACTAGGCCAGCTATTTGATGGAATAACTTTACACCGGAAAACGCCTTACGTAAACGGCGTATCTTTACTGTGAATCGGCGTATCTAGGCATTTACATATTCTACGCCGAACTCAACGGAAGCGCCACCTAGCGGCCAGCCTAAATATTACACCCTAAGATACGACGTTGCAGGCTGTCGTATCTTAGCTATGTTTAAGTGTATCTCAGTTTGAGAATACACTTAAACTTACGACGGCGCAGATTCCGAATTACGTCAGCGTATCTACTGATACGCCGGCGTAAATATTTGTGAATCTGGCTATTAGTCCGGAGGGCTTAATATTGAGTTGCCCACCCTTTGCAGCTATAACAGCTTCAACTCTTCTGGGAAGGCTGTCCACAAGGATTAGGAGTGTGTCTATGGGAAGGTTTGACCATTCTTCCAGAAGTGCATTTGTGAGGTCAGACACTGATGTAGGAGAGAAGGTCTGGCTCACAGTCTCCACTCAATTCATCCCAAAGGTGTTCTATGGGGTTGGGGTCAGGACAGTAAAGTTCCTCCACCCCAAACTCGCCCACCCATGTCTTTATGAACCTTGCTTTGTAGCATCTCTCCATTTGACATCTGAAACTTGTGACAGATAGGAGCACGTTTGTTATCCATTTTAAATAGTCAGGAAGTACTTTGTGTAAATATCCTAGCTGGAGAAGTTTGTCACGGCTAGAACTACATCTAAAATAGGAACCAGAAAGTGTCTTCAAGTCCTGCCAATCAGGTCAATATCTACATTCCATGGTTCTTGTACACAGGAAAACTTGGAGGGTCTTTCAGTCACCAACCATTTATAGTGAGCACTACAACAGCCAATGGAGACTCAAACTAGTCGAGACCCTCTGTAAAGCATCAATAAGCATGTAAGGGTTAAAGAATATGTTAACCTAACATTTCATATTCCTTATAGGGGTCTATTGCACCATGTACTTGTGTTAGAAAATATCCTGTTTTGTATTGCTTTCTTTTTGTGAAATACTTGGTGACCCTGCCAGCCCCCTGCTTTTCTTGTTTCAAACTGACCATGCTAGTCATGAGAGCACATCCATTATGGAGTTGTAGAAAAGGACTCCAGTGTCAACCAGTGAATCTCTGGTGAACTCCATGCCCAAGATAGTTAAGGCAGTGCTGGAAAATAATGGTGGCCACACAAAATATTGACACTTTGGGCCCAATTTGGACATTTTCACTTTTGTTGCCAGTGGCCCAGATTCAAGAAGCACTTGCGCCCGCAAAACCATAGTTGCGCGGCGCAAGTGCTTACTTGCTCCGGTGTAACGAGTGCTCCTGATTCAGGAACCTCGTTACACCGAATGCAGCCTAGGATGTGACAGACATAAGCCTCCTTATGCCTTCACATCCCAGGCTGCATTCTTGCGTTGGCCGCTAGGGGGCGCGGCCTTTGTGATCGGCGTGTAGTATGCAAATTGCATACTACCACCGATTCACAAAAGTTGCGCGGGCCCTGCGTACGCAAGGTACGGAGTTTCCGTACGGCGCCTTTAGCATAAGGTTGCTCCTGCTAATAGCAGGCGCAGCCAATGCTAAAGTATAGCTGCGCCTCCCGCTCGCGACGTTTAAATTTCACGTCGTTTAAGTGAACCGTGAATGGCGCTGGACGCCATTCACGTTCACTTACAAGCAAATGACGTCCTTGCGACGTCATTTGCCGCAATGCACGTCGGGAAAGTTTCCCGACGGAGCATGCGCTGTTCGCTCGGCGCGGGAGCGCGCCTAATTTAAATGATTCCCGCCCCCGGCGGGATCATTTACATTAGGCAGCCTTGCGCCCGGCTGCTTAGCATATTGCCCGCGCAATTTACGGAGCAACTGCTCCGTGAATCGCGGGCAAAGCGCAATATTTGCGTGGGCGCAGAGAAAAAAAATTGCTCTTTGCCCACGCAAATATTGCGCGATTCTACTTGAATCTGGGCCAGTGTTTTTTTTTTCCCCACCACTTCAGAATCCACCAAAAGAGGACACGAGGCTTGCACATGTTTGGGTTGCTTATAGCGTCTCAACTATGGTTTCGCATCATTTGTGGTACTCCATTAAATCTCATTAACTTTTTTTTTTTTTCTTTCCTTGCCAGTGGTTTTAATGGCCATGTTTTGAGTTATTTTGGAGGGGGGGGGGGGCGGTAAATTTACACTGTTATACAAGATGTACACTCACTACTTTACATTGTAGCAAAGTCATTTCTTCAGTATTGTCACGTGAAAATATAGATGTAAACCCTCTCCTATACCCACCCAGTGAAGTGAACAGCCTCAGATGATACACAGAAATGAAACAAATCTCCCTACATAAGTTTTACATGTATAGCTGCCGTCTTCAGCTTTCTATATTCTTTAGAAAGTGCACATCCTGTTAGAAATCTTTTTTACCCGTTTTAGCAGTGGGAGGGGAATCTTGGCATACACATGCCGACACAAATTTCCAGCTACTTTTATCTCCTGTGTCGGAGAACTTGTCAGAAGTTTTTACACTAATAACAGAAGAACGGAGAAGCAGAAAGACACTGGACTTAGGGCTTTAGAGAGAGATAAGTAAACACTACAGATATATGTGCTTAGGTCAGTTCAGATTTCATGAATCGGGTTCACAACCACTTTAACCACTTGCCCACCAGGTGAATTCTGGCACTTCTCTCCTTCATGTGAAAATCACAATTTTTTTGCTAGAAAATTAATCAGAACCCCCAAACATTATATATTTTTTTTAGCAGACATCCTAGGGAATAAAATGGCAGTCATTGCAATACTTTTTGTCACACCGTATTTGCGCAGCGGTCTTACAAGCGCACTTTTTTTGGATAAAAATCACTTTTTTGAATTAAAAAATAAGACAACAATACATTTTGCCCAATTTTTTTATATATTGTGAAAGATAATGTTACACCGAGTAAAATGATACCCAACATGTCACGCTTAAAAATTGCGCCCGCTCGTGGCATGGCGTCAAACTTTTACCCTTAAAAATCTCGATAGGCGACGTTTAAAAAATTCTACAGGTTGCATTTTTTGAGTTGCAGAGTAGGTCTAGGGCTAGAATTATTGCTCTCACTCTAACGATCGCGGCGATACCTCACTTGTGTGGTTTGAATACCGTTTTCATATGCGTTTGCTTCTGCGCGCGAGCTCGTCGGGACGGGGCGCTTTAAAAAATTTTTTTTTGGTTTTCTTATTTATTTTTATTTAGTTTTAGAATTTTTTACACTGAAAAAAAATAAAAAAATAAAATTGATCACTTTTATTCCTATTACAAGGAATGTAAACATCCCTTGTAATAGAAAAAAGCATGACAGATCCTCTTAAATATGAGATCTGGGGTCAAAAAGACCTCAGATCTCATAATTAGACTTAAATGCAAAAAAAAAAAAAAAGTCATTTTTTCAAATGACAAAAAAAAAATGTTTCTTTAAGAGGCTGGGCGGGACTGACGTTTTGACGTCACTTCCGCCCAGCAGAGCTACGAGGACGGGTGAAGGAGATTTCTCCTTCAGTCCCGTCCCCGCTCAGCTGCCGGACACATCCGATCCCCTCCGCCGCTACCGACGGCTCCGGTAAGCGGCGGAGGGCGCGGGAGAGCGGCGGGAGGCCCCTCTCCCGCCACCGATAACGGCGATCTCGCGGCGAATCCGCCGCGGAGACCGCCGTTATCGTGTACACCACCGCCCCCTGAAAAGATGAATATCTCGGTTGTGGCAGCAGCTGCTGCCGTTATCGAGATATTCAACTTTAAAAAGAGGACGTCTTTTTGACATGGGGCGGTGGTCAAGAGGTTAAAAGGGGTTGTAAAGGTTTGTTTTTTATTTTCCATATAGGTTCCTTTAAGCTAGTGCATTGTTGGTTCACTTACCTTTTCCTTCGATTTCCCTCCTAAATGTTTTTTTCTTTGTCTGAATTTCTCACTTCCTGTTCCTCCTCAGTAAGCTGTTCTGGCTAGAATGGCTCGGATGATGGGGGCAAGCTTACCGAGGAGAAACAGGAAGTGAGAAATTCAAAGAAAAAGAACATTTAGAAGGGAAATCAAAGGAAAAGGTAAGTGAACCAACAATGCACGAGCTTAAAAGGAACCCGTTTTGGAAAAAACGAACTTTTACAACCCCTTTAAGGGTTCACATTTATATTCATCACAAGGGGTCTACACACTATGACAGCATTCTTATGCCTCGTACACATGGCCGTGTGTAAGCTGCATCGCAGTTTTTCCCATAGAAAAACTGCCGGGAATAAGACCGAAAAAAAAAAAAAAAAAAAAAAAAAAAGGGGGGGAAGCTGTTCAACCCCCCCCCCATTGCAGTTTTCCTGTCGGGAAAACTGCGATGGAGCATACACACGGCCGGGACTCCCGGCCAAAAGCTCTCATGGCAGTTTTCCTGCTGGGAAAACCGGTGGTGTGTACGAGGCTTCAGTGATGCTTCTTGAATACCACGTCCAAGTAAAGGGGGATAGGTGAAAGCCTTGCCGTTTCTTACTCTGGCTCTTTTGCTTCCTAGGTCTTTGCGATAGACGCTGCAGGCCTGGTTCAAAGTATGCCCTGGGATCCCAGACTTTATGCCACATAACAAATTATCTCCATCTATAGCTGGACCCATGCCCTGGGGATGGCTGATATTTTCCATGGACAAGTCTAAGCCATTGGGTGCACTAGCCAAGATAGGAGGACCAACATGGAGGAAGAGTTGCAAAAATGTTTGGGGAAAAAACACACGTGAATGGTGAGAACATGGAGGGATGGGGGTACTTTAGATTTTGTCCAGAGATGGGCTTAAAAACTTACCATCAAATCCAAATACTGAATGGGAAGGGGTGCTCCCCCCCCCCCATACACAGAGATCCAAGATTCCCTAGCAGTGGCGGATGTTGCTCAAAATTTTGTTTTGGGGGGGGGGGGGGGGGCGCAAACGTAAAAAAAGAAAAAAAATTGCAGCCTCACTGTGCCATGCCATCAAATGCAGTCACTGTGCCATGCCATCAAACACAGCCACTGTGCCATCAATTGTCACCACTGTGCCATGCCATCAAACGCAGCCACTGTGCCATCAATTATCACCACTGTGCCATGCCATCAAATGCAGCCACTGTGCCATCAATTATCACCACTGTGACATGCCGTCAAATGCAGCCACTGTGCCATGCCATCAAATGCAGCCACTGTGCCATCAATTCGCACCACTGTGCCATGCCATCAAACGCAGCCGCTGTGCCATCAATTATCACCACTGTGCCATGCCATCAAATGCAGTCACTGTGCCATCAATTCGCACCACTGTGCCATGCCATCAAATGCAGCCACTGTGCCATCAATTATCACCACTGTGCCATGCCATCAAATGCAGTCACTGTGCCATCAATTATCACCACTGTGCCATGCCATCAAATGCAGTCACTGTGCCATCAATTCGCACCACTGTGCCATGCCATCAAATGCAGCCACTGTGCCATCAATTATCACCACTGTGCCATGCCATCAAATGCAGTCACTGTGCCATCAATTCGCACCACTGTGCCATGCCATCAAATGCAGCCACTGTGCCATCAATTATCACCACTGTGCCATGCCATCAAATGCAGCCGCTGTGCCATGCCATCAAACGCAGCCGCTGTGCCATGCCATCAATTGTCACCACTGTGCCCATTGTCGCCACTGTGCCCTTTAATTGATGCCACTGTGCCTATTGTCGCCGCTGTGCCCTGTAAAATGCACTTACCCTAATCCTTCGACGTCCCTCGATGTCTTCTCCCGCCTTGGTGACTCTTGAGCCAATCCGGTTACCGATAACCAGAATCAGCGAACCTGATTGGCTGAGACGGCCGTCAGTCTTATCCAAGGAACGCACCTCGTACGTTCCCTGGATAAGACATCCAGGAGACGAGGGCTGTACTCGGAAAGCCTATCAGAGACAGCGGCTCTGATAGGCACTTCTGCACAGCCAACCAGCTGCCATTATTCAGGTGGTCGGCGCTCAATTTCCGGCCACCTGAATAGACCCGCGACAGACGGCAACAACAACATACATTAATGCAATGCATGAATGTATGTTATCAGTGGCGGTGTGGAGCCAGAGGGGGCGGCGCTCCAGCGCCCTCTATGGACGGACCGCCGCTGTTCCCTAGTCTGCCCGATGATCAGCGTACAGCCAGTTCCACTCAGCCCAGAGGCTTTCTAAATTGTACACAATCATTTTTTACTTAGGACAGCGAAGCAGAAATAGTTCCAGTACAAAATTTATTAAAACAGCATTTTCCCAATTTGAAAGCTGTACAGATTATAAATGAATCCTAACGAGAAGCACTGTGGTTTTTGTGCTCCAAACATATGAGAAACAATTACAGTTCTACTTTTCATAGGAAAACAAAGACAGAACATATCCTGCCTCTACTAATCATATCAAATTCATTGTTACAGTTTTTAGTCTCTGCACTTCAACACATTTACATTTAAATAACATCTTTGATGGTGACTGAAGGAAAATGAGAAAAGAAGCTGGAAATTAGACTTACTGGAGCTGCTGGTGCATGGGCAGAGCAATCTGTGCCGGAACATTAATGAATCTCTCGCTGAGAAGAAGGCCTACAGGTTTGCTGTTGTCATTGAAAACTTTATCCAACTGTTCCACTACGCTCTGATCGCAGGTGTTCTCACACTGGCTCAGAACCAGCTCCTTTACCTGCTCGGCACATGGGGTGTCCTAAGACAACAAAATAGTGTTCTCATTAATGAAGCGATTACAGCATGTTATCAGAAAGTACTCTTTTTAACCACTTAAGCCCCGGACCAATATGCTGCTAAATGCCCAAAGGCGTTTTTACAATTCGGCACTGCGTCGCTTTAACAGACAATTGCGCGGTCGTGCGATGTGGCTCCCAAACAAAATTGACGTCCTTTTTTCCCCACAAATAGAGCTTTCTTTGGTGGTATTTTATCACCTCTGCAGTTTTTTATTTTTGCGCTATAAACAAAAATAGAGCGACAATTTTGAAAAAAATGCAATATTTTTTACTTTTTGCTGTAATAAATATCCCCCAAAAACATATATACATTTTTTTTCCCCTCAGTTTAGGCCGATACGTATTCTTCTACAATTTTGACACGTTTTTGGGAACATTGTCATTTTCACAGCAAAAAATGCATTTAAATTGCATCCTTTATTGTGAAAATGACAGTTGCAGTTTGGGAGTTAACCACAGGGGGCGCTGAAAATGTTAGGCTTCACCTAGTGTGTGTTTACAACAGTAGGGGGGTGTGGCTGTAGGTGTGATGTCATCGATTGTGTCTCCCCTATAAAGGGGATGACACGATAGATGCGTGGCCACAGTGGAGCACGGGGAAGCCGTGTTTACATACGGCTCTCCCCGTTCTTCAGCTCCGGGGAGCGATCGCGACTATAAACGAATAGCCGCGCCGTCGTCCCGGATCGCTCCCCGAGGGAATCCGCCCGCCGCACACAGCGGGGGGGGGGGGGGGGGGGGCCCCCCACCCGCTAGAAGGCAAGGACGTATATATACGTCCTTCTGCCTGTCCGTGCCCTTGTGCGGACGTAAATAGTCGTGCGGCGGGCGTTAAGGGGTTAAGCCATAGTCTGAAAATTTGGATTTTTGACAAGTAAGCCAAATAAAATTTGTTTTCTTTTAGGAAAATTCTGTTTGTTTTTAAACCACCAAAACAAACATCCACTAGTCTCCTGGACCAGAATTCTAACTATAATCTAAATACAAGGTAGAAAACCCAAGACCCCCCCCCCCCCCATCTGTGCAAAATGCCCGAGATGGACCAAGCAAAGATATGGCGAGGCCACTGTACAGTAGAAAGGACCTTTACTATAGGACCGGAAACCCAAGACCCCTTTCACACTGAGCCGCCCATAGCATCGGCGGTAAAACTCTGCCATTTTTACCGCCGATGCTATTGGCGGATTTGCGGCAATGGTGCTGCTTTTTGAGGGCGGATTGCAGGCACCATTTTTAACGCTATAGCGCCTGCAATACGCTCCAGTGTGAAAGGGGTCTGAGGCCAGGTTCACACCTATGCGAATTGGATGCGGGTTTTCCCCACAGTCAATTCACATGGTAGGGGAGGATGGGCAGGACAAACCAATCAGCAGCTTTGCCTGTACAATTATATTTACTAGGGATGTCCCGATACTAGTATCGGGACCGATACCGAGCATTTCCCCGAGTACTTGTACTAGGGGAAATGCTCCCGATGCTTCACCCGATACCTGGGCAGGCAGGGGAGTTGCAAGTCTTCTCTCCCCCGTGCTCAGTGTTGTCTTCCCCCCCTGCTCCGTGTTGTCTTCCCCCCCCCCTGCTCCGTGTTGTCTTCCCCCCCCCCCCTGCTCCGTGTTGTCTTCCCCCCCCTGCTGCTCTCTCACCTCCCCCTGTCCGTCCGTGCCGTTCTCTCCCCTCCCCCCGTCCGTCCGTGCCGTTCTCTCCCCTCCCCCCGTCCGTCCGTGCCGTTCTCTCCCCTCCCCCCGTCCGTCCGTGCCGTTCTCTCCCCTCCCCTCCCCTTCCCCCGTCCGTGCCGTTCTCTCCCCTCCCCTTCCGTCCGTGCAGTTCTCTCCCCTCCCCTTCCCCCGTCCGTCCGTGCAGTTCTCTCCTCTCCCCTTCCCCTCTGTCCGTCCGTGCAGTTCTCTCTCTCCCCCCCCCCCGTCCGTGCAGTTCTCTCTCCCCCCCCCCGTCCGTGCAGTTCTCTCTCCCCCCCCCCGTCCGTGCAGTTCTCTCTCCCCCCCCCCCCGTCCGTGCAGTTCTCTCTCCCCCCCCCCGTCCGTGCAGTTCTCTCTCCCCCCCCCCGTCCGTGCAGTTCTCTTTCCCCCCCGTCCGTCCGTGCAGTTCTCTCTCCCCCCCCGTCCGTCCGTGCAGTTCTCTCTCCCCCCCCGTCCGTCCGTGCAGTTCTCTCTCCCCCCCCCGTCCGTCCGTGCAGTTCTCTCCCCCCCCCGTCCGTCCGTGCAGTTCTCTCTCTCCCCCCGTCCGTCCGTGCAGTTCTCTCTCCCCCCCGTCCGTCCGTCCGTGCAGTTCTCTCTCCCCCCCCGTCCGTCCGTGCAGTTCTCTCTCTCCCCCCGTCCGTCCGTGCAGTTCTCTCCCCCGTCCGTCCGTGCAGTTCTCTCCCCCCGTCCGTCCGTCCGTGCAGTTCTCTCCCCCCGTCCGTCCGTCCGTGCAGTTCTCTCTCTCCCCCCCGTCCGTCCGTCCGTGCAGTTCTCTCCCCCCCCCCCCGTCCGTCCGTGCAGTTCTCTCTCTCCCCCCGTCCGTCCGTGCAGTTCTCTCTCTCCCCCCGTCCGTCCGTGCAGTTCTCTCTCTCCCCCCGTCCGTCCGTGCAGTTCTCTCTCTCCCCCCGTCCGTCCGTGCAGTTCTCTCCCCCGTCCGTCCGTGCAGTTCTCTCCCCCCCGTCCGTCCGTCCGTGCAGTTCTCTCCCCCCGTCCGTCCGTCCGTGCAGTTCTCTCTCTCCCCCCCCCCCTGTCCGTCCGTGCAGTTCTCTCCCCCCCCCCCCGTCCGTCCGTGCAGTTCTCTCCCCCCCCCCCCGTCCGTCCGTGCAGTTCTCTCCCCCCCCCCGTCCGTCCGTGCAGTTCTCTCTCTCCCCCCGTCCGTCCGTGCAGTTCTCTCTCTCCCCCCGTCCGTCCGTGCAGTTCTCTCTCTCCCCCCGTCCGTCCGTGCAGTTCTCTCTCTCCCCCCGTCCGTCCGTGCAGTTCTCTCTCTCCCCCCGTCCGTCCGTGCAGTTCTCTCTCTCCCCCCGTCCGTCCGTGCAGTTCTCTCTCTCCCCCCGTCCGTCCGTGCAGTTCTCTCTCTCCCCCCCGTCCGTCCGTGCAGTTCTCTCTCTCCCCCCGTCCGTCCGTGCAGTTCTCTCTCCCCCCCCGTCCGTCCGTGCAGTTCTCTCTCCCCCCCCGTCCGTCCGTGCAGTTCTCTCTCTCCCCCCGTCCGTCCGTGCAGTTCTCTCTCCCCCCCCGTCCGTCCGTGCAGTTCTCTCTCTCCCCCCGTCCGTCCGTGCAGTTCTCTCTCTCCCCCCGTCCGTCCGTGCAGTTCTCTCTCCCCCCCCGTCCGTCCGTGCAGTTCTCTCTCTCCCCCCGTCCGTCCGTGCAGTTCTCTCTCCCCCCCGTCCGTCCGTGCAGTTCTCTCTCTCCCCCCGTCCGTCCGTGCAGTTCTCTCTCTCCCCCCGTCCGTCCGTGCAGTTCTCTCTCCCCCCCGTCCGTCCGTGCAGTTCTCTCTCTCCCCCCGTCCGTCCGTGCAGTTCTCTCTCTCCCCCCGTCCGTCCGTGCAGTTCTCTCTTCCCCCCCCCCCCCCGTCCGTGCAGTTCTCTCTTCCCCCTCAATCTGTCAGGGGGGAGAGCGGAGGTAGGAGCCACTAAGCCCGGCTCCTACCTTTTCCGAATGAACAGAGTCGGTGATCACCGACTCTGTCCATTCATATAACTGAGCATCGTAACCTCCTGTGTTTACGATGCTTCAGTTTATTAATGCAGAGAATCTTCTCTCCATTAATTTCAGCTGAGGCTGCTGAGAAAGGGACTGGGGAATCTGTGTCCTTAGTCCCTTTTTCTGTCTTAAAGCGGAGATGTCAGAGGTCTGTTAAGACCCCTGAAATCTCACCAAAGACCCCCAACAGGGCTGATAAAAAAAAAATCACTGTAAAAAAAAAAAAAACACACCACTGTCACATGACATTAAAAAAATGACATTAAAAAAAAAAGTATCGGTATTCGGTATCTGCGAGTACTTGGAAAAAAAAAAGTATCGGTACTTGTACTCGATCTCAAAAAAGTGGTATCGGGACAACCCTAATATTTACCCAGCCTGCGGCAAACACAGGAAGAGAAAAACGTGGGAGTTTTACAGCTGCGAACCTCATTTCTTCTGTAATATAACAGCACTGTTGCAGTAGCTCAAATGTATCTTGTAAGTATAGGTCTGCCTTACCCAAGTCCAGCAAGTTGCGATTTTAACAGATCAGACCACAATGCTCAATATCATCAGATATCGTCCTTGATCTATCATGGTATTGGTTCCACTGGGGAATGGTGTGTTTGCCGTGTCCCAAATTAATATTTACAACAACCTGCAGCTGTACAATCCCCATCAGACAAAGATCAAGTGAGTTTACTATGACAACATTCTACCATCAGAGGAATAAAACAGACCCCCCCCCCCCCACGAGGAACTCCGATACTCACCTTCCTCTCTGTTAAGTTCAAAAGACTTATGAAACCAAAAACATGGCGTTCATCATCATCGTCATCTTCGTCGTCATCAGCATCATCCGTACTTTCAGCTTGCTGTGATATGGGACAAACAGATAGAAAGTCAGTCGTCATTATAACATGGAGAAATTTAAAAGTAGACATCACAAAATGAGGAAACAAAGTTCTGAGATTCCCCCACTACGAACATTCTTATTTAATAACGATTGCAAACTGCAAAATTGATCACATACTGGTTTGGCTAAATAAACAAGGCCAGAAGTGATACACAATCACACCAAAATTAACCACTTGCCTACTGGACACTGTCACCCCCTTCCTGCCAAGGCCAATTTTCAGCTTTCAGCGCTGTCATACTTTGACAATTGAGCAGTCATGCAACGCTGTACCCAAAATTACATTTTTATCATTTTTTTTTCTCCAAACAAATAAAGCCTTCTTTTGGTGAACGCTGCTGGGTTCTCTCTTTTTTTTTAAGCCCCAAAAAAATAAAAAATAAAACAGATTTTCTTTTATTTCATTTTAAAGTACCTGTCGCCGAGAATGTGTTTCCAGCACGACGGCATCGCGCTGATTCTTGGCGACATGGTGCCGACATCTCGCACTCGAAGGAATAGGAAAAGCACATTGCAGCGAGCGCGTCATAGAAGCGACGGGGATCCGACTTGGATTCCCGCCAATTCTAGCCACTGCCTTTAATAAGGGGGCCCCCAGATACCGGCCCCCCATCCTAGGTGAAGGAGTATGGGGGGGGTACATCGTACCCCTACCCATTCACCTGGAGGAAAAGTGTCCATAAAATAAACACACAACACAGGGTTTTAAAATAATTTATTAGTCAGCTCCGGGGGGTCTTCTTCCGTCTTCTCCGCTGTCTCGGCGCTCCCGGTTCTTCTCCCACTCGCTCTCCGGTGCCTTCTTCGGGGCTGGCCACCGCTATCTTCTTTGAAGCTCTCTTACTAGGGGCGGCGCAGCCCAGTCGTCTTTGCCGCCTTCTGCCTTCTTATGACGACTCGACGCTTCCTCCTGCTGTAATGCCAGGTGTGCGAGGTGGCGGCGATTTATATAGGCTTCTTATGACGTCACAGTCCCAGCATGCTCCGTGGGTCCCGGAGCATGCTGGGACTGTGATGTTTTCCTGACCGGCCGGGTGGTGTGCTTGGATAAGTTTTTTCGGCGTAGGGGGTTCTCCTTACAATCCATACCAGACCTAAGGGCCTGGTATGCCCCTGGGGGGGGGGGGACTTTCTGTACCAGTTTCCAGCTGGTTGTTGCTGCAGCACCCAAGCCTTTGAGAGCTTATCTAGAAACGTGTGTAATGGGAAAATGGAGTATCAGTGCCCCGATTACCTGTACATGTCTGCCCTGGGATGAGATGCCGCTGATCGTCTCTCCTCGCCACACGCTGTCAGTGTGAAGCGAGGAGAGCCGATAAACGGCATCTCCTTGTTTACATGTGACTGGACACAGCCGAACACATGGGTAAAGAGCTGCGTAATCAATCAGCTCTTTACGGAGATTGGGGTCACGCTGTGTCCTAGAGGCGTATGGAGGAAAGCGTCAAACTTGTATTGTGTCCAGAAAAAGGTTTTATTTAGAGTCACGCAAAATACGCATTCATTTCAGGAGTAATAGTAATTCCTTTTATCAGGGTGAAAAGGGTAAGCTTTAGCAATAGACTACTTAGAAGTCTTTTCTATGGTTTGCTTTTTTAAAGGCTTGATTGGGGAGGGGGGGGGGGGGGGGCGACACTGAAAATGTATTAAGTTGGCCTTCTAATTTTCTTTAACCACTTGTTTTACGGCGGCAGGTCGGCTCAGCTGCGCAAAATCAGGTAATATTACGTGATTTAGCATTTCAGCCACTAGGGGGCGCTCGCGCGCCCCCTGGTGCCGCTCGGCAGGCACCCGCGATCGCTCGTTACAGAAAATGTATTAATACTGAAAATGTATTAAGTTGGCCTTCTAATTTACTCTACCCGGTCAGGGGGAGAAATGACTGTTCGTCTGTTCATACAATGAATGAACAGCGATCTGTCATTTCCCCAAGTCAGTCCCACCCCCCCTTCAGTTAGAACACACCCAGGGAACATAATTAACCCCTTCCTCACCCCCTAGTGTAACCCCTTCCCTGCCAGTGGCATTTTTATAGTAATCAATGCATTTTTATAGCACTGATCGCTATAAAAATGCCAATGGTCCCAAAAATGTCCGAAGTGTCCGCCATAAGGTCATAGTACCGATAAAAAATTAAAATAAATCACTGATCGCCGCCATTAATAGTAAAAAAAAAAAAATATTAATAAAAACGCCATAAAACTATCCCCTATTTTGTAGACGCTATAACTTTTGCGCAAAGCAATCAAGCGCTTATTGCGATTTTTTTTTTACGTAAAAAATGAAGAATACGTATCGGCCTAAACTGAGGAAATTTTTTTTTTTTTTTTATATATTTTTGGATGATATTTATTATAGCAAAAAGTAAAAAAAATTAAATTTTTCTCAAAATTGTCGCTCTATTTTTGTTTATAGCGCAAAAAATAAAAACCGTAGAGGTGATCAAATACCACCAAAAGAAAGCTCTATTTGTGGGGGGAAAAAATGACGTAAATTTTGTTTGGGAGCCATGTCGCACGATCACGCAATTGTCAATTAAAGCGACGCAGTGCCGAATCGCAAAAAGTGGCCAAGTCATTGACCAGCAAAATGGTCCTGGGCTGAAGTGGTTAAACTTTGCATAAAAATCCTTTTCTGGACAAAATGAGATTAATGCCGCGTACACACGACCATTTTTCGGGTTGTAAAAAATAATGTCATTAAAAACGTCGTAAAAACGATCGTGTGTGGGCTCCAGAGCATTTTTCACGATGTAAAAAATGGGCATTAAAAATTTAGAACATGCTCAAATTTTTCGTGACGTTTTTAACGTCGTAAAAAATGGTCGTGTGTGGGTTTTAACGGCGTGAAAAAAACTGTGCATGCTCAGAAGTTATGAGATGGGAGCGCTCGTTCTGGTAAAGCTAGCGTTGGTAATGGAGTAAGCACATTCATCACACTGTAACAGACAGAAAAGCGCGAATCGTCTTTTACTAACACAAAAACAGCAAAAGCAGCCGCAAGGGTGGCGCCATCCGAATGGAACTTCCCCTTTATATCGCCGTCGTACGTCACCGTGCTTTGCTAGAGCACTTTTTTTCCAAGATCGTGTGTAGGCAAGGCCGTTTTAATGATCGGGTTGGAAAGTTAACAGACTGATGTGGTCAGCCCTCTGCTCACGCTGCGCTCTCCTCCTCCTATCGCCACTTTTGCATACAGCACACTGTGTGGCTACCAGTCCCGTCCCGTCCCTCCCTTCCCTTTTCCAGTCTGAGTGCTGCCATACAGGATTTGTAATAAGCCGACTCAAAATTAGGTCCTTACATTTTTAAAAAAACAATACATTCATTGACTTATTATTGAACACAGAGCTGAATGTGTGTCCTTCAGCAGATATTAATACAATCTTACAAATCTTAAATTACCTTAATGACGCTTCCTATGTGATTCTGCTGAACGAGAAGATTGGCCAGTTCTGCAATGTTCACGTTGGCTTTGAGGAACAGCTAAACAATTAAAAATAGAAAAAAATAAAAGGAAATTAAAATGAATTACAAAGTCCAAACTAATTTGCATATTCACTCATCATGAATCCTTGCCAGTGTGATAAATCAGAAAAAGGGAGAGACCACCAACTTCTCACTGCTGTTTCCATAGCACAAAGGATAAGATTACTCTGTTCCACCTGTGTGGGGTTGTTAGCATGTGTTGGAGAAGGTAGGTACATTAAGTGTTACTAAACCCGCAACAGTAAAATCAGTCTGTATATGCAGCAAAGCATGTTTGTTATACTCACTGTGGAACTTAAAGTGTTATGCCGCGTACACACGGTCGTTTTCTGCGATGTAAAAAAACGACGTTTTTAAAAACGTCAATTTAATTGACCGTGTGTGGGAGAAAACAACGTTTTATGTCTTCTGAAAAACGACCAAAAAAAAATTGAAGCATGCTTCAATTTTATGTGTCGTTTTTCAAAACGTCGTTTTTGACTTCACAGAAATTGACCGTGTGTAGCAAAAAACGACGTTTCAAACGACATTTTTACACCCGCGCATGCCCAGAAGCTAGTTATGAAGCGAGCTTCAATGGAAAAACGTGGTGAACGTAACCTCGCTTTGCTAGAGCACTGTGAAAAAACGATGGTGTGTGGGCAACATCGTTTTTGAAAATTGAAGTTTCAAAAACGTCGTTTTTTACTTCACAGAAAACGTCGTTTATTTACATCGCAGAAAATGACCGTGTGTACGCGGCATTAGAGTTCTACCCTAAAAATGAACCATTAACAGCTTGCCTTTAATGTAAAAAAAAAAAAAAATAAAAGAATTCCTGGTCCTCTGTGGTTCAACTTCCTGTCCTAAGACCCCATTGCCTCCTGGGAAATGATAACACTCAGTCTCTGGGCATTACTGTGCCTAAAAATCGCCCAGCATGCACCTCTCCCTGAAAACCTGGAAGAAAAGGTGTGGTGTGGTATGCTTCACATGCCCACACATATGATGGATACGGCCACAACATGACCTGGAGGATATAAGGCAAGTGTTTGCAATGATTTCTGGAACGATTGGAGAGCTATTAAACCACTTCATTACCGGCCCATAGTCATATGACGTCCACAGAGGGGATCTCCCATCCTGGGTGGACGTCATGACGTCCTTTAGTTTGTGCGGTGATATCTGATTGCAGCTAGCAGCTAGAGGCATCATTCAGATATCATTCTTTCATGCCGGCGATTCTGTGCACGACAAAAGATCATTTCCGCCGCTTGATCGTTCTTATAGGCGACGGGAGGGGGACACATCCCCCCTCCCGCTGCCATCCGGTGCATCTCCGGGCTCTCCTGTGCCATCGGGCGCCCAGAGAATGAATTGGCCAGCGTCGCATGAGGATCGTAGAGATTTCATCTCTAGGACCGTCAGAGGCCCGGGCGCGACTTTATGACATCACGCCTGGGTTCCCGGAAGTAAACAAAGCCGCGATTGCGGCTAGTAAGCATGAGATCGGTGAATTATTTTTCCCGATTTCATGCTTTCCAGCCAGGAGGAGAGATGTGGAGTCTTATTGACCCCAAATCTCTCCATAAAGAGGACCTGTAACACACATTCCTATTACAAGGGATGTTTACATTCCTTGTAATAGGAATAAAAGTGATAAAAGAAAAAAAAAAAAAAAATGTAAAAACGCCCCTGTCCCCGGTAGCTTGCGCTCAGAAGCGAACGCCCACGCAAGTCCGGCCCACATATGTAAACGCCGTTCAAACCACACGTGAGGTATTGCCGCGTGTGTTAGAGCGCATGCAACAATTCTAGCACTAGACCTTCTCTGGAACTTGTAACCTGTAAAAAATTTCAAAGTGTCGCCCATGGAGATTTTTAAGTACCGAAGTTTGGCGCTATTCCATGAGTGTGCGCAATTTTAAAGCGTGACATGTTAGGGCGTAACATCTTTCATATTTTACAAAAAAAATTGGGCTAACTTTTTTGTTATTTAATTCATGAAACCATTTAAAAAAAAAAAAAAAAAAGCGTTTGAAAATTACTGTGCAAATACCGTGCAAGATAAAAAGTTGCAATGACTGTCATTTTATTCCCTAGGGTGTCTGCTAAGAAAACATATATAATGTTTGGGGGTTCTGAGTAATTTTCTAGCAAAAGAATGATGATTTGTACATGTAGGAGAGAAGTGCCAGAATAGGCCCGGTATGGAGGTGGGTACTATTTAATGTGATTAATTGTAGCTTGCAAAAAAATAAATAAAAATGATGCCCGGAACTCCGCTTTAAGGGGTTAATCATCCACATTGTGTAAAAGGGATGTTTGATCCTGTCTTCTCTGATCCTCCCCTTCTTCCACTGTCCCCAATCCATCTGCTGATAGTAGAGAGCCTTTGGAGTCACTCTTCATATGCTCAGTTTGGTGTGCAATTGGCTAGAGTTTTTCTTTTCCTTGGGAGGCTGCATGTGATCAGCACAGGGCCAATCAGCACTGTCCAAGACCGATGGTCATGCAGCCTCACAGGAGGGTCAAAGTGGAATGAAAACTGCTCCTACAAGCTTTAACCAGACACTGATAGAAGTCACAAGGCTGCTATATACTGCTGATGAGAAAAAGGTATTTAGCAGTTGAAATTTACTAAAATAATTGCATTTCCATGTTCTGTGGGAGACCAGATATAGTGAATGCAGGGTGCTGGGTTTAGTAGCACTAAGGATTCTGAGAACAGAAAGATCTAAGAGTCAAACCCATCCCCCTCTGTAAAACAAACGTACCGATTTATAAAAGGAATTATATAGAATTTCCTCACCTGCTTCAGCAGCTTTTTGATCCCATCATGATCTCCATCAGACATTGTATGAGCTTCAAAGTCAACCTTTACTTCCTTTAGACAAAACAGAAGCAAAGAAAATGAAATCAAATATTATATATCTTTTTACAAGACACAGCAAAAGTACACAACACTATAAAAACCAAGAGAATAATAAGCAAATATCACTTCACTGTACAGAGAGCGTCACCCTGCTAAACATTACATAGGATCTGCAAGAGTATCACTACACTTCATACAACTGAACATAGAAGCAATGTAATGTATGGCCAAGCAAGAGGCGTCCCTTTTCATTCACCAACTAAAAGCAGAACATAGAACACAATGATACCGTTTATCTTTACATTGGCCCAGATTCAGGTACATTTGCGCTTTATTTGCGGAGGCACAGGGCAACGATTTTGCCCTGCGCCCACGCAAATATTTTGCGCTGCCCTCGATTCACGGAGCAGTAGCTCCGTAAATTGCGAGGGCGCGCCGGCAAAATTGCCCGGCGTAAGCGCGCGCAATGTAAATGATCCCGCCGGGGGCGGGAATCATTTAAATTAGGCGCGCTCCCGCGCCGAGCGTATGCTCCGTCGGGAAACTTTCCCGACGTGCATTGCGGCAAATGACGTCGCAAGGACGTCATTTGCTGCAGACTGAACGTGAATGGCGTCCAGCGCCATTCACGAATCACTTACGCAAACGACGTAGATTTTAAATCTCACGACGCGGGAACGTGGGTATCCTATAGCATTGGCTGCGCCTGCTATTAGGATGTGTAACCTTACGCGAAACCCGACGTACGCAAACTACGTAATTTGCGTACGCAGGGCTCGCGCAACGTTGTGAATCGGTGTTAGTATGCAATTTGCATACTATACACAGATCACAATGGGAGCGCCCCCTAGCGGTCATCGCTAGAAGGCAGCCTAAAATCTGCGTGGCATAAGAGCCTTATGCCACGCAGATTTTAGGCTGCAGTCGGCGTAGCGATGTTCCTGAATCAGGAGCATTCGCTGCGCCGGAGCAAGTAAGCAATTGCGCCGTGTAACCTATGGTTACACAGGCGCAATTGCTTCTTGAATCTGGGCCATTGCCTTTATACTAGCCCAGGGGTTTACACTGATGGGGACCCCGATCTAAGGGGGGGGGACTCTAATGGGGACCCAGATACAAGGACGAGGGCTGTGATGGAGATCCTTATGTATAGGCCAGTGTTGGCAAACCTTGGCACCCCAGATGTTTTGGAACTACATTTCCCATGATGCTCAGGCACTCTGCAGTGCACTCCGCAATCATGGTGCCGCGATAATTGAAGCACCAACACCAGCCACTGTCCCGATAAATTGCCCGCGAAAAGCCGCATACACCCCCCGGGCCTTGGAACAATTTTCTTCAATAAAGCCGGTCCCAAAAAGGTTGGGGACCACCGCTTTACAGAATGGTGCTTTAATGGGCTGTAGTAGCTATATTCAGTAGGCAGTTCCCAATTGCTGCCAGGATTACAAAGAGTCGGGCTTAGTACTTCCCCATTCAGGAGAAGCGTTCTACTGTTAATAATGAATACATATAGGTAGATTCAGTAAGATTGCTGCAACTTTGCGGCGGCGTAGTTTAAGGAATTTAAGCTACGCCGCCGTAAGTTAGCGAGGCAAGTACATGATTCACAATGTACTTGCCTGCTAAGTTACGGCGGAGTAGCCTAAAGCGGCGGGCGTAAGGGCGCCTAATTCAAATGTGTTTGGGGGGGCGTGTTTTATGTTAATAGTGCTTGACCTTACGTTTTTTTCGAACTGCGCATACATTTCCCAGTGTGCATTGCGGCTAAGAACGCCGCACGGGCCTATTGATTTCGACGTGGACGTAAACTACGTAAATCGCTATTTGGACGACTTACACAAACGACGTAAAAATTTGGAATCTCGAAGCGGGAACGGCGGCCATACTTTAACATTGCTATTCCATCTAATAGATGGAATAACTTTAGGCCCGATAATGGCTTACGGAAATGGCGTAAATGTACTGCGGCGGGCCGGGCGTACGTTCGTGAATCGGCGTATCTACTCATTTACATATTCTACGCCGACCACAATGGAAGCGCCACCTAGCGGCTATCCGAAATATTGCAACCTAAGATAGGACGGCGCAAGCCATACTATCTTAGATATGTTTAAGCGTATCTCTGTTTGAGCATACACTTAAACATAAGTCGGCGTAGATTCTGAGTTAGGTCGGCTTATCTACTGATAAGCCGGCCTAACTCTTACTGAATCTACCTAAAAGCTTCCTCTAAATGGCCATGATAGAAATCAAGGCACCATCTGACCTCTCTCTACCATGGCCAATCAGAGGAAGCCTTGTATTCTTTAAAGTACAAAGCTTCTCCTGAATGGTGGAGAATAAAGGGCGTACACACAATACGAAAATTGGAGTAAAATTTCATCTGACGAACGGTCTGCTGATTTTCCGTTGGTTAGTACGGTGCCTTCGACAGCCGATTATGGTTTTTCTTCAGACAAATGCCGGATGTGCAGACTAACATTTTTGTCGGATGTGAACTCAACGTCTGATTTTCGTATACAGTGAAACCTCAGATTACGAGTAACGTGGTTAACGAGCACTTCGCAATACGAGCAATTCATTTTATTTTTTGGGGGAAATCCTGACTCAATTTGCAATTGTTGTCTGTCTCGCATTTGGCCAGAGGTGGGGGGGCGCCAGAGCCGTTCAGAAATATTTAATTCCAGAGTTCAGTCGGGCTGTCCCCGAGGCTCTCTGGTGCACCCCCCCTCACCTCTGGCCACATGTGGTATTGCATGCCATAGAAGTCAATGCGGAACAAATTATTTTTGTTTCCATTGACTTCAATGGGGAAACACGCTTTGATATGCGAGTGCTTTGGATTACAAGCATTCTCCTGGAATGGATTATAGTCGTAATCCGAGGTTCCACTGTAACTATTACGGTTTTCAGACAAAAAAATAAATAAAATAAAAAATCTTAACAGTGAAAAATTAAAGAAAACATACAAAACTATTCAACACATTACATCACTTCTGAAGTTGTATTCCGTCGTATGAGAATTTCCGTATGGCGAGTAACCTCTTCACTTTCCACATGAGACAAGCATGCCACAAAAAACGCACCAACGGTCGTCCAAACATCGAAGTGTGTGTGTGTAGGAGGCTTTACTCATCCCGGCTCATTGTAATGCCAATAAGGATGAGCTCCAGCGTGTTTGCATGGTACACGTGCAGAGCCCGCTAGAAATCTGCACGGCGCTGCGCTAATCACAGCCAGGGAGACATTTCCTGATCTCTGCAGCCGAGCATTGGGACAATGTCTCCCTGGCTGTGATTAGCGCAGTGCCGTGCACACTTCCTGGCGGGCTCTGCACGTGTACCATGCGAACACGCTGGAGCTCATCCTTAAATGCCAGTAGCAGATGAGAAGAGACTCGTACTGCTGCTGGATCCCTACTCCCCTTATAAGTACATCACTCAGCCCCCCATTCACATTGCAATGGTGCGACTTCATCTGAAATCACACAATATCAAAGCTTCATGCACAGACATCTATCCAAATTGCACCCAAAAATTTGCAAAAAAAACAGCAGCACACAAACTACTTGTTCAAATCGCAAAGCTGGGGTCCCCCTCCCATTTGAACAGAGTGATTGCCGGCAATAGGCTACGATTAGTCATGCAATTTGACCTGTCCGAATCTTAGGCTGCAATCTACCCCCGGCCGCTAGGTGTCGTCGCTTTTTTTTACGCGTTGGATATGCAAATGAGGAGAACCGCCGATTCAAGTCCGTAAGCCCGCCCGTCGCTTTTTTTTTTTAACGTCGTTTGCGTTCGGCTTTTTCCGGCGGATAGCTACCCCTGCTATATGAGGGGTAGCTAATGTTAAGTATGGCCGTCGTTCCCGCGCCAAGATTCAAATTTGTACGCCGTTTGCGTAGGTCGATCGGGAATACGGATGGCCACAATTGACGTAGCCGCCGCAAACAATGACGTCCTAGCGATGTCATTTGGAGCATGCGCACTGGGAAATTTCGCCGGCGGCGCATGCGCAGTTAAATTGGCGCGGGAACGCGCCTGATTTAAATTGTACACTCCCCCTTGCCGCGGAATTTGAATTCCGCCTGGGGAGTTACGATCCGACGGTGCAATTTTCGAGGTAAGTGCTTGATGAATACTGCACTAGTCTCGCTAAATTGCACCGGCGGATCGTAAAACACGTAGATCGAGCGGATCTAAAGATCCGCCGATCTACATGAATCTGGCCCCCTGTGTTCATGGCTGAACGCTCACATGTGATTATTCCTGAGCGATTACATGTGCGTGGGTGTGACTAGAGATGTGGGAATTGGCAGACTCCCGTTGCTTTCGCCAATCGCAGAACTGCAGTTCTCCCATGTAATCGGGGGCAGGGCGTGTTTGCACCCCAATAGCGCACACAGCAGCCAGACTGTTCTGTGCTGGCAGTGAAAGGGTGTGCTGAATCCCATTCCATCCACACTAAGCTTGTGAAATATGAACTGTATGTTCTGCACAATACAGACACCCGCTGCCTGATCCCCTCCCCCCCCACTCTGAGGATTCCAGATTTCTCCTAATAATAAAAAAAAAAATATATATATATATCAGTAGTCATTATACAATCTCCTCCACACCGATATCAACACACTGAGCAGGCAGGGACACGATGGAGGACTACATGTCCCATCACACCATCCCAGGCCGTGCTGAGCCTTGTAGTCCACACCGCCTCACCTCATCCATATCATCTTCGTCCTCCTCTTCAGACTCCTCATCCTCGCTGAGGTCGGAGTCCTCCTCTCCTTCTTCTCCTCCTCCCATCTCGTCCTCCATCTCCTCATCTTCCAGTACAGCTCTCCTCTTCGCGCTGGATGCCATGCTTGCTGTCGTCTTCTTCCAGGCCCAGCGTGCAGAGGCGGAAGTAAACAGGAAGTTCAGCAGACTGTACCACCTCACTACCGGCGGGGGGGTGTTCATGGAGCCCGGGTGGGGTTATTGGCTTGTCGGCGTTTCCTCCTCCTCCGCACTGCCGGTGTGATGATAGATTACCCAGGACAGAGAACGTTACCGGCTACAGAACCGACCTTCTAACCGGACAAGAGACGGAATGTACTACTAATAGAGGTCACCCACCCCCCTCCTTCCCCACAGACATACAGAGGCCGGGTCATGTGTGGTGAGTGTGACTGGATGGAAACATTTTATCTTTTCATATACATTATATCCTTTCTATACATTATATACTCCCTATAGAACTTTACATACATGATATACTTCCTATAGAACTCTATATACATGATATACTTCCTATATAACTTTATATACATTATATCCTTCCTATAGAACTCTATATACATTATATCCTTCCTATAGAACTATATATACATGATATACTTCCTATAGAACTTTATATACATTATATCCTTCCTATAGAACTCTATATACATGATATACTTCCTATAGAACTCTATATACATTATACCCTTCCCATAGAACTCTATATACATGATATACTTCCTATAGAACTTTATATACATCATATACTTCCTATAGAACTCTATATACATCCTATAGAACTCTATATACATTATATCCTCCCTATAGAACTTTATATACATTATATCCTTCCTATAGAACTCCATATACATCATATACTTCCTATAGAACTCCATATATATTATATACTTCTTATAGAACTCTATATACATGATATACTTCCTATAGAACTCTATATACATCCTATAGAACTCTATATACATGATATCCTTCCTATAGAACTTTATATACATGATATCCTTCCTATAGAACTCCATATACATTATGCACTTCCTATAGAACTCTATATACATTATATACTTCTTATAGAACTCCATATACATTATATCATCCCTATAGAATTTTATATACTTCCTATAGAACTCTATATACATTTATATACTTCCTATAGAACTCCATATACATGATATACTTCCTATAGAACTCCATATACATGATATACTTTCTACAGAACTCTATATACATTATATACTTCCTATAGAACTCCATATACATTGTATACTTCCTACAGAACTCCATATATATTATATACTTCCTATAGAACACTATATACATTATATACTTCCTATAGAACTCCATATACATGATATACTTCCTATAGAACTCCATGTACATTATATACTTCCTATAGAACTTCATATACATTGTATATAGTGATGAGCTCCGGTGTGTTCCCACATTCCACGTGCAGAGTCCGCCAGGAAGTCGGCACTGCGCTAATCAGACAGTGAGACATTTCCCGATCTCTGCAGCCGCGCAACGGGACAATGTCTCCCTGCCTGTGATTAGCGCAGCTCCGTGCTGGAGCTCATCCGTAATTGTATACTTCCTATAGAACTCCCTCTACATATAAAACTCAATATAGATGATATATTTCCTATAAAACTTCATATACATTGTATACTTCCTATAAAACTCAATATAGATTATATACTTCCTATAGAACTTCATATACATTATATACTTCCTATAGAACTCTATATACATGATATACTTCCTATTGAACTCTATATACATCCTATAGAACTCTATATACATTATATCCTTCCTATAGAACTTTATATACATTATATCCTTCCTATAGAACTCCATATACATTATACACTTCCTATAGAACTCTATATACATGATATACTTCCTATAGAACTCCATATACATTATATACTTCCTATAGAACTCTATATACATGATATACTTCCTATAGAACTATATATACATTATACACTTCCTATAGAACTCCATGTACATTATATACTTCTTATAGAACTCCATGTACATTATATACTTCTTAAAGAACTCCATGTCCATTATATACTTCCTATAGAACTCCATGTACATTATATACTTCCTTTAGAACTTCCTATAGAACCCTATATGGATTTTTATATACATTGGAAGAGATTTTCCTAAAACTGGTGCACACGGAATCTGGTGCAGCTCTGCATAGTAACCAGTCTCCGTCTAGCTTTTAGCCCACATTCACATTGATGCGATTTGACAAATCACACGCCAAATCGGCAGCTATTTCCGGCAACAGCACCCTCCGAAGTCGGCACCGCACCAATTCCCAAAAGTAGTTCCTGTACTACTTTCGGCGACTTCGGGGGCGATTTGAATAGACATCTCTGCATGAACCCGCACAGATGTCTGTCAAATTGCCCCCGAAGTCGGACTGCATTGCCGGTTTGAAATCGTGCGAGTTCAGCTGAACTCACACAATTTCTAACCTGCATCAGTGTGAACCAGGACTAATGCCGCGTACACACGATCGGTCCATCCGATGAAAACGGTCTGATGTATTTTTTCATCGGTTAACCTATAAGGCTGACTGATGGTCCATCACGCCTACACACCATCAGCTAAAAAAACGATCGTTTTAGAACGCAGTGACGTAAAACACAACGACATGCTGAAAAAAATGAAGTTCAATGCTTTCAAGCATGCGTCGACTTGATTCTGAGCATGCGTGGATTTTTAACCGATGGACGTGCCTACAAACGATCATTTTTTTTTTTCTTCAATCGGTTAGGTTTCCCTTCGGTTAAATTTAAAACAAGATTGAATTTTTTTTAACCGATGGGGCCCACACATGATCGGTTTGGTCCGATGAAAACGGTCCATCAGACCGTTCTCATCGGTTTGACCGATCGTGTGTACGCGGCATAAGGCTCTGTTCACAGATATGCAAATTTTGAACTGCATCCGATTCTCATGACATGTGATCTGGCAGCCTTTTCTATGGAGCTGGTTCACATATGTGCAGTGTGAAATTTGCTGCAAATTTGAAGGGAGTTCTGTGTGTTTTCTGAGCACTGCAGTGTGGTTCAGATATGAATTCCAGGCTCATTGCCTTCTATGGGAATGCATCTAAATCGCACATCTGATCCGTTTTGAACATGAATTCAATCCAGGGAAAAAAACAGCGTGGGGGTCCCCCCTCCCATCCATACCAGGCCCTTTTGTGTCTGGTATGGTAAGAGGAACCCCACACCAAAATTTTAAAAGACAACAGCATGGGATCCCCCTCCAAATACCAGACCCTAATCGAGCATGCAGCCTGGCAGACCAGTAGGGGGGGGGACACAGACAAGCGAGCATCTCTCCCCACCCCCCCTCCTGAACCATACCAGGCCACATTCCCTCAACATAGGGGGGGACTCTCAATGGTTAAATGCGGGGTGGGGGCCGTCGCAAGGGGTGGTGCTACCATGTGACATCACCAGTGTGGCCCCGCCCCTTAGGTATTTGAGAGATGTCAAATGGCAGAGCAAGCAGACAGTGGGAGCAGAGTTTTTTTCTTTTGGTCAGCGGGGGTGGCGGGCGTTGTGATCGACAATGGATCTACACCGGGGGACATTGTTTTTTATTTTTTAATAAAGGAATTGTTAAAAACTGTCTCTGTGTTTTCAAGAACCGTTTAGGACAGTTCATCCGATATTATTTGATCGGACATGGAAAACATGGAAATCGATGGACAGCCGCACTCCGGATAAACTTGAGAAAGTTGTCTTTATTGATAAAAGTAAGACATGTACATCCAAAGATACAGTCACATAAGGGGACAGCCGACGCGTTTCGCACACAGTTAGTGCTTAGTCATTAGTTATTTGATCGGATGTGCACAATTTTTTTTTTTCGCGCGATGCCAGATCGTACAATTTTCGTCTAATCAATACAGCTGTCATTTAAAAATGCATTACAGCACATGACCTCACTTCCGAATTTCTATTCTGTCGTACGAAAATATTCAGGACTTTAGTAAACTCATCAGATTTGATCTGAGATTAGAATCTCATCGTGTGTATCGGGCATTAGAAGCTGATTGTTTGTTTACTATGTACAGCTGCACCAGTTTTAGTAAATCCCCCCCCAACGTCATATAGATTTATCTCCATACATTGTATCCCCTGATAGAACTTTCTATAAATTTACAGTGCCTTGAAAAAGTATTCGTACCCCATGGAGATAAATCTATACAAAGTTCTATCAGAGGATACAATGTATGGAAATACATTGCCTTGGAAAAGTATTCATACCCCTTGAAATTTTCCACGTTTTGTTATGTTACAACCTAAATACATTTTAAGTGATAGACCAACACAAAGTGGCACATAATTGTGAAGTGGAACGAAAATTATAAATTGTTTCCAAAATCTTTTACAAATAAAGAGTCAATGCTTTGTAGAACCTCCTTTCGCTGCAATTACAGCTGCAAGTCTTTTTGTGGATGTCTCTACCAGCTTTGCACATCTAGAGAGGCACAATTTTGCCCATTCTTCGTAGAAAACAAAATATCTCAAGCTCTGTCAGATTGGATGGAGAGCGTCTGTAAACAGCAATTTCCAAGTCTTGCCACAGATTCTCCATTGGATTTAGGTCTGGACTTTGACTGGGCCATTCTAAAACATGAATATTCTATGAACCTTTCAATTGTAGCTCTGGCTGTATGTTTAGGGTCATTGTCCTGGTGGAAGGTGAACCTCTGGCCCCGTCTCAAGTCTTTTGCAGACTCGCCACTGTGCCATGACAAACGCTACCACTGTGTCATGTCAAACGCAGCCACTGTGCCCATCAATTGTCACCACTGTGCCCATCAATTGTCGCCACTGTGCCCATCAATTGTCGCCAATGTGCCATGCCAAACGCACCCACTGTGCCCATCAATTGTCGCCACAGTGCCATGCCAAACGCAGCCACTGTGCCCATAAATTGTCGCCACTGTGCCCATCAATTTTCGCCACTGTACCTTGCCAAACGCAGCCACTGTGCCCATCAGTTGTCGCCACTGTGCTATGCCATATGCCATTGTCGCCACTGTGCCCATCAGCTGCCGCCAGTTTGCCCCTAAAATGCCACCAGATTACCCCCCCCCCCCCCCGCCTGGCACTTACCTTTCTCGGTCAGCCATCCTCGGATCCTCCTCCACGATCCCTCAAAGTAGTCCCGCCCTCGAAGTCGCTTCAGCCAATCAGGTTACCGGAAACCAGAATTGGTGAACCTGATTGGCTGAGACACCTGTCAGTGTTAACCAGGGAATGCACACCCCCTGTGTCCCCTGGTTAACTATTTGGAGGCCGATTACAGCCCTCAGGCCGCTGGCTCTGATAGACACTTCCAAAGCCAACCAGTTGCCGTTAATCAGATGGTCGGCGCTCACCAGGGGGGCGGCCATCTGAATAGTGGGCAGCGGCGACAATACATAGATTCATTTGATTTGCTTTTGTAGAGAACGAATGTGCATGCAGTTTTGCAGTAGAAAATAGCTCCGAAACCCAGAGGGTTTAATTTACTATGAATTTACAATCAAATGTTACTAGGCTATTTTCCTCTAGGTCAGATGTTCTTCATTCATAAGAACAGAATAAATCGGGAAAATACTGCATTATGGCCACTACATGGAGCCAATGATCATGGGAAATAAATACTTATTTACTATGATTGTGAGCGCCATCTAGTGTCGGCCAATATTTACACACACCAAAAAAAAACCGACCTACAGTATTTCCCTTAAAACCTAAATCTCCTGGGGGTCCCATCTTTTCTATGCAGTTTACTTCTGCTTTAATAATACCGATAGATATTTAACAATAGATACGTTTTCCTTTTGAAGACTGAATACAAAGAATGTCTGCCATGATTTTCAAAAATGTGGAGGAAAATCATCCTTTAGTGAAATCTTCTAGAGGTTGTAAGGACTTGTCAGCCACTATTGTGTACAAAGAATATGTTGCCTGGCTCTGTAGTGTCACATTTGTCAGTATTTAGTTGTTTCCCTGTGTGTGTGACCCCCGCTGAGAACTTTGTGTTTAATCTGAAGAACGCAGCACTGTGTCTTATCACTGGTGGTCAGACAGTTCTCCTTACTCATCAGGAACTGCCTGCTGTGTGCTTGAAGTTCTACATTGTTTGATGTCCTCACGAGGTGCAGGCTGTTATAACTCTCCTCCGTTCATTTCAGGACTCCTCCGGTGCAATGAAGGTTTTGCTACTGAAAGAGCCGAAATCTGGTGACCAAGGTCCGGACCTCTACGTCGAGGTAAGCAGAAAACGCAAGATGTTTCTTCACTTGCCTCCACTTAAGCTGCTAATCACTAGTACAGTGTTCTCTAGACGGTGGCCGTTTGCTTGCCTTTATCTGGCCCTTTGGGCGCCGTTCCTCCCAGGGACACCAACAGTGGGGGCGCCGTTCCTCCCAGGGACACCAACAGTGGGGGCACCGTTCCTTCCACTGACGCCAACAGTGGGGGCGCCGTTCCTTCCACTGACGCCAACAGTGGGGGCGCCGTTCCTTCCACTGACGCCAACAGTGGGGGCGCCGTTCCTTCCACTGACGCCAACAGTGGAGGGCGCCGTTCCTTCCACTGACGCCAACAGTGGGGGCGCCGTTCCTTCCACTGACGCCAACAGTGGGGGCGCCGTTCCTTCCACTGACGCCAACAGTGGGGGCGCCGTTCCTTCCACTGACGCCAACAGTGGGGGCGCCGTTCCTTCCACTGACGCCAACAGTGGAGGGCGCCGTTCCTTCCACTGACGCCAACAGTGGAGGGCGCCGTTCCTTCCACTGACGCCAACAGTGGAGGGCGCCGTTCCTTCCACTGACGCCAACAGTGAAGGGGGCCGTTCCTTCCACTGACGCCAACAGTGGAGGGCGCCGTTCCTTCCACTGACGCCAACAGTGGGGGCGCCGTTCCTTCCACTGACGCCAACAGTGGGGGCGCCGTTCGTCCCACTGACGCCAACAGTGGGGGCGCCGTTCGTCCCACTGACGCCAACAGTGGGGGCGCCGTTCGTCCCACTGACGCCAACAGTGGGGGCGCCGTTCCTTCCACTGACGCCAACAGTGGGGGCGCCGTTCCTTCCACTGACGCCAACAGTGGGGGCGCCGTTCCTTCCACTGACGCCAACAGTGGGGGCGCCGTTCCTTCCACTGACGCCAACAGTGGGGGCGCCGTTCGTCCCACTGACGCCAACAGTGGGGGCGCCGTTCGTCCCACTGACGCCAACAGTGGGGGCGCCGTTCGTCCCACTGACGCCAACAGTGGGGGCGCCGTTCGTCCCACTGACGCCAACAGTGGGGGCGCCGTTCGTCCCACTGACGCCAACAGTGGGGGCGCCGTTCGTCCCACTGACGCCAACAGTGGGGGCGCCGTTCCTCCCACACTACTAATGTATGACCAGTTTTGGTGTAAGCCACAATTTGAATAGGATGTGTAAGAGGTCTCAATGGTCACCACACAAACCAGGCTGGTGGAACAGTGACCCACCCTTTCACCTCGGCTTCTCCACCATATTAAATAAACCCCAGCACCCTGAAATACAAGGAGCCTAAAAAATTGTTGCAGACTTTTTCTTAGGGCCAGTTCACACCAGACGCAGTTCCGTTTGCTTTTTTTTCTGCACAAAATGCATGCACAGTGTTTTCCATGTATTCCAATGGCTCTAGTTGGCTCTAGTTCACACCATGCAGTGAGTTTCCGGTCAGTTTCTGCACCAGAAACTGACTGCATGGTGTGAACTGGAGCCATTGGAATACATGGAAAACACTGTGCAGAAAAAAATGCACACAAAACTGTACGGAACTGCGTCTGGTGTGGACTGGCCCTTAAAGTTAATGTCTATTTTTTATTTTTTTTTTATAATGAATAACCCCACACCATATTACACCCTCCACCAAGTGATTTGGACCAGTGCACAAAGCACTTCCCTTTCATGATTTTGCGTTGGGTTCCTGCGCAGCGAACTACCAGTCGCCAGCACTGTAACATAGGGGGCAGGGAATTATTCCTGAACCCCATACAAGCTCTGGCCAGATACTCCAGGCCTTTTCGCTTTCGCAGATGAACAGAGTGGCTGGAAAGTGAATTATTAAATTGCTGTTGTAGTAAGTACAGCCCTGCCAATCGTTCTTCCATTGTTATCCGTGCACCAGGGTCAGCAGCATACACCGTACACATTACAAGAATTACACACTCCGGTTATAGATTGCCATAAGGCAAATTAAGTTTGATTCTTTCCTTATAATCTTTATATGCATACATTACTGTGACTTATCTCCCTCCTTAGGAGTTGTCATCCCATGGACTGCAAGCAACACTAATCCCTGTGTTATCCTTTAAATTTGTGTCACTGGAGCAGCTCTTCGACAAGGTATATAATCTTACTTTATTCTATTACCAACATTAATCTAGTTTATTACTGCCACTCTATCCCTCCTGATGGATTAAGCCCGCTACGGTGTACTAGTAGGGGGATGTACAACCTGAGGGAACAGCAGATGCATTGACAAAGGTCTCCATATAGAGGAACAAATGCCGTAGTGTCACCATGTACGAAAGATCAGAAGAGTAAAGAGCCACTCTGGTCCAATTTCGCTGTAGAGCATGCTCTCCACTTGGAATATAAATTGTTTGTTTTGGTTTCTAGTTTAAAAAAATCCAAAATTGGATGGCTTTGATGATTCTCAGCAAATAATAAAATCTGCTCCTACTTTTTCTGACATTCATGGCCAACACACAATCCAAAAACGATAGAATTACCGTATTTATCGGCGTATAGCGCGCACCCCCAACCTGGAAGGGAAATTTCTGAAAAAAAAAAAATACTTACAGTTTGAATGCTCCTCGTCTGTGTCTTGTCCGGTCTGGCGTCCATCTGCGGCCTCGGTGGTGTCCTCCCGCGCTGTCTCTGAGTCGAATTCCCGCTTCCCGCGCTGTGTTTGAACGCCGCCGCCGACATATACCAAGCGCAGTACACTCGGGCACGCTCGGCTTCTCACGCATAAAGGCTAGAAGGCGTCGCAGAGTGTGACCGCGAGCGAAGCTGAGCCTGGCCAAATGTACCCGAGTGTACTGCGCTCGGTATAAGTCGGCGGCACAGTTCAAACTCAGTGCGGGAAAGCGGGTATCGGCGTATATCGCGCACCCACGATTTTTCCCTAATTTTAAGGGGAAAAAAGTACGCTGTATATGCAGATAAATACGGTACTCCTGAACGGTTGCAAGCGTTTAGTAAGTTTGGTAAAATTTGCAAAAGTAAATTTGATAAAGAATTCCACTTGGCTCTACTTTTATCTGAAATGTCCATATCATTATTATTAGGGTTGTCCCTATACAGATACTATTATCGGGAGCGATACCGAGCATTTGTGCGAGTGCCCATCTACCAGTGCCATCTATCAGTGCCCATCAGTCCAGTGCCATTTATCAGTCAGTGCCCATCTATCAGTGCCCATCAGTCAGTGCCATCTATCAGTCTCCATCAGTCAGTGCCATCTATCAGTGCCCATCAGTCAAACTGTCACATGGCATTAAAAAAAAGTATCGGTATCGGCGAGTACATGGGGGGAAAAAAAGTATCGGTACTTGTACTCGGTCCTAAAACAGTGGCATCGGGACAACCCTAATTATTATGATGGGGGCACCCACTACATATTCATTGAACATAAAATGAATTCTTATTTTGTCCTCAATTATCTAACTGCCATGTCCATGTATTAGATTTTTGTTTGGCCAGGTCTCCTCCTAAGCATCTCGTGGTAGACATCCAGCATTGAGCTAATTTAAAGATTAATTGTTTTTCCCGTTGAAAGAAAAATAGTTAATTTGTTATATTTTATTTGTTCAAGGGCTCCTTATTTTAAAATTATCTACTTTATAATCAGATCTTATTTATGTTGTCATTAAGGTATAGTAACTAAAAACAGCATTAAAGCAGAGTTTTAGTGGAGCTGCTGACTTTTAATATATGAAAACTTGCCTGTCCTGGGCGCCCAGCGATGTCGGCATCCAAAGCCGTTCTGTCCCTTGGCTCTCGGGTGGAGGCACCGCCATCTTCGGTAAGGGAATTGGGAAGTGAAGCCTTGCGACTACACTTTCTGGTTACCTACTGCGCATGTGCGAGTCACGCTGCGTGATCCCAATGGTCCCTGCTGTCTTCTGGAACCTGCGTGTCTCCCAGAAGACAGCAAGGGGCACGGAGTAGGCGCCAGATTTGGCGTAGTAAACCACGGTGATCTATGCCCAGAAGTGGGAGAAAATACCTGGATTACACAGGTATCTGCTCCCTCCTCCCCCCTGAAAGGTGCCAAATGTGACACTGGAGGGGGGGGGGGGATTCCGAAAAACGGAAGTTCCATTTTTGGGTGGAACTCTGCTTTAAGGTATAGTAACTAAAAACGACATTAAGTTGAATTTGAAAGAGAGGCATCCCGACAGGGTGGTACTGTGGATGAAAAGAAAAACAGATGCCACATCCTAAATTGAAGGTGAACTCTAGATGGACTTTTTAGGCACCACAATAAACACGGTCATCTAAAACGAATTGTTTATTAAACAAAAACATAAAATTGACAAACAAAGCGCAGATTAAAATTTCTAGCATCATATGCTAAAGAAGCTACCACATAAGCATCACCACAACCACCCTAAGGCCACATTATAATTCAGCATAAAACTTGTAACGATATGATCATCAATATCAGAAATGGGCTTGGTGTAGGTTGATGTCAAGGGTAGAAGAGCACAATACTACTACTAATACTTTTTTTTTATATAAATCACAGTGAGTATAAGAAAAAGAGATCTAGGCACCCAGTACAAAAAAGTACCAAACAAAAACAAATGTAATAAAATAATCTAATTTTGTTCTCATTAAAATGGCTTGGACTGCTTAACCACTTGCTTACTGGGCACATAAACCCCCTTCGTTCCCAGGCGAAATCTCAGCGTCCGGCACTGCGTCGCTTTAACTGACAATTGCGCGGTCGTGCGACGTGGCTCCCAAACAAAATTGGCGTCCTTTTTTCCCCACAAATAGAGCTTTCTTTTGGTGGTATTTGATCACCTCTGCGGTTTTTATTTTTTGCGATATAAACAAAAAAAGAGCAACAATTTAAAAAAAATATATATTTTTTTTACTTGTTGCTATAATAAATATCCCAATTTTTTTTTTTTAAAAAATATTTTTTTTCTCAGTTAAGGCCGATACGTATTTTTCGACGTATTTTTGTAAAAAAAAAAAAAAAAATCGCAATAAGCGACTGGTTTGCGCAAAAGTTATAGCGCCTACAAAATGGGGAACAGAATTATGATTTTTTTTATTATTTTTTTTTTTACTAGTAATGGCGGCGATCTGCGATTTTTATTGGGACTGGGATATTGCGGCGGACGTATCGGACACTTTTGACACAAATTTGGCGCCATTCACATTTATACAGCGATCAGTGCTATAAAAATGCACGAATTACTGTATAAATGTGACTGGCAGTGAAGGGGTTAACACTAGGGGGTGAGGAAGGGGTTAACTGTGTAGCCTGGGTGTGTTATAACTGTGTGGGGGGAGGGGGGTGACTGGGGGAGGGGACCGATGCTGAGTCCCTATGTACAAGAGACACAGATCGGTCTCCTCTCCTCTGACAGCACGTGGAGCTCTGTGTTTACACACAGAGCTCCACGTCCCTGCTGTTACCGGCCGTGTCACCGACGATCGCGTGTACCCGGCGGACATCGCGGCCGCCAGGTACACGCATCGGGTCTTCGGCGATGCGTCGGGACAGTTTTTACCCGCCGCGCGCCACCCAGTGGCGCGCGCGGGTAATGCACATAAAAGGCCGTGTTTAAACGGCCACTTGGCACTTGAGAGCCGCGCTGCGGACGTATTTCGTCTATAGCGCGGATCTCAAGTGGTTAAAGCCACATAGAATATTGCCTAATGAGAATGATTAAAAATGCATTTTCCTTTTTTGTTTGTTACTTTTTCGAACTGGGTTTCTGGATTCCTTTTTTTCTTATGATGATGAATCCCTAGGGATACAGCCTAATAGCCTTATGCCGCGTACACACTGTCGTTTTTTGTGATGAAAAGAAAACGTCATTTTTTTAGCATGGAAAAAAACGATGTTTTTCAAACTTCATTTTAAAAAACGACGTAGCCTACACACCATCGTTTTTTCAAAGAGCTCTAGCAAAGCGCGGTTACGTTCAGCAGGTATGGAGGCACTCTGTTCCATTCAAGCTCGCGTCATAACTTACTTCTGAGCATGCGCGGATTTAAAAATGTAGTTTTAAACGTCGTTTTAGCTACACACGGTCATTTTTTATGACACAAAAAACGACGTTTTGAACAACGACATAAAAAATTGAAGCATGCTCGAATTTTTTTTTTTGTCGTTTTTCAGAAGACATAAAACAACGTTTTCTTCACACACGGTCATTTTTAAAAATGTCTTTTTTTTCATCACAAAAAACGACCGTGTGTACGCGGCATTAGGATAGGGGACATCTTATTTTGTCACACTGTTCTATTTTTTTTTTTTTGCTATATTTACCTTCTCTAGATCTCTCCAGGTTGGCCACAATTATATACAGGGTCCTGTTCCTTTTTGCCTCTTCTCTGGTATAGGAAAGTTTTCAATGACGGAAGGAGTGCTGGGAGTGATAACATGAGCACCGCTTTCTTCATAATTACACTGTAAGAACAGGGAGCAATGGTGATGCCCACTCGGGCACAGCATGATATCCTGCATTCACAGTATGTCCTCAGTCTGCTGAGTTGAATGACACCCAATGGCACTAGAGCAGTTGTGCTAAGGCCTCATTCACAAAGTGCATACTAATTCATACGCCTGTGGAGGACCGCGTTTACCTGCATGGCGATACACAGGTGTTCCATGCATCTCTGTGCAGGCAGTCCCTTTGATGTCAGTTGGGATGCTGTGGCTACACAGACAGTGCTCCCAATCTGACATCTATGCAGATGTGGGGGCATGGTACTTAATGAAGACAGTGTGGGTTCAGGGCTGTGCAGCTGCACAGATGTCAGATTGCAGCCACAGCATCCCAATTGACATCAATGGGACTTCCTGCATGGAACACTTGTGTCATTGTGCGGGTAAACACCCCCCCTCAATGGGCATACACTTAAGTACACCTTGTGTGAACAAGGCTATACAATGGACAACTTAATGACTCACTGGCAAGGGCGGACTGACCATTGAGGCCCTCAGGCACTGCCCGAGGGCCCCATGCCACTAGGGGGCCCCATCAGGGTTGCCAGGCACAGTAAAACCAGGGACAGTATGTAAAAATCTGTGTTTTTTTTTTTTTTTTTTTACATCTGTCCCTGATATGTCCAAAACCGACATGCTTTTGATGTGAAAATCCCGAGATTTTAGCTGCCCCGCCTCTGTACTGCCTCCTGGCGTGGTGGCCATCTGTAAGCCCGGGGGCCCCATAATCTTCTATTGTCCGGGGGCCCCATGAGTTGTCAGTCTGCCCCTGCTCACTGGAGAGGGACACATCTCACTATCTTCTAGCAGAGATGGGGATGTCCTATTGCAATCATCAGAATTGAAAATGATTAGAAAGCCCAAAATGCTTTACAGAAAAATTCCTTTAATAAACCATTACAAATGTCTATTGTTAAAAATGCTATAATTTTTTTTTCAATGAAATGAAAATTAATGGTTTATAAATTTGAAAAATGTACAGGTGAATGGTTTTACTGGGAAAAAAAAGTTTTTTTTCCTTGTTAGAGAAATCTTTATATGTATTTTTCCTAATTCCATTTCCTGAGTGTTTTTGTAAATGTATACCTTCTCTCTGTTTCAAGCTCTCCCACCCAGAAAAGTATGAGGGTCTGATATTCACAAGCCCCCGGGCAGTAGAAGCTGTGGCATTAAGTCTACAGACATCCGCTAACAAAGAAGGTGAGTGTACCAAGGACATGAAACTATTCACTGATAATGGATATTAAGAATATGGGGTTAAAATGACACTAAGGCCCAGATTCACGTAGGAGATACGCCGTCGTATCTCTGAGTCTAAACGGTCGTATCTTTTGCACCTGATTCAAAGAATCAGATACGCCAGAATTTGTATAAGATACGACCAGCGTAAGTCTCCTACGCCGTCGTATCTTAACTGCATATTTACGCTGGCTGCTAGGGGCGTTACATAGAAATATGTAAATCAGCTAGATACGCCAATTCACAAACGTACGCCCAGCCGTCACATTACAGATACGCCGTTTACGTTGGGCTTTTCCCAGCGTAAAGTTACCCCTGCTATATGAGGCGTAGATGAGGCGTACCAATGTTAAGTATGGACGTCGGGCCAGCGTAGAATTTTCCGTCGATTACGTTGTTTGCGTAAGTCGTTCGCGAATAGGGCTGTGCATAATTTACGTTCACGTAGAAAGCATTGGCTTTTTGCGGGTTAATTTGGAGCATGTGCACTGGGATACTTTCACGGACAGCGCATGCGCCGTTCGGAGAAAGCGTCATTTACGTGGGGTCACAATACATTTACATAATACACGCCCACATCTTCCACATTTGAATTAGGCGGGCTTACGCCGGCCTATTTACGCTACGCCGCCGCAACTTTGCTTTGAGAATACTGCACTTGCCTCTCAAAGTTGCGGAGGCGTAACGTAAATAGGATACGTTACGCCCCGCACAAAGATGCGCTCTCCTACGTGAATCCGGGCCTAAATTCTCCTCCTCCAAGTCTCCAAATTCCCCAGCTTCCTGATAGATCAGTGTTTCTCAAACTTTTTTTGTCTTGCGGCGCACAAAAATGATCTAAACATTTTTTTGCGGCACACCACAAAAATTGGTAAATCTTTTCAGGTCAGCAGTAAATATAAAATGTACAAAAGCGGCAGTCTGGTGTGATCCCCAATATTATACATCACTGCTATATAAAATATTGGGGATCACACAAGACTGCTGCTTTTATATATGTTATATTTATCTGCTGATATAATATTGGGGAATGGGTATCGCACAAGACTGCTGCTTATATTTATTGCTGATATGATCACACACTGGTCCGTCCATCCTCATCTCTTCTCTCGTCTTACCTTCTCAGCTCCACACCATGTGGCACAGCCACGGGCTGCGGGCTCCTCTGTTGTGGGTGGGACTGGAGGAGAGAATGACGTCATGTTGAGGCGTGGAAGCGCCCGTCAGGCACCTGTCCTGGCACACAGCTGGCAGCCAGGCCGCAGCCTCACTGTATTCTCGATCTGGATTGGCGGGGTCTGGTGACGGCGAACATCAACCAATCCAATTTGCGTACAGACTAAGCAGCACAGATGACCGTGTGAGGCCTGCACACTTGCTCAGTGAGTGACCGACAGTCAGCACAATGCTGGTGCAGCCACCGCCGGGGCCCAGCGAACAACAACATAAATGATCCCACGGCACAACTGCAAATTCTAGTGTGCCGCGGGACACAGTTTGAGAAACACTGTAATAGAGGGTGGCTATGTTCATTGTCAGTGGTCCCACTGTATGTAGGAATGTAGCCACCTTCTTTTGCTCACTCCTGAGATGGACTATGGGATGTAGATTGCATAGAGTGGTGCACATGACTGCAACTAACATGCGCTGCTCATTCCAAACATAAGTGAGGGGGGAAAAAAGAGAGGTTCAGGAGCTCAAGGAGGCGAAAAAACCGGGTCATGAAAAATTGATTACAGGTCCATTATGTAGTGGATGTGTATAGATTATTTTTGGAAAATAAGGATTTTGCTTTGTGTCCCTTTAACACATCATTCAATATGTATTTTGAACTTTTACTGCAAGGTTTATATTACAGCCTAAGGCCGCGTACACACGTTCAGTCCATCCGACGAGAACCGTTTTCATCGGTTAACCGATGAAGCTGACTGATGGTCTGATGTGCCTACACACCATCAGTTAAAAAAACCTTTCGAGTCCAACGCGGTGACGTAAAACACGACGTGCAGAGAAAAATGAAGTTCAATGCTTCCAAGCATGCGTCGACTTGATTCTGAGCATGCGCAAGTTTTTAACCGATGCTTTTGCGTACTAACCATCGGTTTTGACCTATCGGTTAGGCGTCCATCGGTTCAATTTTAAAGTAAGTTCTCTTTTTTTTTTTTGGACCGAAGGATAACTGACTGATGGGGCCCACACACGATCTGTTTGGACCGATGAAACTGAACTTCAGTCCGTTTTCATCGGTTTTGTCCGATCGTGTGTACGCGGCCTTAGAAATTGCACCTGTAAAAAAAGCCCCTTTATTTCTATCCTGACAGGATATAACTACTGGTTTGAGAGCTACTGGTTGTTTATCCCTCAAAGAGGATCCCAAGTCTGGGCAAACAATAATAAAAGTCAGAAGCTACAAATACTGTAGCTGCTGACTTTTAATATAAGGACACTTCCCTGTCCAGGGATCCAGCAATGTCGACACCCCAAGCTGATTCTTTAATTTTGCTTTGGGTGCAGGCTCCAGCATCTTCACTAAGGGAAACCGGCGTTGGCGCCTGAATGCTGCGCTTTCTGAATGGTCCCGCTGTCTTCTGGGATCTGTGTGTGTTCCAGAAGGCAACGGGGGGGGGGGAGGAGGAGGAGCCGGAAATACTCAGAGATCGCAGCAGCAATCTAACCCGGAAGTGGGAGAGGGTACCTGTCAAAACCAGGTACCTGCAGGCCCCCTCATAAAAGTGCCAAATGTGACAGTGACGGGGGGAGGGTGCGAACAAGCAGAGCTTACCCTTTTGGGTGGAGCTCCGCTTTATAAACCTAAAATAATCCCTGTTCTGAGTAACTAATTCAGAATAAGTATGCAGCCAGTAAATTAGGTTAAAGATCTTGCATAGTTTAAAATGGTTGTAAAGCCACTTTGTAATGTACATACAATCCTCTCTGTTAGAAAATGTTGGGCGCTCACGTGACTGCTCGCTGTGCCCCCTGCCGATCTGACAGCTACAGCAGGAGGGGCTGAGAATCCCCCACTGACATCAGGAGGAGAGGAGGAGCGGTCATGAGAGCGGTGCTATGAAATTAGGTACAAATCGGCATATTTTTTACAAAGAATATACACTGGAGCCTAGAACATTTTCTAACGGAGGGATTGTATGTACTTCACACAGTAATTTTAGCAGCAGGAGGGGGCGGGCACTGACAGGCAAAGGGGAGGGGGGAGGAGACAGAGGAGAGACAGCGGATGACGGAGGCACGTAAACTGACCATGGTGTCAAGTCAGTTTACAGGAGGGAGGGCAGAACCAGGCAGGATCAGCCAGGTATTTCAGGTGCTAGAAGGGGCCAATTGCACAGCGCAAGAACTGTGCTGTATAACATTCTTTAACCACTTAAGTACCAGAAGGATTCACCTCCTTAATGACGAGGCCATTTTTTGCGATGCGGCACTGCGTCGCTTTAACTGACAATTGCGCGGTCGTGCGATTCTGTACCCGAACAAAATTGATGTCTGACATCTCCCTACCCCTGCCTCCGGAGGAGATATTTGGTGCCTGAAAGACAAAACCAGAGAACATTCCCAGCTCAACTCGCCAACCAGTCTGCTGACCTTCCAAATGAACCTGTCCAACAGTCTGCGTTAAAATAACGGGTTTACTTGGCACACATTTGCAAATTCATGCGTAAGCTGCAAGGCCTCTTCACGGCACCCTGTGTATTGCTTGCAGTCCTAACACTACTGAATTTATGAGCGTCTCCACAGTGGAAGAATTCTAATGAATAGATGAGGGGCAGGTGGGCCTGGAGGTAGCCCAGTCCTTCTTAAAGGTGTTAGGACGGCATGCAATACACAAGGGTGCCATGAAAAGATCTTGCAGCTTACGAATGCGTTTGCAAATCTGGTTTTGTCTTTTATGCGTTTTCCCCTTCCATGTGCTCCTTGCTGTGAAGGCCAGTTATAGGTGGGGGCAGGGGCCATCTTTGTTACTGATATTTGGTTCCTACCCGTGGATTCTGCAGAATTCAAGATACATATCAATATGTAATATCCATTTTTATCTTTGAACCATCCCATGCTTCCTTGGCTGATGTCTCTGCACATAAGTGGTGTTTTGCCAACTGTTTGTAGGCACAGGCGGTGTTTTTGGCAGACAATTAACCCACATTGTGAAGTGAATTGGTGTGAAAACTGTTCTCTGAATTGTGGGCTTTCTTCTCGCTTTCAGTCACCAGCGCTAAAAGACCCTTGATCTAACTGGGCATGATAATTCATTATTCTCTGTTCTGGCATCTACTCTCAGCTGGCCGAGCTCTGCGACTCTTTGAGGAATAAAAAATAAAATAAAAACTTTCATCAGCACACATCACTGGGAAGAGTTTTCGTCTCCATATAGCCCCAGGGGTTCCACTTCATGTTCAAGCAGGAGAACAAGTGTTGGTGCCAAAAAACTGAGCGCCACAGTTTGTATTAATTGACAAACAAGCACAGTATTAACTGTATCATGTATATTACTGGAAGGTGGGGATATATTATGTAGACTGGACTAGCGGGGTAATTTACATCCAATTTTTTTTAAATAAAAAGTATATTAGGTGGGCTGCTTAAAGTGAACCTGTGTGCCAAAATGCAAATAATGCAACCTAAGCAAATCGAAATAAGGGACCAAACTAAAATGCAGCATAAGCAAGCCTACTCAATTATTAAAATTTAAAATGGAATATTCAGATTTCTGCATTAGTCAAGTCATTTTGAAAACTATAGTAGTTTGAGTTCGATTTACTTTAAGTGTGTTTTAAGTGGTTGTTCAGTCTTTTTTTGGAAAAAATAAAAGTCAGTAGGTACAAAAACTGTAATAATAGGACACTTGCCTGTCCCCGGGTCCTCACCCGGCAGGTTTCTTCACTGATGTCCGCATTCTAACTGTGGGCATCACAGCCAGCTGCTCACTGTGCTTTGCCAGCCCCGCTGCGCTATCTGACTGGTCCCGCAGTTTTCTGGGACCTGTGGGGGTTACCTTGCGGGCGCGATCCTGTGTCATACACTCGGCATCCATAGCCGCCGAGTGTATGATTCGGCCCGCCCCCCGTCTGCCACGTCATTGGATTTGATTGACAGCAGCAGGATCCAATGGCTGCGCTGCTATCAATCTATCCAACAAAGAGCCGAGAAGCAGTGGGGAGAGCGACGCGGGATCACGCCCATGGAAATTTGGGGCTCAGGTAAGTAAAACAGGGGGCTCCAGACACAGCAAGGTATTCTTTCACCTTAATGCATAGGATGCATTAAGGTGAAAAAACACAAAGGTTTACAACCCCTTTTAAAGCAGAGTTCCAGTCATTTTTACATTTATTAAACGTCAGCAGCTACAAAAAGTGTAGCTGCTGACTTTTAATAAACAGACACTCACCTGTCCCGTGGTCTAGTGATGCGGCCACCTGAAGCCTTACTCCTCTCCCTCTACATGGCATCGGTATTGCAAGTGTGGGCACCTGACTGTGATGGCTGCGCCTTTTTTAGTGGTCGGGCAATCTTCTGGGACCTGTGATGTGCCCCAGAAGTTTGCAGGGAGGGAGGGGGAGAGGAGGAGTCGCCTAGATGGCGAGAGAAGAAGCTGGAGCTGGGTACCTGTCAAAACTAGGTACTCGCCCCCCCCCCCCCCCCCCAAATAAAAAAATGACATGCCAAATGTGACATTTAAGGGGGCGATGAGTGCTTGCATTAAGGTAAAACATTTTTAGGTGTCAGCATTGACCCCCTCAGCCACCCTTTACTTACCGAAGACCTCATTTTACCCAGCACTGTGCACGTCTGCAGATCTTTGCTCCCTTCCTGGCTTTGCTGGGGCATCGGGAGCCATTTGCTCGTTGTGCTGTCAATCAAAGCCAGTGACGAGTAAGCGGGGGGGGGGGGCTGTATCAATGGACACAGCAGAGGGACTCACGTGCAGCTTCCCATGGGGGAACTGGCCAGAGAGGAGGGGCCAGGAGCATCGGTAGGGGACCCGAAAAGAGGAAGTTCCCAGCCACTCTGTGTGATTCCATTGCACAAAGTAGGTAAATATAGACATGTTTTTTATTTATTTATTTATTTTTAATTAAACTTTATAACCCCTTTTAATTGCAATGGCATCTCCACAAGTGCTTCCAACTAAGGGTAAATAAAGCTCAACAGGAGCCTGAAAAATATTCCAACAGCACCAGAATCTCTGCCCCCAGATGAGGAGATGTCGTTGGAATTCACATACCACAGTGATTCCTGTGAGACTCCCATGTTGGCTTCTTAGGCACACTTGCTGCTGTAATGGTAGCCATTTGCTCTGGTGAGTTTTTAATTCACTTACTGTTGGTGGCTGGTTACTGGAGCACCTTCTGAAAAGCATCGTCACGAGCACTGGCTTTGTTACATACAGGTTTTACTATTTTTGACTTTTATGTTTTATATTTTTGCATCAACTTGCATGCCTTACAAGGTTTTCTACTGTATCTTAATATATTCATTGCCTATTTAGATGCTACATTATTGTTTTCACATTTGCGATCTGAGGTTTTTGTTCTACGCCACAACGCGGATAGTACCACTTGCACTATTATTGTTACATAGTAACCAAGGCTAAATGGATGAGGTGCGGCTGGGCGTCAATCTATACAAACTTGGTGTTGATTATTTGTGACCTCAGTACATAAATCCCGCTAGATTACGTTCATAATTGCGGGGACTTGGCATTATGTAAATTGTGTCGGGGAAGAAGTCCCCCTTCCCATAAACTCTGTTGTCTAATGCCGATTTGTACTGCCTATGGTGACATTTCCAATAAGCCTGTGATGTCAGCTTCTAATTAAATAAAGATAACAGCATTTTGTTTTCAATTAGAGTGTCCCACTCAAGAAATTATTGTAAATTAACCTCCTCGGAAAATGTAATATTGCCGTCTCATTTAAGTTTTTAATTAGGCCTTTGATTTTTAAGCTGAAAAATCACACACCGTGAAATCTTTAATCATTGCTAATATGTTGTAGAAGGTTATTAGAAACCTTTGCACAAAATTAGCCCCTGGCATTTGTATTTATTTTTCCTTCTTTATTACCAATAAAAAAGCATTAACTCGGCAAAAGGGGAAGAGGTACCTTTAGATAATTACACCGGAGGAGGGGAAGATAAACCATTAAAAATGCATTGAATCGCAGAGGTGAAGAACATTGAGGTGAAAATGCAAATCAGATTCCATGATTTTTGCATTTATGTAAATTTGCTTGTCAGCGCATCAACAAGACTCAGATTGCAAGCGGCAGCGTCTGGCCACAGATAGGTTCGCTTACAAGGCCTGTCCATCCACTTCAGTCACCCGACATTACATATCCATCTTTTTTAAATTAAAGTAGAACTCAGGATAACTTCTTCTTCGTTTTTTTTGTTACAGAATTGTATTGCTTTTTGTGTGCCTGATGGGGAGATTTCCCTGTACATTCTGTTTTGGTGACATTAAAGCAGAACTTCAGTCTTTTTTTCCATCTATTAAATCTTCTGCCCTTGTTGTTTTAACGTTTGGATAGTAAAACATTTTTTTGCCCTGCAAATAAATACATTATACAGCCCACTTCTCTTTCTTCGTCTGGAAAAAAGCCTAGGCTTATGACCTACAGATGAAACTCGAAAAATTTGAATATCGTGCAAAAGTTTGTTTATTTCACTAATGCAACTTAAAAGGTGAAACTAATATATGAGATGGACTCATTGGCCCGGATTCACAGACATTGGCACACATTTATGCCGCTGTAGCATATCTACGCCAACGCAGCGCATGGAGGCAAGCATTGAATTCACAAAGCACTTCCTCCCAAAACTGCACTGGCGTAAATCGGCAGAAGTGGAAGTGGGCGTGAGCCATGCAAATGAGGCATGACCCCATGCAAATGAAGGGCCGAGGGCCAGACAGATACGTATAACGAACGACGCATGTGCCGTCCCGTGGGCGCATCCCAGTGTGCATGCTTACAATCACGTCGGAACAACTGCCTAAGATACGCCGGATCACTGCCTACGGCGTAAACATAACCTACGCCTAGTCATATTCACGTCCAATGTAAACTACGTAAAATACGTGGGCTTGAGTTCCCTGGTGCAGACCTTTCCACGTCTGCTGCTGAGTTACACCTCCTTTATGGGGCTTAACTTTATGCCGGACTTACAACTTGCGCGCACCAGTTGTACCCTGGGTCGGGCGCATGTACGATCGCGAATCTGCGTTTCTCCCTCATTTGCATATTTGAATAGAAAATCAATGGGAGCGCCAAATGCGTCCAGCGTAAATATGCGCCCACTCTACGCCGGCGTAGGCAAGTTACGTCGGTAGGCGTATCTTAGTTTTGTGGGCACGGTGCACAGATACGACGGCGCATATTTGCACTTACGCGGCGTATCTGGAGATGCGTCGGCGCAAGTGCTTTGTGAATCCGGACCCTTATATGCAAAGCATGATAGTTCAAGCCATGATTTGTCATGATTGTGATGATTATGGCTTACAGCTCACGAAAACCCCAAATTGTAGAAAATTTGAATATTGTGAAAAGGTGCAATATTTTAGGCTCAATGTGTCCCACTCTAACCAGCTAATTAAGCCATAACACCTGCAAAAAGGGTTCCTGAGCCTTTAAATGGTCTTAGTCTGGTTCAGTAGGAATCACACTCATGGGAAAGACTGCTGACCTGACAGTTGTGCAGAAAACCATCATTGACACCCTACATAAGGTTGGGAAGTCTCAAAAGGTAATTGCAAAAGAAGTTGGATGTTCCCAAAGTGCTGTATCAAAGCACATTAATAGAAAGTTATGTGGAAGGAAAAAGTGTGGAAGGAAAAAGGTGCACAAGCAGCAAGGATGACCACAGCCTGGAGAGGATTGTCAGGAAAAGGCCATTCAAAAGTGTTGGGGACTTTCACAAGGAGTGGACTGAGGCTGGATTCAGTGCATCAAGAGCCACCACACACAGATGGATCGTAGACATGGGCTTCAAATGTCGTATTCCTCTTGTCAAGCCACTCCTGAACAACAAACAACATCAGAAGCGTCTTACCTGGGCTAAAGAAAAACACACCTGGTCTGTTGCTCAGTGGTCCAAAGTCCTCTTTTCTGATGAGAGCAAATTTAGCATCTCATATGGAAACCAAGGACCCAGAGTATGGAGGAAGAATGGAGAGGCACACACTGCAAGATGCTTGAAGTCCAGTGTGACGTTTCCACAGTCTGTGATGATTTGGGGAGCCATGTCATCTGCTGGTGTTGGTCCTCTGTGCTTCATTAAGTCCAGGGTCAACACAGCCGTCTACCAGGAGATTTTGGAGCACTTCATGCTTCCTTCCGCAGACGAGCTCTAATGGGAAGCTGACTTCATTCTCCAGCAGGACTTGGCACCTGTCCACACTGCCAAAAGCACCAAAACCTGGCTCAATGACCGTGGGATTACTGTGCTTGATTGGCCAGCAAACTCACCTGACCCCCATAGAGAATCTATGGGGCATTGCCAAGAGAAAGATGAGAGACATGAGACCGAACAATGCAGAAGAGCTGAAGGCCGCTATTGAAGCATCCTGCTCTTCCATAACACCTCAGCAGTGCCACAGGCTGATAGCTTCCATGACACGCCGCATTGAGGCAGTAATTGCTGCAAAAGGGACCCAAACCAAGTACTGATTACATATGCATGCTTCTACTTTTCAGAGGTCCGATATTGTTCAATGTACAATCCTTGTTTTATTGATTGCATGTAATATTCTAATTTTCTGAGATTGTGGATTTGGGGTTTTCATGAGCTGTAAGCCATAATCATCACATTTATGACAAATTACGGGTTGAACTATCTCATATATTAGTTTCACCCTTTAACCACTTAAGCCCCGGACCATATTGCTGCCTAAAGACCCAAGGGGTTTTTACAGTTCGGGACTGAGTCGCTTTAACAGACAATTGCGCGGTCGTGCGACATGGCTCCCAAACAAAATTGGCGTCCTTTTTTCCCCACAAATCGAGCTTTCTTTTGGTGGTATTTGATCACCTCTGCGGTTTTTATCTTTTTTGCTCTATAAACAAAAATAGAGCGACAATTTTGAAAAAAATGCAATATTTTTTACTTTTTGCTGTAATAAATATCCCCCAAAAACATATATAAATTTTTTTTTCCTCAGTTTAGGCCGATACGTATTCTTCTACCTATTTTTGGTAAAAAAAATCGCAATAATCGTTTATCGGTTGGTTTGCGCAAAATTTATAGCGTTTACAAAATAGGGGATAGTTTTTTTGCATTTTTTTTTTACTACTAATGGCGGCGATCAGCGATTTTTTTCGTGACTGCGACATTATGGCGGACACTTCGGACAATTTTGACACATTTTTGGGACAATTGTCATTTTCCACAGCAAAAAATGCATTTAAATTGCATTGTTTATTGTGAAAATGACAGTTGCAGTTTGGGAGTTAACCATAGGGGGCGCTGTAGGAGTTAGAGTTTACTTTGTGTGTGTTTACTAGTGTAGGGGGGTGTGGCTGTAGGAATGACGTCATCGATCGTGTCTTCCCTATAAAGGGAATGACGCGATCGATGCGCCGACACAGTGAAGCACGGGGAAGCCGTGTTTACACACGGCTCTCCCCGTTCTTCAGCTCCGGGGAGCGATCGCGACGGAGCGGCTATAAACAAATAGCCGCGCCGTTGTCCCGGATCACCCCCCACCCACGTCTAGCAGAGGACGTACAGGTACGTACATGTGCCTGTCCGTGCCATTCTGCTGACGTATATGTACATGCGGGGGTCGGGAAGTGGTTAAGTTGCATTAGTGAAATAAATGAACTTTTGCACGATATTCTAATTTTTCGAGTTTCACCTGTAATGCACAGCTCTCTCTCTCTCTCTCACTCTTGTGAGAGTTTGTCAGGAAGGGAGTGGGAAAGAGACATAAGAGGGCCAATCAGAGCTGCAGAGCTGGAGGTGTGTGTCTGTGTAAATCCAAGAAGTGAACAGACAGCAGCTTCAGCTGCCCACAGTTAAAATGGTTGCAGCCAGACTCAGTGGAGGGAGATTTCTGCAGCATATTGGGCAAGTACAGAATCACAGTGTGTATAAAATAATATGCAAAGCGGTTGGAGGGAAGCTTCAGAATGGCAAATATGTTTTTATTACAAATTATGTGAGCAGACTGCAGTACCTCTTTAAAGAGGAGTTCCAGTCTCCTGTAAAAAATAAAATAAAAAAATCAGCAGCTACAAATCTGTAGCTGCGGACTTTTTAAAAGAACCCGTCCCACGATCCAGCAGTGCGCTCACCCCGGTCAGTTTCCCTCGCTGTCTTTTGCAGTCTTCCGGGACCTGTCAGTGTCCCAGAGGACTGCAGGGAGGAGAACTTCTGCTCTGATCGCCTAGGTGGTGGAAGTGGGAGCAGCTACCTGTCAAAATCGGGTATCCACTCCCCCCGCTCCTCAAATGTGCCAATTCTTCAAGAGGATCGGTGGGGACGAGTCCTTAAAGCCAAACTTCCCCTTTTGGGTGGAGTTCCGCTTTAAAGCATATTTGAATCCAAGAACAAAAAATTTAAATATTGCAGTTTACCAGTCACTGAAGGTGCTGATTGCATTTCTTTTTTGAGCTAACTACATTTTTGAAACGGTACAGAAATCAGCAGTTCGCTCTTTACCAGAAATGCAGAGTCCTTGTCACTTCCTGTGAGATGAATTCTGAAATTCTTTCACAATGGACAAAAACGTTATTTAAAATAAATAAAAAGATATGTTTTGGTCTCTTTGCCATTAACATCTGGCTACATGGACAGAACCCTTTTCTACCCATGATAAGCAATGTATGATGATGATCATGCCGTAGATATCATTTATCCTTTTATTTGTCTGGATTTTTCTTTGCTGATGTGTTTCCTGGTTTTGCATTCTTTCAGCTTGGGAGCATTCTTTGAAAAACAAATGGAATTCCAAACCGGTCTATGTAGTTGGCAAAGCAACAGCTTTCTTGGGTAAGTTCCCAACACCATCCATGGAGCTGGGTGGGGTTCAAAATTGGCATTCTGTTATTTGCCAGGTCTGCATTTTTTTTTTTTTGTCTTTAGTTTTAATTAAAGCGGGGGTTCACCCTATGAACGAAAAAAAAAAAAAAAAATTTTATTGTACCATAAAATCAGGCATTGTAGCGCGAGCTACAGTATGCCTGTCCCGATTTTTTTACCCCCGTACTCACCTTGTACTCGTAGATCGAAGATACCGGGGAATGGGCGTGCCTATGGAGACGGAGGATGATTGACGGCCGGCTCTGGCGCGTCACGCTTCTCCGGAAATAGCCGAAATAGGCTTGGCTCTTCACGGCGCCTGCGCATAGCCTGTGCGCAGGCGCCGTGAAGAGCCGAGACCTACTCCGGCTGTCTTCGGGGAGAGTGACGTGCCAGGGCCGGCCGTCAATCATCCTCCCTCTCCCTAGGCACGCCCATTCCCCGCGGGAGCCGAAATCTTTATCGTACAGGTACACAGTGAGTACGGGGGTAAAAAAATCGGGACAGGCATACTGTAGCTCGCGCTACAATGCCTGTCTCGATCGAAAAATTATGCAAGTGAGGGTGAACTACCGCTTTAAGTTTTGAACACATTAAACAAGGATACAGCTTGATTAGGCACGCAGTCTTGAAAGCTGTAATACACAAATTATTTTATCAGATAATACAGCGGGGAAAATAATTCTTTGATCCACTGCAGATTTTGTACGTTTGCCCACTTACAAAGAAATGAAGGGTCTATAATTTTTATTATAGGTGTATTTTAAATGATGGAGACAGAATATCAACCAAAAATCCAGAAAAAAACCCACATAAAATGTATGCTAGAAATTAAATTGCAGTTCAGTGAGTAAAATACCGTATTTATCTGCGTATACCACGCACTTTTTTCCCCCTTAAAATCAGGGGTGCGAGATATACGCCGATCCCCGCTGTCTCTCCGAGAGCCGAGCGTACTGCGCACTCGGCTAGGCTCGGCCACGCCTGCCGCAGCCTAGAGCCGAGCGTACTGCGCACTCGGCTAGGCTCGGCCACGCCCGCAGCCACGTAAGAGAAGCCGAACACACAGGAAATCCGGCTCCTCTCGGCTCGCGCCAAAATGGAACACCGGACACGCTCACCTGGATGGAGGCCGCAGACGGACGCGCTGGACGGAGATGGACACCTGGATGGATGGCCGCAGACGGACACCTCGCAAGGAAGCCGCAGATGGACACCCACAAGACGGACGCCGGACAAGGCTGCCGATGGATGCAGGGCAAAAATTTAAGTTTTTTAAATTTTTTTGGTTTGCGGGGGTGCGCCTTATACGCCGGGGGGCGGTATACCCCGTTAAATACGGTAAGTATTTTATCCCCAAGCAAAACATTACTTAGAACATGGTGGAGAAACCCTTGTTGGCAAGCACAGAGGTCAGACGTTTCTTGTAGTTGGTGATCAGGTTTGCACACATCTCAGGAGGGATTTTGGTGCACTCTTCTTTACAGATCTTCTCTAAATCCTGGAGGTATGTTTTATGTCATTGTCATGCTGGAAGACCCATCCACGGCCCATCTTCAGTGTTCTGGCTGAGGGAAGAAGGTTCTCATCCAATATTTTACAATACATGGCCCTGTACATTGGCCCCTCAATGCGGCAGAGTCAGTCTGTACCTTTTAGCAGACAAACTGCCCCAAAGCATTATATTTCCACCTCTGTGCTTGACTGTAGACATGGCATTCTAATGCCGTGTACACACGATCGGTCCATCCGATGAAAATGGTCTGATGGATTTTTCCATCGTGTCAGAACGCAGTGACGTAAAACACGACGACGTGCTGAAAAAAATGAAGTTCAATGCTTCCAAGCATGCGTCGACTTGAGTCTGAGCATGCGTGGATTTTTAACCGATGGACGTGCCCACAAACAATCGTTTTTTTTTTTTCTATCGGTTAGGTATCCATCGGTTAAATTTAAAACAAGATTGATTTTTTTTAACCGATGGATAAATAACCGATGGGGCCTACACACGATCGGTTTGGTCTGATGAAAACGGTCCATCAGACCGTTCTCATCGGTTTGACCGATCATGTGTACCTGGCATTAGAGTCAGCATTTTTCTTCCTCCAGACACGGTAGGTCAAGTTAATGCCAAAGAGGTCAATTGCAGTCTCATCTGACCACAGCACTTTCTCAATCTGTCTCTGAATCATTTAGATGTTCATTGGCATGACTTTGCGGCATTGAGGGGCCAATGGATGGGGCTGTGTATTGTAATATCTTGGATCAGAACCTTCTTCCCTCAGCCAGAACACTGAAGATAGGTCATGGATGGGTCTTTCAGCATGACAGTGACCCAAAATATACCAGCAAGGCAACAAAGGAATGGCTCAAGAAGAAGCAAATTTAGGTCATGGAGTGGCCTAGCCAGTCTCCAGCCCTTTTATCCTATATAAAATTTATGGAGGGAGGTAAAACTTTGAATTGCCAAGAGACAGCCAAAAAACCCTAAGGATTTTAGAGAAGATCTGTAAAGAAGAGTGGACCAAAATCCCTCCTGAGACTTGTGCAAACCTGGTCATCAACTACAAGGAACATTCTACCTCGGTGCTTGCCAACAAGGGTTTCTCCACCAAGTACCAAGTCATGTTTTTTTTGGGGATCAAATACTTATTTTACTCACTGAACTGCAACTCAATTTATAACATTTGTATCGTGTGTTTTTTCTGGATTTTTGGTTGATATTCTGTCTCTATCATGTACATCAAATACACCTATGATAGACCCTGCATTTCGTTGTAAGTGGGCAAACTTGCAAAATCTGCAGGGGATCAAATAATTTTCCCCACTGTATATAAACCACATTGTGTCCAGAATACAAATAGTTAAGGATGTAGCCTATACTAACAAAACTCCAGGTTGGAAAACTACAAGAGAACCATTACACGGCGGGTGGTGATGGTCCCTAACCTTAACCAGGAAGTGTCTGGGATTAACAATGGTTATTCTGATGACATTCTACTTTTGTTAACATCATAGGTTGTTTTTGCACACTTGCAATACATGTAAAACCACACTTCCACATTAACCTCTTCCATACCGGGCAGTTATACACCCATCCATACCGGGCCTATTCTGGCACTTCTCTCCTACATGTACAAATCATAATTTTTTTGCTAGAAAATTACGCAGAACCCCCAAACATTATATATGTTTTTTTAGCAGACACCCTAGGGAATAAAACGACGGTCATTGAAACCTTTTATCTTGCACGGTATTTGCGCAATAATTTTTCAAACGCCTTTTTTTGGGAAAAAAATTGTTTCATGAATTAAAAAAATTTAAAAACAGTAAAGTTAGCCCAATTTTTTTGTAAAATATGAAATATGATGTTACACCGAGTAAATAGATACCTAACATGTCACGCTTTAAAATTGCGCACACTCATGGAATGGCGCCAAACTTCGGTACTTAAAAATCTCCATAGGCAACGATTTGAAATTTTTTACAAGTTACCAGTTTAGATTTACAGAGGAGATCTAGTGCTAGAATTGTTGCTGGCACTCTAACGCACGCGGCGATACCTCACATATGTGGTTTAAACGGCGTTTACATATGTCGGCGGGACTTGCGTGTGCGTTCGCTTCTGCGCGCAAGCTACCGGGGACAGGGGCGTTAAAAATTTTTTTTTTTATTTTTTTTTTTTTTTTATATATTTATTTCTTTTTTTACACTTTTTTTTTTAATTTTTTTTTTTTTTTTATCACTTTTATTCCTATTACAAGGAATGTAAACATCCCTTGTAATAGGAATGTGTGTGACAGGTACTCTTTATGGAGAGATGCGGGGTCAATAAGACCCCACATCTCTCCTCCAGGCTGTAAAGCATGAAATCGGTGAAAAAAAATTCACCGATCTCATGCTTGTGGTTGCTTAGCAGCCGCAATCGCGGCTTTGTTTACTTACGGGGACCCGGGCGTGACGTCATCACATCGCGCCCGGGTCCTCCGACGGTCATAGAGATGACTGGTGACCATCTGGTCACCAGTCATCTCTATGCTTCCTGCGAGCGCCGGACGATTCGTTCTCCGGGCCCCCGATGGCACGGGAGAGCCCGGAGAAGCACCGGATGGCGGCGGGAGGGGGGGGATGTCCCCTCCCGCCGCCTGTAAGAACGATCTAGCGGCGGAACCGCCGCTATGATCGTTCTTACGTTGTGCAGAATCGCCGGCAGTTTAGAAGGATATCTGAATGATGCCTCTAGCTGCAGGCATCATTCAGATATCCACCCGGAAAGCCCAGGACGTCACATGACGTCCACTCTGAACGGCAGAAGTTCTTTGTGGACGTCATTTTACTATGGGCCGGTAGGGAAGTGGTTAAAACACCCCTGCAAACGTAGTCCCCAACTTAACTGGGACACCTATATGGCAACTTATACAGTAAAATCAGGCATACATTGGTGGTAGCCACAGCTTCCTTAAAGCAGAACTAGGTCAGAAAACCAAAAAGGAGCTGCTTAACCACTTAACCCATGGAAAATTTACACCTATTTATGACCAGGCCATTTTTTGCGTTACGGCACTGCGTTATTTTAACTGACAATTGCGCAGTTGTGCGACACTGTACCCAAATAAAATGTATGTATTTTTTTCTGGTGGTATTCGATAACCTCAACCGTTCTTTGTTTTGTGCTATAAATAAAAGAAGGCTGGCAATTTTGAAAAAAACACTTTTTACTTTCTGCTATAAAACATATCCAATATAAAAATGTAAAAAAAATCGAATTTCATAAATTTAGGCCAATATGTATTTTTGGTAAAAAAAAATCCCAATATGTGTGTGTGTAGTTTGGTTTGTGCAAAAGTCTACATACTGTGGGATATTTTTATTTTTTTATATACTTTTTCTTACTACTAATGGTGGCGATTATGGGACTGCCATATTGCGGTGGACATTCTGACACATTTTGGGGATCAGTGGCACGAACACAGTGATCAGTGCTAAAAATATGCACAGTCATTGTACATACAGTGCATCCGGAAAGTATTCGCAGCGCTTCACTTCTTTTACATTTTGCTGTTTTTTCAGCCTCATTTCAAAATGGAATAAATTTATTATAATCTACAACTAATACCCCATAATGACAACGTGAAAGAAGTTGTTTGAAATCTTTGGAAATTTTATTTAAATAAAATAATATGAAAAAAATCCCATGTACATAAGTATTCGCAACCTTTGTTCAATACTTTGTTTAAGCACCTTTGGCACCAATTACACCCTCAAGTCTTTTTGAGTATGATCCTACAAGCTTGGCACACCTATCTTTGGGCAGTTTTTCCCATTCTTCTTTGCAGGACCTCTCAAGCTCCATCAGGTTGAATGGGGAGTATCGGTGCACAGCCATTTTCAGATCTCTTCAGAGATGTTCAATGGGTTTCAAGTCTGGGCTCTGGCTGGGCCACTCAAGGGCATGCACAGAGTTATACGGTAGCCACTCCTTTGTTATCTTGGCTGTGTGCTTAGGGTCGTTGTCCTGTTGGAAGATGAACCTTCGCCCCAGTCTGAGGTCCAGAGCGCTCTGGTGCAGGTTTTCATCAAGGATGTCTCTGTACGTTGCTGCATTCATCTTTCCCTTGATCCTGACTAGTCTCCCAGTTCCTGCCACTGACAAACATCCCCACAACATGTTGCCACCATCATGCTTCACTGTAGGTATGGTATTGGCCAGCTGATGACACTTCCCATTCAGGTCAAAGAGTTCAATCTTTGTTTCATCAGACCAAAGAATTATGTTTCTTATGGTCTGAGAGTTCTTCAGGTACCTTTTGGGAAACTCCAGGCGCTCTGTCATGTGCCATTTACTGGCCACTCTACCATACAGGCCTGATTGGTGGAGTGCTGCAGAGAGGTTTTTCTTCTGTAAGGTTCTCCTCTCTCCACAGAGAAATGCTGGAGCTCTGCTAGAGTGACCATCGGGTTCTTGGTCACCTGCCTGACTAAGGCCCTTCTCCCCTGATCGCTCCATTTGAAATAAGGGTGTAACATAAGAAAATGTGGAAAACGTGAAGCACTGTGAATACTTTCTGGATGCACTGTATGACACTGGCTGGGAAGGGGTTAACACCAGGGGCAAAAAAAGATTAACTGTGTGCCTAGCTAGCATTTATGTGTACTATGGGAGGTGCATTCATTAGGGAAACACATGAATTCTTGTCCATGCTTTGCAGGAACACAGGATCCATGCCTTCCCTACTGACAGAACGGCGATCTTCCACGTTTACATTCTGCTTCTGTACGGAAGGATCATCGGGTTTCAGCGAACATCGAGTCCACAGTGCCCGCTGTGTATAATTACATCGGGAGCGAACCGCCGGTGGCGTGCATTTGCGATTGATACCTGAAAGAGCTGGATCTCGTGTGTGTGTGTGTGTGTGTGTGTGATTCTGCTCAGAGGTGCCACCCTGTAGCAGTAAAACTGCTATAGGGCAGATTTTAAGCAGTTAAAATTATAGGTTCTCTATTCTGCCACAACTTTCACCACTGCCACACCTGGTTGTAGGCTGCTCACACCTCTGTAACTTAAGCGTTAGTAGGCTATCACTCTATAATGGTACACAAAAAATGGGACGCAGGCTTTGGATGGCTTTTGGGATGGTTAAACAGTGAATAAATCAATAAGCAAACAATTGAACAGGTTTAATGGTGCAGCACTAGCTAATGTTGACTTCTAAAATGGCAATCAATTGAACTGCGGTGATGCTAATTCGAATCATAATTGGTGCAAACGGGGTTAATAGTAAGGCGTTCACTAACCCATACAAAAGAAAGGGTCTTGTGAGCACACTACACATATAACTCCAATAGTGGGTGGGGTGTATGCATTCCTGTCAAAGGGGTACCCCCTGGAGGTGGCTATAAAGTACTTGCGCCGAATTGTCAGTATTAACCGGCTTTCATTGGGGCCCTTCTGTAAGGTGGTGCATTTGAAGCTTTCCCTTGAGAGTGTATAATAGATGGTTGATGAGCTGCTAAGTAGAGAGCAGTCTCTGTTGCATATTAACTGTGTGTAGCAAGGGATTAAGTGTTGTATTTCTGCTCACAACTCCTGGCAACTCACTGGTCTGGTCTTATTTGCTTGGCCATCAGGTGTTCCAGACATCCCAGTCCTCACGATCAATTCTTCAATGGCTTTCCCTGACTGTAGGTACACACGGCAACAGTAACCTCTAGCTTTGGGTTTCTGGCACAGTAGAACTGCCAGTGTCTTAGTCTTTGGGTCCCTAGTGTGGCAACCAACACCCCAGCAATAGGACTGCACTGTTCCAGGTCTTCATACCCAAGAGGCTCTTAGTGGCTCCATCTCTTTGCACTCTAATGTGTATTGATGCAGTCTCTCCAGGTAGCAGGTCCTGACTCTCTCACTTCCAGCACTAGGCTGCCCCGATCTGTGATCCAAAAGCCCAGGAAAAATTCTGTCCTTCTCCTCTGTATAGAGGGAATTGTGGCTCTTGTCGTTCTTCAGGCCTATCCATTTGTATTGTGCATTGTTCCGCTAAGACTACATGTTTATTGATCCTTTTGTGGTTTCTGTGTCATTTGGTCTTCTCCTCACTGGCTCTCCACTGCTGCTGATGGAGAGCCATTGCTGCCAGGCAGTCCAAGCTGCAGTTAAGCCTTGAGCCCTGGTCTTCTATGCAGTTTCAAAAAAATGAAGGTACTGCAACATGGCATAAGCCAAATCTTTCAAGGCAGACACACTATGGGGGTCTTCAGCTGTTTTGAGTGAGTCTGAGCTTCTGCTGTGTTGCTTTACCTTTTATTTTTCTGCATGTCTTTAGAAGACCAGGAATCAAGGCTTAATTGCAGGGCTGAGATTTCTGCAGCAATGCTTTTTAGCCTGACCTTTTAGGCTTTTGAGGCAAATTATTTGACAAGGACACTGTTATGTGCAAAAGGTCAGTGAAAATGATGGCAAAGCTGATTGTTTTTGCTTGACCTATCTTGACCCAAATGTTGCGATATAGAAGCTAAAACACACACAGAATTATTTAAAAGTCAAGCTTACCTTCTTCGCTAGACTGGAACTGTAAGAAAAGCCAGCAAAATAATCACCTTTGAAAATAGTATTTATTGCCGGAATTGTCCCTTGTGCCCTTGATGAATTTTGCATATGCAAGGAACGTTGTCAGTGTCCGCACTCCATAGACAACAGTGGGTACCTAAATAACAGAAGAGCTTGCTTGGTTACCAATGTGGCATTTTTCCTGAAATCCTGCAATAAAATATCAAAAACTAAAATCTAGAGGAATTGATTTTCGAATAACTGAGGCCCTTGTTTTGGTGATCCCATTGAAAGGTCTGAGTTTCAGATTGTTCATACCTGCTTTAGACAGCTATCGCTCATAGCAAAAAAGGGGAATTTTATTTCTCACTAGGTACAAAGGATGGTTGAAGAACCTGTAGAACAAAATACACAAAAAAAAGATAAAATTATCTAATATCGGTGACTTGCCTATCTCCTCTCTCGGCCCAACAGATGCAGTGGGCGGGTTCACCTCTCTCTCCTGACGTCAGTGGTGAATCCCTGGCCCCGTCCACTGCATCTGTCGGGCCGAGAGAGGAGATAGGTGGAGGGTCAATGAGCACAGATCAGCGCTCTGTAAACAAGGTATATACAGCATTATTTTTATAAAGCACAGTCACAGGGGGCCATTGCATTAAAAAAACAGAAAGGATTATGTAAAGATATATTGGCGGGCTAACAACCACTTAAAGTTATCTTATATCTTCCTTTTCATTGGGGCTGTAGTGGTTGTATGGACTCATTCAGATGGATACTGGAATTCGTAGTTCGTGAATGAGCGGCTTCAACTGCCAGATTCTACATGCTGGCAGGCCATTCATGCCTATAGGTGCCGCCCATCCCATTTTGACAGCTGCACAAGTGACTGTCTGCTTTTCAATGCCGCTCACCTGCATCCGCATGGGTTAAATTGGGATGAGCAGCTATCTTCATGCAGCTGCTGCCCCCCCCCCATGGAAACGAATGCACCTGTAGTCTCACACACGCTATAAGAAAATCGGTGGAACATTTTCGTGTGAGGAACTTTCGTACGATTTTCGTATAGTGTGTACACAACTTTCGACAGCCGATATCGAATTTTCGGACTAAAAAATTCCCGAAGGGACAAATTTTCGTACTAGAAAAATCACGGGTGCCAGCGCCAGTCTGAATGAGGCCTTTCTTTGTATAGTGAAAGGTTTGTCCAGATTCCTTCTTATCTTTAGCACATGTTAGTAAATGCACCTTGTTCACGCTTTTGAAATGAAAGAGCCTGTTAATCTCTGTAGCGGCGTATTCTGATCTATGGCGTCATTACGCTCTCATCAAATGAATCTTTAATGCAGCCATGTCTCTATCGAAGTTCATTGCACTGAGTAGCATTTAAATTACCTTCATCATCACGCTATCTGAGATGTTTTTTCTCATGAACAAGTTTTAATTGTTGGCTAATTACAATCTTCTAAATATTTAAACAGAAGCAGATGTCAATCTCCTCCTGTCTGATAAGCTGCAGCTTAATGTTTTATTTTCCTCTGCCTTGTGTAAAGTGCGCTCGACTGAAATGGCGATGATTAGAAATGATAGCATCTCCTTATTTTAGTTAATCGTCTCCTAAGCGTCGTGTAACAGCTCAAGGGCCCGTCAGGAACGCTGGTCAAATGTGGAGCACTTTTGGAAGCAATATGAACAATTTGAATGCCACTGATGACAGATGGTCAGGCCTGGGTCGCAGTGTGACTCTTGTGTGATAGCCAGACTTGTTTGAGTGTCTGCAATAAGAACCATCTGCGTTGTCTCCATAGCAATCAAGGCGATTCAAATTTTCCTAAAAAAAAATTTTGTAAATGGGCTTTACATCTATCTCAAGGGTGGGCAACCTTGGAGAGCTGGAGATCTCCCTGACCAACATAAAAGAGATCAAAAATCACCAGGGTGGAAAACACATTTTTTAAAACATTAAGGCCCCATGCACATTGGACGTTTAGCCCCGGTGCACCAGTTTTCCGGTGTTTAGGCACAGGTGGAGGGCACAGCTTCACTGTCCAGTCCCGCTGCTCACGGCTTGTGAAACTCAATGAGAATCAACTGCTACTGCTGGACAGTGCAGCTAGAGGTATGTATGTTTAGGTTAGAATGTGCCCATGGACCAATGCCTGGAATGCAAGCAGTTTGGGTTCTGGGCATTTGTCTCTTGGTGCATACCACCCAAAATGGGAGTACCGCTCAGTGCACGGCCCTGCCACTGGCATCAGGGCTGGATGGTGCACTTGTGCCCACCACCCGCAATTAAGCGACAGGGGAAATATGCACCAGGTAAAAACGTCCAGACTGGATTCCCATAACTTGCTTTGTGCATTTGAAAAGAAATTTCAGCTTGCCAAGATGAAGCTTCATGAGCGAATGTCTCAGTATTGTGAATAATTCACATGCCAAGGATACCATGAATCTCTTCTTAGGAGTTCCCCTCACTCCAACGGACCTGTTTGGGCCTTGTGTGATTTCTCCCTTTAGGGGTTCCGAGTCTGAGTTACCCCCTACCCCGCCCTCCCCCTTTTCTCTTGTCTATGAGCCACTTCTCTGAGTTTTTTTACTTTCTTTTTTTTTCTCCTTGCTTATTTTCTAGTTCCTCTCCGTCCTCACCATCCATGGGGTGGGCTGCAGGAGAAGAGCCTCCCCCTTTTTTTTTTTTTTTTTTTTTTTATATACCTGTAGCATTTAAGCGACAAATATGGGAAAATGTATATGTATTGGGCAGACGTTCTGAACATGTGATGTGTGTTTTTTTTTTTTAACCTGATATATACTCTTGTGTGTTCCAGTGGAAGACATTGGCCTGTCTTCAGAAGGGGAGGCATCTGGCAATGCAGAAAAGCTGGCAGATCACATCTGCTCAAGTAAGTTGTTGTCACTGTGTGTTTCGTCTTCTGTGCATTTGTCAAAAAAAAATAATAATAATAACCCCTGGTTCACTTAAAAAGCATGATCTTTTTCTTTCAGTGTCTTCTGTAAAGTTTTTCAGTGTGTGTTGGGGTTAAGGTGACCAGAGAAACGTGAGGCGATTACCACGTAGATTAGCACCAGTGAGCATGCTGTGGGGTGCCGCCCCCCCAGTCCATTTGCCCGTGCCCCCAATCGCCATGCAGAGCGCTGGATGCATGGATTTCAATGTGTGCGTGTGCGTGTTTTTTTTTTTTTAAGAAGCACGTGATTAGAGGAACAGTGGCGTATCTAGGGTATGGCAGACATGGCAAGTGCCATGGGCGCCATATGAAGGGGACGCTGGTGAGTGGCTGGGCAGCAATGCACTTACCAGGGTCTGATGGTCTCTTCTTCCCTCCAGGCTCCCGAGCATAGCCTGGATCTCCTTTTCAGCACCTTTGCTAATGGACAATGGCAGCGCTGCAATTGGGACTATTTCTAATTTCTTACTCATGTGAGTGCAGTCACTGGTCGTGGAGTAAGCAGGCAGCCGCATTTCCCGATGCTACCTCTAAAGTTCTGGCTACGGCAGCCCTGACAGCTGAATATCACTCCACCGCCTGCTGTCAGGGATGCTATAGCCAGGACTATATCGGTGGCGTTGGGCCGTTGTATTTCTCGAAAGGACTCCTGGACTGTGGACTCAGGCCTTCTAACTTGGGGTCCTATTGGTGCAAAAGTTCCCCAGTGTGAAGGGGAACTGTGGATTCCGATGTAAGGGGGGCTCTCTGGGAACTCTAAGGGGGGAAGTGTGATATAAGATGTAACGCTATTGACTCTGGTGTAAGTGGTAATTAAAGCGCTTGATTTGTAGTTTTGTTAAGGTTATCTGAAAGATGGGTTTCAAATGTTTTGACAGGGGCGCAGCTTCAGTGCTTGCCATAGGCGCCATTTTCACTAGATACGCCTCTGTAGAGGAATCCACCCACTTATGTGGCATTAGCGAATTAATATTCGCTAATGTCTTCCTGCTTCTCCTCCCGACCAATCAGGAAGCGGGTCATGGGTCCTGAGACCCGATTGGCCAGGGAGTCTTAGGACCCACTATCTGTTTGGCCGGGAGGAGAAGCAGTGGCCCGGACTCTTCCCTCCGCAACCTTCTCTCCTTATAAGGTAAGGCCATTGATCGCCGCCTTCCCAATCCTTTGATCGAGCACTGGGGGGAGGGTTAGTGTAAGTGGGGGGGGCCAGGTTTGTTTGCTTGCTACCCCCCTAAAATGGCCACAGATGCCTAGTGGCTGGTATATGTATATGTTTAGTAAGAGGGGAGGAAGGAGAAGTGGTCATGTATCCCAGGGCCATCTATTGTGGAAGATTTGGGTACGATTCTATATTTTACCCTTGACTTTTTCTAACAGTGTATGAACAGGCACAGCCATGAGATTGGTCCGAACGTATGCTTATAGTCAGCTTGACTGTAGATAACAGGATGAGTGTTAATTCTGCACCAAAGCAGCTAGTCTTAAAAAAATCTGAACACTTCTCTGCACACACAAGCCTCATCAAGTCCTTTTAGAACTGCTTTACTTTCTGGTCCAGATTCCTTGATTCATATTGGGCATGGTGCAGCATAGACCTCCTAGTGTCTCTCTCTCTTCTACCTACAGACTTCAAAGGCGACTGAAGAGGGAAAGAAGTGCTTTTATGTACTTTTGATAGAAATTCAGCATCTTGGGGAAACTGGATGATGAAAAATCTATCTAGTTCTAAGTAAACACAAAAAAACGTGCATTTCAAGTCTTCTATTTTGCGTGGAATGGCTTTCAAAGAATAACTGAAATGTTCATTGATGTCGTTCTTCTATTCCTACTGGGGAATAGAGAGTGTTGTCTTCCTTCTAAAATTTTGACTAAATTCTTTGCCCTGATGTTGGGGATATTCTATAGCTTTTTAACCGCTTTAGTGCTCGCACTTGTATATCCCTTTATGAACCGGAGCAATTTTTATAATTTTGCTATGGGCCATTTTGTCAGCAGTAACTATATATTTTTTTTTTTGGAAACGGACAAGGCTTTAATGTTTGACAAATATTTGGCCTTGTAAAAATTGTTTTAATTCCCATGCAATTATAGATAAAATAGGTAACCAGTCCAGTGTTACTTTCTAAAAGTGGAACATAACTCGCCTAAACAAAAATATGTTACTTTGTCCCTCTCCCATACTCTTACACAAATCTTAAAAAATTTTCTTCTATTTTTAACAGTTTTTCCTCCTTTTTTTTGCTGCAAGGCAATAATTCTGTGTTTCCGGCCTATGCCTGGCCCCCGCTGCCTCCTGGGATTACTAAGCCGCAAATTTGCAGTGCGTGTGCGCACACGTAGTGGATGTGAGCACACGCACACAAATGCCTTCGTGCACTACAGTGCCCATCCACCAGAAGCTGGTTGCAGAAGCGCTGCTGGTCTCTGCCAGCTTCCAAATGCCTGGAAGAGACTGGCAGAGCATCTGTGCACAAGCTATTAAAAAAAAAAGACCGCACAAACATGGTTCCCCCCTCCCCGCCTGCTTGTGTCAGCGCCCACCTGCTGCTCTTATGACTACTATAGAATCCTCCCATCCCCTCTGTAGCATAATGTTATGTGCCCATGTTGTATAAAAAAAAAAAGCTGCCAATCTGTACCTAATATCAGAGCGTCTCCCGGTACTTACGTGACTCCTCGGCTCTCTCTTCTCCCCGGCTGACATCAGCGGGAGTGTTCGTCCCCGCCCACTATAGCCGTCATCCGGGCAAAGGAGAGAGCAGAGGAGTCACGTGAGTGCCGAGAGATGCACTGATATACGTACAGATTTGCAGCTTTTTTTATATAACACAGGCTCATGGGGCGCATAATGTTATGTTACAGAGGAGAATGGGAGATTTTTATAGTAGTGGCTTAACAACCACTTTAAGCCTAAAATGTGAGGTTTAACGTGAGCAAGAAAAAAAATGGCCCTGGCAGCAAATGGCTTTAAGGCAAGGGGCCAGATTCACATAGAGATACGACGGTGTATCTCCTGATACACCGTCGTATCTCTGATTTACTTCGGTCGTATCTATGCGACTGATTCATAGAATCAGTTACGCATAGATATGCCTAAGATCCGACAGGTGTAACTGTGTTACACCGTCGGATCTTAGGCTGCAATTCCAGGCCGGCCGCTCGGTGGCGTTTCGGTTTATTTACGCGACGATTATGCAAATGAGGAGATACGCCGATTCCGAAACGAACGACCGCCCGGGGCTTTTTTTTTTACGTCGTTTGCGTCCAGCTTTTTCCGGCGTATAGTTACCCCCTGCTTCTATGAGGCGCAACCAATGTTAAGTATGGCCGTGGTCCCCGCGACGAAATTATAATTTTTTCAGTCGTTTGCGTAAGTCGTTCGCGCATACGGATGGACGTAATTTACGTAAACGTCGAAACCAATGACGTCCTTGCGACGTCATTTGGAGCAATGCATGCTGGGAAAATTTCCAGACGGTGCATGCGCTATTCGATCGGTGCGGGAACGCGCCTGATTTGAATAGTACACTCCCCCTAGCCGCCAGGGGAATTTACGATACGCCGCCGCAAGTTTTGAGGTAAGTGCTTTGTGAATTACCCACTTGCCTCAAAAACTTGATCTAAAGATCCGCTAACCTATGTGAATCTGGCCCAAGATCTCTGCACATGACTCCCCAGGTACCCCAACTTTAGTGACCCCAATGATGCGTCTCTTGCTTTTTTCTCCATCACAATGTTACAAATCGGTTTGACTACTTGATCTACTTTAAATGGAAACCTTCTGCCTACGTTGTGGTCAAAGTACAGGTTCGCTTTAAATGGAGCCTGTGTTCACTCTGCGATTTAATCCGTGGAGAAATAAATACCTCTTTACTTCAACATCTCTACGTTTAGCAAGTGACAAACAATCTGTTGATGCACTCAGCGAAATAGGCAATCTCGTTTGTGACTAAATCTGGTTATTTTTAACTCAGCAAAATAACTTCTCTCACTTCTAGCATTTCCATCTACCAACATATCAATTTGCTCACCTCTCTTGAAAATGAAATGAAAGATTTTGAAACCATGGAGATCAAAGGATTCTTGGTTACACACTACGTTATGTCAAATGAGAAGGATGAATTATGTCTTTAAAAAGATCAGTAATAATGTATATTTCCTCCACACTCTATTACAGCTCATGCAAGCATTGATTTTTCTAAAGAGCGTTTCTTTTTTTTCTTTTTTTTTCTCCGTGTCGCTTGATGCCGATTCGGAATTGATCTTGCGGCTGCTGCAAGCCCGTGCCGGGATGCGCAACTTATGATGGGGACACTGCTGTGCATCTGTTTATATGAAACAAATGTTTGAAGTTTGTGAATATTTTAGTAACAAGGAACTCTATTAAGCACTAGCTGTATGTCTCTGCTTTGGTTATATAACCCCATTATAGATTTTCAAAAGCTGCAATTCTTTCTGTATAAAAAGGAAAAAAAATTGGGTGCCCCCCCACCATCTCTAAATCCTGGGTACAAAAGAGTCAGAAGCAAACAATATACTTTACTGATAAAAATGGATCATGTTTAACCCCTTGATGTTCATACAAAAGAAATACTGCGCTTGTGCAAAAAAAAAATCGTACATATAAAAAGCAACCATTATAGTGTAAACATCCAGCAGCACCACTAAAGTGAGATATAATCGCATTACATAGGGTATACAAAAAACAGTGTTGCGCTAAACATACATTTTGCTCATCAAGCGTTACAAAAAGTCCAATTGTGAAAAAACGAAAAAAAAAACACAAATCCGTGAAATTGTAGATGAATCCAGAAGAGACTCTACACCAGGGGTGCCCAGCCTTTTGAAGAGCAAGGGCCAGTTAAGCGACTTGGTTACCAGTCGCGGGCCACAATGAGCAGAGCAAGTGGATGGCAGCCCACTCGGCTCTATAGAGCACGCTCTACTCTCGGCACACCAAACTTGCAAGTAATAGACTTTACCAACCTCTATTCGGTTGGAGGAAAACCACTTGGCCTTTAGGAGAAAGATAAAGACCCATCTCTTCTGAGGTCAAAGGAGAAATGGTCAAACAAGCGCCCAGAGGCGATTCAGTTCGCATGTGCAGCGCTATATAAGTTTTTTACTCACTCATTCACTCACTTGTCTTAGGTGCTGACCCCCCACGCTACGAAAATTATTTTACTGTTAGGGGTCCCCACAGCTTGGGAAATTTGTTCATGGGGGAGTCAGTGGGGAAAAATACCCCTTATATTGGTGGTCAGTAGGAAGAATGCCCCTGTTAGTTTTTAGGCAGCAGTGCGCAAGAGACCTATTAGCCAGATTCAGGTAGTGTTACGCTGGCGTTTCAGTAGATATGCCGTCGTAACTCTGAATCTGCGCCGTCGTACATTTAAGTGTATTCTCAAATTGAGATACACTTAAAGTGGAGTTCCACCCATAAATATAACATTACATCAGTAGTTTTAAAAAAATGTCATTAGTCCTTTAAGAAATTTTTTTTTTTTTAGATGCCTTCAAAGTGTTGTTGCTAGGCAGAATAGTTAATCTTCCCTCTTCCTGCACCTAGGTGCTTAAGCTTCCTAACCTACACCGCACAGACTCCTGGGAATGTAGTGGGTGTAACTTTCCAGGAGTCTGTGCACTCCCCAGTCTCGAAGAATCATGTGACTTGGACAGTACAGGTGCTGAAACCTGATCTGAAACCTTTTGCACTGCTTGTGCAGCACTGAGCATGTGCGAGATCTGCAAGGCTGAAATCCAGGAAGTCATACAGTCTGGCTTCATGATGCCCACACTTAAGATGGCCCCAGTCAATTTCTATTTTATAAAGTCTCTAAATGCTGTAACAACCTAACAAAACGGACCTTAGTTTACAGACTAACTTTACTAGAATACATTAAGCTTGTGTATTACAGGGGTATTTATATTTAAAAAGTGAAATTGTGGCTGGAACGCTGCTTTTAAATGTAGCTAAGATACGACGGCCTTCGCCGTCGTATCTTAGCTGTCTACTTCCGCCGGCCGCTAGGGGCGTGAACACTGATTTACGCCTAGAAGGCGTAAATCAGCGAGATACGCCTATTCACGAACGTACGCTTGCCCGTCGCAGTAAAGATACGCCGTTTACGTAAGGCGTTTTCAGGCATAAAGTTAGTCCAACAAATAGCTGGCCAAGGCCAATGTTAAGTATGGACATCGTTCCCGCGTCGAATTTTGAAAATTTTACATCGTTTGCGTAAGTCGTCCGTGAATGGGGCTGGACGTAATTTCCGTTTACGTCGAAACCAATAAGTCCTAGCGGCGTAATTTGGAGCATGCGCACTGGGATACGTCCACGGCATGCGCCGTTCGTTCAAAACGTCATTTACGTGGGGTCATGGTTTATTTACATAAACCACGCCCACCTCCTCACAATTTGAATTGGGCGCGCTTACGCCGGCCCATTTACGCTACACCGCCGTAACTTAGGAGGCAAGTGCTTTATGAATACAGCACTTGCCTCTCTGACTTACAGCGGCGTAGCGTAAATACGATACGCTACGCCGGCAGAAAGTTAAACCAGTCTTTCTGAATCTGGCTATATGTGTTTTTTGGCATAAAGGCATTTTTGTATTGACCAGTTAAAAAAAAAAAGTACAGAAATCTGAGGTGGCGGTCAATAATTCTCCATGTATGGGCACACAATGTTAATTTGAACAGGTTAAAATTCCATTCTGAAATCTAGAATTTTTTTATTTTTTTTTTACTGTTGCATAGCTCAGGGAATCTTAGGAACCTCTGGGGGAACTCTTGGGTTCCACAGAACCCTGCTTGAGAATGGCTAGGTTAGAGGTTGCCTGAAGTCTTCCAGTTGCTGCCCTGACCTCAACTTCTGAAAGTGCTTAACAGCGTCAAGTAGGGGAGACACTGACTTTGCTGCCTGCTTTTCCCATGTCTCTCTATGGGTAAAAAATATGAACTTCTAAACCAAGGTAACCAAAGGGCAAAATCTATATTGTAAGTAAAAATCTTGCCTTTTTTTTTTTTTTTTTTCCCCAGAGAACATGTCCTATTCAGGTCCTCTTTTGTTTCCTTGTGGGGCTCTGAAAAGGGAAGTCCTTCCAAAAAGACTGAAGGAAACCGGTAAGAATTCTGATAATAAAAAGTGAGCTATATGATCAGAGCTGTGTGGATGTACGGTATGTTTTTTTTTTAGTTATGGAGGGCATTGAAGAAACGCATGCAAAGATGCAAAGTATATACAGGGTGGCCCATTTATATGGATCCACCCGGGTGGCCCATTTATATGGATCCACCCGGGTGGGCCATTTATATGGATACACCTTAATAAAATGGGAATGGTTGGTGATATTAACTTCCTGTTTGTGGCACATTAGTATATGTAAGGGGGGAAACTTTTCAAGATGGGTGGTGACCATGGCGGCCATTTTGAATCCAACTTTTGTTTTTTGGTGTATCCATATAAATGGCCCACCCTGTACAAAGCAGAATTGCATACCTCCCAACTGTCCCTGATTTCGAGGGACTGTCCCTGATTTGGAGCAATGTCCCTTTTTTCTCCTCATTTGTCCCTCATTTTGGTCTGATCTATATAGTTGTATATAAAATGCACTTTTTATCTATCAAAAAGTGTTTCCCAGTGTTAAACCTTTCATCCAATTTCTTAAATTGCTGCATTTGCACATTTTAAAAGCCAATATAAAGGAATAGTAGTGGTAAAAAAAAAGTCCTTGTGGATTTAATAAGCCTTTTTTTGGGGGTAAATTCTCCTTTAAGGGGGTGTGTCAGGGGGCGTGTCCTGTGCCTACATACGTTTCCAAGTAGGTGTCCCTCATTCCCATCTCAAAATGTTGGGAGGTATGGAATTGGGGGAGATTTCCGAAAACTGGAGAACAAATAGCTAGATTCAGGTAGATGGTCGCAACTTTGCGGCGGCGTAGCTTAAGGAATTTAAGCTACGCCGCGGTAAGTTAATGAGGCAAGTACATGATTCACAATGTACTTGCCTGCTAAGTTACGGCGGCGTAGCCTAAAGCGGCGGGCGTAAGGGCGCCTAATTCAAATGTGTCTGAGGGGGGCGTGTTTTATGTTAATGGGGCTTGACCTTACGTTTTTAAAGTTTTATTCGAACTGCACATGCGACGGGCGCCTACATTTCCCAGTGTGCATTGCGGCTAAGTACGCCGCACGGGCCTATTGATTTCGACGTGGACGTAAACAACGTAAATCCCTATTCGGGGACAACTTACGCAAACAACGTAAAAATTTCGAAGCCGGAACGGCGGCCATACTTTAACATTGCCTACGCCACCTAGGGGGCATCTTTAACTTTAGGCGGCCTATCTCTTACGTAAACGGCGTAAATGTACTGCGGCGGCCGGGCGTACGTTCGTGAATCTGCATATCTACTGATTTGCATATTCTACGCCGACCGCAATGGAAGCGCCACCTAGCTGAAATATTGCAATCTAAGATAGGACGGCGCAAGCCGTTGTATCTTAGATATGTTTAAGCGTATCTCTGTTTGAGAATACACTTAAACATAGGTCGGCGTAGATTCAGAGTTAGGTCGGCGTATTTACTGATACGCCGACTTAACTCTTTCTGAATCTACCTAAAATAATCTGGTGCAGCTGTGCGTAGTAACCAATCCACTTCTAGGTTTTAGGCCCCGTTCACACTGGTGTGACGTGATCTGACTTGTAAGAGCACAAGCCGAATGACGTGAAATTCAATGTTTCCCTATGAGAGCTCTCTTGACTGATCCTACACAAGTCTGTCTGACTTTAGAAAAGGTTCCTGCACTACTTTGGTCTGACTTTGATATGACTTCAATGCCATAGAGTGTAAAAAGTCACACGTTGGATCAAAGTTGGACTGAAGTTGCAGGACAAAGCTGGATCGGACGTTGCACGACTTTCTTGTCGGAGCAGTGTGAGCCTGGGCTTATTGTCAAAGCTTAATTGAACAAGCTAAAGTTAGAAGCTGATTGATTACTATGTACAGCTGCACCAAATTCTTTGTGCACCAGTTTTAGTAAATTCCCCCCAATTATACTCCCTTCCACGCCATGTGGTGTTCAGGAGCTTCATTGCTGCCTGCCGACACATTCAGCTGGGTTTCGATCTTTGGCCATTTTGATTGGTGGAGCCTAGACAACATCACTCCTCCATGGGAGTTCATTCAAGAGGAGGTCCAGTCTCCCCACGAAAAAATGTAAAGTATGCAGCTACAAATACTGCAGCTGCTGACTTTTTTAATATATGGACCAGTTTCAGCAGACATGTTCGGTCGTGTGTACGGCCGATCGGACAGGATTCCAGCGTACATTTGCCCGCCAGACCGTTTTCGAGCGGACAAATGTTTCTAAACTTGCTTAGAAACATGCCCGCTGGAATCCTGTCCGTCGGACATGTTTGGTCGTCTGTACAGACTTACCGTACATGTCCGAGCGGCCGCCATCCCTCGCATGCGTCGAATGACTTTGACGCATGCATGGAAGCATAGACCTTTCAGCGGCGCGCACGTCGCTGCGTCATCGTCGCGGCGACGGCGCGAACACGTCACCGCGCTGTCTGTCCGCGCGGATTGTCTCTCATTTCTGTATGATGGTGTGTACAGCCATCATACAGAAATCTCCGGGCGGGCATGTCCTCTGAAAACGATACGGCGGACCGTTTTCAGTGGACATGTTTGCCCGTGTGTACAAGGCATTACCTGTCCAGGGAGCCCGCAATGTCAGCACCCCAGCCGATCTTCAGATCGGCTGTCGGGTGCAGCCGCCACCATTCCTGGTAAGGGCATCAGCAGTAAAGCCTTTCAGCTTCACAGCCAGTTCCCTACTGCGCTTTCTAATCGGTCCGGCAGCAGAGGAAGGAGGGGTCCGAGCCCGGTCTCCCGGAAGTGGGGAATTGTACCCTTTTCCCCTCTTCCCCCTGAAAGGTGCCAAATGTGGCACCAGAGGGAGGGAGGAGATGGATAAGCGGAAGTTCCACTTTTGAGTGGAACTCCGTCTTCATTTCGGAAGATCCCGAAATTGTGTACACTGAGCTGCGGATGCAAAATTTAGAACAAAAGAAGAAAAGAATAATCAATAAACAGAGGAGATGTAGTGTGTTTCTTCTGTATTACAAAGCCTGTCTGTTTGCAAATTTTTATTTGTTTGGTAAAGTTCCACATGAATAGTGAATTCCGTGACTAACCAGGCTCTCGGTTGCTGAATTTACACTTGCATATTGATTTACTGTTGGTGGAGATAATAAAAGACCCCAAGAGAGGGTCTGCCTGCCACCTAAGGCCCACAGCTCATCTAAGCCTGAAAATTGTGGGAAATACAAAGTACGTGTTGGGAGTTGTGTTGGAGGAACGCTGACAGCTCTTCATAAGCGCTGCATCGGCTCTCTTTAATCAGCATTTTAAACGGCCTTAATCTGCGGAGGCTTCTCACTTTGTGATGAGGATTGCGAAGCGTATCCTCCACGCTGCAAATACTTTATTGTATTATCTGGATTTCCATAAGAAAAGTCCAGTGGTTTTAGTGCTTATTTTCTCCCGGTGAAATTGCAGGTGTAGGTCTTTGTAATGGCCGATGCCGGGAGACAGCTAGTTTTATAGAAATACATTTTTATTTTCTAATTACAGATGTACCTCTGGAGACTATTACTGTTTATCAAACGGCCCAGCATCCCGATATACGACCGTCGCTGACGCATTATTTCACCCAGGTATATTAATATTAACTGCTCCTCCTTACACAATCTAATAAATGTTCTAGGTTTATTCCCTTCTCAAAGAAAATCTTCGCTATTGCATTTTTCATTCCCTCGGAACAGCAAAGCACTTTTGTCCCGATTCTTATTATGGTCTAGTGCCACTTGTTTTATCTCACATAATGACTACAGGAACCAATCAGAGTCCTTTAAAGTAGCACCCCACATTTTCACTCCATTAAATAACAAGCTTTTGCAGTCTGTCAGGTGTTAATGAATTGTCTTTTTAGATCTATACTTTAAATCAGTAGTTGTCCACTTACTAAGTATAGGGGAACATAACTGTGACCCCGGACATCACCAAAGGGCCGCATGCAATGTTCAGTAGATGTAAAGCTAGAGAGGCCTGTCACAGACCGTAGACATACTGGAGGAAATGATGATCAGAGACTGCGGACATGCTACGGCTGTGGTTGGAGACTGAAGACATGCTGCAAAGGACAGTCATAGACTGGGGACGTGTTACATGAGGCTAATAGAGATTACTTGTATTGCCCCTTTATAACTTTCATTAAAGACTGATGAGGTTCAAGGGCTGCGCAACAACTGCTAAATGTGCCCTTGGGCAGCATTATGAACACCAGGGTTTGAAAAGTAGCAGTCTGGAGACAAACGTGGGCTGCCATTGCTTTTCTCAGCCTGGCTGTCAGATTGGTTCTTTGACTCCAGCACATTACTGGCTTGAAATTGCACACTGCAAGTTAAAAGGGACCTTCACCGGAAAATTAAAGTTACCCTCGTAATCTTCCTCCACCCAGCTGGTAACAATCACAGGATTTCTATTCTTCTTTTTTTTTCTCTGGAAGCAAGTACCTTTTCTCGTGGTACCCGCTCCCAAGTCATTCCTCGCCTCGGCCCGTCTTCAGCCTCCTTGGAGACACGCCACACATCCCAGGAGGCTTCAAGACCAGCCTCACAACAGTCCACTCACTGTCTTGTGCATGCAATGCCCTTGATTCTGGTGTTAACAGGGGTTGGTTGTCACACCAGCAAAGTGGTACTTGCCCTAGAAGTAGATGAGTTTTCCTGCAACCATCTCTGTAAATCACCAGTGACAACCAGCAATATTTGAAATAGTTTTTGATAGACTTGAAAGGGTTAGAACCCCTAGAAGGTTAATACTACTATATCTGGCTTCATTAGAGAGCTGTACACTAGCTTCCTGTCCTCCTGACAACCTTTTTACCAGACAGGAAGTGAGGGGAACTCGCCAACAAACAAAATAATAATCCTTTTCTTTGATAGTGTAGGGGGAAGCTAGACTGGTCTGTAGCCCTGTTGCATTATGTCCCTCACTTCCTGCCTGGTGAAATCAAGATTGGTTGTTGTCAGCAGGAAGGTGCTGGTGGCATTGGTAAATGTGATCAGCAGAACTGGTGACATTGGTGGATTTTGTGAGCAGGATGGAACTGGTGGCATTATTGGAGGTTTTCAGTGGGATTGGTGGATGTGGTCAGCAGGATGAAACTAGTGGCATTGGTGGATGTGGTTTGCAGGGTGGAACTGGTGGCATTGATGGATATTATCAACAGGATGGAACTGATGGCATTAGTAAATGTGGTTACTGGGATGGAAGCAAGGGCCTTTGTGGATGGTGTCAGCAGGATGGAAATGAAGGCATTTGTGGATGTGGGCAGCAGAATGGAAGTGAGGGCATTGGAGGATTTGGTCAGCAGGATGGAACTGGTGGCATTGGTGGACGTGGTCAGCAGGGTAGAACTGGTGGCATTGGTGGATTTGGTCAGCAGGCTAGAACTGGTGGCATTGGTGGATTTGGTCAGCAGGCTAGAACTGGTGGCATTGGTGGATGTGGTTAGCAGGATAGAATTGGTGGACGTGGTCAACAGGGTAGAACTGGTTGCATTGGTGGGTTTGGTCAGCAGGGTAGAACTGGTGGATTTGGTCAGTGGGATGGCACTGGTGGCATTGGTGGATGTGGTCAGCAGGATAGAATTGGTGGATTTGGTCAGCAGGATGGAACTGAAGTTTTTGGGTGAATATAGTCAGCAGGATAAAACTGGTGCCGTGGGTGGGGTCAGCAGATTGAAACTGTTGTCATTGGTGGATGGGGATATGCAATTAGTGGACCTCCAGCTGTTGCAAAACTACAAGTCCCATCATGCCTCTGCATCTGGGTGTTATGCTTGTGGCTGTCAGAGTCTTGCTATGCCTCATGGGGGCTGTAGTTCTGCAACAGCTGGAGGTCCGCTAATTGCATATCCCTGAGATTCTAGAGCATCACGTGCTGCCTGGAAATGGTAAATGTGAAGGGTTTATATGCAGTATTCAAATTTTAAAAGACTAAAAAAAAACAAGGTTTTCAATCCTTTTATTTTTATTAGTCTTAAATGTATACAAAAAAAAACTACACGTACCCTTTTATATACCAGTGCGGCTCTTGCAGCAGAATTTTCAGGGCTTTCTATACTAACATTTCATCCATCTATCATGTCCTTATCTAGGAAGGCCTGCCAGCAAGTGTTGTGTTTTTTAGTCCATCCGGAGTGAAGTTTTGTCTCGGTATTATCCAGGAACTGTCCGCTGATAAGCTTCATCAAATAAAGGTAAACCCGCCATACAGCCATGATTCTTCTCTAAACTGGTGATTGGGCATTTCCAGAACACTTTCAGGATCGGCCACATTTCAGTACATGTGTACCTCTGTCTGTTCAACAGAAGTCAGTTGCAAGACCCCTTTCACACTGGGGCACACTGTGGTTTGCAGGCGCTATTGCGCTAAAAATGGCGCCTGCAAACCGACCTGAAACAGCGGCTGTTGTTTCTCCGGTGTGAAAGCCCTCTGGCTTTGACACTGGAGCTGTGCGCTAGAAGGACCGCTCCAAAAGTCCTGCTAGCTGCATCTTTGGAACGGTAAAGGAGTGGTGTGTGTATACCTCTCCTCCACCTCTCCTTTCCAGAGGCGCATTGCGGGCGGTATTAACCCTTTTTTGGCCACTAGCGGGGGGGTAAAACCGAATACCACCGCAATTCCGACGGTAAAGCTGCACTTTACCACCACCGCACCTCCCGCCCCAGTGTGAAAGGAGACTTAGACAGGCTTCTGTTGTATGGTCATACTGAAAAACCAGCATTCGCTGGTCTGTGTATTCTGACGTGGGGAGGGGGAGTCTCTGCTGTCTGATTACAATAGTGTGGGGGGGGGGGCGGGGGGAGATCGCTGCATCCACACAAGCGAGGTGAATCTGTGTTTTTTTTTTTTTTTTTTTTTTAAACCCGCGGGTTGAACAAATAAAAAACTGTCTGGATTATATCTGCTTTACACGTTGCTGGCATAATCAGGCGAAGTGCAGACTGAAACCCACCCACAATAAAAAAAATGAATAAATCTGCCTACTATTTATAATAATTTTTGTAAAATATCCATGCCTGTAATCCCAGGAAACAAGTGTGCAGAAAAGGAAGTCTTCTGTACACGCTTCATATTAACTGCTCAGTGGGTAATGACATTTTGGGGGAGATTTACTAAAACTGGTGCAGCTGTGCATAGTATCCAATCAGCTTCCAGTTTTTATTGTCATAGCTTAATTGAACAAGCTGAAATCAGAAACTGATTGGCTACCATGCACAGCTGCACTCTATCCGGTTTTAGTAAATCAACTGAAAAAAAAAAAAAAAATTGGTTGGATAGTGGGACTTTAGAGGTGCCAAATCCACCTGATGGAATAATACTGATAAAAAAAATGTTAAATTTTATGAACTTTTTTTATAAATGTCTACACCACAAATAAACATGGCAACAAAAGAATCCCCAAACAACAATAATATGTGTAAGTATTCAGTGCATCCCCTGTTCAGATGGGCTAATATCTCTATATAGTGCCACAGATGCAGCCATGGACATCCATGATATGCACCAGTGCTAATACAGGAAAATCTCTATATAAACGTGTTTCGCTTGACAGCTTCTTTAGGGATGCCAATAATATATATTCATAACAATTTTAAGAAACATCACTTCAAATTGACATATTTATGCGTTGTTTCAAAATGGTAACAACACTTTCATTGAAGCAAAAAAAGTACTAAGAAGCCCCAAAACGGAGGCCCTGTATTCTTCCATTAGTGCATTTGTAAGATGAACAGGGTGTCTGTCCCCATCAGGCAGATCTAAAGCCAGCCAAAGAAAGCTGTCCTGGAAGAAATTAGAGATCTCATATAATGAGAGGTAGAAAAGGCTAGTTAAATCACACTATTTAGGCCAGATGGTTCTGCAACAAACATATAAAAACTAGACGCTATCTCTGTGCCAACCATCACTTTCTGTCCCGGGAACAGTGGTCATCAGGGCAAATAGATGTGAATTCACCTGGCGGGAGTCAAAGACTGCAATAAAAACATGTCAGGGGTTCTAATTCTTCCCTACTCCAAAATTAAAAAGAAAAGGTTTGGGCTATACATACACTTTAATGGGCTCCATTGAACAGAAGGGGCCAGATCCACAAAGAACTTACGGCGGCGTATCTATTGATACGCCGCGTAAGTTCTACAATGCCCCGTCGTATCTTTGTTTTGTATCCACAAAACAAGATACGCCTGAATGTGGGCTAGATCCGACTGACGTACGTCTTAGTATGCCGTCGGATCTTAGGTGCATATTTACGCTGGCCGCTAGGTGGCGCTTCCGTTGATTTCCACGTAGAGTATGCAAATTAGCTAGATACGCCGATTCTCAAACGTACGTCCGCCCGGCGCATTTTTTTTTGTCGTTTACCTAAGGCTTTTTTCGGCGTAACGTTACCCCTGCCATATGAGGAGTACGCAATGTTAGGTATGGATGTTGGGACATCGTCGAATTTTCCGTCGTTTGCGTAAAACATTCGCGAATAGGGCTTTGCCGAAATTACGTTCACGTCGAAAGCATTGACTATTTGCGACGTGATTTCGAGCATGCGCACTGGGATACCCCCACGGACGGCGCATGCGCCGTTCAAAAAAACGTCATTTACGTGGGGTCAAGATGAATTAACATAAAACACGCCCACATCTTAGTCATTTGAATTTCGCGCCCTTACGCCGACACATTTACACTACGCCGCCGTAACTTACGGCGCAAATTCTTTGTGGATAAGGAACCTCCGCTCTAAGTTACGGCGGCGTAGTGTATCTGAGATACGCTACGCCTGCCTAAAGATAGGCAGTTCTTTGTGGATCTGGCCCAAGAAGTCTAGCTGATGGATCATTTGTGTGTGTTTTGACTCGGAACATCCTGCAGATTTGTCTGACCGTTTCTCTCCACTCTCGTTTCTTTTCTAGTTTGCTGCGATTGGCCCTACCACCGCAGATGCCATGGTGGCAGAAGGCCTCCCCGTCAGCTGTACAGCACAGAACCCCTCACCTCAGGGTCTAGCAGAAGGTATAAGGAGGGTTGTGCAGCACTGACCCATTGTAATGGCGTTACCAGGACTGTCTACCAATCACAGCCTGAACAGACGTGGTGACTGCCTTGCACTGATTCCGTCCATGCTAAGAAGCCTGTACTCTTTGAATTAAGTTGTATAGTCATTTAAATGGACTTATTCTGAAGTTGTTACATAGTTGATTAGGTTTAAAAAAAAAAAAGAAAAACACACAGGTCTATCAAGTTCAACCTCTATGTCTGTGTTGGTTTTATGTGCTAGTCCCCAGTGTATAAATAGAAAACTCCCCCATTTTGTGGGTATTAATTATATTATTAATTATAGTATTAATTATATTATAGAACCAAACACGGCAACACCGAGGTTGCACTCCTGACTATGACGGAGGAATGGCATGTCGGGGGAGCACAGGGAAAGCTGCAACAACCAGTAAACTTTCAGAAATTTTAAGAAAGTTGGTTCATTGAAAGGTACTATGTGATTGGTTCCCAGCCATGCCATGTAACTGGCTCCCATAAGTTGGGCCCCTTCCTTGACACTCTATGCTACACATGCATACACACTGGGCACTTGGCAGCCTCCATCATATATAGGGCCAGAGCTAGCGACCCTGGATGCAAACCATCGGTCTAAGCCCAGTCAGAGGCACCGATTGCATACAACTACTGGCGAGCAGTTACATGCAATCATGATTTGTGCCCAATAAACACCTTGGCCCAGATTCTGAACGGACTTAGGACGGCGCAGCGCCATGTACGCCTTCGTAAGTTCTAATCCGAGCCGTCGTATCTATGCGCCTGATTCTTAGAATCAGTAACGCATAGATATCCATTAGATCCGACAGGCGTAAGTCTCTTACCCCGTAGGATCGTAACTGCATTTTTCCGCTGGCCGATAGGGGCGTGTAAGCTGATTTACGTGTCGAAATATGTAAATCAGCTAGATACGCGAATTCACGAACGTACGCCCGGCCAACGCAGTAAAGTTACGACGTTTACGTTGGGCTTTTCCCGGCGTATAGTTGCCCCTGCTATATAAGGCATAAGTGCGGCGTACCAATGTTAAGCATGGCCGTTGTTCCCGCGTCGAAATTTGAAAAAGTTACGTTGTTTGCGTAAGTCGTCCGTGAATGGGGCTGGACGTCATTTACGTTCACGCCGAAACCAATGACGTCCTTGCGGCGTACTTTGGAGCAATGCACACTGAGAAATTCCACGGACGGCGCATGCGCCGTTCGGGAAAAACGTCAATCACGTCGGGTCATAGTAGATTTACATAACACACGCCCCCCTGGTCCAAATTTGAATTAGGCGGGCTTACGCCGACCGATTTACGCTGCGCCGCCGCAACTTACAGAGCAAGTGCTTTGAGAATACAGCACTTGCCCGTCTAAGTTGCCGAGGTGTAACGTAATTCGTATACGTTACGCCGCCGCAAAGATACGCCATTCTACGAGAATCTGGCCCCGTGTGCCCCTCATCCCTCAGGCCTTTAGAATGCATATATTATTACTTAGTTGTACTAGGTTTAAAAAAAAAAAAAAAACTTTTATAATTTTGAATAATTTGTGGGGGCTGAAAAATCTTGGCCCACGCATCCACTGGTATTAATCTGATTGTGAGGGTGGGGGCCTTAAGGCATATGTTCGTATATTACATATGTACTTCATCAACTTATTGTAGCACTGTACCCACCCCCTTCAGAGGGCCGGTGCAGTGCCGGTGTTATGTCAATTTCTCCAACCCATCAGAAACTTTAACCATGTCACTTCCGGTTTATTTAAACCCTTAGTAATTGGAGATTTTGATGAATTGGTGGTTGGACACAACACCGACAACCGAATAGAGTCCGGTACAGGAAGATTGAGCTGTTTTGACAGCACGGCGGCTAACGAGGACAAAGTTGTCGACGCCTCGGAGGTGCCCATTTTGTTGGCTTGTATCGGAGCGGAGTATGAATTTCATAATACCCCGCACCAAACTCTATTCGGTTGCCAGTGTTGTGTCCAACCACCAATTCGTCAAGAACTATAATTAGAGTTTTTGACGAATTGGTGGCTGGACACAACACCGACAACTAAATAGAGTCTGGTGCATGATATTATGAGTGGAGATTCATACTCTGCTCGGAGGCGGCCATTTTGTTGGCTAGTATCGGAGCGGAGTATGAATCTCCACTCATAATAACCTGCATCGGACTCTATTCGGTTGCCAGTGTTGTGTCCAACCACCAATTCGTCCAAAAATACAATTACTGCTGGTTTAAAGAAACCGGAAGTTAAATGGTTGGAGTTTCTGATGGGTTAGAGAAATTGACAGGTTTCTTTAAACCAGCAGTAATTGGAGTTCTTGACGAATTGGTGGTTGGACACAACACTGGCAACCAAATAGAGTTCGGTGCAGGATATTATGAGTGGAGATTCATACTCCGCTCTGATACTAGCCAACAAAATGGCCGCCTCCAAGGCGGAGACAACTTTGTCCTGGTTAGCCATTGTGCTGTCAAAACGGCTCAAGCTTCCTGTACCGGACTCTATTCGGTTGCCGGTGCTGTGTCTAACCACCAATTCGTCAAATTGACAGAACACCGGCATACACGGATCTCTTTGGAGCTGCAGCCACAAGTGACAGGAACAGCTTCAGCTTGGAAAGCAAAATGGCGTGAAGCGCTTTCCCAATCTAACCCCCAGTGTGTGCAGTGAATACGAGGTGGGTCCCCTCCCAAACATTAGGGGTATACCAGTTCTCATAAGGCTGACTGTCACACTGGATTGTGAAATAAGGGTTAACTGTCACAAGAATTGTTTCTTTCCTATATTTATTTATTACCCCCATTACTAATGTGCTCCCTGTGCTAACTAAGCAAGTCTTTTACTACTCAACACTTACACCCTAAGGCTGATTTCTACTGAGCTGGGGATTATGAAAATTAAACATGAAGCTGGATAAATATATAGCAGAGCTAAAAGATGTGTTGTGTTTTTTTTTTTTAAGTACCAATCAACATCAAACTGTGAAATATGATTGTTTGTTTATTCTGAGTATGTATTTTTTTTTGCAGGACGCTAATAAATTAATACATTGTTTAAGGAATGGATTATCTGTGTATTTATAAACCATGAGGTGTGGATTATGGCAGGAGCAGCCAATAATCTTTCCACTTCCATTGGTGTAATGTGTGTTATGCCCTGTACACACGATCGGTTCGTCCGATGAAAACGGTTCGATGGACCGTTTTCATCGGATGAACCGATCGTGTGTGGGCCCCATCGTTTTGTTTTTTTCCCATCGGTGAAAAAACTTAGGGCCAGATTCTCGTACATTTGCGGCGGCGCAACGTAACCCGTTTACGTTACACCGCCGCAAGTTTTCAGTGTAAGTGCCTGATCCACAAAGCACTTACCTGTAAACTTGCGGCGGTGTATCGTAAACACGTCCGGCGCAAGCCCGCCCAATTCCAATGGGGCGTGTACCATTTAAATTAGGCGCGCTCCCGCGCCCGACGTACTGCACATGCTCAGTTTGAAAATTCCCGCCGTGCTTTGCGCGATGTGACATCATTTTTTTGAACGGCGTCCTGAGTTACAGCGTTTCATATTCCCGGACGTCTTACGCAAAAAACAAAAAAAAATTTAATTCGAAGCGGGAACGACAGCCATACTTTAACATGGCTCGTGTAACATGGCTTGTGTAAAGTTAAGGCATGTTAAAGCACGACTAACTTTGCGACGGGAAAAAATTACTAGCGACGACGTAACGAACGCGAAATCCGTCGTGGATCGCCGTAAATGCTCATTAGCATACCCGATGCAGGAAAACGACGCAAACTCCACCCAGCGGCGGCCGAAGTATTGCATCCTAAGATCCGACGGTGTAAGTCAATTACACCTGTCGGATCTTAGGGCTATCTATGCGTAACCTGATTCTATGAATCAGCCGCATAGATACGACGGTGTATCAGGAGATACGCCGTCGTATCTCTTCTGTGAATCTGGCCCTTAGAACCTGTTTTAAAATTATCTGATGGTTAAAAAAACGATAGAAAAAAAACGATCGTCTCTGTGGGCAAGTCCATCGGTTAAAAATCCACACATGCTCAGAATCAAGTCGACGCATGCTTGGAAGCATTGAACTTCATTTTTCTCAGCACGTCGTAGTGTTTTACGTCACCGCGTTCTGACACAAATGGATTTTTAACTGATGGTGTGTAGGCAAGACTGATGAAAGTCGGCTTCATCGGATATCTGATGAAAAAATTCCATCGGTCCGTTTTCATCGGATGAACCGATCGTGTGTACAGGGCATAAGAATATAAAAACCAAATATCTGTGGTGAGAAAGTTGTGTTGTTGTTCTTTGCAATCATTTTTGGGGTAAACGTGAAAAAATTCCCCATTGCAACCAGCGTCATATACCACAGAAAGCAACAAATCTTCTTATGGGCAACAGCTGTACTTTTCATGTTATTTGTCCCAAAGTATATAAACAGAACACACTGTTGTAACTATAGATCTTCTTTTTTCTAGAAATGTGATTTCAGTGCGTCTTTACATTAGCAGACTATAGACAATAAGGCAACATCAATGCAGAAAAACATAGATGTGCTTTTGATTTGTGAGCATGAGGCCCCTTCCACACGGGCCTGTCTAGGAGCAGTGGATGCCTTCCATTGTTTTAATGCACCCAGGAGGGATCGGCAGGGATGGACTGGCCATAGGGACTACAGGGAGTTTCCCGGTGGGCCGATGGCTCAGTGGTCCGTTTTTTAAAATGGAGACTCTCTCAGTCCCCCCCCCCCTCTGTCTCTCAGTCCCTGTGTCTCTCAGTCCCCCCCTCTTTTAGCCCCCTCCTCTGTCTCTCAGAGCCCCCCTCTGTCTCCTTTTTTTTTTTTTTTTTTTTATATCTTTTTTGGGGATATTTATTATAGCAAAAAGTTAAAAATATTGCATTTTTTTCAAAATTTTCGCTTTATTTTTGTTTATAGCGCAAAAAATAAAAACCACAGAGGTGATCAAATACCACCAAAAGAAAGCTATATTTGTGGGGGGAAAAAGGACGCCAATTTTGTTTGGGAGCCACGTCGCACGACCGCGCAATTGTCAGTTAAAGCGACGCAGTGCCGAATCACGAAAAGTGGCCTGGTCATTGACCAGCAAAATGGTCCGGGGCTGAAGTGGTTAATAAGCAAAGGGCCTAGGATAGGATATCCCCTCATTTTAGATAGATCTCCATTTACATCCTGTTGTGTCTTTGGAAGTCAAGAAAAATCTCCCATTAAAAAAACAAAACAACGCAACACTACTTGACTACTTACTAAAATGCAAAGCTTTGGCTTTTCTTTACGCACTTCGGCCCGGATTCACAAAGGAGTTACGAAGGCGTATCTCCAGATACGCCGTTGTAACTCTCAGTGCGGCCGTCGCAACTCGGCGCCTGATTCATAGAATCAGATACGCCTCACAGTTGCCTAGATACGAGCGGCGTAAGTCTCCTACGCCGTCGTATCTTAGGGTACATATTTACGCTGGCCGCTAGGTGGCGCTTCCGTATATTTCCGCGTCGAATATGTAAATTAGCTAGATACGCCGATTCACGAACGTACGTGCGCCCGGCGTAGCAAGCTACGTCGTTTACGTTGGACATACGCCGGCGTAAAGTTACCCCCTCATAAAGCAGGGGTAAGTCATGTTAGGTATGGACGTCGGAAACGTACGAACAGCGTCGTATTTTACGTCGTTTGCGTAAGTCGTCCGTGAATGGGGCTGGACGTAAGTTACGTTCACGTCGAAAGCATTGACTATTTGCGGCGTAATTTGGAGCATGCGCACTGGTATACGTTTACGGACGGCGCATGCGCCGTTCGTTAAAAACGTCAATCGCGTCGGGTCACGATTCATTAGCATAAAACACGCCGACACTAGCCGACTTTAAATTACGCGGGCTTACGCCGGAACATTTACGCTACGCCGCCGTAACTTTGGACGCAAGTGCTTTGTGAATACTGCACTTGCCTCTCTAAGTTGCGGTAAATACGATACGCCCGCTTATATTTACGCCGCCCTAAGTGAATCTGGGCCTTCCACTTTAACCCGCTCTGCATGCCTCTGTAGTAAGACGGGTGATGTATGTTTGCTTTGCAGCAATGTGAAGATGTATGTGTGAGCGTTATTGTAGCAGTTGCATTCTGGTTTTGTTTTATATCATTTATTTTATGTCTCGTAATCCTAGAATTTATTCAGCTTTGGCATTTAATGTTTAATTTGTGCTTAAAAGGAAAGAATAAAGATGAGAGAAAAAAAATGACACCATTTAAAGTTCAATTGTGAATTGTTTGAAATGTTGGTCAAGGTCACAGAATGACCTCCATCACCTCTTCTTCTTCTAAATGTCTGTTCTGTTTTATGGCGAGTGAATCACAAATGAGCTACATGAATAAAACAAATGTTTATTCCGTATAGTGGTGTTTAGAATGGAACTTTCTTTCTGACAATGGGCTGTCGTGTTTGAGTCAGGTGGCCGATGTAGATTGCAGTTTTATTTGGGTTCATGGTAGAAACTCGGAGGCACTGAAACTCGGCTGTGTGTAAACGTCACATACTGAGCGACAGGAAACCAATATTGAACTGGTTCGCACAAAGCTGTGTATGCCACACACATGGCAGGAGGCCACTTTCATGTAAACGTTTGCAGTTCTTTCTCCATTATGTCGTGATGACAGTCAGTGGAAGGCAAGTGGTCAACCAGAGGTTTCTGAAAAGTTTAAGAGGAAGCTATAAACCTATAGCTAGATTCAGAAAGAGTTAGGCCGGCGTATCAGTAGATACGCCGACCTAACTCGGAATCTGCGCCGTCCTAAGTTTAAGTGTATTCTCAAACTGAGATACACTTAAACCTAGCTAAGATACGACAGCCTGCGCCGTCGTATCTTGGGGTGCAATATTTAGGCTGGCCGCTAGGTGGCGCTTCCATTGAGTTCGGCGTAGAATATGTAAATCACTAGATACGCCTATTCACGAATGTACGTGCGCCCATCGCAGTAAAGATACTGGGGCAGATTCATCAATAGATACGACGGCGGATCTCCTGATCCGCCGTCGTATCTGTGAGACCCGACGGTCGGATCTGTGAGATCCCACCGTCGGAGCTATGCGACTGATTCATAAGAATCAGTTCCGCATAGATCTCCCTTGGATCCGACTGGTGTAAGTGACTTACACCAGTCGAATCTTAGGCTGTAATCTACCGCCGGCCGCTAGGTGTCGTCGCGATTTTTTACCCGTCGCATATGCAAATGAGGAAAACCGCCGATTCACGTCCGTACGCCCGCCCGTCGCTCGTTTTCTACGCCGTTTGCGTTCGGGTTTTTCCGGCGGATAGCTACCCCTGCTTTTGAGGGGTAGCTAATGTTAAGTATGGCCGACGTTCCCGCGCCGATTTTTAAATTTTCTACGTCGTTTGCGTACCGCGATCGGGAATACCGATGGCCGCAAACGACGTACCCGCCGCAAACAATGACGTCGTAGCGACGTCATTTGGAGCATGCGCACTGGGCTTTTTCGCCCCGGCGCATGCACAGTTAAATCGGCGCGGGAACGCCCCTGATTTAAATTGTACACTCCCCCTAGCCGCGGAATTTGCATTCCGCCGGGGGGAGTTAGGATCCGACGGTGCAGTTTGCGAGGTAAGTGCTTGATGAATCATGCACTTGCCTCGCTAAATTGCACCGGCGGATCGCAAACCAGGTAGATATAGCGGATCTAAAGATCCGCAGATCTACATGAATCTGCCCCACGCCGTTTACGTAAGGCATTTTCAGGCGTAAAGTTATTCCATCAAATAGCTGGACTAGTCAATGTTGAGTATGGCCGTCGTTCCCGCGTCGAAATTTGAAAATTTTACGTCGTTTGCGTAAGTCGTCCGTGAATAGGGCTGGACGTAATTTACATCCACGTCGAAACCAATACGTCCTTGCGGCGTACTTTGGAGCAATGCACACTGGGATATGTACACGGACGGCGCATGCGCCGTTCGTAAAATAAGTCAATCACGTCGGGTCACAGTTGATATGCATAAAACACGCCCCCCACATCCTCATTTGAATTAGGCGCGCTTACGCCGGCCTATTCACGCTACGCCGCCGTAACTTAGGAGGCAAGTACTTTGTGAATACAGTACTTGCCTATCTGACTTACGGCTAAATACGCTACGCCGCCACAAAGATGCACGCCCCTACCTGAATCCAGCTACAAGTCTAGGTCTGGTGAGGCCCTTGTATCAGAAAAACAGCAGGCTAATGATGAAAATAAATGTAACCAGTAGCCTTTTGGTAGGTATACCCCAGATGGAGATAGACTAAGGTTACATGCCCATAGATGCCACAATCCTCTCCTACCCCTTTTTTTTGCAGGCACTAATAATGTCCATCCAGAGATCATCAATATTCCAGCTCTTGGTACCCATGTGTCCTCTGCTTACTCCTCCTGAAAAGCAATATAGTCAGCCATTCCCCAGATGGAGATATGCCAAGGGTACATGCAACCATCTAAGGTGCCCATAAATGCCCCAGTCATCTCCTACCCCTTATTTGCAGGCACTAGTAATGCCCATTTGGGGATCATCAATATTCTAGCTCCTGGTACCCATGGGCCCTCTGCTCACTCCTCCTGAAAACCACTATAGTCAGCCATTCATCAGATGGAGATATGCCAAGGGTACATGCAACCATCTAAGGTGCCTGTAGATGCCCCAGTCATCTCCTACCCCTTTTATGCAGGCGCCCATCCAGGGATCATCGATATTTCAGCTCTCGGTACCCATATGCCCCCTGCTCACTCCTCCTGAAAACCACTATAGTCTGCCAATCCCCAGGTGGAGATATGCCAAGAGTACGTGCAACCATCTAAGGTGCCCATAGATGCCCCAGTCTTCTCCTACCCCTTGTTTGCAGGCACTAGTAATGCCTATTCGGGGATCAACGATATTCCAGCTCTTGGTACCCATGTGCCCCCTGCTCACTCCTCCTTAAAACCACTATAGTCAGCCATTCCCCAGATGGAGATATGCCAAGGGTACGTGCAACCATCTAAGGTGCCGTAGATGCCCCAGTCATCTCCTATCCATCTTTTTATTTTTTTTGCAGGCACTAGTAATACTCATTTAGGGATCATCAATATTCCAGCTCTTGGTATCCATATGCCCTCTGCTCACTCCTTCTGAAAACTACTATAGTCAGCCATTCCCCAGATGGAGATATGCTAAGGGTACGTGCAACCATCTAAGGTGCCTGTAGATGCCCCAGTCTTCTCCTACCCCTTTTATGCAGGCGCCCATCCAGGGATCATCAACATTCCAGCTCCTGGTACTCCTGAAAACCACTATAGTCAGCCAAATGGCTTTAGATGTATATTGGGTAGGCCCAATGCAAAACACAGCACACAAGTGCCCCGATCTGATACATCTGACAAATTTCCACCTGGCTCCTTCGATTTTGAAATTTATTTTTGTCAAGTCAAGTGGGGCCAACAGGGCCAAACCCGTCTCCAAATATGATCTGTGCATTGCCAGCTTAAGGAGCCCTTTTTCAGCTTTATGAATAGTTAACAAGTTGAGAACAAAAATAGATGTGATGGCTACATTCGTTTTCTCTTTTTGAAGCTTTTGAAGCTTTTTTCCTATTGCTTTTACCTGGTGATCCTGCCAATAACAATAATTTGTGCTGAAGGAGCAGCTTTATCACCATAGAACAGGTCTGCAGAAGACCGCCCCTCTTCATAACATAGGGGGAGGTATTGTATAGTCCACAGAGAGAGAAAGCACGGGACGTTATCAGCGCACTAGAGTTCTGGCAGGATCAACAGGTATTTCTTATATCAAAATTCTTAGTATATTTAGGAGACCAAAAGACAGGTTCTTTGCTAGTTTACATACTTTAACAGCTTCTCAAGTCTCTTTCACGGGTATCTTTTTAGAGTATTTATCAAGTCTGCAAGATGCAAAAGGTGTGAAATATCCTGCCAAAGTAAGACGTGCAAAGTTTTCTGATGATGGGCCGTGAAGCCATGTGAAAGTTAGGCTAAGATGATAAAAACATTGGGGCAGATTCATCAAGAGATACGACGGCGGATCTCCTGATCCGCCGTCGTATCTGTGAGAGCCGACGGTCGGATCTGTGAGATCCCACGGTCGGAGCTATGCGACTGATTCATAAGAATCAGTTACGCATAGATCTCCCTTGGATCCGACTGGTGTAAGTGACTTACACCAGTCGAATCTTAGGCTGTAATCTCCCGCCGGCCGCTAGGTGTCGTCGCTTTTTTTTACACGTCGCATATGCAAATGAGGAGAACCGCCGATTCACGTCCGTACGCCCGCCCATCGCTCGTTTTCAACGTCGTTTGCGTTCGGCTTTTTCCGGCAGATAGCTACCCCTGCTAATATGAGGGGTAGCTAATGTTAAGTATGGCCGACGTTCCCGCGCCGAGTTTTAAATTTGTTACGTCGTTTGCGGAAGTACGTCAGGAATACGGATGGCCGTAAGTAACCTAGCCGCCGAAAACAATGACGTCCTAGCGACGTCATTTGGAGCATGCGCACTGGGCTTTTTCGCCGGCGGCGCATGCGCAGTTAAATCGGCGCGGGAACGCGCCTGATTTAAATTGTACACTCCCCCTAGCCGCAGAATTTGCATTCCGCCGGGGGGAGTTAGGATCCGACGGTGCAATTTGCGAGGTAAGTGCTTTATGAATCATGCACTAGCCTCGCTAAATTGCACCGGCGAATCGTAAAACAGGTAGATCTGGCGGATCTAAAGATCCGCTGATCTACATGAATCTGGCCCACTGGCTATTTCTAGGAATCTGCAAACATCCACCAGGAAGACAGGTCTATACTACTATATTATAATATGGAATGTATAAACCAAGATCAATATATGGAATTCCAGCCAATATTGTTATTGATTAGATGTGGAAAGGATCACATTCTTCGTTGGGTTTTCATTGCTGTTTGCGTCCTTGTAGTGGTTCACGCTTTGTGTGTCTCCTGGTCACAATAGACTAAAACTATACAGTTGTCACTGGAACAGACACAGAGGGAAAATCCTTTTAATCGGGACAACTGTACACTATATTACTAAAAGTATTGGGACGCCTGCCTTTACACGTACATGAACTTTAATGGCATCCCAGCCTTAGTTCTTAGGGTTCAATATTGAGTTGGCCCACAGAATGGCACGTACAGGCATATGGGCGTACATTTACGTCCCCGCCTTTCCGCAGGTCCGATCGGACCCCACCCCGCTACATGCGGCGGTCGGATTCCCGCGGGGAGCGATCCAGGACGACGGCGCAGCTATTCGTTTATAGCCGCTCCGTCGCGATCGCTCCCCGGAGCTGAAGAACGGGGAGAGCCGTATGTAAACACAGCTTCCCCGTGCTTCACTGTGGCGGCTGCATCGATCGAGTGATCCCTTTTATAGGGAGACTCGATCGATGATGTCAGTCCTACAGCCACACCCCCCTACAGTTGTAAACACACACTAGGTGAACCCTAACTCCTACAGCGCCACCTGTGGTTAACTCCCAAACTGCAACTGTCATTTTCACAATAAACAATGCAATTTAAATGCATTTTTTGCTGTGAAAATGCCAATGGTGTAAAAATTGTCCGAAGTGTCCGCCATAATGTCGCAGTCACGAAAAAAATCGCTGATCGCCGCCATTAGTAGTAAAAAATTTTTTTTTATAAAAATGCAATAAAACTATCCCCTATTTTGTAAACGCTATAAATTTTGCGCAAACCAATCGATAAACGCTTATTGCGATTTTTTTTTTACCAAAGATAGGTAGAAGAATACGTATCGGCCTAAACTGAGGGAAAAAAAATGTTTTTATATATGTTTTTGGGGGATATTTATTATAGCAAAAAGTAAAAAATATTGAATTTTTTTCAAAATTGTCGCTCTATTTTTGTTTATAGCGCAAAAAATAAAAACCACAGAGGTGATCAAATACCACCAAAAGAAAGCTCTATTTGTGGGGAAAAAAGGACGCCGATTTTGTTTGGGAGCCATGTTGCACGACCGCGCAATTGTCTGTTAAAGCGACGCAGTGCCGAATCGCAAAACCTGGCCTGGGCATTTAGCAACAAAATGGTCCGGGCACAGTAATGCTGCATTGATGAGGCACAGTAAGGCTGCATTGATGGGGCACAGTGAGGCTGCGTTCACGGGCACAGTGAGGCACAGATGGGTACTGATATGCTTTATGTTACTATTGTTAAAGTTGTTAATATTTATTTTTGGAACGTAATTCTGCTTAAAATAGAACAGTGTCATTTCATGAGATAATTTACAAGGTCGTGTTTAGGGGTGGAATTAGGGGTAGGGCAGGGGAGGTGTTGGGTGGGGCAACTGGTGGCGAGTAACTCTTAAGGCCTGGCTAGTGGCTCAGGACTTGAAATTTTGAGCCCTGCCCTAGACACATCATAGAGGTAACATATATATGTGATTGTCACCGGCGCAAAAAACAGGTTATATTATATTGACCTGCTGCGGTACTGTGTAAACCTCCAAAAAGGTTTATAAGTGAAAGCAAAGAAATGTGGTTACTGCGCTGGTCTAAATGTGAAATGACACAAAATAATAAATTAAATCTAATACAATAAAGTGCTGAATCCAGTGCAGTGATATGCGTGATAAAACACAATAAATAACTATACAAATAAATAAATAAGTAAATAAATTGCAATGTCCAGCTGTCACCAGCGTGTGCTATTGCGTAGTGCTAAGTGCAACTACTGTGCCACCAAACAAGATTTAAATAAATAAATAAATAACAGTAAAAAATCTCACAAGCATGTGACTAAATAAATATCAAAATTTCATTCTGTTGCACACAGTATCACGTATATATCTCATATGTCTAACAGAATGAAATTTTGATATTTATTTAGTCACATGCTTGTGAGATTTTTTACTGTTATTTATTTAAATCTTGTTTGGTGGCACAGTAGTTGCACTTAGCACTACGCAATAGCACACGCTGGTGACAGCTGGACATTGCAATTTATTTACTTATTTATTTATTTGTATAGTTATTTATTGTGTTTTATCACGCATATCACTGCACTGGATTCAGCACTTTATTGTATTAGATTTAATTTATTATTTTGTGTCATAGAGGTAACATAACATGCCGTCCCGATCTAACCAGCGGCTCCTGAGGGGGGTAGCGCTATATATATATATATATATATATATATATATATATATATATATATATATATATATATATATATATATATATATATATATAATTTTTTTTTACTGAATTTTTTTTTAATGGTTTCTATATTAACTGATATTTGTGTTTGTAGTGTCAAGTTTTTTTTATGTATATATAAAAATATATATTTTTTTTAAATACATTTTGTAGTTAATTCTTATTAGTGTGTTTTTCAATCCTAAAATTTGTAGTTAACATTTTAGCTAACCCTAATTATTTTTATTAGCTGTGTCATTCCCTTCCCATAGCTTTTTTTAGAGTTTTAAATTTGCGTTCATTTGTATAACGCCAAATTAAATAGCCGTGATTGGTAAGGGTGGGGGGAGGGAGGGCACGTTGACATTCTTGCCTTGAGGCCAAAGAAACATGGCATTTTGCTGCCCTGCTCATGCCAACTGTGCTAGTATAAAGGTAAACCCATCTTGGATTGTTACCCGTGCTGCAAGGCTAACCACTAAGCCTCTGTACTGCCCATATACGGCCTCTGTTCTATAAGGCCCACCCCCACTGAGCAGGGTAAGTCAGTGATGTCCAATAGAGCTCAGAGATGATGGAAAGAAAGAAAGAAAGAGAGAGGGAAATAAAGAGGGATGGAGGGAGAGAGATAGAAGGAAAGAAAAAAGAGAGAGAGAGAAGGGAAGAAAGAGTGAAGGAAGGAACGAGAAAGCAAGAGAGAGAAGGAAAGAGAGAGAGAAAGAAGGAAAGAGAGAGAGAGGGAGAGTGAAGGAAAGAGAGAGAGAAAGAAGGAAAGAAAGAGAGAGAGAGAAGGAAAGAAAAAAAAACCAAAAACATAATTTGTATAGCACTTCCCTCCTGGGGACTCAATACACTTTGAAGGTGAGGCAGATCTCTTGGAGATGGCATTGGCTGGGAATCAAACCCGGGTCACCTGTTTAGAAAGCAGCGATGCTCACCACTGCACCACCAAAGCAAAAAGTAGCATGTCTTTTATCGCATGGGAGGAAACCGCAGAACCCGGAGGAAACCCACGCAAGCACAGGGAGAACATGCAAACTCCATGCAGATAGTGTCCTGGTCAGGATTTGAACAAAGGACTCCAGTGCTGCAAGGCTAACCACTAAGCCTCTGTGCTGCCCATATACGGCCTCTGTTCTTTTAGGCCTGCCCCGGCTGAGCGGGGTACATCAGTGATGTCCAATAGAGCTCAGAGATGATGGTAAGAAAGAGAGATAGAGAAGGAAAGAAAGAGAGTAGCATGTCTTTTATAGTGTGGGAGGAAACCAGAGAACTCGGAGGAAACCCACGCAAGCACAGGGAGAACATGCAAACTCCATGCAGATAGTTTGAATAGAGACCCAAAAAAGCCAAAAGGATAGGTAGGGGCGGGGGGACTATAGCGGTACTAGGTAAGAGCAGGGGAGTATCTAGGGTATGGCAGCCATGGAAAGTGCCATGGGCGCCATATGAAGGGGGCGCTGGTAAGTGGCTGGGCAGCAATGCACTTACCAGGGTCTGGTGGTCTCTTCTTCCCTCCAGGCTCCCGAGCATAGGCTGGATCTTCTTTTCAGCACCTTTGCTAATGGACAATGGCAGCGCTGCAAGTGGGACTATTTATCACTTCTTACTCCTGTGAGTGCAGTCATTGGTCGCGGAGTAAGCAAGCAGCTGCTTTTCCCGATGCTACCTCTATAGCTCCGGCTACAGCAGCCCTGACAGCTGAATATCACTCCTCCGCCTGCTGTCAGGGATGCTATAGCCAGGACTATAGCGGTGGCATCGGGCCGGTGAGTTTCTTGACAGGACACCTGGACTGTAGACTCAGTCAGGAGGTGTCTCCTCACAGGCCTTCTGACTCGAGGTCCTATCAGTACAAAATCAGAGCCCAGCCACCTGCCCAGCAGGAGGGACGGCTGTACTGCCAGTGCCTTATGCTGATACTGGGCCATATTCTCAAAGAATTACGCCGGCGTATCAGCAGATACGCCAACGTAAGTCCGATTCTAAGGCCGTCCTATGTTTAAGTGTATTCTCAAACTGAGATACACTTAAACATGCCTAAGATACGACGGCCAGCGCCGTTGTATATTAGGCTGCAATATCTACGCTGACCGATAGGTGGCGTTTCCTTTGCGGTCAGCGTAGAATATGCAAATGACTAGTCACGCCGATTCACGAACGTACGCTTGCCCGTCGTAGTGTTTTTACGTTGTTTCCGTAAGCGATACGCGGCGTAAAGATAAACATGCCCCCTAGGTGGCGTACTCAATGTTAAGTATGGCCGTCGTTCCCGCGTCGCAATTTGAAAATTTAACGTTGTTTGCGTAAGTTGTCTGTGAATGGTGCTGGACGCCAATTACGTTACCGTCAAAACAAATGACGTCCGTGCGACGTTATTTAGCGCAATGCACGTCGGGTAATTTACCAGACGGAGCATGCGCAGTATGATCGGCGCGGGAGCGCGCCTAATTTAAATGATCTACACCCCCTACCAGGATCATTTGAATTAGGAGTGCTTCCGCGGGTGGACTTTACGCTACGCCGCCGCAAGTTTAAAGGTAAGTGGTTTGGGAATCAGGCCTTGCCCGTTAAACTTGCGGCGGAGTAACGTAAACGAGATGCGTTACGCCGCCGGATATGTACGAGAATCTGGCCCTAGGTTCCTCTTGATTAAGATGCAGCCAAATTTTTAATGCATTCCCCTCTCCCTGCAGGCCATGGCTCCTTTGTAGTCTAAATCATATTTTTTTTGGGCCCCATGAGATCAAACACAGGGGCCCAGGAGGCTGTAAAATGGAGGGATTATTTTTTCGAAATCTGCTTGCTGGAATATCAACTCCTCCCCGCTTGTATGTAGTTAATGGCAATAAAGGCTCTCCCATTCCATCTGGTAGGATTGGCAGTGCACAAAGAACGAGGAACATCAGTTTCTCCCTCTCCTCTGTGACAACTGAGGCCATAAGTTATGAAGATTTCATCACTTCCAGTATCGGTTCTGCACAGGGGTCAAGTCTTGGGGAAAAAAGTGTGGGAACTCTCACCCAAGATCCACTCCCCCACCAAAAAAATAAAAATGATACGCTCATATGCATAATTACTAAACCGCAATTTTTTATTTTATTTTTCGATCCACTGTACCTTAACCACTTAAGCCCCGGACCAATATGCTGGCTAAAGACCCAAGGTTTTTACAGTTCGAGACTGCGTCGCTTTAACAGACAATTGCGCGGTCGTGCGACGTGGCTCCCAAACAAAATTGGCGTCCTTTTTTCCCCACAAATAGAGCTTTCTTTTGGTGGTATTTGATCACCTCTGCGGTTTTTATTTTTTGCGCTATAAACAAAAATAGAGCGACAATTTTGAATAAAATGCAATATTTTTTACTTTTTGCTGTAGTAAATATCCCCCAAAAACATATATAAAATTATTTTTTTCCTCAGTTTAGACCGATACGTATTCTTCTACCTATTTTTGGTAAAAAAAATCGCAATAATCGTTTATCGGTTGGTTTGCGCAAAATTTATAGCGTTTACAAAATAGGGGATAGTTTTTTTGCATTTTTTTTTTTTTTTTTTTTTTTTTACTACTAATGGCGGCGATCAGCGATTTTTTTCGTGACTGCGACATTATGGCGGACACTTCGGACAATTTTGACACATTTTTGGGACCATTGTCATTTTCACAGCAAAAAATGCATTTAAATTGCATTGTTTATTGTGAAAATGACAGTTGCAGTTTGGGAGTTAAACACAGGGGGCGCTGTAACATTTAGTGTTCACTGTGTATGTGTTTACTAGTGTAGGGGGGTGTGGCTGTAGGACTGACATCATCGATCGAGTCTCCCCTATAAAGGGGATGACACGATCGATGCGCCGCCACAGTGAAGCACGGGGAAGCCGTGTTTACACACGGCTCTCCCCGTTCTTCAGCTCCGGGGGGGGGGGTTGCGACGGAGCGGCTATAAACAAATAGCCGCGCTGTCGTCCCGGATCGCTCCCCGAGGGGACCCGACCTCCGCATGTACCGGGGGGGGGTCCCGATCGGACCCCCCACCCACGTCAAGCAGAGGACATACAGGTACGTGATTGTGCCTGTCCGTGCCATTCTGCTGACGTAAATGTACATGAGGAGGTCGGCAAGTGGTTAATAATCCTTTATGTTACTGGCCGCTTCCTGTATATGGATTCATCGAGTTATCGCAGGATTTAGAAAGAACTTTAAGCTGCTCTAGTCCTGCAAAGGGAACTGCGTTCCTGCTGTGAAAAAAAGTGCAGGAACTTTGTTCCCATGCGTTCCCACAGGACTTGAGCCCTGGTTCTGCATTTACCTGGCTGGTACCAGCTAAGAAAGCAGCCAATAAGACTTGGAGGGCAGAGGAGGGATCAATGGGTATAATAAACCCCATATTTCTCCATAAAGAGGATATGTCACTACCCAAGGTATCACAAGGCATGATAAATATCACTTGAAGACTGCTGATTTATTTTTAGATGTTAGGGCAGGGCCAATGATGGGCCCAGGGGTGGGCTCATGGGCCCCATCAGGTAGGCTGTAGGGGGCCCCATGATATCTAACAACGGCCCTGGTCTCTGGTAAGGGGGTAGTGGGGGCACAGACTCGGGCAGTGGCTGGGTTTGTGCAGCACTGCAGCAGGCAGGGAGAGAGGGTGTCCTCTTGTATATCAGTGCAGTCATCATTCTCAGCCGCACTGTGTGTTGGACTGGGGAGCAGCATAGAAATAAGAGCTCAGCCTACTATGCTGGAATTTGTAGTCCCATGGAGGTGGGGAAATGCTCACACATACTGTGGAGGGGAGGGCTGGTCATATAAAGTAAAAGGCTCTGTGCTGTTACAGGGCTGCCATTACTGACTGACCCTAGGGTGACCACATTTCCAAACTACCATTCAGGGACACCCCCCTTCCCAAAAATCAGCTTGTGGTGTAACGAATCACAGCACAGTGATTGGACACAAGAGGTGGGATTTATGATTTCTCCAATCACAAGCAGGGGGCGGGGACTCTGCTCCTCCAGGCATTCCCAGCCAGGACAAGTACTGTCAGTGAGTAAAGTGGTGATGGGGCAGCCTTTTTTGGGGGCATTAGTTTGGCTTGGGGGGTGTCTTTGTCAGTTTCATTCTGGGACACTGTATTGTCCTGGAATAAAGTTGCCTGGGACAGACCTGCAAAATGCGGGACTGTCCCGGGCAATCCGGGACACGTGGTCACCCTACCTGACCCCTGTCTAGAAATACTTATTTTCTGGCACACTGCTTTAAGGGGGAACTCTGCAGAATCTGGGGTAAAGGGGAACGCTGATGTAAGTGGGATCTATGGACTCTGTGATAACCAGATACCCCCTCACATCAGAGGCCCCCCTACATCCCAGTCCGCAGAGATGCCCTTTGTGTCAGAGCCCCCCCCCCTTACAGTGTATATAAAGATGACACCAGAGTCCACAGCATTCTTTAGATCAGATTTTCCAGTGTGAAGGGACAGGGGCGCAGTTTCAGTAATTGCCATAGGCTCCATTTTCACTAGATACTCCTCTGGATGCAGGGGGGGACACCCTGATGCAAAGGGGGTACTCTGATGTAAGGGGGACTCTCTGATGCAAGGGGGGGACACTGAAGGGGGACTCTCTGCAAGGGGGATCTCTGATGCAAGGGGGGACACTCTGATGCAAGGGGGACTCTGATGGGGGACACTCTGATGCAAGAAAAACTCTGATGGGGGACACTCTGATGCAAGGGAGACTCTGATGGGGGATACTCTGATACAAGGGGGGCTCTGATGCAAGGGGGACTCTCTGATGCAAGGGGGGCTCTGGTGGGGGGACTCTGATGCAAGGGGGACACTTAAAATTAAAGTGGGCCGGTCTGGATGAAGTCCAGGGCCAAATTTCTGTCCCAGTCCAGCCCTGGACCTATACACATTTTTTCCTTTTCCAACTATATATACTCTGATTAAACCAAGAGTCCTTTGGTAAAATCAATTGGCCAGAAGTGAAGATCTAGTGATCCTCTCGCCTGTTTGCTGGCACACTGTTGACCAAGAGATTCCAAGCCTGCCCACCACGGCAAGGTAGACTCTTCTAGGGCAGGACCTACACTAACTACACTAAGCTACCCTACTGGATGCTAGTCATCCTTTTTCTAATGTTGGATGTATGTTTGTAGTAGGCCTCATCCTATAATCTGTGTGTGCGATCTACTCTCTCCTAATTTGGTTGTCTGTCTGTGTGCATCTCTCTAAAGCATGGAGCGGTCAGTTTATGTACATCTGGACGTCGTCTGTTAGTGTAGGTCAGTGCATGCCAGTCATTGTATGTTGACCAAGGTGTTAGTAAATAAATGTTAGTCCTGTTTTTACCTGGGCATGTAGCCCAACTTATCTGCAAGGCACCCCATTTTCTCTGGACCCTCTTGGTGGTAGATGAGTGCATATAGGTGGGGCCAGGGGATGGTACCATTACGCTGGGCGTGGGGGAGTGTGGACAGATGAAACTTGGGGGGAAGTTCCACTGGCCACACTCACCCTATACTCAGGGTGGAAGCGTACACTCTTGGTGGTAGATGTGTGCATATAGGTGAGGGCAGGGGGGTATTACCAGTATGCTGGGCGTGGGGGAGTGAGGGCAGAGGAAACTTGGGGGGAAGTTCCACTGGCCACACTCACCCTATACTCAGGGTGGTAGCGTCCCCTCTCGGTGGTAGATGAGTGCATATAGGTGAGGGCAGGTGATATTACCAGTATGCTGGGCGTGGGGGAGTGTGGACAGATGAAACTTGGGGGGAAGTTCCACTGGCCACACTCACCCTATACTCAGGGTGGTAGCGTCCCCTCTTGGTGCTAGATGAGTGCATATAGGTGAGGGCAGGTGGTATTACCAGTATGCTGGGCGTGGGGGAGTGAGTGCAGATGAAACTTGGGGGGAAGTTCCACTGGCCACACTCACCCCATACCCAGGGTGGAAGCGTACACTCTTGGTGGTAGATGAGTGCATATAGGTGAGGGCAGGTTGTATTACCAGTATGCTGGGCGTGGGGGAGTGAGGGCAGAGGAAACTTGGGGGGAAGTTCCACTGGCCACACTCACCCCATACCCAGGGTGGTAGCGTCCCCTCTTGGTGGTAGATGAGTGCATATAGGTGAGGGCAGGTGATATTACCAGTATGCCGGGGCGTTGGGGAGTGAGGGCAGATGAAGCTTGGGGGGAAGTTCCACTGATCACACTCACCCTATACTCAGGGTGGAAGCGTACACTCTTGGTGGTAGATGAGTGCATATAGGTGAGGGCAGGTGGCATTACCAGTATGCTGAGCGTGGGGGAGTGTGGACAGATGAAACTTGGGGGGAAGTTCCACTTGCCACACTCACCCTATACTCAGGGTAGTAGCGTCCCCTCTTGGTGGTAGATGAGTGCATATAGGTGAGGGCAGGTGATATTACCAGTATGCTGGGCGTGGGGGAGTGAGGGCAGACGAAGCTTGAGGGGAAGTTCCACTGACCACACTCACCCCATACCCAGGGTGGTAGCGTCCCCCCTCGGTGGTAGATGAGTGCATATAGGTGAGGGCAGGTGGTATTACCAGTATGCTGGGCGTGGGGGAGTGTGGACAGATGAAACTTGGGGGGAAGTTCCACTGGCCACACTCACCCTATACTCAGGGTGGTAGCATACCCTCTTGGTGGTAGATGAGTGCATATAGGTGAGGGCAGGTGGTATTACCAGTATGCTGGGCGTGGGGGAGTGAGTTCAGATGAAACTTGGAGGGAAGTTCCACTTGCCACACTCGCCCTATACTCAGGGTAGTAGCGTCCCCTCTTGGTGGTAGATGAGTGCATATAGGTGAGGGCAGGGGGTATTACCAGTATGCTGGGCGTGGGGGAGTGAGGGCAGAGAAAACTTGGGGGGAAGTTCTACTGGCCACACTCACCCCATACCCAGGGTGGTAGCATCCCCTCTTGGTGGTAGATGAGTGCATATAGGTGAGGGCAGGTGGTATTACCAGTATGCTGGGTGTGGGGGAGTGTGGACAGATGAAACTTGGGGGGGGGAGTTCCAATGGCCACACTCACCCTATACTCATGGTGGTAGCGTCCCCCCTCGGTGGTAGATGAGTGCATATAGGTGAGGGCAGGTGGTATTACCAGTATGCTGGGCGTGGGGGAGTGAGTGCAGATGAAACTTGGGGGGAAGTTCCACTGGCCACACTCATCCCATACCCAGGGTGATAGCATCTCCTCTTTGTGGTAGATGAGTGCATATAGGTGAGGGCAGGTGGTATTACCAGTATGCTGGGCGTGGGGGAGTGAGTTCAGATGAAACTTGGGGGGAAGTTCCACTGGCCACACTCACCCCATACCCAGGGTGATAGCATCTCCTCTTGGTGGTAGATGAGTGCATATAGGTGAGGGCAGGTGATATTACCAGTATGCTGGGCGTGGGGGAGTGTGGACAGATGAAACTTGGGGGGAAGTTCCACTGACACACTCACCCTATACTCAGGGTGGTAGCGTCCCCTCTTGGTGGTAGATGAGTGCATATAGGTGAGGGCAGGTGATATTACCAGTATGCTGGGCGTGGGGGAGTGTGGACAGATGAAACTTGGGGGGAAGTTCCACTGGCCACACTCACCCTATACTCAGGGTGGTAGCATACCCTCTTGGTGCTAGATGAGTGCATATAGGTGAGGGCAGGTGGTATTACCAGTATGCTGGGTGTGGGGGAGTGAGTTCAGATGAAACTTGGGGGGAAGTTCCACTGGCCACACTCACCCTATACTCAGGGTGGTAGCATACCCTCTTGGTGCTAGATGAGTGCATATAGGTGAGGGCAGGTGGTATTACCAGTATGCTGGGCGTGGGGGAGTGAGTTCAGATGAAACTTGGGGGGAAGTTCCACTGGCCACACTCACCCTATACTCAGGGTGGTAGCATACCCTCTTGGTGCTAGATGAGTGCATATAGGTGAGGGCAGGTGGTATTACCAGTATGCTGGGCGTGGGGGAGTGAGTTCAGATGAAACTTGGGGGGAAGTTCCACTGGCCACACTCACCCTATACTCAGGGTGGTAGCATACCCTCTTGGTGCTAGATGAGTGCATATAGGTGAGGGCAGGTGGTATTAACAGTATGCTGGGCGTGGGGGAGTGAGTTCAGATGAAACTTGGGGGGAAGTTCCACTGGCCACACTCACCCTATACTCAGGGTGGTAGCATACCCTCTTGGTGCTAGATGAGTGCATATAAGTGAGGGCAGGTGGTATTACCAGTATGCTGGGCGTGGGGGAGTGAGTTCAGATGAAACTTGGGGGGAAGTTCCACTGGCCACACTCACCCTATACTCAGGGTGGTAGCATACCCTCTTGGTGCTAGATGAGTGCATATAGGTGAGGGCAGGTGGTATTACCAGTATGCTGGGCGTGGGGGAGTGAGTGCAGATGAAACTTGGAGGGAAGTTCCACTTGCCACACTCACCCTATACTCAGGGTAGTAGCGTCCCCTCTTGGTGGTAGATGAGTGCATATAGGTGAGGGCAGGGGGTATTACCAGTATGCTGGGCGTGGGGGAGTGAGGGCAGAGAAAACTTGGGGGGAAGTTCCACTGGCCACACTCACCCTATACTCAGGGTGGTAGCATACCCTCTTGGTGCTAGATGAGTGCATATAGGTGAGGGCAGGTGGTATTACCAGTATGCTGGGCGTGGGGGAGTGAGTTCAGATGAAACTTGGGGGGAAGTTCCACTGGCCACACTCACCCTATACTCAGGGTGGTAGCATACCCTCTTGGTGCTAGATGAGTGCATATAGGTGAGGGCAGGTGGTATTACCAGTATGCTGGGCGTGGGGGAGTGAGTGCAGATGAAACTTGGAGGGAAGTTCCACTTGCCACACTCACCCTATACTCAGGGTAGTAGCGTCCCCTCTTGGTGGTAGATGAGTGCATATAGGTGAGGGCAGGGGGCATTACCAGTATGCTGGGCGTGGGGGAGTGAGGGCAGAGAAAACTTGGGGGGAAGTTCCACTGGCCACACTCACCCCATACCCAGGGTGGTAGCATCCCCTCTTGGTGGTAGATGAGTGCATATAGGTGAGGGCAGGTGGTATTACCAGTATGCTGGGCGTGGGGGAGTGTGGACAGATGAAACTTAGGGGGAAGTTCCACTGGCCACACTCACCCTATACTCAGGGTGGTAGCATACCCTCTTGGTGGTAGATGAGTGCATATAGGTGAGGGCAGGTGGTATTACCAGTATGCTGGGCGTGGGGGAGTGAGTTCAGATGAAACTTGGAGGGAAGTTCCACTTGCCACACTCGCCCTATACTCAGGGTAGTAGCGTCCCCTCTTGGTGGTAGATGAGTGCATATAGGTGAGGGCAGGGGGTATTACCAGTATGCTGGGCGTGGGGGAGTGAGGGCAGAGAAAACTTGGGGGGAAGTTCCACTGGCCACACTCACCCCATACCCAGGGTGGTAGCATCCCCTCTTGGTGGTAGATGAGTGCATATAGGTGAGGGCAGGTGGTATTACCAGTATGCTGGGCGTGGGGGAGTGTGGACAGATGAAACTTGGGGGGAAGTTCCACTGGCCACACTCACCCTATACTCAGGGTGGTAGCATACCCTCTTGGTGCTAGATGAGTGCATATAGGTGAGGGCAGGTGGTATTACCAGTATGCTGGGCGTGGGGGAGTGAGTTCAGATGAAACTTGGGGGGAAGTTCCACTGGCCACACTCACCCTATACTCAGGGTGGTAGCATACCCTCTTGGTGCTAGATGAGTGCATATAGGTGAGGGCAGGTGGTATTACCAGTATGCTGGGCGTGGGGGAGTGAGTTCAGATGAAACTTGGAGGGAAGTTCCACTTGCCACACTCACCCTATACTCAGGGTAGTAGCGTTCCCTCTTGGTGGTAGATGAGTGTATATAGGTGAGGGCAGGGGGCATTACCAGTATGCTGGGCGTGGGGGAGTGAGGGCAGAGAAAACTTGGGGGGAAGTTCCACTGGCCACACTCACCCCATACCCAGGGTGGTAGCATCCCCTCTTGGTGGTAGATGAGTGCATATAGGTGAGGGCAGGTGGTATTACCAGTATGCTGGGCGTGGGGGAGTGTGGACAGATGAAACTTGGGGGGAAGTTCCACTGGCCACACTCACCCTATACTCAGGGTGGTAGCATACCCTCTCGGTGGTAGATGAGTGCATATAGGTGAGGGCAGGTGGTATTACCAGTATGCTGGGCGTGGGGGAGTGAGTTCAGATGAAACTTGGGGGGAAGTTCCACTGGCCACACTCACCCTATACTCAGGGTGATAGCATCTCCTCTTGGTGGTAGATGAGTGCATATAGGTGAGGGCAGGTGGTATTACCAGTATGCTGGGCGTGGGGGAGTGAGTTCAGATGAAACTTGGGGGGAAGTTCCACTGGCCACACTCACCCCATACCCAGGGTGATAGCATCTCCTCTTGGTGGTAGATGAGTGCATATAGATGAGGGCAGGTGGTATTACCAGTATGCCGGGCGTGGGTGTGACGCTGGGAATGGGGAAGGCAGGCTCCTCCGTATCGCTCGCTGCGTTTTTGCTTGTTGGCGGAATGAGGACATCACTCGGTGGGGTAGATGTCACTCTTTCGTGGGAAGATGTTCCTGTACCTGTCCACTATTGTCGATTTGAGCTTCTTTATACGCCGGCTTAGCCGAGTACGAGGGGAAGCTCGAGGAGGTGAGACTCTGGAAACAGGAACGTCAGTGTCTTCCATGATGTCATCGTTCGTTGGGACTATGTTGCTATCCCTAAACACTTTGGTTGGCCTGCGCTTCTTCACTCGCCGCCATGCATTCCGTATGAAATCACAGGAGTGATCCCTAGGAGGTGAGTCTCTGGGAATTCGGTATAATTTGATAAGCCTAAACACCAAAGGTAGCCTGCTCTTCTTCGGTGGCCGGTTTAACTTCCGCAGGTAAGCATAGATGCCACCCCTAGGAGGTAAGACTCTGGGAACCTCAGTCGTCTTCCTTGGTGGGTATAAAGCCCGTATGAAAGCACGGTATTCATCCCCATGAGGTTCGACTCTGGCAATGTTAAAGTGCATCTCCCTCATTGCCCATGTGATCTCTGGCATTTTGTTTAATGGTGAAATGAAGACACGACTCACTGGGTAATTCTGAGGAGGTGCAACTCTGGAAATGGGAACATCAGTCTCTTCCATAGCGCTGTCCACATTTTCACTTGGTGGAATGATGTCATCGCTTGTTAGGATTGTGTTGCCAACCTTGAATAGCTTGGTTGGCCTGCGCTTCTTTAATGGCTTCTTGATGTGATCCCTAAAAGGTAAGTCAGCCTCCTCCATGCTGCTCTCTGCATTCTCTGTTGTTGGTCGTATTAGTTCGTAGAATGGCAAGAAAACTATTAGGAGTATTAGTGGTATTGTTATTAATGTTATTAATTGTATTAGGAGGTGTACCAGCAGTATGCTGATCAGCACCAGAAAGACTTCTTCCCAGTGGTTAGTAACAAATTGTACAACTTTGTTATCTAATGCCACACACCCCTTGGACCAGACTGACCAAAGCCCAGTGGCTACCCATTGGCCAGCCCTGCTTTTCCAGAAACCGATCAGTAGATAAATTAATCCATTCAGCTGCAGATACTTCAAATAGAGTCCTAATATTCTGCCCAGGAAATTTTGGCACAGAATGTACTTCTGAATGAGATCACATATCAGGACTGCCCATAATAGGAATAAGAGTCCAAACAGAGGGTCTGGGGACCTTCTGATGACGTCTTTGGGTACAGCCCATGGGTACAAGATTCTAGAAATCAGCGTAATCTCCGCTGCCTGTTGTGTTGTTTCCACAATCTCCTCCTTCTCCTCCATGCTGGTCTCTGGGGACCTTCTGATGACGTCTTTGGGTACAGCCCATGGGTACAAGATTCTAAAAATCAGTGGAATCTCTGCTGGCTGCTTTGTTGTTTCCACAATCTCCTCCTCCATGCTGGTCTCTGGGGACCTTCTGATGACGTCTTTGGGTACAGCCCATGGGTACAAGATTCTAAAAATCAGTGGAATCTCTGCTGGCTGCTGTGTTGTTTCCACAATCTCCTCCTTCTCCTCCATGCTGGTCTCTGGGGACCTTCTGATGACGTCTTTGGGTACAGCCCATGGGTACAAGATTCTAAAAATCAGTGGAATCTCTGCTGGCTGCTGTGTTGTTTCCACAATCTCCTCCTTCTCCTCCATGCTGGTCTCTGGGGACCTTCTGATGACGTCTTTGGGTACAGCCCATGGGTACAAGATTCTAAAAATCAGCGGAATCTCTGCTGGCTGCTGTGTTGTTTCCACAATCTCCTCCATGCTGGTCTCTGGGGACCTTCTGATGACGTCTTTGGGTACAGCCCATGGGTACAAGATTCTAGAAATCAGCGGAATTTCCACTGGCTTCTGTGTTGTGTCCACAATCCCCTCCTCCATGCTGGTCTCTGGGGACCCTCTGATGACGTCTTTGATTACAGCCCATGGGTACAAGATTCTAGAAATCAGCGGAATTTCCACTGGCTTCTGTGTTGTTTCCACAATCCCCTCCTCCTGATCCACATGGACCTCTGGGGATTGCATGATGGTATTTCTGCTTAGTTCCCAAGGAACCGACAGAACAAGAAAAACGGTGAGGATTCTCTTGAACATTTTTTTTTTTTTCCGTATAGAATTTAACTGACAGGAAATGCCAATTACTATTAATAGACGGTTAGACAATTAGTGTCAATCAATCAATTGACTCTCAATTCCAATCACTGGAGATAATGTGATGAAATACAAACAATCAGTCAGGAGCTCTGCAAAAGAGATGCTTCTACTGTGAAGTCCAACTGTCAACTGACATCTCCTCCTCCTGCACTGCTATTTACCAGCTACAGATCATGTTACCATGGTGACAATTGTGACATCACAGTGCTTGTTTACTCAGTGTGCGTATATGTTGAGACTGCAGGTCACATGACCAGCACTGAGAAAAAAACACCCTGCCTGTGCTTGTAAACAACCTCCAGCCAATCATTGGTGTCCTTTGTAGCCGCTCCAATCTGGTCTATAGCAGATCTGGGAAAAGAATTAGCTTTACAGAGGGGGAACAAATTGCTCTCACGCCCACAAGATCTACTTGTCATACACAATTTATATATCAAAACGTAGGTATTTTTGTCTGGTTTCAGGCAATGTGCTCAGTTTTGTGATACGCATTTTACTTTTGGTTGCTGGAGCTTCTAAATGACAAGAGTTCCAAATTTTCTTCCATTGACTGTCATGTAAAAATTTATATAAATCTCCCAGCAAAACGCACACAGAACCTCTTTTTTAAATCGCCCACATTTTTAAGTTTATCAACATAAATTTTATATCGATACATTCACAAAGGCTTTGTGTTTCTAACGGTGAAGTCGCTGTTTTGCTACCATGTACTGTTGTGGATTTATTAAGGTTTGTTTGAAGGCTTCTCTCACTCATTTGGTGTGTGGATTAAAGCGTTTGTAAAGGTATTTTTCCCCCCTAAATAGCTTCCTTTACCTCAGTGCAGGGGGGAGGGGCGACCAGGCAAGTGCTCTGATGTATTTTTGATGCGCTTAGATACATTTTGGTGTATTTTTTATGTGTTTAGATGCTTTCTGATGTATTTTTGATGCGTTTAGATGCGCTCTGGTATATTTTTAATGCGTTTAGATGCGCTGTAGTGTATTTTTGATGCGTTTAGATGCGCTCTGATGTATCTTTGATGTGTTTAGATGCGCTCTGGTATATTTTTGATGCATTTAGATGCGCTGTAGTGTATTTTTGATGCGTTTAGATGCGCTCTGATGTATTTTTGATGTGTTTAGATGCGCTCTGATGTATTTTTGATGCATTTAGATGCGCTCTGATGTATCTTTGATGTGTTTAGATGCGCTCTGATGTATCTTTGATGTGTTTAGATGCGCTCTGATGTATTTTTGATGCGTTTAGATGCGCTCTGGTATATTTTTGATGCGTTTAGATGCGCTGTAGTGTATTTTTAATGCGTTTAGATGCGCTCTGGTCAGGGGCGGACTGACCATCGAGCACTTTGGGCACGGACCGAGGGCCTGTGACCAGTAGGGAGCCCCATGACAGCTTCCCCTTCGATCTACCCGTCAATCACAACTAGCTAACGGGTAGATCGGGTCCCGAATCACTGCTTCCTGTAAGTATTTTATTGGCTGACGGCTTCATCCATAATTCTGGCAAACCAAGTGCAAAGCGCAACGCACTATATTACCAAAAGTATTGGGACGTCTGACTTTACACACACATCAACTTATGTTTAGATGCTTTTTTTGTGGTTTTTTATGCGCTCTGATGTATTTTTGATGCGCTTAGATTCATTTTGGTAATTTTTTTATGTGTTTAGATGCGCTCTGATGTATTTTTGATGAGTTTAAATGCGCTCTGGTATATTTTTGATGCGTTTAAATGTGCTGTAGTGTATTTTGATGCGTTTAGATGCGCTCTAATGTATTTTTGATGCGTTTAGATGCGCTCTGGTATATTTTTGATGCGTTTAGATGCGCTGTAGTGTATTTTTAATGTGTTTAGATGCGCTCTGGTCAGGGGCGGACTGACCATCGGGCACTTTGGGCACGGACCAAGGGCCCGTGACCAGTAGGGGGCCCCATGACAGCTTCCCCTTCGATCTACCCGTCAATCACAACTAGCTGACGGGTAGATCGGGTCCCGAATCACTGCTTCCTGTAAGACTGCAGTGTAAACAAGACCTCTTGTGATGCGCTCCTCCGGCCGGCCCCTCCTCCCCTTCCATCCACCCCAGGTGCTTGTATTTGTCATCACCTCGGACGGACGAGAAGAGAGGAGGGGCCCGGCGGGGAGGAGCGCATCACGAGAGGTATGTTTACAGCCGCTTCCCGCGCTACTCTGCTCTAGGAAGGAAAGCTTGTATGCTGTGCTGTGTCCCTATACAGTATGTGCCTAGCATCCTGAACACTGCTCCATGCCCTAGAGTCTGTCCATACCCTGCTCTCTCTCTCTCTGCCCCATACCCTGCTCTCTCTCTCTGCCCCATACCCTGCTCTCTCTGCCCCATACCCTGCTCTCTCTCTCTGCCCCATACCCTGCTCTCTCTGCCCCACACCCTGCTCTCTCTCTCTGCCCCATACCCTGCTCTCTCTGCCCCACACCCTGCTCTCTCTCTCTGCCCCATACCCTGCTTTCTCTCCCCATACCCTGCTCTCTCTCTCTCTCTCTGCCCCATACCCTGCAATCTGCCCATACTCTGCTCTCTCTCTGCCCATATCCTGCTCTCTCTCTGCACCATACCCTGCTCTCTATCTGCAAGCTCTCTCTGCACCATAGCCTGCTCTCTGCCCCATACCCTGCTCTCTCTCTCTGCACCATACCCTGCTGTCTCTCTCTATGCCCCATATCCTGCTCTCTCTCTCTCTGTCCCATGCCCTGCTCTCTGCCCATACACTGCTCTCTCTCTCTGCCCCATACACTGCTCTCTCTCTCTCTCTCTGCCCCATACCCTGCTCTCTCTGCCCCATACCCTGCTATCTGCCCATACCCTGCTCTCTCTCTGCACCATACCCTGCTCTCTCTCTGCACCATACCCTGCTCTCTCTCTCTGCACCATACCCTGCTCTCTCTCTCTCTCTCTCTCTCTGCCCCATACCCTGCTCTCTCTCTCTCTGTCCCATGCCCTGCTCTCTGCCCATACCCTGCTCTCTCTCTCTCTGCCCCATACACTGCTCTCTCTCTCTCTCTGCCCCATACACTGCTCTCTCTCTCCCTGCCCCATACCCTGCTATCTGCCCATACCCTGCTCTCTCTCTGCACCATACCCTGCTCTCTCTCTGCACCATACCCTGCTCTCTCTCTCTCTGCCCCATACCCTGCTCTCTCTCTCTCTCTCTCTCTCTCTCTCTGTCCCATGCCCTGCTTTCTGCCCATACCCTGCTCTCTCTCTCTCTCTGCCCCATACACTGCTCTCTCTCTCTCTCTCTCTCTGCCCCACACACTGCTCTCTCTCTCTGCCCCATACCCTGCCATCTGCCCATACCCTGCTCTCTCTCTCTGCCCCATACCCTGCTTTCTCTCTGTACCATACCCTGCTCTCTCTCTCTCTGCCCCATACCCTGCTCTCTCTGCCCCATACCCTGCTATCTGCCCATACCCTGCTCTCTCTGCCCCATACCCGGGGCTCTCTCTGCCCCATACCCGGGTCTCTCTCTGCCCCATACCCGGGTCTCTCTCTGCCCCATACCCTGCTCTCTCTCTGCCCCATACCCTGCTCTCTCTCTGCCCCATACCCTGCTCTCTCTGCACCATACCCTGCTCTCTCTCTCTGCACCATACCCTGCTCTCTGTCTCTGCCCCATACCCTGCTCTCTGTCTCTGCCCCATACCCTGCTCTCTCTCTCTGCCCCATACCCTGCTATCTGCCCATACCCTGCTATCTGCCCATACCCTGCTATCTGCACATACCCTGCTCTCTGTCTGCCCCATACCCTGCTATCTGCCCATATCCTGCTATCTGAACATACCCTGCTCTCTGTCTGTCCCATACCCTGCTATCTGCCCATACCCTGTTCTCTACCCCATGCCCTGATATCTGCCAATACCTTGCTCTCTGCCCCATGCCCTGATATATGCCCCATGCCCTGATGTCTGCCCATGCCCTGCTTTGTGCCCCATGCCCTGCTCTTTGCCTCATACTCTGATGTGTGCCCCTATGCCCTGCTCTGTGCCTCCTTGCCCTGCTCTGTGCCCCCTTGCCCTGCTCTGTGCCCCCTTGCCCTGATGTGTGCCCCCATGCTCCGATGTGTGCCCCATGCTCTGCTACCTGCCCCCATGCCCTTCTGTGTGCCCCCATGATGTGCCCTGTGATGTGTCCCATGATCTACTGTGTGCCCCCGTGATATGCCCTACTGTGTGCCCCATGATGTGCTCTATGTTGTACCCCATGATGTGTCCTACTGTGTGCCCCATGCCCTACTATGTGTCCTGGTTCACAAATTCAATTGCAGCAGCACTGCATCTGTTCATGTGAGATACTCTGCATATTGCAGCAGCACTGCATTTCTTTCTGTGAGATACTCTGCATATTACAGCAGCATCACTGCATTTCTTTCTGTGAGATACTCTGCATATTACAGCAGCGGCACTGCATTTCTTATCCTAACCCCAACCCTAATCCTAACCCTAACCCCCTAACCCCCAACCCTAACCCCCTAACCCCAACCCTAACCCCCAACCTTAACCCTAACCATAACCCCTAACCCCCTAACCCCAACCCTCACCCTCACCCCCAACCTTAACCCTAACCATAACCCCCTAACCATAACCCCCTAACCCTAACCCCAACCCTAACCCCCACCCTAACCCTAACCCCCTAACCCCAACCCTAGCCCTAACCGTCCTCCTAGGTCAAGATTATTTTTTTTGTTTTGTTTTTTATGTTATTTTAAGTTATTTCCCTATCCATGTTTACTTGACATGCTCTTCCCGACATTTTTCTGCCATTTGCAGCCCTCTAGCCCTTTCCATTAGTTTTTTAGAGACTTTTTAGTAGTCAAAAGTCCAGGTCCCCATTGACTTCACTGTACAGCCGCCCCCGCAACAGCGAGAGGCACAATGTGAGAACTACACCCCCCCCCTCCCCGCTGTTTGTATAGGTATCAATTGTGCCCGTGAAATGGTATCTCCCATGGTCTCTGATCATCTCCTGTATCATGTCTGCAGTCTCTGATCATCTCCTATATTATGTCTGCAGTCTTTTGCCACCTCTTGTATCATGTCTGCAGTCTCTGACCATCTCCTGTATTATGTCTGCAGTCTCTGACCATCTCCTGTATTATGTCTGCAGACTCTGACCATCTCCTGTATCATGTCTGCAGTCTCTGATCATCTCCTGTACTATGTCTGCAGTCTCTGATCATCTCCTGTACTATGTCTGCAGTCTCTGATCATCTCCTGTACTATGTCTGCAGTCTCTGGTCATCTCCTGTATCATGTCTGCAGTCTCAGATCATCTCCTGTATCATGTCTGCAGTCTCTGATCATCTCCTGTATCATGTCTGCAGTCTCTGATCATCTCCTGTATTATGTCTGCATTCTCTGATCATCTCCTGTACTATGTCTGCAGTCTCTGGTCATCTCCTGTATCATGTCTGCAGTCTCTGATCATCTCCTGTATCATGTCTGCAGTCTCTGATCATCTCCTGTACTATGTCTGCAGTCTCTGGTCATCTCCTGTATCACCACCAATGCAAAAAGTAGCATGTCTTTTATTGTGTGGAAGGAAACCGGAGAGCTCAGAGATGATGGCAAGAAAGAAAGATAGAGAGAAGTAAAGAAAGAAAGAGGGATGGAGGGAGAAAGATAGAAGGAAAGAAAGCGAGAGAGTAGGGAAGAAAGAAAGAAAGAAAGAAAAAGAAAGAAAGAAAGAAGCGAAAGATAGAAGAAAAGAAAGAGAGCAAAGGAAAGAAAGAGAGAGAGAAAGAAAGAAAGAAAAATTATTCTGTATAACACTTTACCCCCTGGGGACTCGATACACTTAGAAGGTGAGGCAGATCTCTTGGAGATGGCGTTGGCCGGGAATCGAACCCGGGTCATCTGCTTAGAAAGCAGCTATGCTCACCACTGCACCACCAACGCTAAAAGTAGCATGTGTTTCATCGTGTGGGAGGAAACCAGAGAACCCAGAGGAAACTCAAACTCCATGCAGATAGTGTCCTGGTCAGGATTTGAACCAAGGACCCCAGTGCTGCAAGGCTAACCACTAAGCCTCTGTGCTGCCCATATACGGGCTCTGTTCTATAAGGCCCGCCCCCGCTGAGCGGGGTACATCAGTGATGTCTAAAAGCAGACACCCTAGGCCTAGAGAATAAAATAGCGGTAGTTTCAAATTCTTTATGTCACAATATTACTGCAAAGGTCTAGGAAACACAAAATTAATCTTTGCGAAAAACCCCCCCACAATAAACGACCTACATTTTTGGTAAAATATAAAAGACGAGGTCGCACCAAGTAAATAGATATCCAACATGTCAAACCTTAAATTTGTGTGCGCCTGTGAAATGGCAACATACTTTAGTACCCGATATTTTCTATAGGCAACAATTCAAAAGCCCTCTATAGGTCATCAGTTTAGTGTTACGGAGTAGGAGGAGGTCTGGTGCTAGAATTATCGCTCTCACTCCGGCATACGCGGCCATATGTAACATGTATTGCAGTCAATGTTTTCACATGTAGGTGCCCTCGACGTGAACCATTCAGTTCTCATGGGCATATTTTTTGGTGGTGGTGGGGGGGGGCCTCAAACTTTTTTTTGTTAGTGGGGTTAGAATGTGTAATTGAGTGTAACTTTATTTTTTTTTCTGCTTACGTTTTTTTTATCACGTTTTTTTTTCCCCATCACATAATGGACACAAAGTCCCCTGTGTGATGATTTTTTAGGTGACAGGTTCTCTTTAATGAGACATCCAGGGTCTCCAATGTCCCCTCAGGGGCTCCACCGAATGTAATGAATACACATCGCACTGCAATACATCGCTTCCCGGCTATGCTAGCGTGGGGGGGGGGGGGGGGAGTGACAGGCTGACCCGGAAGTGATGTCATACACAACACTTTCTGGGTCACAGCAAGAAGGGGAGGACAGCGGACATGTGTTCCTTCTTCTCCCTCCCCTCCACACGCTGTGTCAGTCCTGGGCCTGCGGATTGGCAAGTGGAGCCTGAGTGGGGGGTGCTACTGAACCGGGGATCTGCTGAGCAAGAGTACTAAAAAATCTGGGGTTGTGCTGAGTGGGGTTTACTAATAGGCTGGGGTTGTGCTGAGTGGGGTGTACTAATAGGCCGGGATTGTGCTGAGTGGGGTGTACTAATAGGCTGGGGTTGTGCTGAGTGGGGGTACTAATAGGCTGGGGTTGTGCTGAGTGGGGGGTACTAATAGGCTGGGTTTGTGCTGTGTGGGGGGTACTAATAGGCTGGGGTTGTGCTGAGTGGGGGGTACTAATAAGATGGGGATTTGCTGAGTGGGGGTACTAATAGGTTGGGGATGTGCTGAGTGGGGTGTACTAATAGGCTGGGGTTTTGCTGAGTGGAGGGTACTAATAGGCTGGGGTTCTACTGTGCCCCCATTAAAACAAATGTAAACTCAACACACACAGATTATTTGCCAAGCTTCAAAAAAGCATCGCCGAAGCATACAAAAAAAGCATGTTAAAGCGGTAGGCACCTTTAACCACTTTCCGACAAGCCGCCGCACTTTTACTGCAGCAACATGACTTGGCTGGGCAAAACTACGTTATGTTACATCGCTTCGCCCTGTGGCCACTAGGGGCACGCGCCTGCTGCTCGCCCCCAGAGCAGATGCGAGTGCCCGGTGGGCGCGATGACCGCCGGGCACCCACGATCGCTCGTGACAGACAAACTTTGGAACGGTGAAGGAGCGGTGTGTTTACCCCTCCTCCACTGCTTCTGCCCATTGAAATCAATGAGACAGCGTGGCTATACCGCCCGCAATGCGCAATGCTTCAGCAGCGCACTGCGGGCGGTTTTAACCCTTTCTCGGCCGCTAGCGGGGGTTAAAAGCTAGTGGCCGAAATGCATTTTAGCACTAGAAGTAGCCTCTAAAAAGAGCATGAAATCTGCTTCCCTTTCAGTGCAATGAGTATTTTGACACTGGGGCGGTGCGCTTGCGGAACATTAGAAAAAGACCTGCAAGCAGCATCTTTGGAGCGGCTTGGAAGCGCTATAAATGGGATGGAGACCTACGTACCTCTGAGTCATGGTCTCATCAAGTCCCACTTCTATATACATATATATATATTATTGTGATATATAGATTTGTTTACATTTATATTTTAAAAAAAAACATTCTTAATATATTTTTCCCAAATATATTGACATATATTTGAAATACTACAATTTTGGCCATATTCAATATATTTAAAAAATATATTCCAATATATTTGTTAATATATCATTGAATATAATTTGAAATGTATTTTGGAATGCAAATATGCTACAAATATATGCATAAATATATGTTAAATGTACTTCTGAATGCATTTAGTAATATATTTTAGCAGCCATAAATATATTGCAAAGTGCATTTTGGAATGCATTGTGAATATATTCATAAATATATGTTAAATGTATGTTACTTCTGAATGCATTTAGCCATATATTGCCGAATATATTTACAATGCATTTCAAAATGCACTTTGCAATATACAGTATTATATATATGTCCTCCACACTCTGGAGGAGTCTGAATGGGAATGCCCCACTCTGGTGGAATCTGAACCAGAACACCCCACTCTGGAGGAATCTGAACGGGAATGCCCCACACTGGTGGAGTCTGAATAGGAACGTCCTACTCTGCTGGAAACTGAACGTGAATGTCACACTCTGCGGGAGTCTGAACGTGAGTGTCAAACTCTGCTGGAGTCTGATAATGAATATGAAATCATACAGGGTGCTGCCCGATATGGTGGTAATACGTATGTGTGGTAGTTGGGTACAGGTACTGATTCCAAAATAAATAGTTTTTTTACTATGTTTTTTTTTTGGTGCCACTGGAAGTCCTATATATCTCTATATAATTTCCCTACATAATTTTATTAGGATGATGGTACCACCCCTACTTGTATGGGGCTTGTCTATATTTTATGCATTATCTACTGTAATGGGATTGTGTCAATGGTTTCCTAAGTTTTTTTTATATTTGGTGGATACATTGTACGAACTCTATTGGGTGCTGGATGTTACAAATTCACATTTCTTGGATCATCAGTTATATCGAACTACGTCAAAATAATTTACCATCCAGGTGTACTAGTGTAAGGGAGAGGGGTGGGAGAGCGTGGGGGGACAAATATGGCCTTTCAACAAGATCCAAAGACAACATGCCCTCAACATTGGGAGGGTGCTTTGGGGTGCCCCCCAAAGCACCTTGTCCCCATGTTGATGGGGACAAGGGTCTCATCCCCACAACCCTTGCCCGGTGGTTGTGGGGGTATGCGGGCGGGAGGCTTATCAGAATCTGGAAGACCCCTTTAACAAAGGGGACCCCCAGATCCTGACCCCCCCCTGTGTGAAATGGTAATGGGGTACACTGTACCCCTACCATTTCACAAAGGAAGTGTAAATTCTTGTAAAAAACCGACCTCCTCTCACCGCTGGACACAGCCCAGCGAATGACGCGCTGAAGCTGTGACATTACTTATATAGAGGAGGCAGGGCCACCCGTCACGTGACCCCACACCCTCTGACGTACCCTCTGCTACGTCACTGGGGAAGCCCAGGAAGAGGGAAGACGGGGCTTACCCGCGTGATCGGGTCCTGTGTCCTGCTTGCCATGGATACGAGTGAGGGCAAGATGGCCCCCACCCGTCTCCATAGCATAGCAGGGCTGAAGCGACGTCAAAACGTCACTTAAAGGCACATTTTTTTATTGTCTTTTTTTTATTTTTATTATTATTGCATTTTGACCCCAGATCTCATATTTAAGAGGACCTGTCATGCTTTATTCTATTACAAGGGATGTTTACATTCCTTGTAATAGGAATAAAAGTGACCCATTTTTTTTTTAAACAGTGTAAAAATAAATAAAAACGGTGGTTAAATAAGGAGCACCTGTCACACAAATACAGATTTCCCGCTAAACGCCATGTATTATACAGATACCAAGCCTGCCTGAGGCAGCAGAAAAACAATGTATAGGCCATGCTGGAGAGATGTAAGCAGTTGTGTGATCAGAGATTGCTGATGTATGAATGCTCCTTGTCAGCGGAGAAATGAGGCCAGCTGGGATGTGATGGGATGGTGACAGTCACAATAATATACTAACAGAGGTGTGTTTGATCACCTAGGAAGAGTTATGACAAGCGGGAAGAGCATGGAACTTGTCCTGGTCAAGAAGAAGGTTTGCGCGGCAGAGGAAATGTCACCATAATGTCAACCAAATGAAAAGAGCAACAGAACGCTTCCACTTACTTCCAGAGGAGTCTGTCTGCAATAGACACACGCCTGCCTGATGTGAAGGAATCCGTGGGATGGTTCTGTGTTCTGCAGATCTTATCACTGCATGTTTTATGCTTTTTTGTTTTTATTTTTCTTCTTGAGCATAAAAGTATAAGTGTGGATGCAGGATTTTACAGTGCTATATCCCAAATAGAATAGGAGTGTAGAACTACAGTAAGCACTATTTGCATCTAAACAAGCCACATTCCCAATATCATTTAAAGCAGCGGTTCCCAACCTTTTTGGCACCGGGGATCGCCTGCGTGGGGGGGGGGGGGGGGGGGTTTAAGCAATTTTTGCAGGCAATTTTTTGGGGCAATGGCTGGTGTTGGCGCTTCAATCATCATGGCACCAGGGTTGATATGGTGTCAGGATGATTGAAGCGCATTATTTCTATCATTACATTGTAATATGAAATTAAATAGTTCAACTCACCATAATGCAGAATCAGTGGGAGCCCTGAGTGTGGCACTTGCCACCTTCGTCTGCCACCAGATGCAACTTGCCACGTCGCCTGTCAATAGATGTGGATTGTCACCTGCCACCTACCAGATGCGGATTGTCATTTGCCATGTCGCCTGCCACCAGATGCGGATTGTCACTTGCCACCATCGCCTGCCTTCAGATGCAACTTGTCACTTGCCACGTCGCCTGTCACTAGATGTGGATTGTCACCTGCCACCCACCAGATGCGGATTGTCATTTGCCATGTCGCCTGCCACCATATGCGGATTGTCACTTGCCACCATCGCCTGCCTTCAGATGCAACTTGTCACTTGCCACGTCGCCTGTCACTAGATGTGGATTGTCACTGAATTGGTGGCAGCACATACATGCGCATTGGTCCATTGAGCACAGAGGCAGGCCTCGGCGCAGTGGTGGGTTCCGAGTGAGGGTGGAACTGTGGTGATGCGGGACAGGCGGTGAGAGATGATGTCATCTCTCTGCTCGTCCACCGCACCTCCAACATTGTAGCAGCCTGGCTGTGAGGGCGGAACAGCGTTGATGTGGGGTGGGCAGTGAGAGATGATGTCATCTCTCTGCTCACCCGCCGGTGTTAATTTCGTCGACTAAAACATTTAGTCGACTAAATGAATACTATTTTATACTAAATACTAAAATAGGACTAAACCTAAAACAATTGAGATGACTAAAATAGGACTTAAACAAAAAGAGAACAAACATGGTATGGCTCCCAATAATTTTCAATAGTTTTAAAGTAGGCCAAGGACAGACAACAAATTTTGGGTGGCAAGACTGGAGTTGTTCTACACAGTGAGGGCCTATCCGCACCCTTTAATGTGGTAGGACAGCTCATTCATTTTCAATTGGTTAGCAATCAACCTTAAAGTGGAGGTCCAGCCTGAAAAAAAAAGTAAGTAAGGGACGCCGGCAGTGAAGCCTTCAGGTTTCACAGCCGGGTTCCTATTGCGCATGTACTTTCTGAATGGTCCCCTAGTCTTCTTTGACACACACAGGCAGCGGGGGGAAGGAGGACAGGCCGGACATCATGCAGATCACCGAATGGCGATCTTACCCGAAAGTGGTAGCGGGTACCTGTCAAAACCAGGTACCCGCTCCCCACTTCCCCCAAAAAAGTGCCAAATGTGGCAGTGGAGGAGGGAAGTGTTTCTAACAAGCGGAGATTCCCCTTTTGGATGGAGCTCCACTTTAACATAAAAAAAAAGACCAAAGTAAACCTATAGAGTTTTTGGCAAGGAAGCACCACAACACCGCTTGATCATCAGACTATTTGTCTTGACCACCATTTTATTGACATGGACATTTTATGAAGACTTTATTGCTATACAGTGGTACCTTTGATTACAAGCATAATTCTTTCCAGAGAATGCTTTGTAATCCAAAGCACTTGTATATCAAAGCGGGTTTCCCCTTAAGAATCTATGGAAACTCAGATAATTAGTTCCACAGTGACTGCTATTGTATGCAGCACCGCATGTGGCCAGAGGTGGGTGGGGCACAGGAGACACTCAAAAACACTTATAGACAGATTCAAGTAGACCTGCCTACTGTTAGGCACGCGTAGCGTATCTCATATACGCTACGCCGCTGTAAGTTAGAGAGGCAAGTGCTGTATTCACAAAGCACTTACATCCTAAGTTACGGCGGCGCAGCGTAAATGTGCCGGCATAAGCGCGCCTAATTCCAATTGTGAGGTGGGCGTGTTTTATGTAAATAAAGCATGACCCCACGTAAATGACGTTTTTAATGAACGGCGCATGCGCCGTCCGTGGACGTATACCAGTGCGCATGCTCCAAATTACGCCGCAAAGACTCATTGGTTTCGACGTGAACGTAAATTACGCCCAGCCCCATTCACGGACGACTTACGCAAACGACGTAAAAATTAAAAAATTCGACGCGGGACCGACCTCCATACTTGACATTGGCTGCGCCATCTTTTTGGTGGAATATCTTTACGCCTGAAAACGCCTTACGTAAATGGCGTATCTTTACTGCGACGGGCAAGCGTACGTTCGTGAATAGGCGTATCTCGCTGATTTACGCATTCTAGCCGTAAATCAGCGTACACGACCCTAGCGGCCAGCGTAAATAGGCAGCTAAGATACGACGGTGTAAGGAGGTCGTACCTTAGCTACATTTAAGCAAATCTCAATTTGAGAATACACTTACATGTACAACGGCGCAGATTCTGAGTTACGATGGCGTATCTACTGATACGCCCGTCGTAAGTTTCCTGAATCTGGCTATTAGGGTGTTTCCGAGCGGCTCTGAGTGCATCTAAGCGGCTCCAAGTGTCACCGGCACCCCCACACCTCTGGCCGAATGCAGTACTGCACACCCCCATTGGCTTAAATCCTACTCGTCTTGCAAGACAACGCTCACAAACCGAGTCAGGATTTAAAAAAAATAATAGCTTGTATTGCGAAACGCTCATAAACCCCATTACTCGCAATCGGAGGTATTACTGTATAGGTTTTATAGATACTGTATACCACTACATTTTTTACATAAGATGATTACAGTATGTTTTACTTTTAGTTTTATTTATTTTTTGTACGTTAGCCTAGAAGAAGAAGATGGAGACTTTCTTCCCCTAAAACACGTTGGCTGTATTTGAGGTTCTTAAAGCGGGAGTTCACCCATTTAAAAAAAAAATAAAAATCTCCCCTTAGCTTCCTGCTCGTTCGGTCTAGGGGAATCGGCTATTTATATTAAAATATGAGCAGTACTTACCCGTTTTCGAGCTGCATCTTCTTCCGTCGCTTCCGGGTATGGGTCTTCGGGAGCGGGCATTCCTTCTTTATTGACATTCTTCCGAGAGGCTTCCGACGGTCGCATCCATCGCGTCACTCGTAGCCGAAAGAAGCCGAACGTCGGTGCGGCTCTATACTGCGCCTGCGCACCGACGTTCGGCTTCTTTCGGAAAATCGTGACGCGATGGATGCGACCGTCGGAAGCCTCTCGGAAACCTGTCAATCAAGAAGGAACGCCCATTCCCGAAGCCCATACCCGGAAGCGACGGAGAGGATGCGTCTCGTAAACGGGTAAGTACTGCACATATTTTAAAATAAATAGCCGATTCCCCTAGTAATAACGAGCAGGAATCTAAGGGGGAAAAGTGCCCTCTAAGGGTGAACCCCCGCTTTAACCATTAAATGCTTCAAAAAGACCTTTAAGTGAAATGATCTGTTGTACTAGGCGCTCCTCCAATAATCTACCGCCTTGCATGTGGCCACTGGGCCACAGATTGGAAACCAGGGCCTGAAATGGCATATCTCTATCTATATACCGTATTTTCCGGCGTATAAGACGACTTTTTAACCCCATAAAATCTTCTTAAAAGTCGGGGGTCGTCTTATAAGCCGGTAACCTAACATCCTCACCTTTTCCTAAGACATGCAGAATCGCGGCCGTACATTTTTCAAAGCCGCGCCTCCTACTTCTTCTGTTCCGTGATAGGCGGAACACTCAGCTTCCCAGGAGACACTGTGTTTAGTGTCCGCCTATCACGGAGGCCCTCTCGTCCTGTGTTTAGTTTCCGCCTATCAGGGAGGCCCTCTCGTCCTCGGTATCAGGGAGGCCCTCTCGGCCAGGTTTGCAAGATAACTGAAATACATCCCAGGTGATATAATTTGCTGCTCAGTGATTGCAGCATTCTAGTCTGCATCTCCCCAAGGTAATACATAAAACCTGGCCTGTTAGTGGGCCCTGAGGACAGGAGTTGATGACCACTGACCTAGATCCGAGTGTAAGTGGGAGTGGGTACCTATCAAAACAAGGTACCCACTGCCCCAAAAAATTTAATGTGCCAAGACTTGGGGAGGAGACAGAAAAATGTAACGCCCCCTTTTGGATGAAGTTCCGTTTTAAGCAAATCCCACTTTCTCAGGAGATTTTAGTCCACATCTGCCTTCTTATATCTTATATGTGGGTTGTGAAATATATATATATATATATATATATATATATATATATATATTGTGACAGGAAGTCAGGTAAATCTGTGGGTGTTGTCACAAACGGGAGATACATTTCTGCCTTGTTTAGACAATACACCAATTGTTATTAGGCGTCGGCTGCAGAAGTAGCCAGAAAGGGTTTAAGGGCGTTGGAAAACTTCAGCTGTTCAGAATGAGGCAATTAAGGCCTCTATAAGTAATCCAGACGATTACCACTGATTTGCTGCATCCTGAGGCTTTCTGAGTGAAGGAGAGCAGTAGCTGAAAGTCTTCTGAGGAGGTGATTGATTTTTCTGTGTGATAAAAATCAAAAGACTATTGTTTTTCTGCTGTATGACCAGCAGTGTCTGCCCAGCACTAGACTGTGCCAGACTCCATAGATAGGTTCCTGTGTGGTGAAGATAGATGCCCCAAGTGGCCAGGGTTTATTTTATGTTTGATTTTGTTTATGCTGTTTGGATGCTTGCACTTGTTTCCAGCAAGATGGACGAATAAACCAAAATCTTTGTTTTTCAACCGTCTTCGACTGCCTTTCTGTATAAATTCAGTGTGTAGTGAACCCATCCAGGGGGTCACACACCCCGCTACCGAGCTAACCCCTTACAATATGTATACCAAAATTGCAATTTTAAGACGTTCCTCAATCACATAACCTGCCGTGTACCGCCTAATTTCTTACTCTATGTCAAATACCCTCACCTAGATAGTCTGCTTCCTCGCATAGCTTCTTTCTATGACTTTGTCAAATATATTACATTGTCTCGGCTCATTTTTAAAATTGTCATGTTCCTGTATTTCGAGCATCACTTACTAAATCAGATTGGCGTAAAATGAAGGATGGATGGCCGCACTCCAAACCAAACAGGTTGTCTTTATTTAAACGAACAGCAAAAACATACCAGATCACAGCAACAGAAACAGGAGGATAACCGACGTTTCGCACTGACTTAGTGCGAAATAAGCACTAAGTCAGTGCGAAACGTCGGTTATCCTCCTGTTTCTGTTGCTGTGATCTGGTATGTTTTTGCTGTTCGTTTAAATAAAGACAACCTGTTTGGTTTGGAGTGCGGCCATCCATCCTTCATTTTACACCAATGCTTTCCTAGTGCACTGCCAGCACCCTTGGAATCCTACACCTGTGTATGACCCTATAGCAGACCCACCTTGAGCGGTGATTTTCCTTCTTCTACTAAATCAGATTGTCTTTACTTAAAGTGGACACATTAGATATATTTTTTCTTTGATCATTCAAATAATGTGAAAGTGCTTCCAGATATGTATTACCTATCACAGAGATCACATTACTTCCCTTAACAATGCCTTCATCTACTTTTTACTTCAGAAGGGCAGTTCCATCTTTGTTCAAGCATCTTCCAGGGTCTCCATCTACATCCTGGACTGAAATACCTGTTTAGAAGCGACATAAGCATGTAAATCTTTGGCAATGTTTACATATGTCTGACTCAGATTAGCCCCTGCTGCCCCCTCACATCTTGTGTGGTACACACGTTACAATGTTGTAGTCAGATCACTGGTGGAGAAAAGACTGAGGTAATGCTTCCTCCTGCCTGCAGCAGACTAAAGACATCATCTCAGCTTAGGCAAAGTCCTTATACTTTGCCCCAAGGACTGCTTTTTAATGATAGATTTTTTTTTATTTTTTATTATGTATGCTGTATATCGTGGCCTTGGGAATTTATTTATTTAGACTTTTCAATTTACTTAAAGGTCCACATTTAGTCATAATGAGCAGTTATATTATTGCAGTATTGCAGATCCATTATTGCAGATCAGACCTAATGTGTATACAAACTCTAAAAACAAGTCCTCACTGACCATTGTAGCTACAGGCACTGTGGAACAATTAATTCTCAAAATTCAAAGCAGAAGCACTGAAGCAGCTCATCTTGCTCCCAGCAGAGATTTAGCAGCATTTTAACCTTCTAATCTCTGAATATAGAGCAGAGGCTTTGAGAGGGGTAAACATTGGGAACTGAGCTGCTGAAAACAATGACTTAAATGACTTTGGTGCTTCTGCTGTGTACTTGAATTTCCTAACAGTGCTTGTAGCTAAAGAGGTCATAGATAAACTTTAAGGTTGAACATGCACATGCAGATGTTTCACCAGAAAGAAAGAGTGATGGGCATCTTATGAAATAAGTATTATCCCACCAGAGCCCCAAAGGAAGGCTGGGCTGGGGGGCATTCATCTCCGAAGCCATTACAAATAATATATGTTTCGCTGGTGACCCTGAGTGGAGAAACTCTCTACTTTAGATCCTAATCAGAGCAGGATCCTCAATTATTCTAAGATATTGGGCTATATACTGTATATAGTAGCTATCTGCTTCCTGTTCAGACTGACAAACTCAACACCTGGTAGAGGAATCTCTTCCATCATTGATTTTCTTTGTAGCTTTAAAGCGGGGGTTCACCCAAAAAAAATGTTTTTAACATTACATCCAGCATACTAAGGACATTTACTGTATGCAGGTCGTTTTTTTTTTCTCACAACATACCATTATATTGTCATTTTGTCCAGGGCTTCCGGGTTCTGATGACTGCGGGACTGGGCGTTCCTATCCTTGGAATACATGATTGACGGCTTGTGAAACAGTTCCCCTGTCGCACAACGTGCGTCACCAGATTTCCGGAAATAGCCGAGCTGCGAGTCGGCACTATACGGCGCCTGCGCCCGCCGTGTAGAGCTGACTGCACAGGCGCCGTATAGTGCCGACTCGCAGCTCGGCTATTTACGGAAATCTGGTGATGCGCGTTGTGTGACAGGGGAACTGTTTCACAAGCCGTCAATCATGTAATCCAAGGATAGGAACGTCCAGTCCCGCAGTCATCAGAACCCTGAGGCAGGGATAGAAACGCCCAGTCCCGCAGTCATCAGAACCCGGAAGCCCTAGACAAAATCTGAATATAATGGTATGTAAGGAGAAAAAAAAAAGACCTACAGTAAATGTCCTTAGTATGCTGGCTCTAGTGTTAGACATTTGTTTTTAGGGTGAACCCCCGCTTTAAGATATTATGTGACAGAAAGCATTTGGAACAAAGTCCCTCTTCCCCCTTCATTTTGTCTGTCATTTTGGTCAGATCTATAAAGTTGTATATAAAATGCACTACTTATCTATCAAACAGTGGTTCCCATTGTTAAACCTTTAATCCAATTTCTAAATCGCTGCTTTTGTAGGTTCCAAAAGCCAATTTAAAATAAAAGTAGTAGAAAAATAGCACTTGTGGGTTTAACCAATCATTTTTTTTGTACAATTCTCCTTTAAGGGGGCGTGGGAAGGGGGAGTGTCCTATGCCTACATTAACAAAATCGTTTTACAACAGGGTTAAACTGAGGATACGCCCATGATATAAAGTGTCACATCCTAACTAAGAGAGATTGGGATGGAAAAGAAATATGGAGTTTTTAGGCACAGGTACACGTTTTCATATTATTTTATTTATTACAAAAGTTTAAAAAACTAAAATTGATTAATACATATAGAATATAATGCCTAAGGGGAGTTGAATCATAACTAAAACCACCATAACCTAATCTTGGTAGTAAACATGGGTCTATTGAAAGACATATGGGCTCGGTGGGAGTGGATATGATGTGAATTTGCTCTACATGTTGCGCACTTCGGCGCTTTCTTCCGGGGGTTAGGCAGATGTTTTAAATGGACAAAAGAAAGAAAAACCATATAGTTCAAAGAATAATCATAATAACAATTGATTTTTCAAAACAGTTACAACAATATCTCACATGGCCATGGTTTTGGTTATGATTCAACTCCTCTTAGGCGTTATGTGCTATATGTATTAATCAATCTTTGTTTATGTTTTTAAGCTTTTGTAATAAATACAATTATATGATTTTATGAAAACATGTACCTGTGCCTTAAAAGTCCTTATTCCTTTTCCATTCCAATCTCTCCTATGCCTATATACTTTTGCTAATTGGTCGGAGCGAAGGGAATATTTCTTTAGTTTCGGGTGCATGGCCGTTCAGCTTCGCTCACATGTTCTTCTGCCTTGGCTCAAATCCTGGCCAGCCACCTGCCGATCTCCTTGCTTTCCCTGGCGGAGTGATCTTCCTCCGCTCCCCATCCAGTAGTAGCCAGGGCCCAAAGAGTAAGACTTGAGAGCCTGTGAGGTGGGCGGCGACGGGCAGAGAGTGGCTGATTGTTGCAATTACTAGTAAAGAAAAAATATGTCCCCGGATTTCATTTTAAAAATCTGGTCACCTTATGTTAGTGGGCCCTGAGGACAGGAGTTGATGACGACTGACCTAGATCCGAGCGTAAGTGGGAGTGGGTACCCATCAAAACAAGGTACCCATTGCCCCAAAAAATGTAATGTGCCAAAACTTGGGGAGGAGACAGAAAAATGTAACGCCCCCTTTTGGATGAAGTTCCGTTTTAAGCAAATCCCACTTTCTCAGGAGATTTTAGTCCACGTCGGCCTTCTTATATCTTATATGTGGGTTGTGAAATATATATATATATATATATATATATATATATATATATATATATATATATACCAAAATTGCAATTTTAAGGCGTTACTCAATCACATAACCTGCTGTGTACCGCCTAATTTCTTACTCCATGTCAAATACCCTCACCTAGATAGTCTGCTTCCTCGCATAGCTTCTTTCCATGACTTTGTCAAATATATTACATTGTCTCAGCTCATTTATAAAATTGTCATGTTCCTGTATTTCGAGCATCACTTACTAAATCAGATTGTCTACTCTTTACTTAAAGTGGACACATCAGATATATTTTTTTTTGATCATTCAAATAATGTGTAAGTGCTTCCAGATATGTATTACCTATCACAGAGATCACATTACTTCCCTTGACAATGCCTTCATCTATTTGTTTACTTCAGAAGGGCAGTTCCATCTTTGTTCAAGCATCTTCCAGGGTCTCCATCTACATCCTGGACTGAAATACCTGTTTAGAAGCGACATAAGCATGTAAATCCTTGGCAATGTTTACATATGTCTGACTCAGATTAGCCCCTGCTGCCCCCTCACATCTTGTGTGGTACACACGTTACAATGTTGTAGTCAGATCACTGGTGGAGAAAAGACTGAGGTAATGCTTCCTCCTGCCTGCAGCAGACTAAAGACATAATCTCAGCTTAGGCAAAGTCCTTATACTTTGCCCCAATGACTGCTTTTTTAATGATAGTTTTTTTTTATTATGTTTGCTGTATATTGTGGCCATGGAAATGTATTTATTTAGACTTTTTATTTTACTTAAAGGTCCACATTTAGTCATAATGAGCAGTTATATTATTGCAGTATTGCAGATCCATTATTGCAGATCAGACCTAATGTGTATAGAAACTCTAAAAACAAGTCCTCACTGACCTTTGTAGCTACAGGCACTGTGGAGCAATAAATTCTCAAAATTCAAAGCAGAAGCACTGAAGCAGCTCATCTTGCTCCCAGCAGAGATTTAGCAGCATTTTGAATGAATGAATGAATGAAAAACTTATATAGCGCGGCACATGCGAACTGAATCGCCTCTAACCTTCTAATCTCTGAATATGGAGCAGTGGCTCTGAGAGGGGTACACATTGGGAACTGAGCTGCTGAAAATAATGACTTAAATGACTTTAGTGCTTCTGCTGTGTACTTGAATTTCTCAACAGTGCTTGTAGCTAAAGAGGTCATAGATAAACTTTAAGGTTGAACATGCACAGGCAGATGTTTCACCAGAAACAAAGAGTCATGGGCATCTTATGAAATAAGTATTATCCCACCAGAGCCCCAAAGGAAGGCTGGGCTGGGGGGCATTCATCTCCGAAGCCATTACAAATAATATATGTTTTGCTGGTGACCCTGAGTGGAGAAACTCTCTACTTTAGATCCTAATCAGAGCAGGATCCTCAATTATTCTAAGTTATACTGTATATAGTAGCTATCTGCTTCCTGTTCAGACTGACAAACTCAACACCTGGTAGAGGAATCTCTTCCATCATTGATTTTCTTTGTAGCTTTAAAGCGGGGGTTCACCCAAAAAAATTTTTTTAACATTACATCCAGCATACTAAGCATACTAAGGACATTTACTGTATGCAGGTCATTTTTTTTTCTCACAACATACCATTATATTGTCATTTTGTCCAGGGCTTCCGGGTTCTGATGACTGCGGGACTGGGCGTTCCTATCCTTGGATTACATGATTGACGGCTTGTGAAACAGTTCCCCTGTTGCACAACGTGCGTCACCAGATTTCCGGAAATAGCCGAGCTGCGAGTCGGCACTATACGGCGCCTGCGCCCGCCGTGTAGAGCTGACTGCGCAGGCGCCGTATAGTGCCGACTCGCAGCTCGGCTATTTACGGAAATCTGGTGATGCGCGTTGTGTGACAGGGGAACTGTTTCACAAGCCGTCAATCATCTAACCGAAGGATAGGAACGCCCAGTCCCGCAGTCATCAGAACCCTGAGGCAGGGATAGGAACGCCCAGTCCCGCAGTCATCAGAACCCGGAAGCCCTAGACAAAATCAGAATATAATGGTATGTAAGGAGAAAAAAAAAAGACCTGCATACAGTAAATGTCCTTAGTATGCTGGCTCTAATGTTAGAAATTTGTTTTTAGGGTGAACCCCCGCTTTAAGATATTATGTGACAGAAAGATACAGAAAGCATTTGGAACAAAGTCCCTCTTCCCCCCTCATTTTGTCTGTCATTTTGGTCAGATCTATATAGTTGTATATAAAAAGCACTACTTATCTATCAAACAGTGGTTCTCATTGTTAAACCTTTAATCCAATTTCTAATTTGCTGCATTTGTAGGTTTCAAAAGCCAATTTAAAATAAAAGTAGTAGTAAAAAAGCACTTGTGGGTTTAACCAATCATTTTTTTTTGTACAATTCTCCTTTAAGGGGGCGTGGCAAGGGGAAGTGTCCTATGCCTACATTAACAAAATCGTTTTACAACAGGGTTGAACTGAGGATACGCCCATGATATAAAGTGTCACATCCTAACTAAGAGAGATTGGGATGGAAAAGAAATATGGAGTTTTTAGGCACAGGTACACGTTTTCATATTATTTTATTTATTACAAAAGTTTAAAAAACTAAAATTGATTAATACATATAGAATATAATGCCTAAGGGGAGTTGAATCATAACTAAAACCACCATAACCTAATCTTGGTAGTAAACATGGGTCTATTGAAAGACATATGGGCTCGGTGGGAGTGGATATGATGTGAATTTGCTCTACATGTTGCATTTGCACTTCGGCGCTTTCTTCCGGGGGTAAAATGATGCCGAATGGTGAGGATTATTGGTCATAATGGCATAGGGTTTTGTTTACTATTTTATTTGAGTGAGCTAAAATCATTTTTACAGAACTGCAGTCATATTGTTTAACTCAGAAAGTACTTCTTCTTTATTTACAATTCCAAGTTTTATTCAGCATATTTATGTGAAAAGGTGTGTTACAATAAATTATATTATTAAAGACAGTACCCACCTTTTACCATGGCCACAATCACTGTGGCACACTATGTATGATTTTTTTCCTTTAGTCCACAGGAAACCGTCCCTACCCTTAAAAAGAGTTTTCTGACACTAATATGGCAGCATATGGTTTGGTGTCAGGAAAGGAAAATTCTAGTAAGTATTTGATACAATTTTCTGGTTTGTTGTGCTTGCCTCCCAGATCAACTGTTTTCAGTCGTTTCCTTGTGGAACAACCAGCAATCTTCTTTTCGATTCAACATGATACTTGACGTGATTGTAGCCTTATTAGTGACAGAGAAAGTTGAGTACTATCCGTGATACTTTTTTTATCATTATTGAGTACTGCTTGGACCTTGAAGAAGGGTACGTACCCCAAAAGCTTGTCCTGAAAAATTGTATGTTTAGTGCAAATAAAAAAAGTATCACGGACAGTACTCAATTTTCCTTATTCAACATGAGAAAGCTTACTAGTAAAAAAATGAAGATTTCCACTTGTCTAATACTCTACGAGTACATAATATGATAACTAATTACAGTGAATTTTTTGGGTGGAAATGGGACCTTCTATGTACATTATTATTCAAAGAGGTAAAGTCTTCTCTTGGGGTCTCATGGACAGTTCAAAAACAAAAAGCCGCGCCACAAAAATTAAAACACTCTTGATAGGAAACTCTGAGAATATGGTATATAAAGAAAAAAGTCCATATATAAGTATCTTGCAACATGAATCACTCTCAGTTAGTATAAGTCTGTGAGGAAATAAAACATAACACTTGGGTGATAAGCATAAGATTCTTGTAGGTTAAATCACTGCAGATAATGTCCTACGATCCACACCACCAAGTGACATGTAAAGCAATATAAGTGAACCCTCCACCGGTATAACAGGCCGCTTACCAGAGGGCAAGCAAATCGAGCATTTGGCTATAGCCCAGTCGCGGCCTTTAACTCCTCAGGAACCCCGCATGGAACAGGTTAACGACAGGCACTCGATGGCAGCCAACTCCAATATGATCGATTAAAATATAGAAGAGAGGTGCACCATAGCGTGACTCCGTTTTACAAAAAAGATTTATTAAAAAATTAGATATACTCACAAGCATAGGATTTAAAACAGCATGTAAAAATCCAAACAACTGCCGGCCGGCATACAAGGAGCCCTCCTCCTCAGCGTGGTGATGTCACTGCGTAGCCTCCCAGATGAATTTCGTCATCACAGGACGTTATCAATGGGGGTGTTTTAATTTTTGTGGTGCGGCTTTTTGTTTTTGTTATGTTATTTGTGTATCGCACGCTAGCTGCTGCCTATAGTGTGTCATCTTAGTGTGAATATTAGCGCAGTTTTGTGTTTTCTCATGGACAGTTACTATTCCTACTCTAAAGGATATTTTGAACACGATCTTATCTTCTATTCCTGATCATTCAACTAATTTAAGGTCAAGGCAACTTCTCCTAATGCAAAGTGTGAATAATGTCCTGTGCTTTCATAATATATGGAACAACGTCCCTAATTTTAAACTCCTGTATCTTCTTTTAATTGGTGGAGTAAATAACATCCTGTGTTCCCATAAAAAGCTGTATGGCCCATTCATCTTTGAACCATTTATTTTAAATATGGTAGGAGAGTTAATTTAGAGTATGCAGGATGTTATACAGTACAGATTATTTCTGCCTCCGCTTATGTCCGTGTTTTAGGGATGCGCTTAACATGAGAAATGATTCTCTTGGAAGTTTTGAAGCCGCTCATCTTTCTCTATTTATATTTTCATTTTCTGGTCGTGTTAATCGCAAACAAGATGTCAAGCCTACTGGATATTGAGTCAGTATGAACCTAAAAGTAGGAGCAGCAAACACAACACAGAATGGACCTGAATAAAGGTGCTTTCCTGATACCAATATGGCAGCAAATATGTGATATAGCTCCATGCCTATATCAACCCACAGGATCCATTTAAACATATAAAGGAAAGGAAAGGCAACCTCCCACATTTTTATGCGGCAATGGACTTCAATGGAGTGATGGTCCAGGCTTCCATGTCCATTGTAATAAAGTTTATTATACATTTTCAGCCCTCCCTGTTTAGCTCATTATTTACTTGTATGCTGCCATGTTGGCATCAGGAAAGCAGAAAATTGTTTTAAATAATTACTGTAGTTTTCGTTTCCTGATGCTAATCAATGGCAGTATATGAACCCTCCCTTTTTTTCATCTTGTTATTTTTTCAGAGAATGTGGGGTGAGGTTGCTCTTGCTTTCCTTTTATAGATTTAAACAGGCCCTGTGGGTGGATATAGAGGCAGAGCTATATCACATGTATGTTCCTATGGATTGGCGTCAGAAAAGGAAAATTACAGTAAGTATTTGACACAATTTTCCATTTTTATGCTGATGGGGCACCTGGGATATCTGTCTAGGCTTAGTACAGTATCTTTACAATTGAGTTGGCCCCACATGAGAAATCCTATTTCACAACAGGGGGCATCAATACCGAGTTGACTCACCATTTGTGACTATATCAGCCTCCACTCTTCCATGAGGGTTTTCCACATGACTTTGGAGTGTGTCTCTAGGAAATAGGATTCATTTAGCCAAAAGAGCATTTGGGAAATCAAGTACTGAAATTGCCTTTCCAATACATCCAAAGGCAGTAGGGTTGAGGTCAGGGCTTTGTGCAGGCCACTCAAGTTCCTGCACACCACACCAAGTCATTATGGAGCTGGCTTTGTGCACAGGGGGCATCGTCATGCCCCCTGTGCAAAACTGTTACTATGAGGCTGGAAGTTAAAATGTCTATGTATGCTGTAGCATTAACAATGCTCTTCACTGGATAAGCCTAAACTTCATAATTTAGAAGGGTGTCCACATACTTTTGGCCATATAGTGGGTTTGATGTTAAGGTGTCCACATCTGTAGTTCCACATTCCACCTTTCCCTAAATAGATCTGTTTTCTTCTAGAAAATAAAAATGAATGGCTTAGGTAAATGATGTATGTGCTTGATTGCGGTGGAATTAGTATGAAACAGTGTTGAGAGTTGTACTGAGTGAACAGGACATGGTGGTAGAATGTTAGCCTCTACTCTTCTGGTGTGCCTTTTCCACAAGATTTTGTGTGCGTTTCTGTTGGAATGTGTGCCCATTCACCCAAAAGAGCATTTGTGTGGTCAGATACTGATGTTGAATAATATGCTTTTGGATCTACGATATAGATGTGATGATTAGGTAACCCCAAACTAGTGTATTGGGCGGTGATGTCTGATTTTGAAATCTCTGTTCTATTTAAAGCTATAGGGAAAGATACCATGAAAAACATGTCTACATGTAGACTGGATTTCCTTGCCTCTTCGTAAGCATATTTTGCCTCTCTAAAAAGAAAGAGTAAGGCCTCATACACACGATAGGTTAACCAGAGGACAACGGTCTGAAGGATCGTTTTCATCGGTCAAAACCGATCGTGTGTGGGCCCCATAGGTTATTTAACCATAAGTAAAAAAAAAGCCAACTTGCTTTAAAATTAACCTATGGATTGGTAACCGATAGGTCAAAACCGATCGTTAGTAGGCAAGACCATCGGTTAAAAAACCCAAGCATTCTCAGAATCAAGTCGACACATGCTTGGAAGCATTGAACTTCGTTTTTTTAGCACGTCGTTGTGTTTTACGTCACCGCGTTCTGACACGATCGGTTATTTAACCTATGGTGTGTAGGCGTGACGGACCATCAGTCAGCTTCATCGGTTAACCTATGACAACGGTCCTTCAGACCGTTGTCCTCTGGTTAACCTACTGTGTGTACGAGGCCTAACAGGACAATAACTCTGAAAGAATGGTAAGTTTAGTCAGATAACAGTGTCGCCCATGGATACATTTGGGGACACCACGCACTAAGGTTTATAAACTATACTCTATAAAACCAGATGACAAATAATTTCCGCATTGAGCACACGTTGTCACCACACTGAGACCCCTGTTTGTTTGTAATAACCTAACACATCTCGGGCACACTTTGTTGAGCAAATAGTAGTGTAAGAGCTTTGTTGTTTGGTGAGAAAAGCAGAACACATTAGTCACAAGTCAGCACTCCATAAAAGAAACCAGGCGGTCACGATCAAGGCATTGCCTTCAACAGTAGCAGAAAAACCACAGAAGTAGGGTCAGTCTTGTGTAATACAGATATGCAGGGTGCCTGGTTCTTGATTGTGTGCTGTTATTGCCTGGTGGTCATCAGGTTAACATTTTCAGAGAAGCTCTTCTACCGTAGGGACCATTCGGATTTACAGTCATCCAATTTCCAGCAGGCTGAGCTGGTAACAGATATCATCTCTGCACAGGTAAGCTGCATTTTGTTCAGTGTCCTTATATGCATTTAAGACGGTCTTCTTTTCTATAAGGATGTATAGTAGATACTAATGGGTAGATTCAAAATCTCAGATACGCTACGCCCGCAGAAATTTACACCGGGCTATTTGAATCTACCCCTTAGTATCTATCTCAGATACGTTACGCCGCCGTAACTTAGGGTGCAAGTTCCGTATTCATAAAGAACTTGCGCCCTAAGTTACGGCGGCGTAGCGTATGTGGTCCGGCGTAAGCCCGCCTAGTTCAAATGTGGATGATGTGGGCGTGTTTTATTTAAATTACTTGTGACCCCACGTATTTGATGTTTTTTACGAACGGCGCATGCGCCGTCCGTGAAAGAATCCCAGTGTGCATGCTCGAAATTACGCCGCAAATCGTCAATGCTAGACGTGAACGTAACTTACGTACAGCCCTATTCGCGAACGACTAACGCAAACGACGTAATCGACGGAAAATTTGACGCTGGCCCGACGTCCATACTTAGCATAGGATACGCCTCATATAGCAGGGGTAACTTTACGCGGGAAAAAGCCTAACGTAAACGACGTAAAAAAATACGCCGGGCAGACGTACGTTTCTGAATCGGCGTATCTACCTAATTTGCATATTCGATTCAGAATCGACGGAAGCGCAACCTAGCGGCAAGCGTAAATATGCAACTAAGATACGACGGCGTAAGAGACTTACGCCAGTCGGATCTTAGCCAAATTCCGGCGTATCTTGTTTTCTGAATACAGAAAAAAAGATACGCCGGAGCATCCTAGAAGTTACGTGGCGTATCAATAGATACGCCAGCGTAACTTCTTTCTGAATCTACCCCTAAGTATGCAATAGGACTAAAGTGAAAATTAGTCTTTTAATTTCCTCAAAAATTTGGCAAAAATCGAGACTGCAGTTTCACCATTTTGGTCTCAAACATTCAAGTCAATGGAGAAGACAAAATTTGAGTTGTTTTTGGTGGTAGTTAGAGAAGTCCTATTAAAGTCTCATAATTTAAAGTTTTTTTCACAGAAAGAAAAAGAAAACGGTAAAAAGATTTTTGCTGTCAAGCTAATTTTCAATCGATTTTTCTGAATTCATTCTGTTCGTTCTTTACCCAATAGAACAACACAAAGAGTATTTACAACGGGGAAAATATTATTTGCTGAACATACAGTTTTCAGTTCGATTTTGATAAGCCAGCAAAAATGTAGTTCTTACTGGCTGGTATGGGTTGCTCAATCTGAGCGCATTGCAATACTAAATATGGCTATGGACATACAACTTAAAGTGTATCTAAATCCCCAAAAAACTTCTTTTCTCCTTTATTTTCACCTGGCGATAAGGCCAGTAAGTGTGTTACTTTCCAACTTCCTTTAACAGACCAAGCTGTCTAGCAAAAAATGGCACTTAGTGGGTTGAGACAAACCATTATACCACTAACAGGGGGAGCTTACAATGGTAAGAAGTTTTTACAAAGCTGCGGATTAAAAAGGAAAGGCAATTTTATCGACATCACAATATGGCTTGTGTCACAATTGTATATGCTATGTTATTGTTTTTATTTGCTTTATCTTTTTTACCATGAAAGTGGAGTCATCCTTAAACTTTTTTGTCAAGTTTATCTAAATCTGTTAGTACATCTAACACTACCCTCTCCCCAGATTGACAATGTTGCTGTCTAAGGCTGGATTCACACCAATGCATTTTTACTGCTTTTTGCATTTTGCAGATTTTCTCTACAGAACATGTTCCATAGGAAACCATGTTAAATGGGCTGTAGTGGAAATCTGCAAAATGCAAAAAGCACTAAAACTGCATAGGTGTGAATCAAAACCTTATGCCGCGTACACACGGTCGTTTTTTGGCATGAAATAAAATGAAATTTTTTAAAACGTCATTTAAAATGATCGTGTGTGGGCTTCACATCATTTTCCGTCTTCTGAAAAACGACAAAAAAAAATTCAAACATGCTTCAATTTTTTATGTCGTTTTTGAAAATGTCGTGTGTGGGCTAAAACGACGTTTTAAACCGGTGCATGCTCAGAAGCAAGTTATGAGACGGGAGCGCTCGTTCTGGTAAAACTACCGTTCAGAATGGGGTAAGCACATTCATCACGCTGTAACAGACAAAAAAGCGCGAATCGCCTTTTGCTAACAAGGAATCAGCTAAAAGCAGCCCAAAGGCGATTAGAACTTCCCCTTTCGAGTTCCGTCGTACGTGTTGTACGCCACTGCGCTTTGTTCATAAATTTTCCAAAACGATGGTGTGTGGGCAACATCGTTTTTTATGATGAAGTTGGAAAAACGTTGTTTTTTTTCATGAGAAAAAGTGATCGTGTGTACGGGGCATTAGGCTTGATTCACACCTATGCATTTTCTTCTGTGCTTTTTTTTTTGTTTTGTAGAAACACACTACAGTCCATTTATCATGGTTTCCTATGGGTCATGTTCACATCTGTGCATTTTACGGAAAGGTCCAGGGACTTTTTTCTGGTTTTTGGTTTCATAGACTTCAATGGATCCAAAAACATGTATTAAAAAACTGCAAAATGCACCTGGAATATGCAAAACTGCAACCTGCATAGGTGTGAACCAGGCCTAAGGGTCTCTATGGTGCTTCTTAAAACAGTTGTATTGCCCGCCTTCAATAAGGCCGCTGAAGTCAGTGGTGCATGCGCGCTGAAGGTCCAACGGCTTGTGCCAGAACTTGCCATAAGGGAGGACTCCCGCGCTCATGCCCGGGAGTGACGTCATTGCGGCGCCGGCCACTAACAGCACTGAATGGGTTGTTTTACAAGGTGATTGTTTACAACCACTTTAAGGCCCTTTTCACACTGAGGCTGTTTTCAGGCATTTTAGCACTAGAATAAGCAGCTGAAAAGCGCCTGAAACTGCCTCCTATTCATGTGCTTTCACACTGGGGCAGTGCATTTGCGGGACGTTAGAAAAAGTCCCGCAAGCAGCACCTTTGGTGTGGGTTTGGAGTGCTGTAAAAAGCACTAAAAAAACGCCCCTGCCCATTGAAATGAATAAGACAGCGATTCGAAATTGCCGCAAAATGTGAGTTTTTTTTTTTTTTTTTAAGAAAATCGCCACATAAATAGTACACTAGTTGAGCCCATTCTTCTTGCCAAAAGTGGGCACAACATTAACAAAGCACCTGTTGTATTACATGCGCCTCTTTGCCCGGCCAGTCTTCTTTTTCTTCTTCTCTTGCTTGGCCACTTTTGGAGTCTGGCCTCGTACTTTTTCTTCACGAGCTAGAGAATCATGGACTTTACCTCCCAACAGAAGAGTAACAACATCCAAAGTGCTGAGATCACATACTCTGCTTTGGCTAAGGGTGTCTTCGTCAGACAAGGGGGTACCAGCAAGAAGAATAACTTGGTCTTCACAGGCAATTCCCTCTAGAGAGTAGACGTGAGCCTTGATGTTGTACACAGTCTCTAGCCCAGACTCCTCAAGGGTGTATAGATTTTGAGCCCCTACAAAAATCTGCATGGCAGCGGCCACTCCGCGCGTCTCAAAATGGAGAAAAAAAGAGACTAAACTAGTTTTAACTAATAAAAAACTATATAGCAAATCGAACCCTAGTGTTTTATGCAATGATGGCTAACCAGTCCCTGGTGTTATTTACCTGAAACTGAGACAAAAGAAATGTCAGAGTGAGGAACATCCCACACAATGGGGTTGATCTACTAATACTGGAGAGCGCAAAGTCTGGTGCAGTTCTGCATAGAAACCAATCAGCTTCCAGGTTTTTTTGGTCAAAGCTTAATTGAAAAAGCTGATTGACTACCATGCACCAGCTGCACTCTCCAGTTTTAGTAAATCAACCCCAATGTCCTTTTCTCTATAACACAAGAGTTGTTGATGCATACAAACTCATTGTGCATGGTATGGCTGGTGGAAAATTAAACCATGACAGTAATGCTGCAAGCCAATGGTACTCTACACTTGACCACCATGCTTCACCTTGGCACCTACAAAAGGTACATTTATTAGATATAACACCTAACTCTTATATTTTAATGATATCCCTACCTAATATGTATACCTCCCAGCTATCTTACCATAGTTTCCCACTATTTATAAATGTTTACTGCATGTTTTAATATGTCAAAAACTACATGTAATCAGTCATATAAGTGTTAACCAGATTTAATCAATTACTAGCCTTGTAAATATTTTCTATATGCATTTAAATTTAGCTCATAATGGGTTTTAAATTTGAGTCATAACGATCTTTAGCAGCATTGTCACCCTAAACCTGCTGTGTTGGTGCCATTAACAGGCCGCATTATATATGTCATTATTTATTTTGCCTATAGTTACACTTTAACTTACATAAGGCTCAATTCAGGAAGCTATAATGCATGGATTATTAGCCCTGACACCCATGACTTTCATCTATGTGATTGTTATTTTTAGCTTTTATTACTGAAAATAACGATTGTTATGACAAATAATGATTTGTATAGCTTAATGAAATGAGACAGTAATTGGCCCAGATTCACAAAGCACTTACGCCGATGTATAACACGTTACGCCAACGTAAGTGCCAATGTGCGCCGGCGTATGTGTGCGGCCGACCCACGAACCAACATGCGCCTAAAAACAGGCTACACCCCGCCGACTTAGCTTGCACACGCCAGCGTAGGGTGGGCGCACATATGGGCTGGGCACATGGTGCTGCTCCCATTGATTAGCCATTCAAACATGCAAATGAGGGAAATACGCCGATTCACGAACGTGCGTGTGCCCGGCGCATGCTACGCGAGATGCGCGTAAGTTGTACGTCCGGCGTAAAGTTATTCCCCATAAATGAGGTGCAACCCGGAAACAGACATGCACAGGTCTGCACCAGGGAACACATGCCGGCGTATTGTGCGTTGGACGTGTGTCTGGCTGGGCGTACGTTATGTTCACGGCGTACGCGGTGATCCAGCGTAGCTTAGGCAGTTATGCCGGAGTGGTTGTGAGCAGGCGCAGGGGGGTGCTGTGCATGCGTCCACGTCACGGCGCATGCGCAGTTCATGATACATACCTGTCTGTCGCTCGGCCCATCATTTGCATGGGGTCACGCCCACTTCCACATACGCCGGCGTGCTTGCCTCTCCACGCTACGTTGGCGTGCCGTGCGGTGTGTGCTCTACGGCGGCGTAATGTGCGCCTTGCTCTCTGTGAATCTGGGCTGTAGTGTTTATATTCTTATTTCAGTCTTTATATAGACAATAATAATCACTTATTTCTTTATTTACACATCCTTCAGCAATATCTGGCAAAATATGGCTGGACAGAGCCAGTAATTTGGGAGGAAACACAAGCCAGTAATACTGAACCACTAAAAGACACCAGCCTTATGGAGGAGGCGGTAAGAAGTACAGGAAAGCGCTCCGCAGAACCTACTAAAAGCCCCCAGTTTGTTGAAGTGCTGAAAAAATTTCAGAAGCTCAATAACTTGCCCACCACTGGAAGGCTTGACGACGCCACCATCAATGCCATGAATAAGCCAAGGTGTGGAGTACCAGACAACCAGGTCTCAAAAGCCAGTCAGGAAAACCCTAGAACACCAAATAAAGGCACCATGCCAAGCCAAGGTGCGGATGCTCCAAAAACTCGCCGGAAAAGGTTCTTGGACTTGTTAATGAACTCAGAGAAGAACAGAAAAGAACAGGAGGCATTCCAGAATTCTGGAGGAAGAGTGTTCAACAAAAAGCTGCTGAAGTGGCGGATGATCGGAGAAGGGTACAGCAGTCAGTTGTCCATCAATGAGCAGAGATATGTCTTCAGGCTAGCCTTCCGTATGTGGAGTGAAGTCATGCCTGTGGATTTTGAAGAGGACAACACATCCCCTTTATCACAAATAGACATCAAGCTTGGATTTGGAAAAGGTACGTATATCATTTTATTGGGAGATCTTACTGTACTTTGTTCATTACTTTGCAATATTTTGCACCTAATATCAATCAGTGACCTCCAAATATCATCTGGGAGCTGTTAAAATTGTCCTTTCAGCTAGCCTTTCATCCAGGTGTCTCAGGCAGGCCATAAGCTGGTTGGTTATGAAAACAGTTGCCCACATCAGCATTGCCACAGGTGGTGGTCCTCTGGACCACAGAACAAACTCGGCCATGCACTGCCATATTTTTTTTAATGCACAGTGGTGCGCATACACAAAACACCTAAGTGCACAAAAAAGTGCAGATGAACAACACACACAAAAAAGTGCACTTAAGGGTGTGTCTCTAGTCCACCTCACTATTTAGTTAATTTTTTTTCACATTATGCCACTTTGCACTTTTGTCTGTGTTTCTTTTTCTCAATTGATGGAAGGTGTGGGTACTCAGGCCTACGCTAAAGTCTAGGGGGAGGATGTGTGGCCATCAGGTTCCTTCCTCCCCTAAGCCGGGAGGGGGGGCTCTCTCTTCAGGGGAGCCCCTTACCTGGCACTCGTTGGTCAGCCTCAACTGACCATCAGAGGGGTTCACCAGGCTAGGTGGACCAAGTGGAGCCTTGCCCTTGTCAGGAGCCCCCGGGGGAAAGGCTCCTGACAAGGGCAAGGCTCCACTTGGTCCACCTAGCCTGGTGAACCCCTCTGATGGTCAGTTGAAGCTGACCAACGAGTGCTAGGTAGGGGGCTCCCCTGATGAGAGAGCCCCCCCCCCCTCCCGGCTTAGGGGAGGAAGGAACCTTAGTTCCAGTGCAAGTGTACTGGCTAGGCCTTGCCCCAGACTTAGCCAAAAGGCCTAGCCCACAGTTGGCGCAGTAAAGAAAAAACGTAGTGATGTGGCCATATGCCCTTTCACACAGTAAGTTTCCCAAGCCCAAGTGTTACTAAGAGCACCCCTGGGGCACAGACTCTCAGGGGGCACAGACACCGGTCAGACCAGGTAGACCTATTCAAATCAGGAGGCATTGGGCCCCTCCAGTCTTCCCAGGGAAAATACTCCAGTGCCCCACATCCCATTGACGACCCGGTTTCTGTTCCAGCCAGTACTAGTCTTCAGAGCCCCCATCATACCGGCAGGGACACTATACAGCCAGTCATTCCTGCCAAGAGGTCAGAATAGCGGTGTAGCACCCCTACTGGTCACTGATAAGAACAGGTACTACACTTGATCTTAGGCAAAAGGCAGAGAAGCCATGTCCTGCCATATGCTTACACTCATGGGGCCAGATCCACGTACCTCGGCGCATTTTAAAGTCCGGCGTAGCGTATCTCAGATACACTACGCTGCTGTAACTTTCAGCGTATTTTCCGTATCCTGAAAGAATTTGCGCCGTAAGTTACGGCGGCGTAGTGTAAATGTGTCGGCGTAACGGCGCGGAATACAAATGACTAAGATGTGGGCGTGTTTTATGTAAATGCAGCTTGACCCCACGTAAATTACGTTTTTTTTAACGGCGCATGCGCCGTCCGTGGGGGTATCCCAGTGCGCATGCTCCAAATTAACCCGCAACAAGCCAATGCTTTCGACGTGAACGTAATTCTACGCAAAGCCCTATTCGTGAACGTTTTACGCAAACGACATAAACGAGGGAAAATTCGACGCTGGCACGACGTCAATACTTAACATTGCGTACGCCTCATAGAGCAGGGGTAACTATACGCCGAAAAAAGCCTTACGGAAACAACGTAAAAAATTTGCCGGGCGGACGTACGTTTGTGGATCGCCGTATCTAGCTCATTTGCATATTCTATGCGGAAATCATTGGAAGCGCCACCTAGCGGCCAGCGTTAATATGCACCTATAATCCGACGGCGTACTAAGACGTACGCCAGTCGGATCGAGCCCACATTCAGTCGTATCTTGTTTTGTGGATACAAAACAAAGATACGACGGGGGATCGTAGAAATTACGCGGCGTATCAATAGATACGCCGGTGTAATTTCTTTGTGGATCTGGGCCATGGTGTGTAGGCAAAGCAATCAGGGGGTGGTCACCAGAACCACAGAACATACTCTACCATGCATTGCCACTCAGACAGTATACTAGCCAGAGCTTAGCTAGTAAGTAGCTGCAGAAAATAAATTTAGGGATGAAAATTTGAACCGTTAAGTTGGGTTTTAATAAAATGTAAGAATTAGACTTTGCTTTAGATGTCCACTTGTAAATACTGTCAGCAAATTATAATGACTTAGAGGATAACAGGTACAACGTGCCAATAAAATAAAATGACTAAACAGAATGTTCCTAATTAGTTTTTCACTCACCGGAAACCCTTCATTTGTTGTAAGAGGACTGAGGATTGATACTCCGCATTATATTAAATGCTGAGACAGCATGTAATTATACAATTCTCTTTAGTATGCAAATGTTATACATTTATATTTCCTTGTGATTTATTTTGCTCATAAACTGAGGCTAGACAGACAAGACTCTGTAAAAACATGAAAAGTGCATGTTTGCGAACACTGGAACCTTGTTTAAGCCTAGGTTCACATTGGAGCGATTTGTCATGCGATTTGAGAGATCAAATCGCATGACAAGTCGCAGCCTATTGGGGGCAAAGTGGAATGTTCCAATTGGTGCGACACAGATTTTGTGGTGCCGCACCGATTTGCAAAAGTAGTTCCTGCACTACTTTTGCCGATTTCAGGTGCGATTTCCATAGACATCTGTGCATGAAGCCACACAGATGTCTATCAAGTAGCAGCTGAAATCGCGAGAAGACCTTGCTACTTTGAAATCGCACTACTTCAAGTGAAGTAGTGCGATTTCAAAGTAGCATCAATGGGAACCAGGGCTAAAGAGTAACTAAAAAAAAAAAAAAAAACAGTTGGGGTGCCAGATTTCAGTTTTAAACAGAAAGACAAGGGCCCAGATTCAGAAAGAGTTTACGTTGGCGTATCTATTGATATGCCGCGTAAATGCTAGGATGCGCCGGCGTATCTTCTTTCTGTATTCAGAAAGCAAGATACACAGAAATTTGGCTAAGATACGACTGACGTAAGTCTCTTACGCCGTCGTATCTTAGTTGCATATTTACGCTGGCCGCTAGGTGGCGCTTCCGGAGATTTACGCATAGAATATGTAAATTAGGTAGATACGCCGATTCAGAAACGTACGTCCGCCCGGCGCATTTTTTTACGTCGTTTACGTAAGACTTTTTCCGGCGTAAAGCTACCCCTGCTATATGAGGCGTAGCCAATGTTAAGTATGGACGTCGGGCCAGCGTCAAATTTTGCGTCGTTTGCGTAAGTCGTTCGCGAATAGGGCTTTGCGTAAGTTACGTTCACGTCGTAAAGCACTGACTATTTGCAGCGTAATTAGGAGCATGCGCACTGGGATACGTTCACAGACGGCGCATGCGCCGTTCGTTAGAAACGTCATTTACGTGGGGTCATACTTAATTTACATAAAACACGCCCACATCTTCCATAATTGAATTAGGTGGGCTTACGCCGGCCCTTATACGCTACGCCGCCGTAACTTCGGGCGTATAATCTTTCTGAATACCATACTCGCCTCTCAAAGTTACGGCCGCGTAGCGTATAGGAGATACGCTACGCCCGCCTAAAGATACACAATTGTGTCTGAATCTGGCCCATGGAGTTCAGATGCCACCCAAAGTGATATAATAATACAGTACATGGGTCTCCCCTGACCTGTCCTTTCTGGTGTAGCCTGGTGAGTGGTCATGGCTCCACCCCCTACCATATATACATACCTCCCAACTTTTTGAGATGGGAACGAGGGACACCTATTAGCCAATGTATGTAGGCATAGGACACACCCCATTGCCACGCCCCTTAACCACTTAAGCCCCGGACCTTTAGGCAGCTAAATGCCCAGGCCAGGTTTTGCGATTCGGCACTGCGTCGCTTTAACAGACAATTGACGTCCTTTTTTTCCCCACAAATAGAGCTTTCTTTTGGTGGTATTTGATCACCACCTATTTTTTGCGCTATAAACAAAAATAGAGCGACAATTTTGAAAACAATTCAATATTTTTTACTTTTTGCTATAATAAATATCCCCCAAAAACATATATATATAAAAAAAAATTTCCTCAGTTTAGGCCGATACGTATTCTTCTACCTATTTTTGGTAAAAAAATCGCAATAAGCGTTTATCGATTGGTTTGCGCAAAATTTATAAATAGGGGATAGTTTTTTTTTTTTTTTTACTACTAATGGTGGCGATCAGCGATTTTTTTCGTGACTGCGACATTATGGCGGACACTTCGGCCAATTTTGACACATTTTTGGGACCATTGTCATTTTCACAGCAAAAAAATGCATTTAAATTGCATTGTTTATTGTGAAAATGACAGTTGCAGTTTGGGAGTTAACCACAGGGGGCGCTGAAGGAGTTGTTTCACCTAGTGTGTGTTTACAACTGTAGGGGGGTGTGGCTGTAGGTCTGACGTCATCGATCGAGTCTCCCTATAAAAGGGATGACACGATCGATGCGCCGCCACAGTGAAGCACGGGGAAGCCGTGTTTACATACGGCTCTCCCCGTTCTTCAGCTACGGGGAGCGATCGCGAGGGGGCGGCTAGAAACGAATAGCCACGCCCTCCTCCCGGATCGCTCCCTGAGGCTTACCGACCGCCGCATGTACCGGGGGGGGGGGGGGGGGGTCCCGATCGGCGGTCGTTATGCGGTTAAAGGAGAATTCTGCAAAAAAAATATTAGTTAAACCGACAAGTATATTTTTTTTACCACTACTATTCCTTTTTAGTGGCTTTTGAAATTTACAAATGCAGCAATTTAGAAATCGAAAGAAAGGTTTAGCTCTGGGAAACACTTTTTGAAAGATAAAAAGTGCATTTTATATACATCTATATGGTTTAGACGAAAATGAGGGACAAATGAGGAGGAATGAGGGACAGAGGGACATTGCTCCAAATCAGGGACAGTCCCTCGAAATCAGGGACAGTTGGGAGGGGCTATGTATATGGACTTCTTCTGTGTGAGACCACATGCACTTACTGAACTGTATGCAGAGAATTCCCTCATTTAATGTAAACGCGTCTTCTCCTCCAGGTCGGCACTTGGGCTGTTCCAGAGCATTCGACGGCTCCGGGCAAGAATTTGCTCATGCCTGGTTCCTGGGGGACATCCATTTCGATGACGATGAGCATTTTACAGCTCCAAGCAGTGACAATGGCATTAGTCTTTTAAAGGTAGGTCTTTACCACAGTTTCCAGCTGTCCTAAAGTGGTTGTAATCCCTTACATACACCCAGTGAAGTGACTGGCCTCAGGTGATACACAGAGATAAAACAAATTCTCCTACAAAAGTAGTACCAGTTTGTCTGCAGTCTTCTCTTCTCTACATTCATTCAAAGTGCAGAGTTTATTAAAGGAGAAGTCCAGCCTGAGCATTTTAGGCTGGGCTTCTCCACTGGGTCACAGGAGCGACCTAGGTGGGATAAGTGCGGGGCTGGTGTGGGGTTTGAATGAGCGACTATAGCGGGGAGCTGGGAGTGGCGTTGGGTGTCTTGTTTACTGCCCCCCCTCCCCAAAACATACAGCCCAGCCGTCTCTGAGGGAGACCCCATTGCAAGGTTATTTCTAAAAAAAAATCTGGAATATCCCTGAAAACCTGCAGCATCGCGCCCCCCGTGGAACGCATTGCACACAGTTGCAAGTTGTTTGCGTTGTGGTCCCATTTTGTTAATAGTGACACTTTGGGTGGGCAGTAGTAGACAGTTGGGGTACTTTTTGCCCTACCCCATCATACAGGGCATTGTGCATTACACTCACTGCATGTGTACACCCCATTTGCTGGGGGAGTGGTAAAAATGCAAAACAAGCATGTTTTTTTCCTCCCCCCCAACCCCAAATGTACATAAGACCCTTGTAGTCTGATGAAGAGAAATCAATGGCCCAGATTCTCAAAGAAGCGCCTATCTTTAGGGTGGGGGGGGGGGGGCGTAGCATATCTCAGATATACTACGCCGCCGTAACTTAGAGCGGCAGGTCCCTTATTCAGAAACAAATTGTGCTGTAAGTTACGGCGGCGTAGTGTATCTGACACGGCGTAAGCCCGCCTAATTCAAACTAGGCTGGTAGGGGGCGTGTTGTATGTAAATGTTTGGTGACCCCACGTAAATGACACCGTTATTGAACGGCGCATGCGTGCGCATGCTCAGTATCACTTCGAATTTTCAAAGTAAATTACGCCCGCTCAATGCTTAGTCGACGTGAACGTAACCTACGCCCAGCCCCATTCACGGACGACTTACGCAAACGACGTAAAATACGACGCTGTTCGTACGTTTCCGACGTCCATACCTAACATGACTTACCCCTGCTTTATGAGGGGTAACTTTACGCCGGTCCGACGCCTTACGTAAACGACGTATCTTGATACGCCGGGCGCACGTACGTTCGTGAATCGGCGTATCTAGCTCATTTGCATATTCGACGCAGAAATATACGGTAGCGGCCAGCGTAAATATGCACCCCAAGATACGACGGCGTAAGAGACTTATGCCGCTCGTATCTAGGCAACAGTGAGGCGTATCTGATTCTATGAATCAGGCGCAGAGATCCGACGCCTCACACTCAGAGTTACAACGGCGAATCTGGAGATACGCCGTCGTAACTCCTTTGTGAATCCAGGCTAATATGTTTTTGTTTTTTTTGCGCAGAGGAATCTTCGGACTGATAAAAGCATATGCTGGGATATAAACCTCGCTGGCGTTTTATGATTACTGTTCTCTCTAATGAGCATTTTATTGAAGCTGAACAAACAACCTGGACAAAATGTTCTGTGATTTGTCTAACGAGCCAAAAGCTAATACCGTCTGTGCTTAACAACTTGTAGAATTCATATCCTAAAAAATGGAAAATAACATCTGAATGACCGATATTTCCGCACAAGAAGAGTTTGTAGTTGTCGGGTTCATATGGGGGCTCCTCAATGCCCCAACTAAATTCTACACGGCCCTGGTGCAGAACTGCAAAACCCCATTTTGGGGCATCTTCATGTCTCATAGAAAAATTGTCCTGTTCTGCACTGCAGCTGCCAACTCAGGGGTGTCCAAACTTTCTACACAATAGGCCAGTTTACTATGCTTCAAAATTTGGAGAGGCCGGACTGTGAACAGTGGGAGTAGAAAATGTCTTGGCGTCAGTAACAACGCCCCATCCTTTAGGTCAGCGGGAGGAATAGTGCCCCATCATTGGCGTCAGCAGGAGAAATAGTGCCCCATCATTGGCGTCAGTGGGAGGAACAGTGCCCCAAGGGCCGGATAAAGACAAGTAGATGGCTGCATCCAGACCCTGGGCCGCAGTTTGGAGACCACGGTGCTAACTCAATACTGGGTTCTAATTTTTTCAGGCTTTTCTCCTTTTTTTGTACTGGTGATCCTGCAAATAACACACCTCGTGTCTCTAAGTGGCTACTCTCAATCCTCTTCCACTGTATCTATGGAGGGTCACTGATAAGGCAGTACAGCCAGCCTGCCTTATTTCTTGTGGCTCCCCTCGTAGCACTTCCGGCTTCTCCTCATTTTTTCCCCTCCAGCTGTGCTGCAGGTAGATCGGTATCTGCACCCCCCACCTTCCTGCTGTCTGGCCCCCCCCGTATGCTCCCCCTCCACTGTGGCATTGCCAGCTTCCCTCCTCTTCTCTCCCACTGGCAGCTGCTGCTGGCACACAAGCAGATGTTTCAGGGTGGAGAGTGAGGAAGGGGCTGGTAAATATGTCTTATTTATCAGGCCCCTTCCTTTCCTGAATGAACACAATGAGCATTGGCTACTGATCCCTCCTGTGTCCATTCATCACTGAAGCAGGGCACTTCCCATTCATTCACTGTCCAGTGCAGCTGAGGCTGCAGAGAAAGGCACTAGAGAGTCTCTGTCCTCAGGACCTTTCTCTGTCTCAAATGTGACACATCCGGGGGCTGTTTATTTCACCAAAGCCCCCCATCATGGCAAATTGTAAAATAAAGAAATGAAAAATACTATTAAAAAAAAAGTAGAATTGTAAAAAATTCTTAGAAAAAAAAAATGAAGGAAATGTTTTGTTAGCCTGAAAAATTAAAAGTAATGCAGCCATCACATCTAAGGACTTTTATGGTCTTTTCACACAGGATTTCCGATCAGGTCTGCCTGTCAGTTTTTCAGGTGGACCCGATCGGACCTTGCAGTCTCCTCTATGGAGCAGCGAATGTCCGCCGCTATCCGATCCAATCCTGCCTGCAAAATCCAGACAGACGAAGGTCCTATTTTCCATCCGTCTGGCGGATCGGATGAAAATGAACAGGCAGTCCGTTTTCACATGATTTTCCCCATAGAATGAAGCGGGACTGTGTCTGTGTCTGCTCTGCACAGTGGACCCGGACCTGTCATGAAAACGAATTTCGGGAGTAACTAAGTGCCAGATTCACATAGAATTACGTTGCTCCACGGCAGCGTAACGTATGTGATTTAAGTTACACTGCCGCAGGTTTACAGCGTAAGTGCCTGATTCTCAGAACTCTTACCTGTAAACTTGCGGCGGTGTATCGTAAATGCGCTCGGCGCAAGCCCGCCCAACTCAAATGGGGCGGGCACCATTTAAATTAGGCGCGTTCCCGCGCCAAACGTACTGTGCATGCTCCGTCGGGTAGATTACCCGACGTGCATTGCGCTAAATGACATCGCACGGATGTCATTTGTTTTGACGTTAATGTAAATGGCGTCCAGCGCCATTCACGGACGACTTACGCAAACGACGTTGTTTTTTAAATTTCAACGCGGGAACAACGGCCATACTTAACATGGCTTAGGACAACTAGGGCTCAGCCCTAATTTTACGCGGTGTAACTCAACGGAAACGACGTAAAGTTAGATCGACGGGCAGCGCGGACGTTCGGGAATCGCCGTAACTATTCATTTGCATATTCTACGCCGACCGCAATTGCCTCGCCACCTAGCGGCCGGCCTAGAAATGCATCCTTAAGATCCGACAGTGTAATTCAATTACACCTGTCGGATCTTAGGGCTAGCTATGCGTAACTGATTCTATGAATCAGCCGTATAGTTAGGACGGCCGGAACACAGAGATACGCCGTCGTATCTCTTTTGTGAATCTGGCCCTAAATGCATTTATTTTTTGGACGAAACCAAAATTGCGAAACAAAATATTTCAGTGTGCACATGTCTGGTGGACAGCAGCATTGTCAGTCTGGGGAGAGGGGAGTCTTATGCCGCGTACACACGATCATTTTTCGGCATTAAAAAAAAATGATGGTGTGTGGGCTTCACATCATTTTTCGGGTTCTGAAAAACGACAACATTTTTTTGTCGAACATGCTGCATTTTTTAACGACATTTAGAATTATGTCGTTTTTCGGGTTGTAAAAAATTATCGTGTGTGGGCTAAAACGACGTTAAAAACCTGCGCATGCTCAGAAGCAAGTTATGAGACGGGAGCGCTCGTTCTGGTAAAACTACCGTTCATAATGGAGTAAGCACATTCATCACGCTGTAACAAACAGAAAAGCGCAAATCGTCTTTTACTAACACGGAATCGGCTAAAAGCAGCCCAAAGGTGGCGTCATCCGCATGGAACTTCCCCTTTATAGTGCCGTCGTACGTGTTGTACGTCACCGCGCTTTGCTAGAGCATTTTTTTAAAACGACGGTGTGTGGGCAACATCGTTTTAATGATGAAGTTAGAAAAACTTCGTTTTTTTCATGACGAAAAATGATCGTGTGTACGCGGCATTAGACTAGCAGATTTAAATACAGTAACAAATTGAAGCTCCAGCTAATACCTTTTAAGCAGTTAAAGCAATTTTTTCCTTTTTGGGATAAGGGTTTTTACATAAGTAAATAAAAGCTGAACACTGTAAGCACCCCTGCCATTGGTAAATATTATTTCTCAACCCTCTAACTGCTACATCTGAAGGAGGGCTTGTTCTGTTGAAAAACAACAGATTTACTGGCTAGATCACCAGGTGAAAATAAAAGAAAGAAAGGCTGAAAAACTAATGCAGGGATCACAACTAAGGACTGGTAAGCTGCAATATGTTTGCTTTTGGGTTTAATAAACTTTAATACCACTTTAAACTCTTGTTTCAATACCCGCCCATAGTCAAATGACGTCCACAGATGGGCCCATCCTGGGTGGACGTCATATGGCATCCTGGGCTTCCTGGCCGTCTAGGGGGCGCGCGCACCCACGGCATCACTCGGGACCCGGTGTGCATGCCCGGTGGCTGCTATGTCCGCCAGGCACCTGCGATTGTCCGTGATTACAGCAGGACCATGGATCTGTGTATGTAAACACACAGATCCACGTCCTGTCAGAGGAGAGGAGACCAATGTGTGATCCCAGTACAGAGGAACACAGATCGGTCTCCTCCCCTTGTGAGTCCCCTCCCCCTACAGTTAGAATCACTCCCTAGGGAACATATTTAACCCACACCTCCCAACTTTTTGAGATGGAAATGAGGGACACCTATCAGCAAAAGTATGCAGGCATAGGACACACCCCTTGCCACGCCCCCTTAACCAGTTAAGCCCCGGACCAATATGCAGCCTAAAGACCCAAGGTGTTTTTACAGTTCGGGACTGCGTCGCTTTAACAGACAATTGCGCGGTCGTGCGACGTGGCTCCCAAACAAAATTGGCGTCCTTTTTCCCCCCACAAATAGAGCTTTCTTTTGGTGGTATTTGATCACATCTGCGGTTTTTAGTTTTTGCGCTATAAACAAAAATAGAGCGACAATTTTGAAAAAAATTCAATATTTTTTACTTTTTGCTGTAATAAATATCCCCCAAAAACATATATAAAAACATTTTTTTTCCTCAGTTTAGGCCGATACGTATTCTTCTACCTATTTTTAGTAAAAAAAATCGCAATAAGCGTTTATCGATTGGTTTGCGCACAATTTATAGTGTTTACAAAATAGGGGATAGTTTTATTGCATTTTTATTAATTTTTTTTTTTTTACTACTAATGGCGGCGATCAGCAATTTTTTTCATGACTGCGACATTATGGCGGACACTTCGGACAATTTTGACACATTTTTGGGACCATTGTCATTTTCACAGCAAAAAATGCATTTAAATTGCATTGTTTATTGTGAAAATGACAGTTGCAGTTTGGGAGTTGACCACAGGGGGCGCTGTAGGAGTTAGGGTGCACCTAGTATGTGTTTACAACTGTAGGGGGGTGTGGCTGTAGGAATGACGTCATCGATCGTGTCTTCCCTATAAAGGGAATGACGCGATCGATGCGCCGCCATAGTGAAGGACGGGGAAGCCGTGTTTACATACGGCTCTCCCCGTTCTTCAGCTCCGGGGAGCGATCGCGACGGAGCGGCTATAAACAAATAGCCACGCCGTCGTCCCGGATTGCTCCCCGAGCGGACCCGACCTCCGCATGTAGCGGGGGGGGGTCCCGATCGGACCCCCCACCCGCTAATAGGCGAGGACGTACGTGTACGCCCATGTGCCTGTACGTGCCATATTGTGGACGTATATGTACATGCGGGGGTCGGGAACTGGTTAAAGGAGAATTGTAGAAAAAAACAAGTTTGGTTAAACCCACAAGTGCTTTTTTTTACCACTACTATTCCTTTATACTGGCTTTCAGAATTTACAAATGCAGCAATTTAGAAATCGGATGAAAGTTTAGCACTGGGAAACACTTTTTGATAGATAAAAAGTGCATTTTATATACATCTATATAGATCAGACCAAAATGAAGGACAAATGAGGAGAATGAGGGACAGAGGGACAGTTGGGAGGTATGTTTAACCCCTTGATCGCCCACTAGTGTTAACCCCTTCCCTGCCAGTCACATTAACACAGTAATCAGTGCAGTTTTATAGCACTAATCGCTGTATTAATGTGAATGGTCCCAAAAATGTGTCAAAAGTGTCCGATATGTCCGCCGCAATGTCACGGTCACAATAACAATCGCAGATCGCCGCCATTTCTAGTAAAAAAAAAAAAAAATGCAATAAATCTGTCCCCTATTTTGTAGATGCTATAACTTTTGCACAAACCAATCAATTTATGCTTATTGTGATTTTTTTTTTTTTTTACCAAAAATATGTAGAAGAATACGTATCAGTCTAAACTGAGTAAAAAAAAAAAAATTGTGATATATATTAAATATAAAAAGGTAAAGCTGCGCTTGTACTTTTATGTTTATCTGACATATAAGCTGCAGCAGCTTTTTTATTATTTTTTATTTATATTTTTTCACTTTTTATTTTTTATTTTTTCATTTATCATAGTGTCATCACTATTCACGTTCCCTTAGACCTGCGCAGTATTTTCCAATATACATTTCAGCCTTTAGATATATATTAAATCAAAAAGTAAAAAATATTGTGCTTTTTTCAAAATTGTCGCTCTTCTTTTGTTTATAGCGCAAAAAATAAAAACCGCAGAGATGATCAAATACCACCAAAAGAAAGCTCTATTTGTGGGGAAAAAAACAAAGATTTTATTTGGGTGCAGTGTTGCATGACCGCGCAATTGTCATTAAAAGTGCGACAGCGCTAAAAATGATTGTGGGCAGGAAGGGGGTGAAAATGCCCGGTACTGAAGTGGTTAAATATAGTAATGAACCTTCTGGCATAGGCTACGTTTTTATCTATTGTTTTATTATGTTATTTATTATTACTATTCTGATTGGTGGTCTCTTCCCAACAAACAGGTGGCGGTTCATGAAATTGGCCATGTCCTCGGACTATCTCATATCCACAGAACCGGATCCATAATGCAGCCCAATTACATTCCGCAGGAGTCTGGCTTTGAATTGGACTGGTCTGATAGGAGAGCAGTGCAGAGTCTATACGGTAAGAGCCACAGAGATCCTATCTCACACTGACTACAGGATCTGCTACCCTATACCCAGATAATACCTAGTACTTCCAGGTATGGAGGAGCATGTGACCCCTCCCCCTGAAAGGTGCCAAATGTGACACCGGAGGGGCGGGAGGGATCCAAAAAGCGAAGGTTCACTTTTTGTGTGAACCTCCGCTTTAAGAAATGTAATATTTTGTAAGACCTATTTATTTTCCTAATTTGGGATTATATTGGCAACTTTTAAAGTCCATTCTTTTTTTCTTTTTCTGCCCATATATTATTGGATGCGGTGCCACGCCCTGCAGTATACGTCTCAATTTTCTCTGTTGCAGGAGAGAAAAGCTACCCCTGCTGGGAGAACACAGTGGCCCGGATTCAGAGAGCAATTGCGCCTGCGTAACCATAGTTACGCAGCGCAATTGCTTACTTGCGCCGGCGTAACAAATGCTCCTGATTCAGGAACCTCGTTACGCCGACTGCAGCCTAAGATATGCGTGGCATAAGACTCTTATGCCCGCATATCTTAGGCTGCATTCTTGCGATGGCCGCTAGGTGGCGTTCCCGTTGTGCTCAGCGTATAGTATGCAAATTGCATACTAACGCCGATTCACAACGTTACGCGAGCTCTGCGTACGTAGTTTACGTCGTTTGCGTACGGCGGTTTTCGCGTAAGGCTGCCCCTGCTATTAGCAGGGGCAGCCAATGTTACGTATTCCCGTCGTTCCCGCGTCGCGAAATTAGAACTTTACGTAGTTTGCGTAAGTGATTCGTGAATGGCGCTGGACGCCATTCACGTTCACTTTGAAGCAAATTACGTCCTTGCGACGTCATTTGCCGCAATGCACGTCGGGAAAGCTCTACGATCGGCGCGGGAACATGCGTAATTTAAATGATTCCCGCCCGCTACGGGATCATTTAAATTGCGCGCGCTTACGCCGGGCAATTTTAAAGAGCGCACACGCAATTTACGGAGCTACTGCTTCCGTGAATCGCGGGTAGCGCAGTAAATTTCCGGGGGCGCAGGGCAAAAACGGTGCCCTGCGCCTACGTAAAAAATGCATAATTGTTACTGAATCTACCCCAGTGATTATTGCTAGTGGCTATAGCTGAATTTCTTTCCTGCAACCACAGGGAGAAAACAGAAAAAGAATGCACTTTAAAGGTTGCCACTATAATCCCCATTAGGAAAATAAATAGGTCTTGCATTAAGATAAACATATAAAAGTTATTGAAATCACATAAAAAACATGATAGAAAGAAGTACATGAATATGTTAAAATCAGAGCAAAGAGCTGATAAAGGAAAACTGGAAAACTGAAAAATGGCCCTGGAGTGATGATACGTTTCACCAATAGCTTCTTCAGGGGGACCCTGAAGAAGCCTTTTGGCGAAACGCGTAGTGATCCATTGGCGCTGATACTTGGGACTCCATCTGTTTTGCCCCTAGCCAGAAGAAATCTTCTTGGACTACAGTATCATCACTCCAGGGCCACCCATGTGGTTTTCCTTTATCAGCTCTTTGCTCCGATTTTAACATGTGGGACAATATACCATATAGATATGTACTTCTTTCTATCGTGTTTTTTTTATGTGATTTCAATACATTTAATATTTTTATCTTAATGCGAGATCTATTTATTTTTCTAATTGGCATTATAAAGCAACCTTTAACAACTTCCTGCCCGGCCTATAGCAGATTGACTGCCGGGAAGAGTTTCTGTTATCCTGACTGGGCGTCATAGGACGTGCAGCAGAAAACATGACCGCGGGGGGTGCGCAGCATGGCAATCGCGAGTGCCACGTGTCCGTCTGACACGCTGCATCTCTGATCGTGGTAAGAAGCCCCTGACAGAGGCTTTTTACTACATGATCAGCTGTGACCAATCCCAGCTGATCATCACGTGAACCAGGAAGTGCCGGTAAACAGCATTCCTCAGTTCATGCTGACAGGAAGAGTCGATCGGTGGTTATCGGTGATAATCAGCACATTGATTATCAGCATAGCCCCATCAGATGTACCACCACCGCTGCCAAAAAGGGGCCCATCAGCTGCCAGTCAGTGCCCCTTCAGAATCGCCTGTCAGTGCCCAAAAAAATCCAATTAGGGCACACCACATTGCCAATCAGTGCCCTACAGTAACACCTGTCAGAACCTCATCAGTACCTCATCAGTGCTGCTCATCAGTGCCACCTGTCAGTGCCAATCAGTGCCACCTATCAGTGCCCATTAGTGCTGCATATCAGTGCCACATATTGGTGCCCATCAATTCTACATATCAGTGTCTCCTCATCAGTGCCTGTTTTTTTAGTTTGTTTAGCAAAAAATAAAAATAAAATACCACCAAAAGAAAGCTCTATTTGTGGGAAGAAAATTATAAAAATGTAGTTTGAGTACAGTGTTGTATGACCGCGCAATTGTCATTCATATTGCGACAGCGCAGAAAGCTGAATATTGTCCTGGGCAGGAAGTTGCGAAAGTGCCCGGTATTGAAGTGGTTAAAATCCATTCTTTTTTTATTTTTTCAGTTTTTTTGCCCATATATTATTGGATGCGGTGACATGCCATGCAGTATATGTCTCAATTTTGCTGGGAGAACACAGTGATTATTGCTAGTGGCTATAGCTGCTGGCAATAATTGCATGAAAAATCTGACATGCTGGTTGTACCCAAGTTGATTGATCAATCAACCTGGGTAAACTCAGCCTGCCCATACACAGTGGTGGTTCGTCCATAGAGGGCGCTGGAGCGCCGCCCCCTCTGGCTCTCGCCCGCCACTGAGTCTAATAACATAGATTCATGCATTGCATGAATGTATGTTATTGTTGCCAGCTGCCGCTGTTCTATTCAGAGATGGCCGGAACTTGAGCGCCGGCCACCTGAATAACGGCAGCTGGTTGGCTGTGCGGAGCCAGCTGTGCCGCTGGCTCTGATAGGCTTTCCGAGTACAGCCCTCGTCTCCCGGATGTCTTATCCTCAGAATGTACGGGGGGGGGGGGTGTTCCTTGGATAAGACTGACGGCCGTCTCAGCCAATCCGGTTCCCCGATTCTGGTTATCGGTAACCTGATCGGCTGAACCGTCACCAAGGCGGGAGAGGACATCGAGGGACGTGGAAGGAGTAAGGTAAGTTCCTTTATACAGGGCACAGCGGCGACAATGGGCACACTGGCATCAATGGGCACAGTAGTGACAAAGGGCACAATGGCATCAATGGGCACAGTGGTGACAATGGGCACAGTGGTAACAATTAAAGGGCACAGTGACATGCACAGTGGCAACAATGGGCACAGTGGTGACAAAGGGCACAGTGGTGACAATTGGCACAGTGGCGACAATTGAGGGGCACGGTGGCTGTGTTTGATGGCATGGCACAGTGGTGACAATTGATGGCACAGTGGCTGTGTTTGATGGCATGGCACAGTGACTGCGTTTGATGGCATGGCACTGTGACTGCGTTTGATGGCACAGTGACTGCGTTTGATGGCATGGCACAGTGGTGCGAATTGATGGCACAGTGGCTGCGTTTGATGGCATGGCACAGTGGTGCGAATTGATGGCACAGTGACTGCGTTTGATGGCATGGCACAGTGGTGCGAATTGATGGCACAGTGACTGCATTTGATCGCATGGCACAGTGGTGACAATTGATGGCACAGTGGCTGCGTTTGATGGCATGGCACAGTGGTGACAATTGATGGCACAGTGAGGCTGCAATTTTTTATTTATTTTTTTCGTTTGCGCCCCCCCAAAAATTTTGAGCACCAGCCGCCACTGCGCATACATGGTTTAAATCTCATCCGTCCCTTCTGAACTGGCCGGGATTCGAGGCGTCTATGGCTGGCGCAGTCTGAAGGTGGCCTGTGCCTGAGTTGGGGATTTCCGGTGTCTCGCTTGCGTCAGTCTCTGTCTCCCATTCTAAACCACATTAGCGAAGCAGCAGCTTGGCATGGCTTACTTAGCACTGAATTGGACCCTGACAACCTCACACGGCTGTAATTTCTCACAGGTGCCCAAACCGATTAACGTGGCAGACAGAGTGTAAGGGGAGGACACAAGTTTCCCGAGTCTGACAAATTCCGGAGCCGAAAAGTCACCTTATGCACAATAAATTGCATTTTCCCTAATGTGCTGAGAACACAAAGCAGAGCCTCTGCGTCTGAATGGAAATTAGATAGAGATTGCAGATGATTTGTGAGGCATGTCAGGGCTCACCTCATATCAACAAGCCGCTGTAATTATCCCCCGAGCTCCGCACTTTCCTGAGATAAAGGACTGACATACAATGGTAACCATCATTTTCTGGGGTGCGTCTCCCCAAGCTGGCCAGCCAAGGCGGCCTCTGTCATTTCTGTCTAATTCATCGCTCATTGCAGATGTAGGTGGAATATCACCAGTCAGTGGGCCACACAATACAACTATGCAGTGCAAAGGCCGACTTGATGGGATTGCATTAGTTAACTACTGGCCGACTGGGCACTTTTACCCCCTTCTTGCCCAGGCCAAGTTCCAGCTTTCAGCGCTCTCACACTTTTGAATGACGATTGCGCGGTCATGCAACACTGTACCCAAACAAAATTGTTACCATCTTTTTTACACAAATAGAGCTTCCTTTTATTTATTCACCACTGGGGTTTTTATTTTTTTGCTAAATAAATGAAAAAAGACCAAAAAACGTTGAAAACAAAAAACTTTTTCATAGTTTGTTAAAAAAAATTGCAAATAGGTATTTTTTCTCCTTTACTGATGTGTTCTAGTGAGGCTGCACTTATGGGCACTGATAGGCTGCACTGATGGGCACTGATGAGACAGCACTGATGGGCATTGATGGGAAGCACTGATGAGGAGGCACTGATGAGGCTGTACTGATGAGGCAGCATTGATGGGCACTGATGAGGCAGCACTGATAGGCTGCACTGATGGGCATTGATGGGCACTAATAGGCTGCACTGATGAGACAGCACTGATGGGCATTGATGGGCACTGATAGGCTGCACTGATGAGGAGGCCCTGCGGGTGTGCAGCGGGCGCGATCCTGGAAGGACATCATTTGACGCCCTCCCAGAACTGGCCGGCAGCGCTGTAGCAATCATTCGGCTATAGCATGGTCAGCAAGTTGTTAAAGAGGTGCTCCAGGCTCCTCCCCCAAAAACATAAAAGTCAGCAGCTACAAATACTGTAGCTGCTGACTTTTAGTATAAGGACACTTCTCTGTCCAGAGATCCTGTGATGTCCTCACCTGAGCTGATTATCATACCACTTGACCTCTGGAAGATTTACCCCCTTTATGACCAGGCCATAGCTGAGATTGTGTGTGATTGACGTTTTGACCAAAAACGAGCTCCCCCCGTCGCGTAAGCCGCGTCACGATTGGCGAAAGGAGCCGAACGGCGATGCGCATGCGCAGTATAGCGCCGACTCGCCGTTCGGCTCCTTTCGCCAACCGTGACGCGGCTTACGCGACGGGGGGAGCTCGTTTTTGGTCAAAACGTCAATCACAGACATGTTAGGAACGCCCACTCCCGCGGGACTAGCAAGCCGGAAGCCACGGGTGAATATGCTGTACAAAGGTATGTACAGCATCAAAAAAAAACTAATAGCCTTAATCGTATTGTAATGTGGGGGGCCAGTCTAATAAAAAAAAGTAGTTTTTAGGGTGAACCACCCCTTTAAGTATGGACGTTGTTCCCGCGTCAAATTTTGAAAATGTTACGTCGTTTGCGCAAGTCGTTCGCGAATAGGGCTTTGCGTAAAACGATGTTCACTTCGTAAACATTGGCTTGTTGCGGGTTAATTTCGAGCATGCGCACTGGGATACCCCCACGGACGGCGCAGGCGCCGTTAAAAAAAAAAACGTCAATCACGTCGGGTCACATAACATTTACTTAAAACACGCCCCCCTGTTCCACATTTGAATTAGGCGGGCTTACGCCGGTCTATTTACGCTACGCCGCCGCCGGAGCAAGTGCTTTGAGAATACTGCACTTGCCCATCTAAGTTGCGGAGGCGTAACGTAAATAGAATACTTTACGCCCGCTCAAAGATGCGCCGATCTACGTGGATCTGGCCCATTATGTATATTATTCACCAAGGTGATAAATGTTCTCTTTCCACATTTTGGGCCATATTCTCAAACAAGTTACGCCGGTGTATCTACTGATACACCGGCGTAAATCGAATTTCCCGCCGGCGTATCATTGTTTTGTATTCACAAAACAAGATACGCCGGATTTAGGCTAGGATCCGACTAGTGTAAGTCACTTACACTGTCGGATCTTAAATGTAATTCGCCGCCGGCCGCTAGGTGGCGTTTACGTTCAGGTCTCATTTGTTTATGCAAATCGTATGCCATGTTAAGTATGGCGTCGGGTCCGCGTAGTCTTTTCCCGTCGGGTACGTCGTTTTACTAAGTCGTTCTTGAATACGACTTTACGTCAATGACGCACATGTCGGCGTCGACGTTTTCCGTCGAGAACTGGAGCATGCGCACTGGGCTATTTTAAGCCTGGCGCATGCGCAGTTCGAACAGCACGGGGGCGCGCTTAATTTAAATACAAGCCGCCCCCTTGGAATTATGCGGGGATACGCCGGGCCAATTACACTACGCCGCCCCAAACTACGGAGCAAGTGTTTGGGGAATACAGCACTTGCTCCTGTAAGTTGGGGCGGCGTAGTGTAAATGGCTTACGCGACGCCGCCGCAGGAACTACGCGAATCTGGGCCTTTGTCATTTGTAGAAAATAGTTTATAATGAAGTTCAAGAATACAAAAAAAAAAAGTCAAAATGTCCTTGAAAAATAATAATAAAAAATGTGCGCAATTTACCTGCAGGAGGCTTTATTTTTAGCCCCGCCGCAGATCTGCTCTGGCACAGCGCCTGCCATCAGCGGATTTCCCGTATTTAGCTAGCACAGCTCTGAACTTTCCGGCAGTAAATTAGGACAGCATTGTATCTGGACGTTCTCACATCGAGGTGTGACATTTTCATTTGTAGCCTCCGGGGAAGAAATCTTTCTTGAGCATCGCTTGACACAAAGCGAGATGTGAGCGGCGCTGGCTGCCTGTGCCAGTTTAGCCCGTGGGCAGCGCGTTGGCCCAGACTGAGTGCTGGATCTGTGTCATGTAGAGACCTCTGTTCTTCCCGAAGTCGGCGGGTGATGTCTCTGTAACGCAGTGCGGTCGTGGCGGCGCTGTGCACGGGCAAGTTATTTCACAATGGTGCTTGCACCTGATGATGGCTTCTAATAGTCTCCTCGTCCCGCACACCATTCCCCTGTGTTATCAGCATTCTGGGCATGCCCACCGCACAGTCACACTCATTGTACATGCAAGTCAGTTTCATGGGAAATGGCGTACAGTAACATTTATATAGTAGGCTGCCTAGGAGCAGGCAGGGCTGTGTGAGCGACGCCGCTGATTCTAGCGTTAGAGGAGATAATTGCCCCAAGTACAGAAAGCAATGAAATAGTCTCCGATAAAATGAAAAAAAAAAAATCTCAGGGATTGCTGCAGATACAAAGAGAAGGTGCAGTGTAGAAAGTAGCCAGGAGGCATATATATATATATATATATACACAGTAAAACCTTGGTTTGAGAGTAACTTGGTTTAAGAGCGTTTTGCAAGACAAGCAAAATGTTTTAATAAATTTTGCCTTGATATACAAGCAACGTCTTCCTATAAGGGTAGCATCATGACACAACTGAGTATAAAAAAAGAAGAGAGGTCAAAAGCGTCTGATCTGTCCGCCATAATGTCGCAGTCCCGATAAAAATGTAGGATATTTATTATCGCAAAAAGTAAAAGATAATGGGGCAGGTCCACGTACCTTTGCGCCGGGCGCAGCGTATCTAAGATACACTACACCGCAGTAACTTTGTGCTTTTTTTTCGAATCCTGAAAGAATTTGCGCCGTAAGTTACGGAGGCGTAGTGTATCTTAAGCGGCGTAATGGCGCGCCATTCAAGTATCTGTGATGGGCGCGTGTTTTATGTTAATACGTCGTGACCCGACGTAAACAATGTTTTTTTTTAACTGCGCATGCGCCGTCCGTGGGGGTATCCCAGTGCGCATGTTTGAAATTAACCCAGAACAAGCCAATGCTCACGACGGTGACATCATTCTACGCAAATTCCTATTCGCGAACGACTTACGCAAAGGACGTAAAAAATTCAAAATTGTACGCGGGAACGACGGCCATACTTAACATTGAGTACGCCTCATAACAGCAGCTTTAACTATACGCCAGAAAAAGCCCAACGTAAACAAAATGCGCGGGCCGGTCGTACGTTCGTGGATCGCCGTAAATAGCTAATTTGCATACTCGACGCGGAATTCAACGCCACCTAGCGGCCGCCGAAAAAAATGGAACTTAGATCTAAGACGTACGCCTGTCGGATCTAGCCGAGATGCCGTCGTATCTTGTTTTGAGGATACAAAACAAATATACGACGCGCAAAATTTTGATATTACGCCGGCGTATCAAGAGATACGCCGGCGTAATATCTTTGTGGATCTGCCCCAATGTTTTTGTTTTTTTTAAATTGTCGCTCTTCTTTTGTTTATAGCGCAAAAAATAAAACCCGCAGATGTGATCAAATACCACCAAAAGAAAGCTCTATTTGTGCGAAAAAAAGGACATCAAATTTGTTTGGGTAGCAGGTCGCACGACCGCGCAATTGTCAGTAAAAGCGGCTCAGTGCCGTATCGCAAAAAATGGCCTGGTCATTGGGCAGCCAAATCTTCCGGGGCTGAAGTGGTTAAATAATTTAACCTCACACAAACACAATAAAATATAAAAGATGATGTTATACCGAGTAAATAGATACCCAACACATCACGTTTTAAAATTGTGTCCGCTCGTGGAATGGCAACAAATTACGGTGCTTCAAAATCTCCATAGGCAACGCTTTAAACTCCTTTTCAGGTTACCAGTTAAAGTGGAAGTAAACCCCCCAATATCAATTTCAGTCAAGGAAGCATCTTGGCCTCTGTTTAATCTGCAACTGCCATGATGTTGCACATGTGATGAGTTATGACACCAGCCATTGGATGGTTTGACAGTTTGGTTGAGAGCACAACCAATGCCCGGTGTTGCATGCCCGGCATGTGCCGGAAAAGTCATTTATTTTAAACGGTTAAATAGATGGGTATACCGCAGTGACCTACGCCATGTCTGGTGCCTCCTCCGTCCCCTCTGCTGTCTTTTGGGAGACATACAGGTCCCAGAAGACAGCAGGAACGAGTGGACTTGTGCATGTGCAGTAGGGAACCAGGAAGTGAAGCCGCAAGGCTTACCGAAGATGGCGGCGCCTCCACCCGAGAGCTAAGGGGACAGATCGCCTTTGGGTGCCGGAATGGGGGGCGCCCAGGACAGGAAAGTGTCCTAATAAGTCAGCAGCTGCAGTATTTGTAGCTGCTGACTTTAAAGCAGAGCTCCACCCTAAAGTGGAACTTCCGCTCATCGGAACCCTCCCCCCCTCCAGTGTCACACTTGACACCTTTCAGGGGGTGCAGATACCTGTCTAAGACAGGTATTTGCAACCACTTCCGGGAGTCCTCTGTGCGGAGATTCTGCGGGTAGTGCGTCACTCCCCGCCCCCGCCCGTTGTGTTCTGGGAAACACACGGCTCCCAGAACACAGCGGGGGCCAGTGAGGACGGCGCTGCGCGACTCGCTCATGCGCCGTAGGGAATCGGGCAGTGAAGTCGGAACGCTTCACTTCCTGATTCCCTTACTAAGAATGGCGGTGGGGGCAGCAGATGGACCAGCAATTGCTCGTCTTCTGCTGCAGACGTCGCTGGACTCCAGGACAGGTAAGTGTCCATGTATTAAAAGTCAGTATTTGTAGCTGCTGGCTTTTAATATTTTTTAAACGGCAGAGATCCGCTTTAAAAAAAAATGTTGCCCCCGCGTCTGAATGCTTCTGACATTGGTTCTCCCCGGAGACGTGAGATGGTGGTCCATGTTTGGACCAGGCTGTTTGTTTTGGATTTTTCCTTGTAATTTGAAAACGGAAAATAAAGGTTATATAAAAAAATATATATATATTTTGCCGGAACTCCGCTTTAAAGTTCATGTAGAGGCAGGCGTCCCAATACTTTTTGACAATATAGTTTATTACCTGGATTCAGGTAGGGCGGCTCACTTTTGAGGCGGCGTAGCGTATCACATATACGCTACGCCGCCGTAAGTCAGAGAGGCAAGTGCTGTATTCACAAAGCACTTGCCTCCTAAGTTACGGCGGCGTAGCGTCAATGGGCCGGCGTAAGCGCGCCTAATTCAAATAAGGGTGAGGGGGGCGTGTTTTATGTAAATTACTCGTGACCCGACGTGATTGATGTTTTTTACGAATGGCGCATGCGCCGTCCGTGGACATATCCCAGTGTGCATTGCTCCAAAGTACGCCGCAAGGACGTATTGGTTTCGACGTGAACGTAAATTACGTCCAGCCCCATTCACGGACGACTTACGCAAACGACGTAAATTTTTCAAATTTCGACGCGGGAACGGCGGCCATACTTAACATTGACTAGGCCAGCTATTTGTTCGACTAACTTTACGCCGGAAAATGCCTTATGTAAACGGCGTATCTTTACTGCTACGGGCAAGCGTACGTTCGTGAAATCGGCGTATCTCGCTGATTTACGCATTCTAGGCGTAAATCAGCGTTCACGCCCCTACCGGCCGGCGGAACTAGACAGCTAAGTTACGACGGCGCAGGCCGTCGTATCTTAGCTAGGTTTAAGTGTATCTCAGTTTGAGAATACACTTAAATGTACGACGGCGCAGATTCCGAGTTACGACGGCGTATCTACTGATACGCCGGCGTAACTCTTTGTGAATCCAGCTATATGTAATGACAAACTACATATAGGAACAGTTCTTTTTTTTTTTTATCAACACATTAATGAGATCATTCATATCTGATTTCCTTTTTTATAAATAAATGCCATTGTAAAAAGATAATAATAAAAAATATAAATGCCAATATAAAAGAAAAAATCCATAAATGCCAAGCAGAGCCTTGTGCACCCAAATGTAAATTCCTGGCGATAAATCTCACTTCCCTGGCTGTAATCACAAGCTGATTTGCTGTTGTAGGTGCAAAATGAAAAGCAACAAAAGACAAAAAAAAAACCACATTATTTGTACAAAGCAATAGTGCAGCAGGAATGAGGCAGCCTATCTCTCTGTGAAGGGACATAAATACATGTGAAAGTGAATATAAATAAGCCTGGCTGCAAAGTGAATATAAACTATATAGCCATAGAAAGCGCCGAGGTAATGTCTCTCCGCGTAGAAATACATCCAGGAGTGTCTTCCTGTAATAAGATAGAAAAATAATCCTTGGAAGAGTAACCTTAATCAAAATATCATGCATACAAATAAAAATCGAAAAACCTCATAAAAACAGCGCATATGACTGCGGGCGCGAGCGGCGAGGTAATATTCCTGACTGCAGGTAACTAATAATAATGAAATATAGAAATATTAAAGCTGCTGGAGGGGTCCAATTCAGCGGAGATTCACACACTACATGGGGGATCACGGCTGCTACGTGACCGCAATGTAATGCGACGTTCCGCCCGCCATAGACGCGGCTTTTCACAGGGTTTTTTTTTTTTTTTATCAAGCAATACATCTTGTAAAAATGTTATCTTGGTTTATAAGTTGAGTGATTTCCCAGGTGTCCAAAGCTGAATTCTAGCTACATAGTAAAATACATTATTTTTTTATTCATAACAAAATATATCATTAAATGTATTTTAAATGCAACTGGTGTAAATACATGGATTCTCTTGTAAACCCAGATACAGCAGTATATTCAGACTGGGAGAGGGGGGGGGGGGAGGTGTGCTAGTATCCAATCAGGGTTGCAGCCTTCAAAAGTACCAGCAAAGATAATGCCGACAGGAAGAGAGAACAGAAAGATGGCCTTATCCGTCGCTTGCTGCTCCGCTACGTCGCTTCGCCCTGTGGCCACTAGGGGCGTGCGTGCACCGCCGGAGGCACATGCCCGCTGCTCACCCACCGAGCTGATGTGAGTGTCCGGCAGGCGCGATGTCTGCCTGGCAGATCGCTCGTGACCAGGGGCGGACTGACAACTCACTGAGCCCCCGGGCAATAGGAGATTATGGGGCCCCTGGGCAATAGGAGATTATGGGGCCCCCCGGGCAATAGATTATGGGGCCATACAGTATACACACACACACACACACACACATACAGTATACACACACAGGGCCAGATCCTCAAACGAATTACGCCGGCGTATCTATGGATACGCTGCGTAATTTCAAAGTTCCCGCGTCGTATCTCTGTTTTGTATCCACAAAACAAGATACGACGGAATCTGGGCTCGATCCGACAGGCGTTCGTCTTAGTACGCTGTCGGATCGTAGGTGCATATTTACGCTGGCCGCTAGGTGGCGTTTCCGTCTAATTCCGCTTCGAGGATGCAAATTGGCTAGATACGGCGATCCACGAAACGTACGTCCGGCCGGCGCATTTTCTTACGTCGTTTGCGTTCGGCTTTTTCCGGCGTATAGTTACCCCTGCTATATGAGGCGTATCCTATGTTAAGTATGGCCGTCGTTCCCGCGTCGAATTTTGAAAATGTTACGTCGTTTGCGTAAATCGTTCGCGAATAGGGATTTGCGTAGAATGACGTCACCGTCGTAAGCATTGGCTTGTTCCGGTTTCATTTCGAGCGTGCGCACTGGGATACCCCCACGGACGGCGCATGCGCCGTTCAAAAAAAAAACGTAATTTACGTCGGGTCACGACGTAATTAACATAAAACACGCCCCCATCACATCGATTTGAATTGCGCGCCCTTACGCCGCCTAAGTTACGCTACGCCGCCGTAACTTACAGCGGAAATTCTTTCAGGATACCAAAAAAAATATGTAAGTTACGGCGGCATAGCGTATCATTGATACGCTACGCCGGACGGAAGAATGCGCCGCGCTACGAGGATCTGCCCCACAGTATACATACACAGTATACATACACACACAGAATACACATACACACACTGAAAAGATACTGGAGAGGTGGGGCAGCTATAATCTTGAGATTTTTAAAAATCACACAGATTTTTACATACTGTCCCTGGTTTTACTGAGGCTAGCAACCCTGATGGTGCCCCCTAGTGGCATGGGGCCCTCGGGCAGTGCCTGAATGGTTAGTCCGCCCCTGCTCGTGACACAGCGAGAACCGGCATCTATGGGCCAGATTCACAGAAAAAGTACGCCGGAGTATCTGCTGATACTCCGGCGTACTTTCAAATTTGCCGCGTCGTATCTTTATTTTGAATTCACAAACAAGATACAACGGCATTTGGCTTCGATCCGACAGGCATACGGCTTCGAACGCCTTCGGATCTTAGGATGTAATACTTTGGCGCCCGCTGGGTGGACTTTGCGTAGTTTTCCGCGTCGGGTATGCTAATTAGCTGTTTACGGCGATCCACGAAGGTAGGCGCGTTCGTCGCATTCTCTTACGTCGTCGCTAGTCGGCTTTTCCCGTCGTAAAGTTGCGACTGCTATTTAGGTGGTGTAAAATTAGACAGCCCATGTTAAAGTATGGCCGTCGTTCCTGCGTCGCATTTCAAATATTTTTTTTTTTTTTGCGTAAGTCGTCCGGGAATTCGAAAGTACGTAACGCACGTCGCCGTTCAAAACATTACGTCGGGGCGACGTCATTTCGCGCAAAGCACGGCGGGAAATTTTAAAACGGAGCATGCGCAGAACGTTCTGCGCGGGAACGTGCCTAATTTAAATGATACACGCCCCATTTGAATTAGGCGGGCTTGCGCCAGATGGCTTTACGCTACGCCGCCGCAAGTTTACAGGCAAGTGCTTTGTGAATCAAGCACTTACGCTGAAAACTTGCGGCGGTGTAACGTAAATGGGATACGTTACGCCGCCGGATTTCTACATGAATCCGGCCCTATGTGTGTAAACACACAGATCCTGTTTCTCTCAGGGGAGAAATGACGGATCGTCTGTTCATACAATGTATGAACAGCGATCTGTCATTTCCCCTAGTAAGTCCCATCCCCAAAGTAAGGGAACACAATTAACCCCTTGATCGCCCCCTAGTGTTAACCCCTTCCCTGCCAGTGACATTTTTACAGTAATCAGTGCATTTTTATAGCTATAAAATTGTCAATGGTCCCAAAAATGTGTCAAAAATGTCCGATGTGGAAGGTAAAGGTATTTCTACTCAAGTTCTCATTGGCACCTTGCATGTATCTCTTTTATTTTTCCGTATGTGTTATGTGAAGCCCTTCGTTAGCTATTTCCGCATTCAGATTCCTGTTATTATTTTCTAGTCTGATATTAGACCTCTATACCCATTTCAGGCTCGTGTGAAGGACCCTTTGACACTGTGTTTGATTGGGTGAGGAAGGAGAGGAACCAGTTCGGAGAGATGGTAGTGCGATACAACACGTACTTCTTCCGGAATAGCTGGTACTGGATGTATGAGAACAAAAATAACAGAACGCGGTACGGAGATCCCCTGGCGGTTTCCACTGGTTGGCAAGGAATACCTACGCAGAATATTGACGCCTTTGTACACGTCTGGACCTGGACCAGGGATGACTGTTACTTCTTCAAAGGTATGCCAGACATTTATTTTTTTCTTGTTCAATCAGTTTATTGATTTCCATAAGCAGATACAAATAGACATTTTCAGCTTGAACCTGTTATGGACCACCACATGCAGAAACAATGGGCCAGATTCACCTAGACTAGCGGCGGCGTAACGTATCGTAGATACGTTACACCGCCGCAAGTTTTCATCGCAAGTGCCTGATTCACAAAGCACTTGCGATGAAAACTACGCCGGCGGCCTCCGGCGTAAGCCCGCGTAATTTCAATGGGCGTGTGCCATTTAAATTAGGCGCGCTCCCGCGCCGGACCTACTGCGTATGCTCCATTTCGGAATTCCCGCCGTGCTTTTTGTGCGCAGTGACGTCATTTTTTCGAACGGCGACGCACGTAGCGTAATTCCGTATTCCCGGACGGCTTACGCAAACAACGTTAATTTTTAAATTTTGACGCGGAAACGACGGCCATACTTTATACAGCAATACGATTGCTGTGTAAAGTTAGGGCACCCAAAACGACGACTAACTTTGCGACGGGAAACTAGACTAGCGGCGACGTAGCGAACGCGAAAATCCGTCGTGGATCGCCGTAACTCCTAATTTGCATACCCGACGCTGGTTTACGACGCGAACTCCCCCCAGCGGCGGCCGCGGTATTGCATCCTAAGATCCGACAGTGTAAAACAATTACACCTGTCGGATCTTAGGGAAATCTATGCGTAACTGATTCTATGAATCAGTCGCATAGATACTCTGAGAGATACGACGGAGTATCTGAGATACTTCGTCGTATCTCCGCTGTGAATCTGGCCCAATGAGGCAAGGCGGCCCTCCTGCGTGAAATCACGTACCCATACGTGATTTCCTACACTGGGTCTGGGGCATGCGCGGCAGCCAGCGACCCACTCCCGATGTGATTGGACACAGTGAGATCCAGTCAGCGGGTCCGGCAGACGCAATGTCCACCAGGGGCACGCCGATCATTCTCAGGAGAGGCAGAATGCCTATGTAAACAAGACAAACCCTTGTTCTGTGAGAGGGGAAGATGGAGATCTTGTGTTCCTGCCAAGCAGGAACATGGATCTTTGTCTTCCCCCCTAGTTAAAGTGGTTGTAAACCCCGTTTTTAACTTTATGTAGGCTTACCTGTAGCTACCCAGGATATCTCCTAAACCTGCACGGTTTAGGAGATATCCCCCTGCGTCTGCATGTCCCGAATTCACCTGAACATGCACACTGGGGCAAACTGAAGCAATGGCACCTATGTGCATCTTCGTGCCGTTACTGGCGGAGTGACGTCATCGCGGCTCCGGCCAATCACAGCGCCAGAGCCGTGATGCCCGGAAGTAACTCCGGGATGACATGTCGGTGGCTGGAGGGGGAGACGTATACCGCTGCGTGGGCTTTGATCGGATGTAAGTACTACATAATGAGCTAGAATGCTATGCATACTAGCTCATTATGCCCTTGTCTTGCAGGTTTTTTTTTTTGAGGAAGGTTTACTTCCTCTTTACAGCATCTCCCACTCAGTTAGAAAGCACTCCCTAGGGGCACATATAACCCTTTGATTGCCCCATGATGTTAACCCTTCCCCTGCCAGTGTCATTAGTACAGTGACAGTGCATTTTTTTTTAGCACTAATCACTGTATTCGTGTCACTGGTCCCCAAAAAGTGTCACTTATGCCGCGTACACACGATCGGTCCATCCGATGAGAACGGTCTGATGGTTAACCGATGAAGCTGACTGATGGTCAGTCGTGCCTACACACCGTCGGTTAAAAAACCGATCGTGTCAGAACGCGGTGACGTAAAACACAACGACGTGCTGAAAAAGCCGAAGTTCAATGCTTCCAAGCATGCGTCGACTTGATTCTGAGCATGCGTGGATTTTTAACCGATGATTGTGCCTACTAACGATCGTTTTTTTTCTATCGGTTAGGCGTCCATCGGTTAAATTTAAAACAAGATTGCTTTTTTTTTAACCGATGGATAAATAACCGATGGGGCCCACACACGATCGGTTTGGTCCGATGAAAACGGTCCATCAGACCGTTCTCATCGGTTTGACCGATCGTGTGTACGCGGCATTAGTGTCAGATTTGTCCACCGCAATGTCGCAGTCCCGCTAAAAATCACTAATCGCTGCCTTTACTAGTACAAAAAATAAATAAAAAATTCAATAAATATATCCCATAGTTTGATTCTATAACTTTTGTGCAAACCAATTAATCTGTATACTTGTTTTGAGTCAGTGGGGCAGATTCAGGTACCTGCGCGCCTAGTTACGGCGGCGCAGCGTATTGTATTTACGCTATGCCGACGCAACTTACAGGAGCAAGTGCAGTATTCACAAAGCACTTGCTCAGTAAGTTGCGGCGGCGTAGCGTAAATGGGGCCGGCGTAATTCAAATGTGGAAGGGGGGGGCGTGTTTTATGCTAATGTGTGATGACCTGACGTGATTGACGTGTTTTACGAACGGCGCATGCGCCGTCTGTGTACATATCCCAGTGTGCATTGCTCTCAAGTACGCCGCAACGACGTATTGGTTTCGACATGAACGTAAATTACGTCCAGCCCTATTCGCGAACGACTTACGCAAACGACGTAAAAAATTCAAATTTCGAAGCGGGAACGACGTCCATACTTAACATTGACTGCTCCTCCTAATAGCAGGAGCAACGTTACGCCGAAAAAGCCTTAACGCAAACGACGTAAAAAAACTACCACCGGGCGCACGTACGTTTGTGAATCGGCGTAACTAGGTAATTTGCATACTCAATGCCGAAAACTACGGGGGCGCCACCTAGCGGCCAGCGTGAGAATGCACCCTAAGATACGACGGCGTAAGAGACTTATGCCAGTCGTATCTTAGGCTAATGTCGGCGTATCTTGCTTTCTGAATACAGAAAGAAGATACGCCGGCGCAGATTTGAATTTACGCGGCGTATCTATAGATACGCCGGCGTAAATTCTCTCTGAATCTACCCCAGTGACTCGGCATTACAACCATAAACAGCCAAGCAACTAGCATTTTTGAAAGCAGACCAGAAATGGCAGCCTTGGTATTTTTTTCTCTTAGGAAAGATTTACTGTAAGGGGTTAAATGACACCATGTCTTTAATGTACTGGAAATAAGATACTTGTGTGTATCTGCAGGGCCAACCCCCCTTTTTTTTTATTTATTTTTTATAAAAAATATATTTTTTTTCTAACATATTTTTTTTTATTTTTTATTAAAGGGCCAATTTTTTTTCTTAGGGGTACGGGGGTCCCCAGGGCCCGGGATGAAAACACCCCTTTTTTTATAAAAAAAATAAATTCATTTTTATATATTTTTTTTATTTCTTAATAAAATCTTTTTTTTTTATATTATTTGATTTATTTTTATTCCTTTTTTGAGATATATATATATATATATATATATATATATATATATATATATATATATATATATTAGAGGGCTTATGAGGCCTCCAGGGCCCCATGTGGCAAACCCCCCCCCCCTTTTTTATAAATGTTTATTTATTTATTGTATATATTTTTTTATTAATTTTTTTTAATTTTAAATTTTTATTAATCATTTGTAAAGGGCCCCCCTCCGCTTCTCAATTCGCGGCAGCACCCCCCCCCCGGTTCTCTGCTCCAGGGGGCCCATGACTGAAGCTGTGTAAGGGGCCCCATAATTCCTGATGGCGGCCCTGTGTATCTGTAAGCATCATCCCTAGCTGTTTTACATAACATGCTTTGTATCTTGCAACTGCATGTCATTTGAAACAATGTTACATATTATGAGTGTTATAATGTGAATTGATGGTGGAGTCCCCAGCCCACAGAAGCTCTTTGATATCTATTATGAAACACCTTGTATGAGAATTGGGAGTCCGTGTTGGCGGCTCTGGAGAACAGTATCCAATTATTTTCTTTCATGTGTTGATAGGAACCCAGTACTGGCGATATGATGGTGAGAATGATAAAGCCTACGCTGCGGATGCTCAGGGAAGGACCTACCCCAGACTCATCTCTGAGGGCTTTCCCGGAATTCCCAGTCCCATCAATGCTGCATATTTTGAGAGAAGAACTCAACAAATATTGTTTTTTAAGGACTTCCAGGTGAGAGTCAACTTCCATAATTCTCTCATATTGTCAGCGGTTTGTTGGCCAACATGATGTGCCTTGCACCATGTGGGGTTTTTCATCTGTTTATCTGTAAAAATCACAGCAAGTGCCGAGATACACAGACCAATTCTTCCCAGTCTGAGATTTCTTGTGTGTGCCGTCATTAACCACTTAAGACCCGGACCTTTAGGCAGGTAAAGGACCCGGACAGTTTTTGCGATTCGGCACTGCGTCGCTTTAACTGACAATTGCGCGATCGTGCGAAGTGGCTCCCAAACAAAATTGATTTCCTTTCTTTCCCACAAATAGAGCTTTCTTTTGGTGGTATTTGATCACCTCTGCGGTTTTTATTTTTTGCGCTATAAACAAAAAAAAAGCGACAATTTTGAAAAAAAATATCTATATTTTTTCCTTTTTGCTATAATAAATATCCCCCAAAAATATATAAAAAAACATTTTTTTCCCTCAGTTTAGGCCGATACGTGTTCTTCTACATATTTTTGGTAAGAAAAATCACAATAAGTGTTTATCGATTGGTTTGCGCAAAATTTATAGTGTTTACAAAATAGGGGATAGTTTTATTGCATTTTTATTAATAATTTTTTTTTACTACTAATGGCTAGTGTTGCTCACAAATATTCGTATTGCGAATATTCGGCTCGAATATGGCATATTCGAGTATTCGCGATATATTTCGAATTTCGCGGTGAATATTCGCTATTCCGAATATTCGCATTTTTTCAATTTTATTTTTAAAACAGATCACATCCTATCGACGTCTAAAAGCATTGCTGGTATGATTAGAGACCCTGGGCCGAGTAGCTAAGCTGAGGCGATCCTTATATGTTGCCGAATATAAAAAAAAAAAAATTGCGAAATTTCGCTAATGCGAATGCGAAAATGATTGCGAATTTTCGATAACTGTGGTAGGAGAACTCTGATTGTCTCTGATGCAAAAGGGGGGGGGGGGCTTTGTGTATGTTTCTGTTATGAATATTTGTATGTTTGATATTATTTTTTTTGTAAGAAGGAAAAAATTGCGCATACCTTAAAAAAAGGGGAGAATACAGCAGCAACTCAAAAATGTTATACAACATAAATTAATACAAGACAGAAAATGGAGTCGCTCTACAAGAATAAAAAATATGTCTAGTGACAAGACATGTGGGCAAATTATAAAATAAGCAAGCGCAAATAACTTGTGAAATACACAGTGAAACAAATATATAAAGAAATATAGTCCCAATAATAGAAAAATAATCTTTCATAAAAATGTCTTTGATATGTGAAGTGAAAAAAAGTCCAAAGCATGCAGCATGAACGTGTTCAATCTTCAAGGTGTTTGATTGACAAACGGCTGTGACAGATGGATAGAGTAAAGAATCACCACCAATGCAAAACACTTTTTATTTTCTATTGTAAAATATCACGAATATTCTGAGCCAATCAGAGTGCTCCTTCCGCATTTGTCGAAACTTCGCAATTATTTTGTATTGTAAAATATCACGAATATTCTGAGCCAATCAGAGTGCTCCTTCCGAAATTTCGCCATCAATATCGCATTCGCATTTTGCGAAATTTCGATACAATATCATAAATATTCTGAGCCAATCAGAGTGCTCCTTCCGCTGTTGTCGAAATTTCGCAATTATTTTCGCATTCGCAATAGCGAAATTTCGCAAAAATTTCATTTCGATAAAATATCACGAATATTCGAATTTAGCGAATATTTCTCGAATATTCGGCTATATATTCGTGATATATCGCAAAATCGAATATGGCGTATTCTGCTCAACACTACTAATGGCGGCGATCAGCGATTTTTTTCGTGACCGCGACATTATGGCGGACAATTCGGACAGTTTTGACACATTTTTGGGACAATTGTCATTTTCACAGCAAAAAATGCTATAAACATGCATTGTTTACTGTGAAAATGACAATTGCAGTTTGGGAGTTAACCACAGGGGGCGCTGAAGTGGTTAAGTGTGATCTCATATGTCTTTCTAACTGTAGGGGGGCGGGGCTGGACGTGTGACATCATTGATCATGTTTCCCTATATCAGGGAACAGACGATCAATGACAGCGCCACAGTGAAGAACGGGGAAGCTGTGTTTACACACACCTCTCCTCGTTCTTCAGCTCCGGGACCAATCGCGGGACTCCAGCGGCGATCGTGTCCGTGGGTCCCGCGGCCGCGGAGCTTCGGACCGGTTCGCGTGCACGCGCGACCATACGGCTGGGCTTAAAGAGCCACGTACAGGTACGAGGTTGTGCCCCGCCGTGCCGTTCTGCCGACGTATAACGGCGTGAAGGGGTCCTTAAGTGGTTAAAATAACTTTCTCCGATATAAGCATTAGCCGTTTTTTTTTTTTTTTTTTTTTTTTTACAACATTCTATATATACAGTGCCTTGAAAAAGTATTCATACCCCTTGACATTTTCCACATTTTGTCATGTCACAACCAAAAATGTAAATGTATTTTATTGGGATTTTATGTGATAGACCAACACAAAGTGGCACATAATTGTGAAGTGGAAGGAAAATTATAAATGTTTTTCAAAATTTTTGTACAATTAAACATCTGAAAAGTGTGGCGTGCATTTATATTCAGCCCCTTTTACTACCTCTAACTAAAATCTAGTGGAACCAATTGCCTTCAGAAGTCACGGAATTAGTAAATAGAGTCCACCTGTGTGTAATTTAATCTCAGTATAAATACAACTGTTCTGTGAAGCCCTCAGAGGTTTGTTAGAGAACCTTAGTAAGCAAACATGAAGGCCAAGGAACACATTAGACAGGTAAGGGATAATGTTGTGGAGAAGTGTAAAGCAGGGTTAGGTTATAAAAAAATATCCCAAGCTTTGAACATCTCATGGAGCACTGTTCAATCCATCATCTGAAATCGGAAAGAGTATGGCACAACTGCAAACCTACCAAGACATGGCCGTCCACCTAAACTGACAGGCCGATCAAGGAGAGCATTAATCAGAGAAGCAACCAAGAGGTCCATGGTAACTCTGGAGGAGCTGCAGAGATTGATAGCTCAGGTGGGAGAATCTGTCCACAGGACAACTATTAGGCCCCGTACACACGTCCGAGGAACTCGACGGGCAAAACTCATCGTTTTGCTCGTCGAGTTCTGTGTGAAGCCGCCAAGGATCTCGGCGAGCCAACTTTCCTCATTGAACAACGAGGAAATAGAGAACATGTTCTCTATTTGGCTCGACGAGGAACTCGTCGGCTTTCTCGGCCGAAAGTGTACACACGGCCGGGTTTCTCGGCAGAATTCAGCTCCGATCGAGTTTCTGGCTGAATTCTGCCGAGAAACTCGGTCATGTGTACAGTGCTCTCCACAAATCTGGCCTTTATGGAAGAGTGGCAAAAAGAAAGCCAAAAGAAGTCCAGTTTGAGAGAACCCAGCAAACATGTGGAAGGTGCTCTGGTCAGATGAGACCAAATTTTAACTTCTTTGCCTAAAAGCAAATTGCTATGTGTGGCGTAAATATAACACTACACATCACCCTGAACACACCATCCCCACTGTGAAACATGGTGGTGGTAGCGTCCTGTTGTGTGGAAGCTGGGAAGATGGATGGAGCCAAACACAGGGAAACCTTAGAAGACCCTAAACATACAGCCAAAGCTACAATGGAATGGTTTAGATCAAAGCATATTCTTGTGTTAGAATGGCCCAGTCAAAATCCAGACTTAAATCCAATTGAGAATCTGTGTTGAGACTTGAAAATTTCTGTTCACAGACGCTCTCCATCCAATCTGACAGAGCTTGAGCTATTTTGCAAAGAAAAATGAGCAAAAATGTCACTCTCTAGCTGTGCAAAGCTGGTAGAGACATCCCCAAAAAGACTTGCAGCTGTATTTGCAGAGAAAGGAGGTTCTACAAATGGGGGCTGAATACAAATGCACGCCACACTTTTCACATATTTATTTGTAAAAAGACAATTGAAAACCATTTATTATTTTCCTTTCACTTCACAATTATGTGCCACTTATGGCGTCCATAGACGCCGAGTGTATGACTTGGCCTCGTCCCTGGCGCCCGCGTCATTGGATTTGATTGACAGCTGCGGAAACCAATGGCTACGCTGCTATAAATCAATTCAATCAAAGCCAGGACTCTGTGGAGAGGAGGACGGTGGGGACGAGCCGAGGAGATGGGTGAGTAAAACAGGAGTTTGGGGGGGGCCGGTGACTGACAGGTGTTTTTTTTCACCTTAATGCATAAAAAGTCTTGTTAGGTGTTCCTTAGTTGATGGTAAAACGAGAACTGTCAAACTGTCCTAGCATTCTCTTTTTCGATGGTATTAAAGGGGTGTTGATAGAGGCCATCTGACCAATTAAGCGTCTCAGGCCTCGTACACACGACCGAGGAACTCGTCGTAAATGAAACATCGTTTTCCTCGACGAGTTCCTTGTTAGGCTTGTCGAGAATCTTGACAAGCTTTCTTTGCGTACACACTGTCAAGACCAAATCTCGTCGTTCTCAAACGCGGTGACGTACAACACATACGACGGCACTATAAAGGGGAAGTTCCATTCCACTGGCACAACCCTTGGGGCTGCTTTTGCTAATCTCATGTTACTGCGTGTTAAGTAAAAGTTTGGTAAGAGACGATTTGCACTTTTCAGTCTGTTACAGCGTGAAAAATGTGCTATCTCCATTACAAACGCTACTTTTACCGAAGGTGCGCTCCCGTCTCATACTTTATTCTGAGCATGCGCGGGTTTCTTAGCATACACACGATCTTGTTTCTCGCCGTAAACCAGCCCGACGAGAAACACGACGAGGAAATTGAGACTCCCGAGGAGGAAAAAGAGAACTCGTCGAGTTCCACAACAGTTTTCTCGATGAAAAACATACACACGACCGTTTTCCTCGGCAAAAAAGCTCTGCCACCAAGTTTCTTGATGGATTCTGTTGAGGAAAACGGTCGTGTGTACGAGGCCTGAGAAGTTGTTTCTGTTCCAAATACATTTTTCTATAGGTACTCATATCCAGTGGCGGCTGGTACTCAATTTTTTTAGGGGTGCGCAAACAAAACCACCCCCCCCCCCACGTCACTCCCCCTGTGATAGGGCCTACAGACAGACAGAGGGATAGATTGGATAGGACAGACAGATAGACATATAGATAGACAGACAAACAGACATATGTGGATAGATAGATAGATAGATATACAGAGTGATATAGTTTTATATATATATATAGAGAGATAGATAGATAGATAGATAGATAGATAGATAGATAGATAGATAGATAGATAGATAGATAGATAGATAGATAGATAGATAGATAGAAAATAGATAGATAGAAAATAGAATAGAATAGATAGAAAGATAGATAGGACATACAGAGTGATATAGTTTTATATATATATATAGAGATAGATAGATAGATAGATAGATAGATAGATAGATAGATAGATAGACATACAGAGTGATATAGTTTGATAGATAGATAGAAAATAGATATAGAATAGATAGATAGAGATGAGAGAATACAGACCTGTACAGCATGACTCTAGGACAGGGGTCTCCATACTTTTCAAGCAAAGGGCCAGTTTACGGTCTTTCAGACTTCAGGGGGGCCAGATTATGACCAGTTGGGGTAGAAAATGTCCCAGGGCCGAGCATCAGTGAGAATAAACATGGCCCCAGTGTTGGTGGGCAGTAGGAGGAGGAATAGTGCTCCATCATTGCTATTTGTCTAAGAAATAGTGCCCCATTGTTGGTGCCATTGGAAGGAATAGTGCCTCATATCATTGGGAGCAATACTGCCCCAAGGGCCGGATGAAGGCTAGCAAAGGGCCACATCCGGCCCTCGGGCCGCAGTTTGGAGACCCCTGCTCTAGGAGGTCGCAGTGCTGGGAGCCCTCATACAGGAGTCGTGTAATGAAAGTTCCAGCAAATTGTCGGGTGAAGGGCTGGAGCGGAGGTTGTTTCCAGCCAGGCAGAGCGAGGTGAAGCACGGCTCCATCCACCCTCAGTCAGATCACAGTTAGTGTTAGCAATACATTACCTGGCTCCTCCATTCACACGGAGCCGAAACCGGAAGTGACACGCCGCCGGGACAGCACCGCCCATACATGAAGGAGAATGAGTCAATGACCCAATGAGCGCTTAGAGGCGCAGTCGAGAACGCCACAGGACATCAAAAAACACCCCAAATGAAGTGTCTTGCCTGCAATCACGGGATTGCATTGGCATGAAGCTTTTTTTTTTCTTAAAGGGCCATTTTTTTTGGGACTAGCTTTGAGGGGGCAGCGCCCATGCGCCCCCCTATGGACGGGCCGCCACTGCAAGTCATATCTCACATGCAGATTATTATCCCACCTGAATTTAGCTTCAAAATGAATATAAACTTGACAGGTTTTGGATGCCCAGTGCGTCTATGCCCTAGGGCAGTGATGGCGAACCTTGGCACCCCAGATGTTTTGGAACTACATTTCCCATGATGCTCAACTATACTGCAGAGTGCATGAGCATCATGGGATATGTAGTTCCAAAACATCTGGAGTGCCAAGGTTCGCCATCACTGCCCTAGGGGAACAACTGGGTCCATTCTGCTCCCGGTACTCCTAGGTTAACAATGTTCGGGCTCAAGATTTTACATACTAACTTAGGGAGGTAAATATGTCTATATCCTGGCTGTACTGTCATGATTTTAGAAGTTATGGAATTTACTAAGATGATGGATGCTTCCGAGAGACAGATATGTGTATTGTAGGATTCCAACTGAAATATTTATGACCCAATGTCTGTTCACTCTTGTCACTCAAGCAGGCAAGCTTGACAGTTTTATGGCCCCTGAGATGTGTATTGAGAGATTGATCAGAGGTGTTGTTAAGGGTTGTGGATTGTATGAACTGGAAGGAGGGGGAGAGAGAAAAGAGTCACTTGCCCGGATTCAGAACGAAGTTACGACGGCGTATCTCCAGATACGCCGTCGTAACTCCGAATGTGGGCCGTCGCAACTCGGCGCCTGATTCATAGAATCAGATACGCCTCACAGTTGCCTAGATACGAGCGACGCAAGTCTCTTACGCCGTCGTATCTTAGTTGCATATTTACGCTGGCCGCTAGGTGGCGCTTCCGTAGATTTACGCGTTGAATATGGTAATGAGCTAGATACACCGATTCAGAAACGTACCGGCGCATTTTTTTACGTAGTTTACGTAAGGCTTTTTTCAGCGTATAGTTACCCCTGCTCTGTGAGGCATAGCCAATGTTAGGTATGGACGTTGGGCCAGCGTCTAATTTTGCGTCGTAAGTCGTACGCGAATAGGGCTGTGCGTAAGTTACGTTCACGTCTAAAGCAATGACTATTTGCGGCGTAATTTGGAGCATGCGCACTGGGATACATTCACGGACGGCACATGCGCCGTTAGTAACGCCAATTACGTGGGGTCACGACTGTTTAGCATACAACACGCCCTCTACCAGCCTATTTTGAATTAGGCGAGCTTACGCCGGTCCATATACGCTACGCCGCCGTAACTTTGGGCGCAAGTTCTTTCTGAATACAGGACTTGCCTCTCAAAGTTACGGCGGCGTAGCGTATATGAGATACGCTACGCCCGCCTAAACTTACGGCAATCTTTCTGAATCCGGGGCCACTGTGCTTATGCCCTGCACATGAGAACATGGCTGAGACGAGCTGAGACATGAACAAAATGGATGTCGCATGCAGATTTTCATGGGCCTAATGCACACAACCATTATAATAAGGAGTCCCGAAAATGCAACTGTACTTCAAGAAAAGGTTGTTATTATTATTTAAATAATATGATATGCCTTAAATATTAATTTTCATTCAAAAACAACCTAAAGAGTAGAGAACATCAGATAAAAAAAATGCAATTAGCTGGTACTGACAACCAAGGACTTAAAATCTTCGAATCCCAGTCCCCAAAAACCAGCAACATTTGGCTGCTATGGGGTCACTATTTTAAAGGTGATATTTGGATTGCTGGACTACTATAGAAGTTTATATTGAGCAGAAATCTTACTTTTTTTTATCTCATTCACAGGTGTACGCCTTTGACATCAACAGAAACCGCATTGCTCCAATATTCCCCAAGAGAATTGTTGACTTCTTCCCAGCAGTTGTAAAGAATAACCACCCAATGGGTCACCTGGATGCTGCATATTATTCATACACCTACAACTCCCTCTTCCTGTTTAAAGGGAAGGATTTCTGGAAAGTGCTTAGCGATAAAGACAGGAGATCAAATCCCTCCCTGCCCCAGAATGGAGTTCTGCCACGCCGAGCCATATCTGAGCAATGGTTTGATATATGTAATGTGCACACAACACTTCTGAGGCTATAACCCTGGAGTATTAGACTGTGCATTGCTTGGAAAGAATGACAAGTGGGGATTTACACGCCACGCATTACTACAGGAAAACTGAGAATAATTTATACTCTGGACATCATCCTGCAGCTGTTGAGGAACTTCCAGCTTGAGTTGCCAGCAAGAAGAGCAGACACTTATGCCCGGTACACACGATCGGTTCGTCTGATGGACCGTTTTCATCGGACGAAACGATCGTGTGTGGGCCCTATCGGTTTTTTTTCCCATCGGTGAAAAAAAATAGAACCTGTTTTAAAATTTTCTGATGGTTAAAAAAAAACGAAATCCATCGGTCAAAAATCCATGCATGCTCAGAATCAAGTCGACGCATGCTCGGAAGCATTGAACTTCATTTTTCTCTGCACGTCGTCGTGTTTTACGTCACCGCGTTGGACACAATCGGATTTTTAACTGATGGTGTGTAGGCAAGACTGATGAAAGTCAGCTTCATCGGATATCTGACGAAAAAATACATCGGTCCGTTTTCATCGAATTAACTGATCGTGTGTACAGTTGCTTAGTAGCTAAAAGAGCAATGGTTACTTCAGAGAAATCTACAAATCCTGTTGTGGTTGGTTGGGCAGTTTGGTCCACCGATGGTTCTTCATTACTGCAAGAATTCAGATAGAGCTCCCTTACAGCCCTGTCGCTCCGCTGAAGTCCTCAAGTCTCATTAATTACTAAACTGCTCAGTTGATTTTTATATTCTTCTACTGAGTGATTTAACAACTTATTGGCTATCGCCTCATTAGCAGGACACTGACTGGATACAAGAATAGTTGAACTGCTTAGTAGCTGTTTAGAACAACTGTATTTATTCCACATATAAATTTGTAAAGAAAGCTGATAAGTATGTGCTGTTGGAGGACTTTGAGAGCCAAAGTTGAGCACCAAGTTACAAACGACTGCAAAGCACAGAAAATACGGCACAATTTGTTATGTTTCTATATTTCTACATACTGTTTGTACTTCTTAAAGCGGGGGTTCACCCAAAAAAAATTTGTTTTAAATTACATCTAGCAGAGCCAGCATACCAAGGACATTTCATTTCGGCAGGTAATTTTTTTTTTTCTCTGTACATACCTTTATATTCTGATTTTGTCCAGGGCTTTCGGGTTCCGATGACTGCGGGACTGGGCGTTCCTATCCTTCGGTTCGATGATTGACGCTTGTGAAACAGGTGACCTGTCGCACAACGCGCATCACCAGATGTCGGGAAATAGCCGAGCTGCGAGTCGGCACTATACGGCGCCTGCGCAGTCAGCTCTACACGGCAGGCGCAGGCGCCGTATAGTGCCGATCGCAGCACGGCTATTTCCGGAAATCTGGTGACGCGCGTTGTGCGACAGGTCACCTGTTTCACAAGCCGTCAATCATCGAACCGAAGGATAGAAACGCCCAGTCCCGCAGTCATCGGAACCCTGAGGCAGGGATAGGAACGCCCAGTCCCACAGTCATTAGAACGCGGAAGCCATGGAGAAAATCTGAATATCAAGGTATGTACGGAGAAAAAAAAAAAAAGACCTGCCGAAAATAAATGTCCTTACTATGCTTAGTCTAATGTTAAAAATTTGTTTTTAGGGTGAACCTCCACTTTAAATTGAAGAATGATCCCAGTAGTGTTTAAGTTAAGGTTCATTTGTTTAGGGGTCCAGGTCTGGAGCTATACGTTTAAATATTTTGGTTATCGCTCTTATAACTTGTTTCTACTCCTTCTATAGGGCATTAGTGCAAATTGTTTAAAATGAAAAAAAAAAAAAAAAAATGGTTCAGAGGTATTGTAACATAATTGGCTGGTACACAATGAGCTGCAAATCCAAATCCATGGGTCTGCTGCTGGTGTACTTGTTCCGTCAGGGTGTAGCAGCAATCATAAAATCTTTTCACTGTAGACCAAGGATGAGCTCCGGGCGTGTTCACACAGTCCATGTGCAGAGCCCACCAGGAAGTCGGCACGGCGCTGCGCTAATCACAGGCAGGGAGACATTTCCTGATCTTTGCAACCGCACATCGGGAAACGTCTCCCTGCCTGCGATTAGCGCAGCGCGGTGCCGACTTCCTGGCGGGCTCTACACATGCACTGTGTGAACACGCCGGAGCTCATCCTTACTGTAGACCTATAATGAATTGCGGACAAAAAACTGTGGGATGGATATCTTTTTCTAAGGATTAAAGTACTTCCCCGGCAAGGATTGCGCCTGCGCAGTCTTTACAGCATGTGTGGCCACATGTGGCCCGCGGAGCCCTCTGATGTGGCCCACGACCTCCTGCTCTGGGATGGAATAAAATAGAATAGAATACTGTTATTAAAGGTACGTTTATTATATATGGGCATACCTGTTCTGCAGTGGTTACTGGGCTGCTTTCAAACTGATCCGCAGGTGCAGAGAAGTGCACCTCTGGGTTACCTGCACTGAGCCATAAACTTATATTACCTGTGAGTTTGGTGTGCTGAGAGTAGAGCGGGCTCTATAGAGCCGAGTGGGGTGACATCCACCCACTCCACTCATTGTGGCCCGCGACCGGTTACCAATTCACTTATGTGGCCCTTGCTCTTCAAAAGGTTGGGCACCCCTGCTTTACAGGAACCATCTCGATAGCTGGAACCATATCATCAGATCACCGGCTCCATAGAGAGCCGGTCGCAATCTCCTGACATGCAAATTTGATGCAGGGAAACCCACATTCAATTCCCAATAGTGTGAACCCAGCCTAAAGAAAGCTTCCAACTATAACACAGCTGGGATAATTCTGGTAATTAAAAATGTGTGTGTGTGTATATATATGTATGTATGTATGTATATATATATATATATGTATATATGTATGTATGTATGTATGTATGTATGTATGTATGTATATATATATATATATATATATATATATATATGTATATATATATATATATATATGTATGTATATATGTATGTATATATATATGTATGTATGTATATATGTATGTATATATATATGTATGTATATATATATATATATATATGTATGTATATATGTATGTATGTATATATATATATATGTATGTATATATATATATATGTATGTATATATATATATATGTATGTATATATGTATATATATATATATATATATATATATATATATATGTATATGTATGTATGTATGTATGTATATATATATATATATATATATATATATATATATATATATATATATATAAAAATAATGATATATATCACAATGTTTTTCATAAAGCGGACAATAGATGGGACATACTTGCCTATCTTGCTCTTTAATGACACTACAGCTAACCAATGCTGTTAAGACGTATGCAATCTGAAGGCAGTAAAAGTGGAACCTGGTGAAGGTGCATTGGAACACACAGATTAACATATCTCTCATTCTATACTCGGCTCCTCCCAGGTGCCACTTTGTGGCGTTCTGAAAACCTTTTCAAAATATTCTGTGACGGTACAATATATTTGTAGACTTTTCAGTGCTTTTTCTAAATATTTTTTTTCAAAAATATTCAAATAACTAAATGTATTTATCAATAAAATATATATATAAAAAAAAACATCAACGAGTTTCTTTTATAAAAGCCTTTTGTCTGATGTTGAACCTACTTCCCTATTGCCAACACCTAACTAACTCTAAACATACTGGCAGCCATATTCTAAAACAAATCTATCTAGCCCTGTAAAGAAAAAAATTGCTTTATTTACCTGTTCTGAAGCTGTGGGCGTTGCATTCAGTGTGTAGGTGTGTGCAGGAGAGGCAGCCAACAGAGTAACTCTATGGGTGACGTCACTTCCCAGCCGTTGTCGGTTCTCTCCTGCACACAGTATCCGCCGCTGGAGACCTGATCAGATCAACTCCAGGGAAGGCCCATATATATATATATATATATATATATATATACATATATATATACCGTATTTATCGCGGTATAACGCGCTCTGGCGTATACCGCGCACCCCCAAAGTGGCCCCCAATCCTGTGGGAAAAAAAGATTTTTTGTTGTTTTGTACTTACAGTTTTGATGTCTTGCGCGGCGTCCATCTGCGGCCTCGTCGGGTCCGGCGTCCTTCTGCGGCCTCGTCGGGTGTCCTCTTCGGCAGGTCCGGCGTCCGTCTTCGGCGGGTCGGGCGTCCATCTTCGGCGGGTCGGGCGTCCATCTTCGGCGGGTCCGGTGTCCATCTTCGGCGGGTCCGGCGTCCTTCGGCGGCGTCCTCCCGCTCGTTTCCCGCCACGACTTTGAATACTGCGCCCGCATATAGCGAGCGCAGTACACTCGTGAATCTTCGGGCAGGCTCGGGCGCCTCTCGCACTGACGTCCTGTACGCTCAGGACGTCAGTACGAGAGGCGCCGAGACTGGCCGAAGATTCACGAGTGTACTGCGCTCGCTATATGCGGGCGCAGTATTCAAACTCATGGCGGGAAAGCAGGTATCGGCGTATATCGCGCACCCACGATTTTGCCCTAATTTTCAGGGCAAAATGGTGCGCGGTATACGCCGATAAATACGGTATATATATATATATATATATATATATATATATATATATATATATATATATATATATATATATAGTGATTACTTCTTTACAGGGCTAGATAGAATAGTTTTAGAATGTGGCTGCAAGTAGATTTAGAGTTAGTTAGGTTTTGGATGAACGTTACCTGGACTTCTGGGCAATATCTGATAATCTTTCATTTTTAAAATGCAGGTTATTTTAACATTCACATTCATACCACCATATCACTTGTGTGTTCTATAACTGCAAAGAGGAGAAGGTCAAGGCCATCATTACAGAGAAGCTGCTACACATGGATAAGAGCATAGTTGTCTGTCTTTTTTTTTCACAAGAAAATAGTTGTCTGTCTTTACTCTTTAAAATATAGAGCATATGCAGCGGGTAAAATAATTTTCCCGCGTATAAGACGACCCCCTAATTTTCCAGGAAAAATTTTGGTTTGGGGGATATACTCGCCGTATAAGACTACCCCCTTCCTACTAGTCTTTGTGGAAGCTGAGGGTTAGCCAGAACAACCGCTGACAGAAACATGCCATTACATGCCCCCACTGTGCCATTACATGCCCCCACTGTGCCATTACTTGCCCCCACAGTGCCATCACATTACATGCCCCCACTGTGCCATCACATTACTTGCCCACACAGTGCCATTACTTTCCCCCACAGTGCCATCACTTGCCCCCACTTTCCCCCCCACTGTGCCATCACTCACGGTTTGCAGGCCGGTGACAGTCTCCGTCTGCTGCAAGCGTCCATGATTTCAAAGCCGCGCCGTCTTCTCAGCGTGTCCTGTGATTGGCGGAACACAAATGTTCCCAGTAGCGCCTCTGTTCTGTGTTCCGCCAATCACGGATGCCTTCTTATCTCGTCCGAGGATGAGAAGGCATCCGTGATAGGCGGAACACAGAACAGAGGCGCTGCTGGGAAGATTTGTGTTCGCCTATCACAGGACACGCTGAGAAGACGGCGCGGCTTTGAAATCATGAACGATCGCAGCTGCACGGAGACCGTACCCGGCGTATAAGACGACCCCCGACTTTGGATGCATTTTTTTGCATCCAAAAAGTCGTCTTATACGCCGGAAAATACAGTATTTCTAAAGGTGCTATTGACATGTAACAACCCATGCAATCTACTGTATACATACAAATAAACCAAAACAAATAAGTTCAGAAATTAAAGAGGAGGTCCGCCGTTTTATTTTTTTTTTAAATACTGCAGCTGCTGACTTTTAAAAAAAGGACACTTACCTGTCCAGTGCGCCCGCGATGTCGGCACCTGAAGCCGATCTACCGATTGGCTCTCGGATGCTGCCGCCGCCATCTTCGGTAACGGAATCATGAAGTGGAGCCTTGTGCCTTCACTTTCTGGTTTCCTACTGCGCATGCGCGAGTTGCACTGCATGATCTAAATGGTCCCTGCTGTTTTCTGGGACCTGTGTGTTTCCCAGAAGGCAGTGGGGCGGGGGGCAACGGACGTGGCGTAGATAGCCGCAGATAATGCGGCTATCTATGCCATCTGCTCCCCCCTCCCCTCTAAAAGGTACCAAATTAGACACCGGATGGGGGGAGGAATCTGGACAGCGGAGGTCCCATTTTTGTGTGGAACTCCGCTTTAAGACCCCTTTCACACTGAGCAGCCCATAGCGGCAGCGATAAAACGCAGCTTTTATTACCGCCGATGCTATGGGCGGATAGGTGACGCATTTCGGCCGCTAGTGGGGAGCATTTAACCCCCCGCTAGCGGCTGAGAAAGGGATAAAACCGCCCGCAAAAGCTGAAGCATCGCATTGCGGGCAGGATAGCAGCGCTGTCCCACTGATTTCAATGGGCAGCAACGGTGAAGGAGCGGAATACACACCACTCCTTCACAGCTCCAAAGATGTGGCTAGCTGGATTTTTTTACCGTCCAACTAGCGCAACGCTCCAGTGTGAAAGCCCTCAGGCTTTCACACTGGAGACAATGGAGCAGCTTTTTAAGGGCGGATTGCAGGCGCTATTTTTAACGCTATAGGGCCTGCAATACACCCTCAGTGTGAAAGGGGTCGAAGTTATATGTAATAAAATGGAGCGAAACAAGCTTAAATCATGATGTTCCCTCCACAGTTGGGATGATGTTTTGATTTTGGTAAGCTGTTTCGTTGAGGTCTTGGAGCCTTTAGTTGTTACTCGTGGGTTATTCCTTACCTTGTTAAAGGGGTTGTATGGGTTCAGTATTTTTTTTTTTAAAACAAACATGTTATACTTACCTCCACTGTGCAGTTTGTTTTGCACATAGTGGCCCCGATCGGCCTCTTCTGGGGTCCCACGGCGGCTCCACCCCGCAAGAGCTAACCCCCTTTGTAAAGCGTTCTCCCAAGGGGTTTACCTTGCAAATGCGCTCCCGTGTGATACACTCGGCGGCCATAGCCGCCAAGTGTATGACTCGGCCCCGCCCCGCTGCATCATTGATTTGATTGACAGCAGGGAGCCAATGGCTGCGCTATCAATCTTACCAACGAACAGCTAATTAGCCATTTTGAAAAGCAACACATGAACGAGCCCACCGGGGGGGCGGACAGTACAAGGTGTTTTTTTCACCTTAATGCATGGCCCCCCTGGTAATTTGAATATATATATCTTTTGTGGCCCCCCCAGGGCCATGTATTTATCAGCGCTGCCTCGGAGGAGACAGGGAGGGGGCGGGACCAGCGCCATCAGATTACATACTGGAGAATCTCCTGTTTACACTGCGGCCTCTGTAATAGGAAGTCCCGTCTCCTGGGCTGCCATTGAACGACTGTTCTGTCTATCATAGGAGGCAGGACATTGTATTAAAGAGGCCGCCGCATAAACAAGAGATTCTCCTGTATGTAATCTGTTGGCGCTGGTCCCGTCCCCTCCCTGTCTCCTCTGAGGCTGCAGATGGGCATTAATCAGGCTTCACTGATGGCAATGGTGAGGCTACATTCATGACAACGGTAAGGCTGCATTGATTGCAATGGTAAGGCTGCATTCATGGCAATGGTGAGGCTGCATTCATGGCAATGGTGAGGCTGTAGGACTGACGTCATCGATCGAGTCTCCCTATAAAAGGGATGACTCGATCGATGCAGCCGCCACAGTGAAGCACGGGGAAGCCGTGTTTACATACGGCTCTCCCCATTCTTCAGCTCCGGGGAGCGATCGCGACGGAGCGGCTATAAACGAATAGCCGCGCCGTCGTCCCGGATCGCTCCCCGCGGGAATCCGACCGCCGCATGTAACGGGGGGGGGGGGGTCCCGATCGGACCCCCCACCCGCTAGAAGGCAAGGACGTACCTGTACGCCCATCTGCCTGTCTGTGCCATTCTGTGGACGTACATATTCATGCGACGGTCGGGAAGTGGTTAAGCCGAATTTACTATGACAAGAGACAGCACGGCCTGTGGGAGACATGTCACTTCGGAGAATCACAGCTGGCCATACATGTGGGAATTACGATAAGGCAATCAAATTTTTGATTTCATCGATTGTCAAAAATCCCAAGGACATGAAACATAAAATAGTTGCCTTGATCGACTGCAGGGTAATAGGATCGATATTGCCCCAGGGTAAAAATCTGATTGCTTTTGGTGAAATTGCTGCAGTTTTCCCTGTTTTGATTGCGTTTGAAAGTGATCTGTATTGAAGATGTCAATTTATTCTTTTTTTTCTACAGGCCTCTGGAGATTGAGGCTTAGTTTCTGATGATTACTTGCAATCATGTTTGGAATTCCTGGCGCGACAGAATTATATACAAACATACAATTATTATACAAGATTTATATAGCGCCAACTGTTTACGCAGCACTTTACAATGTAGAGGGGGGACGGTACAATTACAATACAGAATGAATAGGAGGGTCCTGCTCGTGGTGCTTACAATCTAAAAAGGGAGGGGGAGGTGGTACAAAAGGTAATAGCTGTGGTGAATGATATGATGGAGGTGCAAACACACACACACAAAAAAAAAAAAAAACACTGTTCTGACTCCGAGAACCTCCAATATGGTAGTAGATCACTGGTAACGCCACTTCGGGTGCTCAGGTTCAGAAGACCTCCCACTCCTCACAACACTTGAACACAAACCTATACAGTAAAACCTTGGTTTGAGAGCGTTTTGCGAGATGAGCAAAATGTTTTAATACATTTTGCCTTGATATACAAGCGATGTCTTGATATAAGAGTAGCGTCATGTCACAGCGGAGTAGAGAAGAGAAGAGAGGAGCCTCCAAGTGTAGCAATATGGTTACATTTAATGAAGGTACAACCGTTAAACATGCACTAACGCACAGAAAAATACAGCATTAAACGGCACATAACACACCGAAATATACAACGTTAAACGTGCAGTAACACACTGAAATATACTGCGTTAAACATGCAGTAATGCACAGAAATATACTGCGTTAAGCGTGCAGTAACGCACAAAAATGGACCCCTGATATTTCACCAAAGCTCCCTAATGGGGCTCCTAAAATAAAATAAATATATAATAAAAATAGAAAACTACTGACACTGTCCACTGACCTACTGACACCAATCTCTGCCCTACTGACACCGTCCACCGCTCTGCTGACACCATCAGTATACTGTATATACACATGCAAATATGTTTGAGCTTTGGGGTGCACACCCTAATGCAATAGGCTGCGCACACTTATGGGTACAACATTTAGCAACTTAGAGGTGCCTCTCTTCTCTTTTATACCCTGTAAAAAAAATGATTTGATATACCAGTGCTTTGGATTACAAGCATGTTTCTGGAACGAATTACGCTCACAAACCAAGGTTTTACTGTAGATAGAAATAGACTGGGCGATAAAATCCCTCTCAGGGTTTTCACCCGACAGCTGCAAAAATATAATATATAATATATATATATCATTGTTTTTAATTATAGAATATGTGTCTATGAAATTGCTAAATATTTGCCCCCCCCCCCCCCCCATGTATGTTATGTTTGTTTACCACCATATATATCTTTATATTTGTGTGACAAATTTCCATTCTTAGAGAGACTCTTTGCAGCGGTGGTTCTCATTTACTGCTAATTATACCAATTAACGAATGGGAGTGGTCACAGTCACTTTGTTTTATACATATATCGGTGTTGTTCATGTTGGCAACTATGCTGTGAACAAGGCTACTCGCCAAAACATGACGGCAGTTACCTCGAAACTTGATTTTATCTTAATTGTATGCTCTAACGAGCAGGGACCTCTGAGCCCTCTGTATTGAATTGTATTGCAACTGTACCATCTTCCCTGATGTTGTAAAGCACTGCGCGAACTGTTGGCGCTATATGAATCCTGTATAATAATAATAAAGGATATGAATGGAATTCCGAGTGCCGGTTCTTCGAATTTATCTTAATTCGAGCTGATGGAGTTGACTTGAATACAGTTCTTAGGTGGAGTCGAGGTAGGCTTTCCTGAATAAGGCCCCTTTCACACTGGGGCGGGAGCCGCGGTGGCGGTATAACGCCGCTAAAAATAGCGGCGTTATACCGCCAGGATTGCCACGGGAATCGGCCGCTAGCGGTGCAGTATTGACCCCCGCTAGCGGCCAATAAAGGGTTTATACCGCCGGCAATGTGCCTCTATAGAGGCGCACTGTGGGCGGTATTGCCGCGGTTTCCCATTGTTTTCAATGGGAAGGAGCGGTATACATGCCGCGCCTCTCACCGCTCCAAAGATGCTGCTGACAGACAGATTTGTATGTATATATATATATATATATATATATATATATATATATATATATATATATACACATACATACATACATACATACCTCTATGGGGGGATAGATATATATATATATAAGTTTTGAGTAAAATCATACCAGACAAACCACAGGTAGTCTTTCGGGGGACACAACCCCTTAGAAATAAACTGGCACCTAATGTCCTCGACCCACCAGAAATCCAATCCATGTTTTTGTCTGGTCTTGTGGGTTTTTTCAAATGTGGCCGTTGTAACACTTGTGCAGTGAATAAGGATATCCCCAAGAGGACCACAAATTTTTGCTCCAGTCGTACGTCTATCAGTTACCCCATTGATACGTTTATCACATGCTCAACGATGGGGGTTATATACCTTCTCCAATGCCCCTGTGGGCTTCAGTATGTGGGGAGGACCAAGCGGGCCCTACACATTAGTGTTGCTCACGAATATTCGCATTGCGAATATTCGACTCGAATATAGCATATTCGAGAAATCGCGCTATATTTCGAATTTCGCAATGAATATTCGCAATTCCGAATATTCGCATTTTTTCAATTTGATTTTTAAAACAGATCACATCCTATCGACGTCTAAAAGCATTGCTGGTATGATTAGAGACCCTGGGCCGAGTAGCTAAGCTGAGGCGATCCTTTTATGTTGCCAAATTGAAAAAAAAAAAATTGCGATTTTTCGCTATTGCGAATGCGAAAATGATTGCGAATTTTCGATAACTGTGGTAGGAGAACTCTGATTGTCTCTGATGCAAAAGGGGGGGGCTTTGTGTATGTTTCTGTTATGAATATTTGTATGTTTGATATTATTTTTTTTTGTAAGAAGGAAAAAATTGCGCATACCTTAAAAAAGGGGAGAATACAGCAGCAACTCAAAAATGTTATACAACATAATTTAATACAAGACAGAAAATGGAGTCGCTCTACAAGAATAAAAAATATGTCTAGTGACAAGACATGTGGGCAAATTATAAAATAAGCAAGCGCAAATAACTTGTGAAATACACAGTGAAACAAATATATAAAGAAATATAGTCCCAATAATAGAAAAATAATCTTTCATAAAAATGTCTTTGATATGTGAAGTGAAAAAAAGTCCAAAGCATGCAGCATGAACGTGTTCAATCTTCAAGGTGTTTGATTGACAAACGGCTGTGACAGATGGATAGAGTAAAGAATCACCACCAATGCAAAACACTTTTTATTTTCTATTGTAAAATATCACGAATATTCTGAGCCAATCAGAGTGCTCCTTCTGCATTTGCCGAATATTCGCAATTATTTTGTATTGTAAAATATCAAGAATATTCTGAGCCAATCAGAGTGCTCCTTCTGCATTTGCCGAATATTCGCAATTATTTTGTATTGTAAAATATCAAGAATATTCTGAGCCAATCAGAGTGCTCCTTCCGCATTTGCCGAATATTCGCAATTATTTTGTATTGTAAAATATCAAGAATATTCTGAGCCAATCAGAGTGCTCCTTCCGCATTTGCCGAATATTCGCAATTATTTTGTATTGTAAAATATCACGAATATTCTGAGCCAATCAGAGCGCTCCTCCAGCATTTCTCGAAATTGCGCAATAAATATCGCATTCGCATGTTGCGATATTTCGATAAAATATCACGAATATTCTGAGCCAATCAGAGTGCTCCTACCGCAGTTATCAAAAAAATCGCAATTATTTTCGCATTCGCAATAGCGAAAAATCGCAATCATTTAATTTCGATAAAATAGCACGAATATTCGAATTTAGCGAATATATCTTGAATATTCGAATATATATTCGAGATATATCGCGAAATCGAATATGGCATATTCTGCTCAACACTACTACACATACGTCTTAATGAACATGTGACAAACATTTTGAGCGGTTTTCCGAATCACTCGGTTTCAAAACATTACCTGGTGACACATAACAAAAATCCTGCAGGTACAACATTTATAGGGATTGATAAGTTCCGGGCCCATTGGAGAGGTAATGACCTAGTCAGGAGCATTTCAAGATCTGAAATGATGTGGATCCATACGCTGAGAAGCTTTGAACCCCATGGACTCAACATTGAAGTTGATGTCAACTGTTTTATAGAAAATTCTTGAAATTAGTTTTTTCCTCCATACCCTTTGCTTATAGTTCACACCTGTCCAATATTATTATTATTACCTTTGTACTTTGATTGTAGACACTTAATGCTCTTTATATCAAGAATTTGTCACCAAGTTCGTCTATATAAGAATTTTTTTGGGGGCACCGAGTTTTTGTTATAAATACTAGGTTACACTCTGAATCTCCATTGAGAATAATGTCACCTTATTGAGAAGTAACTTATTGCACATTTTTTTTATATTATGTTTTATTTTATTTTATTTTATTCCATATATATATATATTTTTTTCACATTTGGCCATTTTTCTGGCACAATGGGCTACTTTTCAGAGTATGGTTTATTTTCCAGTTCTGACACGTGTCAATTTGTATATATGTAGTTTCACTATGTGTTTCTTACTGTTAGATTGATTTATGACAGTCTGACCACACTTACTCTCTAATGTGTTTTAGTCACTGCTATGTTGAATTTTAGCACGATCTATTCTGTACATTATGTCTATTATAGTATGTTTAATATATTATCTATATTGCCTGGTTATTCATCATAACTCTGCACAGTGTTGACGTTGTGACTTGATGTCTGCAAGCCTGCTGCAGTCTGTAGATTTTTTGTCCTTTCAAATTGGGTTGCTAAGCCCGCTGTATGGATGCCCGGATGGTGTTCTTATATTAGTTTACATCCCATACTGTTTGTCCAATCATCTTGGACCAGGCCTTGTAACATTCCCATTTTGCAAATTCCACAATTTGGTAGATGTTTTTAATCTTTGTGATGTCCGCGTTTACAGCGCATTCATTATCAGCTTTTGTCCTGGGGCAACATCCGCCTTACCATCTGAGCTTTGGTTCTGCCCATTTGGGTTCCCTTACTTAAGATGGCGGGCTTGCACTCATTAAGATCATGTATCTGATACGCCCCATGAAACGCATGTATTTAACGCGGTGACGCGGCACGCATCCTCATTCCCGTGACCAAGTCTATCCGAAGACGAAACGTTGGGAGGTTGGCGTGCTGACGTCACCGCGTACCGAGGACGTGCCTCGTTTGTTTGCCGGCTACAATTTATCCTTGCTGTTTTTACACATTTTAACTGTAAGTGCTCTACATTTTTTTACCGATTAAACCTTGATGGTATTTCACTATGAGAGTTTGCATATTTTTCATGGTTCCTGGTTACCTGACCTCTGGATTGAAAGGACTTGCCTGACAAACGTCTCCTTGCTGTAGATCGTTACACACTGACATGCAATATTGATCCTTTGAGAGTCGCCTAGCTCTGGTAAGGGTCAGTGTGTCTGTTTGGTGGTGGGACCCCAGCCTTACTGCACAGTGTTTGTCAACATTAGCCACCGGGAGTTAGTCTGTGTTTGCCTATCATTCGTTTTTGCACTATTTTCTCTTCTTTTTCTTTTTTTCACTGGGCTGAGTCCACGGAAGTAGGAACTCCTGCACCGCTCCATATAGGATCCATTTGTGGCTACATTATGGATGGCTCTTTTTGATCCTTGGGGATCTATACTTCTGGTAAGGGTCAAGCCTGAATTTTTTCACTTCGATATTGTCCCAACTTTAACCACAGAATTGGATTTACCTTCTAGTTTTTGGACTATTATTGGGAATTCTTTCAACCAAGTTTCTCTACTGATTTGTATATGTACACATATTGAGACTTCTTTTTTATTTTTATTTCATATGTTCACTCATTTATAATTTTTAGCGCAACTCCCATCTTCTAACATCTGACTTTTATGCTGTATAACATTTTGAGTTTGCTGCTCTTTTTAGGGTTTCTTTTGGTATGCGCATTTTTTCACTTCTTACACATATATATATATATATATATATATATATATATATATATATATATATATATATATATAGTTTTAATTCCCCCTCCCCCATAGAGTGTTTATAATCTCTTTTTAGTGTGAAAATAATTTGAGTAGGTTTTGTTAATGTGAAGCGGTGACCTCTCTGCAATAAGAAATCTCAGCAGTAAATACAAGTAATAAACAAATCTAACAGCTCTAATTAGTATAAACGAGTCAAAACACATCCTCATTGATTGCATTATTCTTCTAATTAACAGACAGCAAATTAAAAAAAAGAAAAAAGGCCATCAACTCAGTTTTTAATAAATAAAATATTGTATCTTTATTTAACAAGCTATTCACATTTGCAGGTTGAAAAACATTATGGTACCAGTAACAGAGCAGAACAAAAAAAGTGCCAACACTGCATGTCGGGCCACTGAACCTCATCAGCCAATGGCATGTGTGCTTTCATTATCTCTTATAGGAAACAAAACACCCGACTGTTGATTGGTTGTTTTTGACAAATTGATGGCTGCTACTCTAGCCAGTGGGGACACACACTGCCCTGAGGTTTCAGTAAAGCGTGGGCAGTCCTGTCAGACACTCAGTGTGGCTGTCAATTTATCACAAGGCATCTGAACACTACGTTTGGTAGAAACTGAATGCAGGGAGAAAATCTAAAGCCTCGTACACACGATCGGACTTCCATCTAACTTTTCCGTGTATTTTGATCCAAACAGCGTTGGCCGTGAACTTGTTCTGCATACACACGGCACAATATTTTCAGCCAACACTCACCAAACTACGTGGTTTTTCAGCTCTTTACCGCCACACTTTGGGCAACTTCTGCTATTGTCTGATGTTTAGCATTGGTTTTGAGCATGCGTGTTTGTACTTTGGATTTTAGTTGGACGGACTTGCGTACACACGATCGGATAAACTGACGTAACAGATTTATTACCCAACAGTTGGTGAGCATGAACAGCCAACTTTTGTTGCAATTAATTGTCTGATGGAACATACACACGGTCAGATTTTCTGACATGACACGTCCATCAGACAATTATGGCTATAAAATTGCATCATGTGTATGGGCCTTAACGCTCAGTAAATGGTTGGCCCCAAAGGAAGTAAAGGCTTTAGCCATGTCCTTCTGGTAATTCTGTATAAAAGAACAACCATTGCACACAATGCAGTGCTGTACAGTGGCGAGTCCTCCTGTTACAGTAGCAAAGCAGTAGAAATTGGCTCGCTACAGCTAAGGGAATCTAACCCTCAATGTGAAAGTCATGCTACAACTAGCAAAGCACATAGGCCTGGTTCACATGGGCTTCAGCTTGTAGCAGTGTGAGCAGAAAGCTTCGAGAAAGAATTTGCAGAGCTTTCAGCAAGCTTTATTGAAGCTTTTAAAAGTACCGTTCAACTCCAGTTTGTATATGTTAAACACAGATCCTAATGGGAATACTGATTGCCACTTAAAACAAGCTTCTAGCAATCTTCAACAGGCTTTCAAGAGTGCTGAACCTGCTAGCAGCTTGTTTAAAGTGGCAATCAGTAATCCCATTAGGCTGGGTTCACACACACACATGCAAATTGGATGCAGATTTCTCTGCATACAATTTGTATGACATGCGAGTGTGGCCAGCTCTCAATGGAGACGGTTTACACATGTCCGGGGGGGTCGCGGTCCGGATTGAAAAAGGGTCCTGTGTGCGTTTGGGTCCGGTTCAGGTGCGAATTCAGGCAAAAATTCAGACCCGATTTGCACCTGAATCGGTGAACAGGCACGAACCCGTGGCCGAATATATGCGAACCTGTCCTTAGGATCTGTGTTCAACATATACAAACTGGAGTTCAATGGCACATTAAAAGCTTAAAGGGTTAGTAAAGGTTCGTTTTTTTATTAACAAACATGTCATACTTGACTCCACTGTGCAGTTAGTTTTGCACAGAGTGGCCCCGATCCTCGTCTTCTCTGGTCCCTCGGCTCCTTCCCGCAAGAGCTAACCCCCTTCTGGGAAGCACTCTCCCAAGACGGTTAAAGGGGTGGTTCCCCCTAAAACAAATTTCTAACAATACATTTGGAAGACTGCTTACACTGCGGGTAGGCTGGCTTTTTTTTTCGTACATACCTCGATATCGCCGTTCCATCCCTCGACTTCCGGGTATGAGTCTTGTGGCGGTGGGCGTTCCTAGTTGATTGACGTTCCTCCGACCGACGCATACTTGACGTCACGATTTTCCGAAAGAAGCCGAAAGTCGCTGCGCAGGCGCCGTATAGAGCCGACTCTATACGGCGCCTGCGCAATGACGTTCGGCTTCTGTCGGAAAGTCGTGACGCGCAGTATGCGCCGGTCGGAGGAACGTCAATCAACTAGGTCCAGCAAGACTCATACCCGGAGGCCGAGGGATGAAACGGCGATATGCGATATGATCGAGGTATGTACGAAAAAAAAAAAAAAGCCAGCCTACCCGCAGTGTAAGCAGTCTTCCGAATGTATTGTTAGAAATTTGTTTTAGGGGGAACCACCCCTTTAACTTGCGGGTGCACTCCTGTGTAATACTGTGGCGGCCATAGCCTCCAAGTGTATCACTCAGCCCTGCCCCCGGCACATCGATTTGATTGACAGCAGCGGGAGCCAATGGCTGCACTGCTATCAATCATCCAATGAAGAGCCGAGAGGACCGGGCCGAGAAGCTAGGGGGCTTGTAATCATCGGATGTTTTTTCACCTTAATGCATAGGATGTATTACGGTGAAGAACGGGAAGCTTTACAACCCCTTTAAGCTTGCTGAAGGCTCTGCAAATGCTTTGTCAAAGCTTACACAAGCTGAAGCCCGTGTGAAACAGGCCATAGCCTGCCAATCGTGGAGTTTTGCTGCTAAGCGTTCTCTTATTTGGAATTATTTTTATTAAAAGAAAAGAAAAAATCTTAAGGGGACAGACAGACTCAATGGATCACTCGGTCTTCTCTTGTGGTTACTCTTCTAGGTTCCATGACACTTGTCTAACATCTTGCATGCAGCTCCTGTCTTTTTCATAGAAAAAGTGTCTACAATATGCCTCTGGGTGGCGATACGCCCTGAATACAGGCAAGTGTGAGAATACCCAGCTGTACCCAAAATCCATATCAAACAATATGTTTGACTGTACAGAGGCTACTTTGCATCCTAAAACAAAAAAAAGGAAATAAATAAGAAACATTGGTTAAAACATCTTCCAGCATGGTGTTAAATGTCTGCATTAGGGCTGTCACCATGTAATTGGCACCCACACAACGCTGATTTGGCCAGTACAGTACACTGCTGCCCACACCAAGCAGAATTATATTATCACCGGTTAAAGTTTGGAGAGTTTCTATAGATCTGGCTGCAGCATGGCTTCTTTGTTCCTGTAGAGCAGGGGTGGCAAACCGGCAGCCCTCCAGCTGTTGAGGAACTACAAGTCCCATTAGACATTGCAAGGCTGGCATTTACAAGCAGGATGCCCAAATAGGCATGATGGGACTTGTAGTTCTGAAAGAGCTGGGGGGCTGCTAGTTTGACATCCCGGCTGTAGAGTGCACCCGTCTGTGTGTTATCACTGCTGCACCCAGAAGCAGACAGGCAGCAGTTTAGGCTCAGAAACCCTGTGGAAGGTCCGAAAACCCATTTTCCAGAAACAACAGAAGTCCCCGCCTAGGACTTTAATGCTGAAGTTTAGTTAAATATAAATCAGCACCAGGTACTTACATTGAATTGGAAGTGTCCCTTGTGCTGATGGCTGCTTTGTCTGTTGAAACCTTTCATTCCTTGCCCACTGACCCCCTCCCCTGGGATACTGCTCAGAAGCTGTGATATTCTGTCGCTGCAGGGGTTAATATAAGCCATCATCAAAAGACAAGACTAACCCCCCCCCACCCCAACAACCACTTTCTCCATTAAAAAAAGCTGCACTATCACTTCCTGTAATGAAAATCACTATGAATGGAGGACATGCAGATGAATAAAAGGTCTGCCTCCTCCAATCATAAAGCCCTTTCAATTGCTGAAAGTACGACTGTTATGAATGTAACGGGGGGCTGGAAAGGGTGCACAAGTGCCCCGTGACAGGCCCAGGGGCTCGTTATGAACACCCAGCACCACATCACAGCAGTGGTGTATTGGGGGGGGGGGTGGAGGAAGAGTCATAGAATGAGAGACTTTAATGAACAGAGCAGCCATCAGCACAGGGGATACTTTCAATTTAAAAAATAAATAAAAATCACTAAACTTAAGTTTTAAATATCTCTCTAAATGAGACAGCCAGGAAACTAGTATTTTCAGTGAGGTTAATGCCAGCCTGCATATTGTTCCCTATACATATTTCTTTTAACTTGGCTATTGGCCCTTTGTGCGAATTTCCCTCTCATGGCCAGACACAGGTTAAAGCTGGCACTATACAATTTTCTTGTTCAATTCTCTTTATCTATGAAGTGCAAGGGGCCTGTCTGATTCCATACACATTGACAGTGTTTATATTTGACCTAATTTTATATGGTTTTGGTAAACCTAAAGGGAAATTGCACAAGACAATTGTATAATGTATGGCCAGCCTTAGAGCCGGTTCACACTGGGGCGACTCGTCAGGCGACTCAGCCGCCTGACAAGTCGCGTCCCATTGTAGTCAATAGAACCGTTCTAATAGGAGCGACGCAAGTCGCTCCGACTTAGAAAAAGGTTCTTGTACGACTTTGGGGGCGACTTGCATTGACTTCTATACAGAAGTCATTTTGCAAGTCGCTTCTGAAGTCGTCTTTGGGTCGCCTGGCCGAGTCGCCCCCGAAGTCGTGCCGCCCCAGTGTGAACCGGCTCTTAGGCTGTGCCCCGATTTAGAATATACATTATACTTTCTATCCATAAACTTTTAACTGCAGAAAAGAAGGAAGAGTAGCTGGTGGGGTGTAACAGATCCATGAGAGATAAGGACACTTTCCCCTGGCCTTCACCATCATCGAGAACGGTTGGAAATTAAAAGTCAGTAATGCAAGTCAATACAACAACAAGTCCCACATTTGGTAAACACTTCACCGATTTTCATACATTCCTCGTGTTATTCAACCTCTATCCTGACTGCCATATATCTCCCCATAGTATTCGACCCTTTATCCTGGCTCTCATTTATATCCATGGTATTGGACCTCTATCCTAACTCTCAAATCTTCCATGTTATTAGACCTCTGTTCTGGCTTTCAGATCTCCTCTCGTTATTAGACCTTTTTTCTGGATCTCATCCACCAATGTCATTACACCCTTATCTTAGCTGACATATAGCCACCTAGGTTTTCAGATCTCTATCCTGGCTCTTATATATCTACCTTGCTAATAACTACTTGCCGACCAGCCGCTGTCGTTTTACGACGGCAGGTCGGCTCCCCTGCGCGAGAGCCCATAGCTCTACGTCAGCTCTCTCGCAGGCCACTAGGGGCGTGCACGCCCCCCGCTCCCGTGCCCGGCGGGCGCGATCGCTCGTTACAGAGCGGGGACCGGGAGCTGTGTGTGTAAACACACAGCTCCCGGTCCTGTCAGGGGGGGGAATGCTGATCTTCTGTTCATACAATGTATAAACAGAAGATCAGTGATTTCCCCTAGTGAGGCCACCCCCCCCCCCTACAGTTAGAACACACCCAGGGAACATACTTAACCCCTTCCCCGCTCCCCAGTGTTAAGCCCTTCACTGCCAGTGGCATTTTTATAGTAATCCAATGCATTTTTATAGCACTGATCGCTATAAAAATGCCAATGGTTCCAAAAATGTGTCAAAAGTGTCCGCCATAATGTCGCAGTACCGAAAAAAAAAAAAATCGCTGATCGCCGCCATTACTAGTAAAAAAAAAATATTAATAAAAATGCCATAAAAATACCCTCTATTTTGTAAACGCTATAACTTTTGCGCAAACCGATCAATAAACACTTATTGCGATTTTTTTTACGAAAAATATGTAGAAGAATACGTATCGGCCTAAACTGAGGGGAAAAAAAGTTTTTTTTATATATTTTTGGGGGATATTTATTACAGCAAAAATTAAAAAATATAATTTTTTTTCAAAATTGTCGCTCTATTTTTGTTTATAGCGCAAAAACTAAAAACCGCAGAGGTGATCAAATACCACCAAAAGAAAGCTCTATTTGTGGGGAAAAAAGGACTGCAATTTTGTTTGGGAGCCACGTCGCACGACCGCGCAATTGTCAGTTAAAGCGATACAGTGCCGAATCGCAAAAAGTGCTCTGGTCTTTGGGCAGCAATATGGTCTGGGGGTTAAGTGGTTAAAGGTGATGACATGGAAGAATATATGAGAGCCAGAATAGAGATCTAATAACATGGAGGATATACGAGAGCCAGGAGAGAGGTCTAATATGGCTCTTGTATCTCAACCATCTTACTAGACCTCTATCCTGACTCTCCTATCCCCTTTGTTATTAAAGGTCTCATGACATTGGAGAATATACGAAAGCCAGAATAGAGGTCTAATAACTTGGAGGATATACAAGAGCCAGGAGAGAGGTCTAATAATATGGTGAATATATGTCAGCCATATTAGACCTCTATTCTGGCTCTTGTATATCCTCCAAGTTATTAGACCTCTATTCTGGAGCTCATATATTCCTCCATGTTATTAGCACTCTACTCTGCCTTTCATACGTTCTCCCTGGCATTATACTTCTATCCTGACTCTCATTTTTCCCCACATTATTAGACCTTTATCCTAGAACTCTTATATCCCCCCCTCTAGGTTTTCATACCTCTATCCTGGCTCTCAAATATGCCCTTGTGTTATTAGACGTCTATCCTGGCTCTCATATATACCCATGGTATTAGACCACAATCCCGACTCTCATATCCTCCTTGCTATTAGAGCTCTGTTCTGGCGCCCATATATTCCACCATGTTGTTAGACATCTATCCTGGCTCTCATATACCCTCCATTATATCAGACCTTTATCCTGGCTCTCATATAATCCCCATATTATCGGACCTTTATCCTGGCTCTCATATAATCCCCATGTTATCAGACCTTTATCCTGGCTCTCATATATCCTCCATGTTATTAGACCTTTATCCTGGCTCTCGTATATTCCACCATGTTATCAGACCTTTACCCTGGCTCTCATATATCCTCCATGTTATCAGACCTTTATCCTGGCTCTCATATATTCCCCACGTTATCAGACCTTTATCCTGGCTCTCATATATCCTCCATGTTATCAGACCTTTATCCTGGCTCTCATATATCCTCCATTTTATTAGACCTTTATCCTGGCTCTCGTATATTCCACCATGTTATCAGACCTTTACCCTGGCTCTCATATATCCTCCATGTTATCAGACCTTTATCCTGGCTCTCATATATTCCCCACGTTATCAGACCTTTATCCTGGCTCTCATATATCCTCCATGTTATCAGACCTTTATCCTGGCTCTCATATATCCTCCATTTTATTAGACCTTTATCCTGGCTCTCGTATATTCCACCATGTTATCAGACCTTTACCCTGGCTCTCATATATCCTCCATTTTATTAGACCTTTATCCTGGCTCTCATATATTTCCCATGTTATCAGACCTTTATCCTGGCTCTCATACATCGCCCATGTTATTAGACCTTTATCCTGGCTCTCATATATCCTCCATTTTATCAGACCTTTATCCTGGCTCTCATACATCACCCATGTTATCAGACCTTTATCCTGGCTCTCATACATCGCCCATGTTATTAGACCTTTATCCTAGCTCTCATATATCTTCCATGTTGTCAGACCTTTATCCTGGCTCTCATATATCTTCCATTTAATTAGACCTTTATCCTGGCTCTCATATATGCCCCATGTTATCAGACCTTTATCCTGGCTCTCGTATATCCCCCATGTTATTAGACGATCACGGCTCTCGTATATCCCCCATGTTATTAGACGATCATGGCTCTCGTATATCAACCATGTTGTGAGACCTGTTTCCACCAAAAATGACATCACACATCACCTGACTGAAGATCCCTTGGATAAGGTAAAGGGATTAGAGGACAGAGGTAATAAAACAGTTCTGCGCTGTCAAAGCATAGCTTGCCATACCCCTTCAGAAGCTTACAAAGCATAGCTTGCCATACCCCTTCAGAAGCTTACAAAGTGCAAACAAAAATATGATAATATACAGTAGTCTCTATATCATACAAAGGCAAAGTTGATATAAAAAATAGAGGTAGTGCCTTTAAACCAAAGCGGAAGAGGTGGTGTAAAAAAAAGGACAGTATGCCGTTGTGCATAAATCATCCCAGATTCCATCGTGGCAGCGGCAGGGTTAAGTCTACAGGAAGTGGCGAGGTGGGCAAATTACACTTCTTCTGCAGACGCCGGTCTACATTCTGCAAAAAGCACAGCGTTGGCTCTCTTCTGACAGAGACGTCCTTGAACTACTTTCCCTAGCATCAGGTGGTTTGCACGCCGCATATTCTATTTAATGACAGATGGATCCGCGCAGCGAGTGGAACAAAGCAGCAATCGCAGGTTTAACAAGGCACAACATCCGCTTTGTATCCCAAACACCATCGTGTGTCACTGCATGACAGTCTCATTTGCCTGGCTCTTAGGGGTGAGCTGATCCAGTAAATTTATGAGCACGCTCAGTCTCTCGGACAGTGTGGAAGTCTTGCTGGCTGAAGCCCGCAGCAGGTTGGAATAGACTTGCTTGTAGGTTTTCAGAGAGCTTTCTTCTTCTGTGCTGTTACTGGAGGAGAGAAATCAGCCAAGCTCAGACACTAAGTACAACATAATCTCTGTCAACCCAGACATTACCCGTGTTTTATCTGCACACTTACTGCAGGAAAATACCACGCTCTCACATTCTGACTGTAAACGCTGGAGATAAAGACTTGCATTTTCAAATTTCACAAAGCAAGACAATTAACATGCACCTGTCGCCTGGCAAATTTTTTTTTATATATATATATATATATATATATATATATATATATATATATATATATATATATATATATATATATATATATATATATATATATAAATAAATAAATAAATAAATAAATAAATAAATAAATAAAAGAGCTGCTTTAAAAAAAAATAGGATGGGTACCGTCCTTGCTTTTCAACTTGTTTTTTTTATTAAATAGCCAAAATGTAAAAAAGGTATTTCGGAAGGGTGATTTTGCATTAACGTGATCGTTACAAAATTAAAGTTCCAATAAAATAAAAGAGAGAGTAAAAGTCAATACCCATAAATGCCAGGGTAATGCAGAGAAATCACCCCCTGGCGTCTCCTCAGAAAGGGACACTCTCCATCCTCTGCTCTGCTCAGGGCCGTGGATAAGAGGGTACCAACTGTTCCCCCTTATACTGGGCATAGGCAGCAGGGTAAATCATATCTGGGAAGGAAGGGTGAAAGCTGGCTTCTTCTCCCTCCAAACCGGCTTTCAGCTGCTACAGAGAGACATTTTTTTTTGTATTAACCACTTCCCTACATGCCCATTGTCAAATGACATCCACAGATGGGATCTCCCATCCTGGGTGGATGTCATATGACGACCTGGGATTCCCGGCCGTCTAGGGGGTGCGGGCGTGCCAGCGGCATCGCTTGGGACCCGGTGCACGTTCCCAGCGGTCACGTTGTCCACCATGCACCTGCAAATGCCCGCAATCACAGCAGGACCGTGGATCTGTGTGCGTAAACACACAGATCCGCGTCCTGCCAGAGGCGAGGAGACCGATGTGTGTTCCCAGTACAGCGGCACACAGATCGGTATCCTCCCCTTGTGAGTCCCCTCCCCCTACAGTTAGAATCACTCCCTAGGGAACATATTTAACCCCTTCAGCGGCCCCTAGTGTTAACCCCTTCCCTGCCAGTCACATTTACACAGTAAGCAATGCATATTTATAGCACTAATCGCTGTATAAATGTGAATGGTCCCAAAAATGTGTCAAAAGTGTCCGATGCAATGTCACAATAAAAATCGCAGATCGCCGCCATTAGTAGTAAAAAAAAATAAAGAAAAAAATCTATCCCCTATTTTGTATACGCTATAACTTTTGCGCAAACTAATCAATATACGCCTATTGTGATTTTTGTTCCCAAAAAATGTAGAAGAATACATATCGGCCTAAACTGCGGAAATTTTTTTTTTATAGATTTTTGGGGGATATTTATTATAGTAAAAAAATAAAGATTTTTTTTTCAAAATTGTTGGTCTATTTTTGATTATAGCGCAAGAAATTAAAACCGCAGAGGTGATCAAATACCACCAAAAGAAAGCTCTATTTGTGGGGGGGGGGGGGAAGGACGCCAATTTTGTTTGGGAGCCACGTCGCACAACCATGCAATTGTCCGTTAAAGCGACGCAGTGCCGAATAGCAAAAAGTGCTCTGGTAAGGAAGGGGGTAAATTCTTCCGGGGTTGAAGTGGACTTTTGGAAATGTTAATCTTTGCTGGCGTTCCAGAATCCCCATTTTGGATCTTCAAAAATGCAAAATTGATCAAACATCTGAACAACACTTCTAAGAAAGCAGTTGGGTTTTGTACATTATAGACCATAGAAAATAACACAAGCTATACATGTGTATCACTATCATTGGAAAAGGAATGCAGAGGAAACCAGCTGTAGAGTTAGTTTCATGTATCATATATATATTCAGTTAGCCATGTTCCCTTGCCTCTCTCCTTTTGGTGTTTTCCATTTTCTATTTTCAAGGTCTGATTAACCACTTAAGCCCCGGACCATTATGCAGCTAAAGGACCAGGCCCTTTTTGCGATTCGGCACTGCATCGCTTTAACTGACAATTGCGCGGTCGTGCGATGTCGCTGCCAAACAAAATTGGCATCCCCCCCCCACAAATAGAGCTTTCTTTTGGTGGTATTTGATCACCTCTGCAGTTTTATTTTTTTCGCTATAAACAAAAATAGAGCGACAATTTTGAAAAAAAATTCAATATGTTTTACTTTTTGCTATAATAAATATCCCCAAAAAAGATATAAAAAAATATTTTTTCCCTCAGTTTAGGCCGATACGTATTCTTCTACATATTTTTGGTAAAAAAAAAAAAAAAAAAAACAATAAAGCATTTATTGATTGGTTTGTGCAAAATTTAAAGCGTCTACCAAATAGGGAATAGTTTTATTGCATTTTTATTAAAAAAAATTCTAGTAATGGTGGCGAACAGCGGTTTTTTTTCGTGACTGCGACATTATGGCGGACACATCCGATACTTTTGACACTATTTTGGGACCATTGTCATTTTTACAGCGAACAGTGCTATAAAAATGCACTGTTGCTGTAAAAAAAAAAAATGACACTGGCAGTGAAAGGGTTAACCAAGAGGGGCGCTGTAGGGGTTAAGTATGCCCTAAGGGAGTGATTCTTACTGTGGGGGGCGTGGCTGTGCGTGTGATGTCACTGATCGTCGTTCCCTATATCAGTGACAGCCACACTAGAAAGCACGGGGAGAGGTTTGTTTACACTTACCTCTCCCCGTTCTTCCTCTGTGACCCGATCGTGGGACACCGGCAGCGATCAGGTCCGCTGTTCCTGCGGGGATGGTCACGGAGAAGAGGACCAGGTCGCAAGTGTGCTGCCGGCGGCGCGCTCGCGAAATCTACGACTGGAATCTTAAGGGGGACATACATGTACGCCCTTGTGCCCAGCCGTGCCATTTTGACGACATATATCGTCGTGCGGCGTTCCTCAAGCGGTTAAGTAGGATGGGTGTTCCTGATACATTTCCATTTTTGATCGGTTGTTAACGTTTATCTCTTCCCTACATATATACATGGGCAGACCTAGATTATTTTAACTATGATTAAGCACCTTCGTACGGTGTGTGAAACGCGTCAGTGGCTTTTCCTGTAACACGAAGTGACTGTATTGGATTTTATCTGCTACACAAAATATCAATAAAGTTGCTTTTAACAGTGTGCGGCTATCCAGGATTTTTTTTCTTCCACAGGATAATCTGCCTGTGCTGCCATAGTAACATACGGCATTGAATGAGTCCAAGAACTAAAAAAAAACAATAAGTCCTTACAACATGACCACTTCCAAAAAAAACAACAAAGATCAGCCTTCTTTGCCGTATTATGCGCTTTAAAAATGCAATAAAACCTCTATGAAAAAACTGCTGCTTCAGGCAGACGGCGTCCATCTAGTAAAAGGGGTCTAAAACTGGTGGCCCTCCAGCTGTTGCACAACTACAAGTACCATGAGGCTTTGCAAAGGCTGACAGGTACAAGCATGACTCCCACAGGCCGAGGCATGATGGTACATGTAGTTTCACAACAGCTGGAGGGCCACTAGGTTGGGACCCCTGATTAGTAAGTTTAAAGAGAAGTTTTACAGTATCCACCGCACAGCTTACAGGCTTGCCCACCTTTCATGCAGGGTGCTGTAATGAATTGGTGGATGATGCTACCATGCAGTCATAGGAAAATAAGGATCTTCACCAGCACACCTCGGTATAGCGATAATCTTGTTCTATAATAACGTAAACAGGCATCGCGAGTCGTTGCTTCAGACATCTCGAATCCCCCCTCACTATGATCCTCATTTTCCTATTCATCCAGTGAGTCGGACATCAGCGGGAGAGATCACCGGTGAGATTGTACATGAGCTATGCGCTTGCTGCTTTATACAATGAAAGATATTTCCCCGCTGATGTTATCGATAAATCCCCCCCCCCCCCCCAACCCCTCCCTTGACAAACCTCCACCTAGTTTCAATTTACAGTCAGGTCTAAGCATAAAGTCAACATGACACTGCAGATTAGTCACGTAGGTAGCTGATACAGTGTATAAAGAGAGATAAAGACGATCGGGTCTCCTCATATTACACCGGATAAAGCGTTAAGCTGATGAAATATCATGACACTGGAGAGCAGAAACAATTACCAGTTGTGGACAATCACACTAAACAAGCATCTATTTAGAATGCAAGCCTGGGTGTCTGCGGAATATGCCGTGTCTCTACTGCCATCTTGTGGGAACTTCTCACAGTACACTGGCTCTCCATGTGAATTGTCCGTACCCAAGCTAGCTAGGATTTCTGGCCCATATTCTCTCCAAATGTCCGCGGGCGGTGCGTAAGGCATTTACACTCCGCCGCCCCAAACTACAGGAGCAAGTGCTGTATTCCCCAAACACTTGCTCCGTAGTTTGGGGCGGCGGAGTGTAAATGGCCCGGCGTATCCCCGCGTATCTTCAAGGGGGAGGCTTCTATTCAAATTAAGCGCGCCCCCGATTCTAAGTAACTGCGCTTGCGCCGGGCTTAAAAAAGCCCAGTGCGCATGCTCCAGTTCTCGGCGGAAAACGTCAATGACGCCGACGTGTGCGTCATTGACGTAAAGTCGTATTCAAGAACGACTTAGGGAAACGTCGTAGCCGACGGAAAAACACGACGCGGACCCGACGCTATCCGTAACATGGCCTACGTGGGACATGCGGAAACTTACTCCTCATATAGCAGGAGTAAGTTTCCGCTTACGCAAACGACGTTAGCGACGGGTACGCGACGCGAAATAGTTTGGGAATCGGCGTATCAGGCTCATTTGCATAAACAAATGAGACCTTCACGTAAATGCCATCTAGCGGCGGGCGGCGTAATTACATTTAAGATCCGACAGTGTAAGTGACTTACACATGGCGGATCTTAAGTGTATCTATGCGAAAATGATTCTAAGAATCAGTCGCATAGATACACGGGCCAAAAAAGAGAGATACGATGGAGTATCCTGAGATACTCCATCGTAACTTCTCTCAGAATATGGCCCAATATTTTCTTCTCATAAAACATAAATGAAAAACACAGGAGTTAGAGAATGCGCGGCAGATTTGTATTAAGTGACCATACGAGGTCAGGCTAAAGTGTTAGGCTGGGTTCACACTACGATTTTCCCGTCCGTCAGCCGCATACGATTTATATGAAAAAACGTATGCGGCTGAAAAGGACGTAAACTTATGGAACCGCACATATGTGCGTTTTCCATTGACTTTAATGTAAAAAAAAACGTATGCGTTTGCCATACAATTTCAAAAACGGCCGCAAAACCGTGGTTGAACACGGTTTTGCGTACTGTTAAAAAACGTTTTGCCAGCAAATCGTACGCATCCGGATGCATCTGAGTGCATACGATTTGCAATGCATTGTCCATCTATACGTTTTCCCGTCCGGGCCCATACGTTTTCAATACTGAAATCGTATGCGGCTGACGGACGGGAAAATCGTAGTGTGAACCCAGCCTTACAAGGATTTCCAGGTAATGAACATACATTTATTGGCGATACTGCAGTAATGGAACCCTTTCTACTGTCCTAATCTAAGGTTTGCCTTGATGTTGTAAAACTTGGGGGGGTCTCTCCCACTTTATGATGCCTGGAAACAATCTCCAGGGATGAAGACATTAAAAATCCTCCAAATATTAGGACTACGCACAAAAAGTCAATGAACGGTCATTATTCTATATAAAAAGGACTTTCATGATTAGTGGTTATCCACCATAACTGAGAAGTAGAGGCTGACCTTGAAAAAAAAAAAAGGAAATCCACAAAACTGGTCCTAAAGTGTTACTAGATCCACAACAGTAAAATCAGTCTGTATATGCAGTAAAGCATGCTTGTTATACTCACTGTGGAACCCAAGGGGTTAATCCTCTGTATTGTGTAAAAAGACTGTTTGAGCCAGTTTTCTCTGATCCTCCCCCCCCTTTTTTTTTTACTGTCCCCAATCCATCTGCTGCTAGAATAGAGCCTTGGAGGAACTCTGCACATGCTCAGTTTGGTGTGTATTGCTAGAGAGGGCCAATCGGCAGAAAGTCAGGGGTTATGCAGCCTCATAAGCTTTAACTAATTGTGTCATTTTATATTTAAGGTACTTATATAGCGCTGTGTCAGGTCACCTGTGGCCAGGTGACAAGTGCACCCCGTAGGGGTCAGGGATGCACCACAGGGTAGTGAACCCTATAGCCGACTGCTGCAATCAGAGAGGAAGCGTGAACTCAAGATTCCCCAGGGCGCGGAGTCCAAGACCCAGCTTTATGTTTACCAGAGCCTCTAGTGGTGAGGATGGCCTTCGCCGCAGCTGGATCCAGGTCGCGCCCCCTGGGATCCCCTAGGTCACGCTCCGCAGGGAGAGAGGGGAAGCAGCAACCAGGACAAGCGATAGTGATGGGTAAGCCGAGGTCAGGGCAACAGGCAGACAAGGGTAACCGAGGGACAGGCAAAAGGTCAGGGTCACAGGCAAAAAGAAGAAGTCAGGGACGAGCCAAAAACGGGACACAGCAAAATGTGAAAAAATTGAAGCGCTGTGAATACTTTCCGGATGAACTGTATAGTAGAGCTGCACAATTAATTGTTAAAAAAAAAAAAATCACGATCTCGATTCAAAACCCCCCCCCCCCCCCTTGACGATCTTCAATGCAGAGTTCTTTTATATAACAAGTGGAGAGACTTTATCTGCTCACTCAGCTGTCCGGGCAGACTGCCAAGTAAAGGAAACATTGTAACCAACACTTCCTTCTTAGATCAAAGGGATAAACTTCTGTATGTAAAGAAATATGGGCAGTCTGCCAAGTTTGTAACAACATGAAACATTGTAACAAACTTCCTTCTTAGAGCAAACTTGTGTGTGTAAATGCAGGAAGTTTAACCACTTAATGAATAATAAAAATAAAAAAACGAAACCGTAAAGTTAGCGCATTTTTTTTTTTAGGTGAAAGAAGATGTTACACTGCGAGAATCGTGATCTATCTTCTAAGCAAAAAAATTGCGATTCTCATTTTAGCCAGAATCGTGCAGCTCTACTGTATAGTGAATGCAGAGTCCTGGGTTTCGTAACACTTTAAGTCAGGGGTGTCAAAACTTTTTTCAAAGAGGGCCAGATTTGATGAAGTAAACATGCGTGAGGGTCGACCATTTTGCTGACATTCTTTGAACCATTAAAATTCGGTCTAAGTGTGTTTGTCCGAGCACTAATACACTGCCCAACAAGAATTCTCTTGCCTTTGTGGCTGTGTGTGGTGAAGAGATGAGCTTGGGCGTGTTATTTGGATATACCGTATTTATCGGCGTATAACACGCACCTTCACTTTAGGAGGGAAGCCTGATCGATGCCCATCTGCAGCCTCGGAGGGGAGGGACAGACGAGCGCCAACAGATTACATACAGGAGAATCTCCTGTTTACACAGCAGCCTCTTTAATACAATGTCCCGCCTCCTATGATAGACAGAGTCGTCGTCCAATGGCAACCCAGGAGATGAGACTTCCTATTACAGATGCCGCCGAGTAAACAGGAGATTCTCCTGTATATAATTTGACAGCACTCGTCCCCCCTCCCTGTCCCCTCCGAGGCAGCGTCGATAAATACAGTATATATCCAAATTACCAGGGGGGGCCACATTAAACTGAAACGGGGGCCACAATTCGCCCCCGGGCCGGACTTTGGACATGCCTGCTTTAAGTGAATGGAATAATCAACATGCCATAATAAAGGAATCATTGTTTTTATTTTCTGCGCCTGTGTTTGTCATCTATGAATCTTGCTTTAAAGCGGTTGTATTGCACACTAGGTTATTTCTACCTACAGGTAAGCCTATAATAAGGCTTTTCTCTAGGTAATAAGAATCTCTCTTAAACCTACAAGGTTTAGGGGATATTGACCCTGCACGCAGCCGCTGACGTCAGTGGTGCATGCGCTCTGCAAGTCCGGTGTATCCTGCCAGAACGAAGGGCTCCCGCGTGCATGCATCACATAGCAGCTCCGACCACTCACAGCGCCCGGAGCCAGCGATCCCGGAAGATACGCTGGGGGAACATGTCCGCTCCCTTAGCTATGACTGGGCGTGCTGCGGGAGCTTCGTTCTAAGGTATTTCATAATGGGCTAGTATACGATGCATACTAGCCCATTATGCTATTGTCTTGCAGATTGTTTTTGTTATTTTTTTTCAGCGGTTTACTCCTGCTTTAGAAAAATGGGTCCGATTTGTAGGCAATGGCTTGGTGTGCAGGCAGAAAAGGGGCACAAATCCTGGTGGGTTATGAACTTTCACCCAAAATTATGCTGACTTGGTATATAATGGAGACGTTATATACAGGCAGGCTCTTTATTGAAGAATAGACATGCTATGTCTCCTCTGCAATAAAACAAACGTACCTGTCTGTTTAAAATCTTTAGAATGTAGAGATGTGCATGCTTAGCTCAGTGTACATTCTTGGCACACCTTGGTCCCGGGAAAAGCTGAACTCCACATGGCTGAAGATCCTATATCTGGAAGGAGGCCGTGTGAAGAGGTCAGTGACAGTGAGGAAGAGAGGTGTGGTGAGTTTAGTCCCGCTTTAGATGTTGTGCCATAGATTCCCTTTGATTAAAAGTGTTTTAAAAATGGCAACACTTCCTACGCATCTACAATGTTACAGATCCTCTTAAAGTGGAACTGACCTAAACACTGTCGAAGCCAACAATGTTTCAGAAATGTGGGCACCACACACATATCTGTATCAAACCTCAAATTGTTTTCAGTTTACCTGTAGAAGTGCCTGGATTCCAGAATGAGGTTGTAACCTCCTTCCCCACAGCATTCCGAAGTCCAATGCCAACATCTCAGTGACTAGCAGAAACTCTGCCATTGGACAACTGCATATTAACCACTTAAGGACCGCCTCCTGCAGATATACGTCGGCAGAATGGCACGGCTGGGCACAAGCACGTACCTGTACGTCCTCTTTAAGTGCCCAGCCGTGGGTCGCAGGCGTGCGCCCGCGACCAGGTCCGAAGCTCCGTGACCGCAGGACCCGATCGCCGCTGGAGCCCCGCGATCGGTCCCCGGAGCTGAAGAACGGGGAGAGGTGTGTGTAAACACAGCTTCCCCGTTCTTCACTGTGGCGCTGTCATTGATCGTGTGTTCACTAATATAGGCAAACACGATCAATGACGTCACACCTACAGCCACACCCCCCTACAGTTAGAAACACAAATGAGGTCACACCTAACCCCTTCAGCGCCCCCTAGTGGTTAACTCCCAAACTGCAATTGTCATTTTCACAGTAAACAATGCATTTTTATAGCACTTTTTGCTGTGAAAACGACAATGGTCCCAAAAATGTGTCAAAATTGTCCGAAGTGTCCGCCATAATGTCGCAGTCACGAAAAAAAACGCTGATCGCCGCCATTAGTAGTAAAAAAAAAAAATTATTAATAAAAATGCAATAAAACTATCCCCTATTTTGTAAACGCTATAAATTTTGCGCAAACCAATCGATAAACACTTATTGTGATTTTTTTTTACCAAAAATAGGTAGAAGAATACGTATCGGCCTAAACTGTGGGAAAAAAATAAAATGTTATATATTTTTGGGGGATATTTATTATAGCAAAACATTTCATTTTTTTTTTCAAAATTGTCGCTCTATTTTTGTTTATAGCGCAAAAAATAAAAAACGCAGAGGTGATCAAATACCACCAAAAGAAAGCTCTATTTGTGGGAAAAAATTTTTTGTTTGGGATCCACGTCGCACAATTGTCAGTTAAAGTGACGCAGTGCCGAATCGCAAAAACTGGCCAGGTCCTTTACCTGCCTAAAGGTCCGGGTCTTAAGTGGTTAAGTTTGGGCTTAGACCGCATTCACATCTAGGCGTTTTTACGCCTGTAGCGCTACGCCGCTGCCGCCAGAGGGCTGGAAATACATGTCCCTCTATGGAGATGGTTCACATCTCCACGCCGATCGCCTGACGCCTATCGCCTGAAAAAAGGTCCCGGACCTTTTTTTCAGGCGTCTTTCGGCGTTTCGGCTAGGAGATGGGAAGCATCTCCATAGAGGGGGTCATTCTGGGGCACATCTAGGCGGACAATACTGGCGTTTTGTCGCCGCAAATCGCGGTACAAAACGCCGCTATTTGTACCGCGATTTGCAGCAACAAAACGCCGCGATTTCGTCCGCCTAGATGTGAATGGAGCCTTAGCACAGACTGTTAAAAGTCAGAGTCCTGTGTACAAGAAGTTTAAAAGTGAGCAGCTATACTTTTTGTAGCTGCTGATTTTTAATAAACGTAACAACCAGCGGAACTCCGCTTTTAGGGCCGGTTCACACTGTTGCGAAGCGGGAACCCTGCGAATCCACTGCGGGTTCCCGCATCGTATGTGTCCCGGCAGCAGTTCACACTGCCCTATGCGAACTGCTGGAAGTGTCAGTTAAAAGTTAATGACACCCCCAAATCAGTTCACATATCGCAGTGCGATCTGTAAACTCGGACAGGAATCGCATCGCATGGGTGCGAACACCCATGCAATCTGATTCTGCTGCGGACAAAAGAAAAAAAGGGTCCTGTGTGAGTTTGATGCAAATTCAGCCAATACGATCTTTATGGCTGATGTGATTTTCACTGCAGTTCGGTGCGAATCACATTTGATCTCTCACATTGCACCAGTGTGAACCGGCCCTAAGTGCTACATTTGAACAAATGTGTTCAAAATTAAATTTTGACTTACCAGTAAACTCCAAATCTCGGAGTAGAGTATAGGACAGGAAATCATAGACCAGATTGTTACCTTTAGGTAATGGACAATGGCAAAAGCTTTGCTGAGAATGCCTCCAGTGCACCCCTATATAACCCCACCCAATCCGTGGGACCCCAGTTTTGTAGAAAAAAAGAAGGAAAAACAGAGGACAGATGGGAGGGAACATGTACTGTACACCATGACATGGAATTTACTGCCAAGTAAAAATTCCTGCTATCTTCATCGTACAGCACAGGACACAGGATAGAAAGTCAGATGGTGGGACGTCCCCAAACAATAAACCGAGGAGTACGCAACAACTTTGCAAACAAGCTAACAAAAAGAAAGGATAAACAGTTATTCAGATGACTATTTGAAGCACCTTGCAGCCAAAGCTTGCATCAGCTAAGGCCTGAGCATCCACCTTTTTTTTTTAAATAAAAAATAAAAAAAATGCTATACTTACCTGCTCTGTGCAGTGGTTTTGCACAGAGCAGCCCAGATCCTCCTGCTGGCTCTCCTGACCCCTGTGTATATTATGTGCGTGTGTGTATATTATGTGTGTGTGTGTGTGTGTTTTTTTTTTTTTAAACAAATGCTTCATATGGCTATGATCAATACACTCGAGATAGAGGGGAGGGGGGGGTTATCATCATCCAGAGTGGACTAATCAAAAGAGCAAAGGGAATTATCCTCAAAACAACCCCCAAAGGGGTAAGGCAAGGTAAATGGACTCGGTGCCCTTTAAGAACACCTTGAAAAACATAAAAATTGTATACCTTTATTATTAACAAAAAGACTAAAAAAACATTGGTTCATATACTCGGATGCAAAGATAAAATTTAAATTTAAAAGTTAACAAAATATTGTGTTCGGATATAAAAGTCACAAGTTATGTCGCACCCCTAGGGTAATGAAGTTCTGGGGGTGTTGGTTGCTCCTCAATAACCTGGTGGTTGCCAAGGAGCAACCACCACCCCCAGATCTTCATCACCCTAGGGGTGTGACATAACTTGTGACTTTTATATCCTAACACAATATTTCGTTAACTTGTGCAATTTTATCTATGCATCGGAGTATATGAACCAAAGTTTTTAGTTTTTGTGTTAATAATAAACGTATGAATTTTTATGTTTTTCCAAAGTGTTTTCAAAAGGGGACAGATAGTCCATTCACCTTACCCCTTTGTTAACTTGTGCAATTTATGTATATGAACCAGAGTTTTTATTTTTTGTATTCATAAACTTTTTTTTTTTTTTTTTTAAGGTTACCCTCTGTGTAGATATACCGTATTTGCCGGCGTATAAGACGACCCCCTAATTTTCTAGCCAAAATGTTAGTTTTTGGATATACTCGCCGTATAAGACTACCCCCTTCCTACTAGTCATGCCTCGCCTCACGGTGCCACTATTACATGCCAGACTGTGCCCCATTACATGCCAGACTGTGCCCCATTACATGCCAGACTGTGCCCCATTACATGCCAGACTGTTCCCTTACCTTATCCTAAGACATGCAGAATCGCGGCCGTCCATTTTTTCAAAAGCCGCGCCTCCTATGTCTTCTGTTTCGTGATAGGCGGTAACACTCGGCTTCCTAGGAGGCACTGTGTTCAGTGTTCGCCTATCACGGAGGCCCTCTCGTCCGAGGACGAGAGGGCCTCCGTGATAGGCGGACACTAAACACAGGACGAGAGGGCCTCCGTGATAGGCGGTCACTAAACACAGTGTCTCCTGGGAAGCTGAGTGTTCCGCCTATCACGGAACAGAAGAAGTAGGAGGCGCGGCTTTGAAAAATGTACGGCCGCGATTCTGCATGTCTTAGGATAAGGTAAGGATGTTAGGTTACCGGCGTATAAGACGACCCCCGACTTTTAAGAGGATTTTAAGGGGTTAAAAAGTCGTCTTATACGCCGGAAAATACGGTATACAAGACAGATTAATAAAAATAAAAAAATAAATTAAACATGGGACACTCTCACTACCCGGGATCTGGGTTTGGCGTAGCCCTCTACAGCTTAATGAAAAAACAGAGTCACTTACTTCTTTTTCTTAGAAGTCAGAAGCTTGACAAACTGTAACAGAAGGAAAGACAGGCGGGACTCAAATATATTGACCAGCTTCAGCACCTCTTCCATGCGGAGATTAGCAGAAGAATCTCCTGGCGGCTCGTTGCCGTCCTGCGTTCCCTGAAAAAAAAGGCACATTTATTATTATTCAGCCACAATGCCCATCATATTTTACTCCTAACATATAAACAAGTACAAGATTGACTACAACTTCTCTATTCAGCAGACACAATACACTCAGAGCGAGCGAACGCCCATTCAATGAGGTCCCGGGAATGAACAGCCCATAGCACTTTTCCTTACCCGCTGCAGAATATCAATTGGAAGCAGATAGGCTTATTTAAAGCAGCTCATTAATGTGATGCATTCCTGGGCTATTCTCCCCCACAGGACTCGATGCCTCGGCCTGGATGTAAAACACATCGTCTTTAATGAAAGGCCAGACAGCTCCCCCATAACCCATAGTACTTCTCATGAATAGGAAGAGCCTGGGCTTCTTCCTTTTCATTCACATTACCTTTTACTATCTTGGTACATTCGCTGCAAAGAGGTGTAAAGGAAGATTTCCATTGCCAATAAAATGCATGCATACTGTATTCTTATGATGATCTTCAACACGACCAGTCTGATTTATAATGTAGGTTACTGTAAACAGCTATGGACTTCAGCACACAATTCTGTGTATAAAAGTCTTCAATAATCAACCAAGAATCATGACAATCAAACCGCAAAATCCTTGGTGGCGCCGCAAGGGAGCCGGGCTCTACATATTCCAAAGCCCAAAAACAACGGTAGCCTGGTCCCAACATAAGAAACAAATATCCAAAATAATGATTCCACATAGTTCTCCTGCTCGACTGTAGGTGTTACTTGTAAATCAGGTATGCACAGGGAAACCGACACAAACAGAGGTACCTTCGTCCTTATAAATAAACAGAACACGCCAAGGTTCCTCTGCTGAGGTCTGTTTCCTGTGTATACCTTTTTCACAATAAAAACTTACTATCAAGCAAGAGAACTATGCAAAATTATTATACAATAATCATGAAACATTTCATCAGCCTTTCATTACTAAATCAAACTGCTTAATAATTAAACCAGCTGGCATTTTAAAGGGGTTGTAAAGGTTTGATTTTTATTTTCTAAATAGGTTCCTTTAAAGCCCTGTACACAAGATCTGTCCATCCGATGAAAACGGTCTGAAGTCGGAAGAAGGTAGAAGACTGGGCCCACGGTGGTAAAAGAGCTGAAAGAAGACAGCAGTGGTGCCCGGCAGAAGGGAGAAGTCAGAAGACCCCCAAAGTCGGAAGAAGACCCCCGGAGCTGCCTAATAAACTACTTTAAAAACCAGCGTAGTGTTTTTTTATTGACATTTTTCTTCCACCAGGTGAATGGGTAGGGGTACGATGTACCCCATACTCATTCACATAGGGTGGGGGGCCGGGATAAGGGGGCTCCCAGATTTCGATAAGCCCCCCGCCCGCAGACCCCAACAACCAATGGCCAGGGTTGTCGTGAAGAGGTCCTTGTCCCCATCAACATGGGGACAAGGTGCTTTGGGGTGGGGGGGGCCACAGGCTCACCCGTCCCCACCCCCTTTCCTGACCGGCCAGTCTGCGTGCTCTGATAAGGGTCCGGTATAGATTTGGAGGGCCCCCCCACGCAGTTTTTTCGGCATAGGGGTTTCCCCTTGAAATCCATACCAGACCTAAGGGCCTGGTATGCTCCTAGAGGGGGAACCTATGCCGGTTTTTTATTTAAAATTTGGCATGGAGTTCCCCTGTGAGAGGGAGGGGCTTGCCTTTGAACAGGTTCACACTGGGGCGGCTTTCTGTAAAGTTGCCTCACTGTAAACGGGGATCCGACTTGGAGGCGACTTCCATTGAGATCAATGGGTACAGGTCGCCTAGAAGTCAGATTGAAGTAGTACAGGAACCTTTTCTGTACATTAAGACGGCTCCATTCACTTCCATTCATTTTCTCGACCGCGCGACTTGAAGTCGGATCCCAGGTCGCCCCAGTGTGAACCGTCTCTAAAAGGAACCTATTTAGAAAATAAAAAATGAACCTTAACAACCCCTTTAAGCTCTCTTTCTTAAAACTTGCAACTCTCTGCATTGATTATACAAAGCTATATATCCTTTCTTTTTCTTAGTGAACATGAGAGGGGATATTATTTTAATGTACAAATACCGTACTGGTGACCCCACAAAAGGGATAAAACAGCGACAGCAGCACCCGAAATCGGCTGGTGTGAGGACACCACTGGATTTGCGGACAGGCAAGTGTCCTAATATTAAGTCAGCCGCTACAGTATTTAAAACGGCTGACTTAAATTTTTTCTGAAAAAGCCTGGAGCTCTTCTTAGAGCTGAACAAGCTGAGAATAGATGCGGATTGGTTGCCATGCACAACTGCTCTGGCTTTGATAATAACCCCTCAGCGTGCAGAGTCTAAGGGCCAGAGTTGGGCCTAAAGCTTCCATAGAAAGCTGTAGCTCTGAAAACCGAGTCATTTAAAGCATGCAGGAAAATGTCATAGCTTGCATCATAGCTGACCTACATTTCAGAAGCGATGGGTCCTTATAAAGCCCTCATTTCTGCATTTATCAGGCATATAAAAAAGCCTGAAAGCTGGCATGCTGGATGTCTTCTTTGTTTTATCATTCTAAGTGTGTGCGACGGTACATCTGCTCCAGCATGAACAAGCCATAATATTTACTGATGAGGAAGTCACGGCAATAGAAATGCAGAATGAAATACATGGATTCACTCCCAGTGGCAGGAAGCAAAGTGACAATTAGAGCCGAGACATCGCATAGACTGATGAAACGCTGTTTAGGAGCAAAGCAACCAGCCAGCAGCCAGTAAATGCAACTCAAGTGCAGACACTCAGGACGTGTTCTGAAAAACTTTTCTAACTGCCTTTGAAATGAGCCACAACATCCCTGTAATAAGGAAATCAGACACGCTGTCTGCGTCTATCTGCATATTACTGCTCTGCCTAACAGTCATAAACAGGTATGAGGCTGACAGACAGAATTACCATCCCTTCCATGCAATGCTGGGTTTCAGGTAGGCCTGCAACTAACGATTATTTTCATAATCGATGAGTCGGCCGATTATTGTTTTGATTAATCGATTAATCGGATAATAGCCTTAAAAAAAAAAAAATTTAATTTTTTGGCCAATTTGTTGTTGGGCAGATTACAAAACACAAATTGCCGCAAAAAAACATTACATGCTTTTCTGCAGCTTCTCCATTGAAGTATATTGAACCAAAAAAAACTAAATAGCACCGTTTTGCATTAAAAAGTCCTTGCCCTTTCCAAATACGCAGCAGCTGAAAAAAGATCATGGATGTGAACGTGTCCCATAGGAAAACATGTAAATGAACTGCAATGTGTTTCTGCAAAAAGCACCAAAAAACAGAGGTGTGACCCAGGCCTGGGATGTTTAGTAACATAACGGGGGTTAAAAAAAAACTAATAAGTACAAAAAGAGAAAATAATCGCTACTGTAAGGGGTTCATTTTTTTACTGTGGGACAGTGAAAGTAATATTTACAGTAGCGAGTTGCATTTTTGTACTATAAAAGGCATAATTTTAGTTTTTTAACCCCATTATGTTACTGGGCGATTAATCGATTATGAAAATTGTAATCGATTAATTTCATAATCGATTAGTTGTCGATTAATCGATTAGTTGTTTCGGCCCTAGTTTCAGGTGTTCAAAAAACAAAAAAACAAAAGCAAAATTGAAAAATTTGATCTAATATGAATGCAACCGATAATGGCTACACAAGCCATTTTGTAATTTAAAGCAGAGTTCCACACTAAAGTGGAATTTTCCGCTCATCGGATCCCTCCCCCCTCCAATGCCCCAACTGGCACCTTTCGGGGGGGGCAGGCTGCGGCCCGTGATGCCAGCGCGGGCCTTTTTCCTCCGGGCCAGTAGGAGAGAGGAGCGGGCCATGTGCAGTAGGGTTTCTGGCGTGAAGCCGAAAGGCTACACTGCCGGGTACCGATACCCCCAATGCTGACGGCAGCACCGTACAGTCGATTGAAACATCAGCTGCGGGTGCCGACATCACTGGACTCCAGGACAGGCCATTTATTAAAAGCCAGCAGCTTTTGTTTTTTTAAATGTTTTATTTTTGGGCGGAACACAAAAATTATTTCCACCCCCTTAGAAAACTGTAAAAATTCATAACAGCTGCTCCAGCATGCACAGGCATTAAGGATTGCCGATTGAGGAAGTCATGGTGATGGCAGCATGGCGATTTCGGCGCACGTTTCCTCAATAAGATGGTCACCGGTGGGCCATGCCGGCTTAACGTGGCTTTTGCAGTCTTCAAAGGAAGCCCATGATACAGAACCAGGGTGAAAACACACACCAGTAATTTGAAGATGGGGACAATCCTATAACAGGAAGTAGCGGAACAAGGATCTTCATGGCAGGATCATTTGATGTTTTAAATGCCATTTTCAGGCTAAAATGAACCCCCCCCTGCCCATTCCCCCCCCCCTCTTAACTGACCGCTGGCATGGAGAAAAACAAACAAAAAAAATATTTTTACATACCAGTAAAGGTTAAAGTGGTTGTAACCCCCTACAAAGTGAAGTGACTGGCCTCAGGAAATACACAGATAAATTGAATCCTCCTACATAAAAGTTATACCAGTTTATATGCAGCCCACTCTTATCTGCATCCATTCAAAGTCCAGAAATGATACAGCTTGTCTGAGCTGACAGAAAAAAAAAAGGAGGCGGAGAGCTGAAGCTACACTTAATGCTCTTAATTGAGACAAGTACACACAATGGAGGGATATGCTTTGTTCATATTTCAGGTCTGAGTTTTACAACCACTTAATACTGCTACATACAGGTGACTGAATACTGGCAAAAAAGAAAAAGCTGCAGGAAAATCAACTATATCAATCGTAATTCATTCACAAGCCTTGTCTGCAGGAGCCATAGGTGAAAAGCTCTGCAGGCTTCTGTGGAATTTTTTTTTTTAATACAAATGGCACATTTAAAATATAAAATATACAGTATATTATTTTTATCACAAAGGTGAACTTGGCCTTTAAACAGGAGAACAGAAGTCCAGACGGCAGCCTTGCAAATCTGAGAAACTGATGCCGAATGTTAAAAAGCCAATGAGTGCTAACAGATCTTATAGAGGATGCTTTAACAGGGAAGGGAGGGCAACCATTCTTTAAATTAGGGGCTCCAATAATACCTTGTTTTATTTACCTACAACTTGTGGAGCAAGATGCAGGAGAAACTTGCGGGAATGCTAAAGGAAGTCTCTTGCCCTGGGAGGATCGGAGGTCTATGCGAGTATGTCTTTGAACCCCTAGTCAAAAAAAGAGCAAAGCACCTGCCCAGCCCAACCGCAAAGAAAAAAACAAAACAAAAACAAAAACAAAAAAAAACAAGTTTAGCTTTTGGCTACTTTCACACTGAGGCGCTTTACAGAGGGCTTTCACACTGGAGCGGTGCGCAGGTACGACGGTAAAAAGAAGTCCTGCAAGCAGCATCTTTGCAGCACTGTATACACCGCTCCTAAAGCTCCCCTGTCCATTGAAATCAATGCGCAGTGTCGCCAAACCGTCGGCAAAGCGTAGCTGCGGACGCTTTTATCCCTTTGTGGGCCGCTAGCAAGGGTTAAAATTACGCCCTGCTAGCGGCCAAAAAGCACCACAAACGCATCGGTGTGAAAGCAGCCTTAGAAAAAAAAAACGTTTGACATTACATTAAGGCCCCTTTCACACTGGGCAGGAGGTACGGTGGCGGTAAAGCGCTGCTATTTTTAGCGGCGCTTTACCACCATTTTTGCGGCGCTATTCGCCCGCTAGCTGGGCGGTTTAACCCCCCGCGCTAGCAGCCGAGAAAGGGTTCAATCTGCCCGTCAATGCGCCTCTGCAGAAGCGCATTGCCGGTGGTGTAGCAGTGTTGTCCAACTGATTTCAATGGGCGGGAGCGGTGAAGGAGCGGTATACACACCGCTCCAAAGATGCTGCTAGCAGGACTTTTTTTTCCCGTCCTGCTCCGGTGTGAAAGACCTCGGGGCTTTCACACTGGAGAAACAGCAGTCGCTGTTTCGGGCCGGTTTGCAGGCGCTATCACTGGTGTGAACTGGCACTAAGACACAGCAATATTAATGTAGGCTTACACATAGTCAGGAAGCAAATAACATTAAAGCGGGAGTTCCGCGGCAAAACGTTTTTTTTTAAATAGCATTTTGAAACGCTGGTGGTACAAAGAAATTAGTACTCACCAGTCTAATCCTCATAGCCGCAGGCATGGCGATATCCCTCCGAAAGATATTTTATAAAATATTGTGATGGACATTGCCATCTTTAGTCAGGGCACTCTGAAGCCCTCCTGCAGTATCTTCCGGGATGCGGTGAATGCTGTCCCAGCATTCACCGCTCTATCCCGCGCATGCGCAGTGTGACGGCGAGGCGCGCCGTCAACACTGCAGAGTTGCTAGGACAACGGCCGAGATATCGCGAGATTGCTCCTCTGGCTGCTGTGTCTCGTCACCGTCCAGAGACACACGTGTTAGCTCCCAAAATCCTTTGTGGAGCTAACCGACACGCCCATTCCCGAACCCCTACAACCCGGATGTGCCTGCTCGAGATGCTGCAAAGGGGGTATGTAGATTTTTATATTTTTTAGGAACGGCCAAATCGTCAGGTACATCGGGGAGACTATTAAAGTCAACAAAGTGACCTAATAGGGTGAACCTCCGCTTTAAGGCTTCATTTCCATGGACGTTTTTACAGCCACTTTTTTTTACAGCTTAAAAACACCTGTCCATGTATTATTATTTTTTTTTAGCTGAGCTCAAAAACGCAGCGGTAGCGTTTTTGCGCGCTTGAGCGTTTTTACAGCTCTAATGCTGGAGCTTCAGAACTCACTGGTCCTGGTTTTTTTTTGCAGCTTAAAAACGGCTCAGCCATCTACAGCTCAAAAACGTCATGGTGGGCATGAGGCCATAGACTAACATGGAGAGCCGTTTTTAAGCTGCAAAAAACGCTCAGAAAAGTGGCTGTAAAAACTTCCAAAAACGTCCATGGAAATGAAGCCTTATACTCAATATGACCACAGATCTGCCGGGCATTTAGAATATTCCTGCTTGTGATAAACAGTATCAAATCTAGAGCTATTAATCATGTAATTAAACTAGCACCTGGAATAGCAGGCTGCGAAGAGGCATCCCTGTGTATACAGAGCTCCAGCAGATGGCCATTTGGACAGACAAGCTTGCTGACTTCCCAGAACTGAGATCAAAGTGTGATTTGTTGTGAAGAGCCCTGGAAACATGGCACAGGTATCGCCACCAACTACAATAAAAAGTTGCCTGTTCAGAGGACAGACAAGGGACACTCATGTGACTCCCAATGAGATGTAAACAGAAAGCCTGTGTCAGCACATTTCAGGACTTGCAGCTTGGCAAACTTCTCTTACCTGATCACTTTCACACTCCAGCTCTTTCTGAAGAACGACGAAAGCACATTGCGTATTCATCATAATCTCCAGAGCTCCACACAGGCTCTTCACTTTACCCGCAGTGCTGTTCTGGCCTGGAATCAAGACAACACATGCAGTAAAGTCATCTGATGCCAATAGAAGGGAGACTATGAGACGGATCAGAAACCTGATAAAGCTAAAGAAAGGATTATCAAAGCCCATTTACACCTCTGTGCATAATGAGGACAGAGTCATGTACTAGTGTAAAGAAAAGTGTTAAGTCTCTAATTATAATACATTTAAAAGAAAACACCAACCAAAAAGCAAAACACATGAAAAAGATTTGTAAAGTAACATACATATTGTGGCGATCCTATTCAAAGCAGTCACACTTCCTGGCTGCTGTGTCTGGACTAGCCGTGCACATTACTACAATGGCAACACCCACCCAGTGGTAATTTTGTTGACTAAAACATTTTAGTCGACTAAAATACGACTTAAACTAAAACAATTGAGATGACCAAAATACGACTAAAACTAAAATGGCATTTTAGTCAAAAGACTAAAACTAAATTGAAATAGGACTTCAAAATTAACACTGGTCTGTACCTCAATACCTCATACCTCAATATCATAAATAATAACATATGAGATTTTTCACTCTAGCAGTATATACACGCTTTACGGTTTAGGCGATATTCCCCTTGCAATGAGCCGCTGACTGCAGCAGCGCATGTGCACAGGGGATTCTCGGCTGAAGGCCTGGCAGCGCTGGACCTTGCCGGAAAGAAGTCTCCCGCGCGCATGCGCGGTGAATGACGACATCGTGGCTCCAGCCACTCACAGCGCTGGAGCCACGATATCCGGAAGACACGCCAAGGCAACATGTCAGCTACCTCGGCGTGGACCAAGTGAGCTACCGACGCCTCGTTCTAAGGTAAGTATTTCATAATGAGCTAGTATACATGCACATTTCATTAAAATACAGCGCCGCTCAAAGTGTAGGTGAAAGCATATCCCTGTGTCCCAGAGCATGGGGTGCAGGCTTGTCCGGATATAAATCCAGAGGGCTAGTAACTGTAAGGAGGAAAGGGTCACTGCTACTCCTGACCAGCCCAGGTGAATAAACGATAAGGAGTGGACTTCTGCCTACATGTCTCCACCAAACCACACACCCCAATGCATTTTGCCCTGCCCACATGCTGAATAAGACCTAGTGGGTGGGGCGAAACGCATCAGAGTTTGTGGTTTGGTGGAGACGCAGGCTGGGCCGTTCTTTATTCACTTGGGCTGGTCGGGAGTAGTGACGATCCTTTCCTCTTTATATTTACTAGCCCTCTGGATTGGCAAGAGGAAAGGATTGCCGCTACTCCCGACCAGCCCAGGTGAATAAATAAGGAGCACCCTCAGGCCTCACTAAACCAAAAAACTCTGATGCATTTTGTCCCGCTCACCAGAGCTTAGCCAGTCCCGGTGGGAGGGGTGAAATGCAAAAGTGTGTGGTTTGGTGGCGATATGAAGGCAGAGGCTGCTCCTTATAGTTTATTCACCTGGGCTGGTCAGGAGTTTCATGCTAGGAAAGAAACAATGTTGTGACAGAATCACCATTTAGACCCCTTTCAAACTAGGGCCACCCATGCGTTAGCGGTAAAGCACTGCTCGTTTTAGCGGCGCTTTACCGCTGTTTTGGCGACGCTTTTCGGCCGCTGGCGGGGCACTTTTAACCACAAAGAAGGGGCAGGGGCGTTTTGAAAGGGCTGTATACAGCGCTCCCAAACCGCCCCAAAAATGCTGCTTGCAGGACTTTTCCCAACGTCCTGCAAGCGCACCGCCCCAGTGTGAAAAGCACACATTGCAATGAATGGGAGGCAGTTTTCAGGAGCTTTACAGGCGCTATTTCTAGATCTAAAACGCCTGAAAACAGCCCCAGTGTGAAAGGGGTCTTAAAAATAAAGATAAGATGCCTGAAAAAAAGAAGGACTATTGCAACCACTACATCTAAGGACCTGCAAGCTACAATATATCATATTTTTTTTCTTGGGTTTAGACACACTTTAAAGACAGGATGCAGGGAGGAAAGATCTAGCTAAAGCATGATAAATACATCAAATATATCCGATGTAAAGCAGCTTATATGTTGGATCAATGCATCTCCTTGTTGTTCTTAGAAACTCTGGGGTAGATTCAATAAGCAATTGCGTCTGCGTAACCATAGTTACGCAGCGCAATTGCTTACTTGCGCCGGCGTATCGAATGCTCCTGATTCAGGAACCTCGATACGCCGACTGCAGCCTAAGATATGCCTGGCATAAGGCTCTTATGCCGTCATATCTTAGGCTGCATTCTTACGCAGGCGCTAGGTGGCGTTCCCGTAGTGGTCAGCGTAGAGTATGCAAATTGCATACTAACGCCGATTCACAACCGTACGCGCGCCCTGCGTACGCAGTTTACGTCGTTTGCGTACGCCGGTTTTTGCGTAAGGCTGCCCCTGCTATTAGCAGGGGCAGCCAATGCTACATATACCCGTCGTTCCCGCGTCGCGTTTTTGAAAAATTACGTTGTTTGCGTAAGTGAATCGTGAATGGCGCTGGACGCCATTCACGTTCACTTTGAAGCAAATTACGTCCTTGCGACGTCATTTACCGCAATGCACGTCGGGAAAGTTTCCTGACGGAGCATGCCCACTACGTTCGGCGCGGGAACGCGCTTAATTTAAAATGATCCACGCCCCCTATGGGATCATTTAAATTGCGCGCTCTTACGCCGGGCATTTTTCAGGAGCGCCCACGCCAATTACGTAGCTTCTGCTTCATGAATGAAGCGTATCGAAGATAATTTGCGTAGGCGCAGGGTAAAAACGGTACGCTGCGCCTCCGTAAGAAGTGCGCAGCGGTACCTGAATCTACCCCTCTGTATTTGCTGCTTAAGCCACCAGCCTTTTCCAAGTGTGTCCTGACACTTAACGCAGTGTTGGTGCTCAAAGCCCAGCCTGAAATGAGGAAATGTCACCGATTCTGCGGATTTACATAGCTCTGCAACTACTGACACTGCTTGGCAGCAGCAAGTGTCAACAAGGCCGGGCAGAAAAAAAAAAATCCCTCTACTTTCCCAGCACAGCAATTTTTCAGTTGAATTAATCGGATTTGCAGATTTGGGGTAATTTTAGCCTGCAGGTCTATAATAGATGGGATAGGAGTCATCCATGTGAGGCGCTTTTATCATAATGAGCATCTTTGTTTGTATGTGCCACACATGCTGCCTGTACATCTGTTCTTATAATACCCTCTGGCAGGGCACCCGCTGCACACGTTATCTGCATTGTGCTAGCCGAGCAAACTAAAAGCTGCAGAAGGGATTGTACTAACCTGGGAACAATCCATCAGAATGTCGCAGTATAGGCAAATAGGACCATTCATATACACAATGTATAGCTCGTGGCACCTCACTGTTTAGAACAGATCATATCCTGTTTATGAATTATTCCTGCAGTGACTCTTCTATCAACACCGATTTATTCCTCTGCTGGGGATTCAGGACTTGTCATTTTATACTTACAGGCCGGGATTCAGAGACGAGTTACGACGGCGTATCTCCAGATACGCCGTCGTAACTCTGAGTGTGCAGGGTCGTATCTATGCGCCTGATTCGTAGAATCAGTTACGCACAGATTTCCCTAAGATCCAACCGGCGTAAGTCTCTTACACCGTCATATCTTAGGCTGCATATTTACGCTGGCCGCTAGGTGGCGCTTCCGTAGATTTCCGCAAGGAATATGCAAATTAGGTAGATACGCCGATTCAGAAACGTACGTCCGCCCGGCGCATTTTTTTACGTCGTTTGCGTAAGGCTTTTTCCGGCGTAAAGTTACCCCTCATAAAGCAGGGGTAAGTCATGTTAAAGCGGGGGTTCACCCTAAAAAAATATATATTTTTTTTCTAACATGCCATCCAGCATACTAGCGCGAGCTACAGTATGCCTTTATTTTATTTTTTTGCGCCGTACTCACTGTTTAATCCCGTAGTTACGTTTCAGACTAGTAGGCGTTCCTATGCAGAGGGGAACATGATTGACGGCCGGCTATGGCGCGTCACGCTTCCCGGAAATAGCCGAAATAGGACTTGGCTCTTCACGGCGCCTAGTCTGTGCGCAGGCGCCGTGAAGAGCCGAGTCCTACTCAGGAAGCGTGACGCGCCATAGCTGCCCGTCAATCATTGTCCCCTCTGCATAGGAACGCCCATTCCAGGCGGGGAGTCTGAAACTGAACTACGGGATTAAACAGTGAGCACGGCGCAAAATAAATAAATAAATAAATAAATAAAGGCATACTGTAGCTCACGCTAGTATGCTGGATTTCATGGTAGAAACTTGCTTTTTAGGGTGAACCACCGCTTTAAGTATGGACGTCAGAAACACACGAACAGCGTCGTATTTTACGTCGTTTACGCAAGTCGTTCACGAAAAGGGCTGTACGTAAGTTACGTTCACGTCGAAAGCATTGACAGTTTGCGGCGCAATTTGGAGCATGCGCACTTGGAAACGTTCACGGACGGCGCATGCGCCATTCGTAAAAAACGTCAAATACGTGGAGTCACAAGAAATTTTAATAAAACACGCCCACATCATCCACATTTGAATTAGGCGGGCTTACGCCGACACATTTACTACGCCGCCGTAACTTAGGGTGCAAGTTCTTTCTGAATACAGAACTTGCGCCCTAAGTTACGGCGGCGTAATGTATCTGAGATACGTTACGCCCGCCGATAGATACGCAATTGTATCTGAATCCGGACCACAGTGTGTATATATATATATATGTATAAAAAAGGAAAAAGTGGTGGTCCTAGCAAACAGTTAAATAGGTGTAATATTCTTTACACCAACAATAAAACTAATTGGGGCATCAAACAGAAGCACCCTGGAGTAGACTTTTGTCAGAATCTAATCATCATTATTGTGAAGATTTATTTATGAAAGACTAAGCTTTAATGTAGGACGACTCCGAAGAGGAGCATATTTATATTAATATTATACAGAATTATATAGCACATCGCTTTACAATGTAGGGAGACACTACACCAAAAGAGTACAATTCAAAACAAGAGGGTAAGAGGAGCCCTGTCCCTGTGAGCTTACAATCTATATGAGCGGAAAGTGTCATCTTTTGTGAAATTCACGTGTTAAACTAATCAGTAGATCCAAAGATAAGTTAACCACTTGACATCCGGAATATTTACCTCCTCTTGACCTGACCCTTTTTGTGATACAGCACTGTGTTGCTTTATACCTCTTTTATACCTCTTCAGCCCCAGAAGGTTTAAAGGGGTTGTTGTAAAGGTTCCTGTTTTTTCACCTTAATCTTAATACATCCTATTCATTAAGGTGAAAAAACATCTGACAAATTAAACAGGGGAGATCAAAGGAAAAAAAAAAAAGGAGAGAAAATCAGAGTCGTTCTGTGCCTTGTGATCATTGGGATGGCCAATCACAAATGTAAACAGTGGTAAAAAGAAAATTTATAAACAAATTCTCATCCAGGTAAATTACCGCAGACTTAAAGGGGTTGTAAACATTTGTGTTTTTTTTTTTACCTTAATGCATCCATCTTATGCATTAAGGTGAAAAAACACCTTGCAGTGTCTGCCCCCCCCCCCCCCCCGTTTTACTTACCTGAGCCCTGAATTTCCAATGGCGCGATCCCGCCGTCGCTCTCTCCACGGGTTTTCAGCTCTTCATTAAATAGATTGATAGCAGTGCAGCCATTGGCTCCCGCTGCCGTCAATCAAATCCAATGACGCAGGCACCAGGCTACGACCGCAAAGCAGAAATTTTCACATAACCTGATCTGCCAATATTATATGATCTACTCATCAATTATGCTTTAATCAGCTTATAATGACAAGCAAGGGGGAGGGCAGAAACTGTCAGGATCAGCCAGGTTTTTTTACAGCTTCCAGAGGGACAGGTTAGACAGCACAAGCACTCTGATGTTTAACCACTTACTGCGGCAGCATGGCTCGGGGAAACAACGTTATGTTGCTTCGCCCTGTGGGCACTAGGGGTGCTCGCCCTCGGCGGGCGCGATGACCAGCAGGCTCTCGCGATCGCTCATGACACAACTGTGTGTGTAAAAACACATCCCAGTTCTTTCAGGGAAGAAATGACCTATCGTGTGTGTGTACATACCGTATTTATCGCCGTTTAACACGCACTTTTTCTCCCTGAAAATAGGGGGAAAATTACAGGTGCGTGTTAAACGCCGATAGTGTACCTTGGGCTCGGAGCGGAAGGAGGGGGACGAGCGCCGCCGGAATTCACAGAGCAGTCATCTCCTGTCCACTCTAACGTCTCACACACACACACACACACACACACACACACGCACAGACCCGCTTCCGCCACTGGCATTGGACCAGTGTTCTACCAATCACAGGAGCTGGTCCAATACCGATGGCGGAGGTGGGACTGTGTATGCGGCTGCCGCCGAGCGAACAGGAGACAGCGGCTCGGTGATTCCCTCACTCCACGAGAGATGGCGAGGCTGCAAATGGGCACATAGGCACAAAGTATGAACACAAATCTATCATTTCCCCTAGTAAATCCCATCCCCCTTCAGTTAGAACACAGAGAGGGAACGCCGTTAATCCCTTGATCGTCCCCTAGTGTTAACCCCTTCCCTGCCAGTGACATTTTTACAGTAATCAGTGTATTTTTATAGCACTGATCGCTGTAAAATTAACAGTGGTCCCAAAAGTGTGTCAAAAGTGTCCGATCTGTCCGCCATGTCGCAGTTACGATAAAAATCGCAGATCGCCGCCATTACTAGTAAAAAAAAAAATATAATAATAAAAATGCCATAATTCTATCCCCTATTTTGTAGACGCTATAACTTTTGCGCAAACCAACCAATGAACGCTTATTGCAATTTTTTTTACCAAAAATATGTAGAAGAATACGTATCGGCCTAAACCGAGGGAAAAAAAAAAAAATTCGGGAAAAAAAATTGGGATATTTATTATAGCAAAAAGTAGAAGATTGTGTTTTTTTTTTTAATTGTCGCTGTTCTTTTGTTTTTAAAAAATAAAAACCGCAGAGATGATCAAATACCACCAAAAGAAAGCGCTATTTGTGGGGGGAAAATTACGCAAATTTTGTTTGGGTACAACGTCGCACGACCGCACAATTGTCAGTTAAAGTGACGCAGTGCCAAATTGTAAAAAGTGCTCTGGTAAGGAAGGGGGGTAAAATCTTCCGTGGCTGAAGCGGTTAATCTGCTATAAAGGGAACTTTTTTTTCTTTTAGGGTTACAAACACTTTAAGATGGCGGTATTACTGAAGCAATGAGGTCTTGGGAAGAGTAACAGAGCAACATGCACTCACCGGCCACTTTATTAGGTACACCTGTTCAATTGCTTGGCAACACAAATTGCTAAATCAGTAATCACATGGCAGCAACTCAATGCATTGAGGTATCTAGACGTGGTGAAGAGGACTTACTGAATCTCAAACTGAGCATCAGATTGGGGAAGAAAAGGAGATTAAGGTGACTTTGAAGGTGACATGATTGTTGGTGCCAGATGGGCTGGTCTGAGAATTTCAAAAAACGGTTATTCAACTGGGATTTTCACACACAACCATCTCTTGGGTTTACAGAGAATATTCCGAAAAAGAGAGAATATCCAGTGAGCGGCAGTTGTGTGGATGCAAATGCCTTGTTGATGTCAGAGGAGAATGGGCAGACTGGTTTGAGATGATAGAAAGGCAACAGTAACTCAAATAACCACTTGTTACAACCAAGGTATGCAGAATACCATCTCTGAATGCACAACACATTGAACCTGGAAGCAGATGGGCTACAGCAGCAGAAGACCACACCGGGTGCCACTCCTATCAGCTAAGAACAGGAAACTGAGGCTACAATTCACACAGGCTCACCAAAAATCGGATAATAGAAGACTGGAAAAATGTTGCCTGGTCTGATGAGTTTCTATTTCAGCTGCGACATTCAGATGGTAGGGTCAGAATTTGGCATAAACAACATGAAAGCATGGATCCATCCTGCCTTGCATCAACGGTTCAGTCTGGTGGTGGAATGGTGTGGGGAATATTTTCTTGGCACACTTTGGGCCCCTTAGTACCAATTGAGCATCGTTTTAAACCCCACGGCCTACCTGAGTATTGTTGCTGATCATGTCCATCCCTTTATGACTCCAGTGTCCCCATCTTCTGATAATGCAGGATAATGCACCATGTCACAAAGATCCAATCATCTCTCCACTGGACAATGAGGTCACTGGACTCCAATGGCCTCCACAGTCACCAGATCTTTTCCAATAAGGCACCTTTGGGATGTGGTGGAACGGAGATTCACATCATGGATTTGCAGCTGACAAATCTGAAGCAACTGCGTGATGCTTTCATGTCACTATGAACCAAAATCTGATGAATGTTTCCAACGCCTTGTTGAATCTATGCCACCAAGAATGAAGGCAAAAAGGGCCCAACCTGGTACTAGCAAGGTGTACCTAGTAAAGTGGCCGGTAAGTATAAATATACAGTCTTACTTGGAGCCAAACATGTTAATGATACCATAAAACATCATAATAGAAAACTTACCAGACATCTGGAACTCTGCAAAGGCCACTCTCTCGAGCTGCACTCTGAGAAGCTCACATGGAGCGTCCTTCAGCACCTGGAAGAGCTTCACTGCTTTGCTGTACTGGAGATCGGCTAGAACACGGTGCTGCTTTCTTGCGTGCTCGTCCCCCACCTGTAGAAAAAGGGAGGTACTGTGATACAAGCTGTCTAATACACAGGACCATGCACAGAGGTGGAGACCATGCACTATGCCAGGGATATGCAATTAGCGGACCTCCAGCTGTTGCCAAACTACAAGTCCCATCATGCCTCTGGGTGTCATGCTTGATGCTGTCAGAGTCTTGCTATGCCTCATGGGACTTGTAGTTTGGCAACAGCTGGAGGTCCGCTAATTGCATATTCCTGCACTATGCCCTGAAAAAAAATGTCTTTCATGTCGCTACATTACTCTACATATTAGGGAGATTAGTGTTCTTCTAAAGGCCTGCAAGCAGGAATTTACCCCTCTAAACTCATACAAAATTATACAAAGGTATGCAATTCTGATAAAAGTGAAGCTGCCAACCTTTACAAACATCATATACTAGTCCTGCCCTAGGGCTGGCCATACAAGTTAAAGCGGAGTTCCGGCCACAATTTCACTTTTTATATATAAATACCCCTGTAATACACAAGCTTAATGTATTCTAGTAAAGTTAGTCTGTAAACTAAAGTCTGTTTTGTTAGATTGTTACAGCATTTAGACACTTTATAAAATAGAAATTGACTGGGGCCATCTTAAGTGTGGGCATCATGAAGCCAAACTGTATGACTTCCTGGATTTCAGCCTTGCAGATCTTGCACATGCTCAGTGCTGCACAAGCAGTGTAATAGGTTTCAGATCAGGTTTCAGCACCTGTACTGTCCAAGTCACATGATTCTTCGAGACTGGGGAGTGCACAGACTCCTGGAAAGTTACACCCACTACATTCCCAGGAGTCTGTGCGGTGTAGGTTAGGAAGCTTAAGCCCCTAGGTGCAGGAAGTGGGAAGATTAACTATTCTGCCTAGCAACAACACTTTGAAGGCATCTAAAAAAAAAAAAAAAAAAAATTCTTAAAGGACTAATGACATTTTTTTAAAACTACTGATGTAATGTTATATTTATTGGTGGAACTCCACTTTAAGGACCAAGTGAGAGAAACCACTTGAGGAGGAATCTCCCCTGCTATCTTTCGTGCTCCGACAGCCCATGCCCCCACAACTGTTAGAATGCCCAAACAGTGACTGCATCTGATTGGCTGCAGTCATTGTTCAGCCAAGAATTTTCCACCCCGGCTTCTTGTTGATGTGAAGAAAGTTTGTGGAGCTGGATGGTGCCGACAAGTCCAAGCCATGGCTTGAAATTTCAATGCCAATGGTCCCAAAAATGTGTCAAAAGTGTCCGAAGTGTCCGCCATTAGGTTGCAGTACCAAAAAAAAAAAAAAAAAAAAATCGCCGCCATTACTAGTAAAAAAAAAAAAAAATATTAATAAAAATGCCATAAAACTATCCCCTATTTTGTAAACGCTATAACTTTTGCGCAAACCAATCAATAAACACTTATTGCGATTGTTTTTATGAAAAATATGTAGAAGAATACGTATCGGCCTAAACTGAGGAAATTTTTTTTTATATATATTTTTAGGGATATTTATTATAGCAAAAAGTAGAAAATATTCATTTTTTTTCAAAATTGTCACTATTTTTGTTTATAGCGCAAAAAATAAAAACCGCAGAGGTGATCAAATACCACCAAAAGAAAGCTCTATTTGTGGAAAAAAAAGCACGCCAATTTTGTTTGGGAGCCACGTCGCACGACCGCGCAATTGTCAGTTAAAGCGACACAGTGCCAAATCGCAAAAAGTGGCCCGGTCATTGACCAGCAATATGGTCCGGGGCTGAAGTGGTTAAACAGCAACATTTTATGTAGGAGAATGTGTTTCATCTGTGTGTATCATCTAATGCTAGTCACTTCACTGGGTACATGTGAAGGTTTACAACCACTTGAAGAAAATCGGAGCTTAGTTTACATGCCATACCTGTAGGCCAAGCACGGCAGCCCATCAACCTTACCAATCCACCTCTGGGAAGCGACGCTTGGCCTACAGGTATGACGTGTAAATTAAGCTTCATTTTCTTCAACGCTGCACAATATTTTTGTCACCGTAAGCCCAGCCCCCACACAGTTAGAATCACTCCCTAGGACACACTTAATCCCTTCCTTGCCCCCTAGTGGTTAACCCCTTCCCTGCCAGTGTCATTTACACTGTAATAAGTGCATTTTTATAGCACTGATCGCTGTATAAATGACAATGGTCACAAAATAGCCTCAGAAGTGTCCGATGTGTCCGCCGTAAAATCGCAGCCACGATTAAAAGAAAAAAAAAAAAAAATTGCAGATCGCCGCCATTACTAGTAAAAAAATAAATAAAAATGCCATAAAACTATTTTTGTAGACGCTATAACTTTTTCAAAAACAAATCAATATACGCTTATTGAGATTTTTTCCGAAAGTATGAAGAATATATATATCGGCACAAACTGAGGAAGAAATTCTTTTTTTTAATATATATTTTTGGGGGGTATTTATTGTAGCAAAAAGTAAAAAATAGTCTTTCTTTCAAAATTTAAGCTCTTTTTGTTTAGAGCGTAAAAGAACACGTTTTTGTTTCACCTGTGGTGTTTATATTGGCCCAGCAGTGCACCCAACACCTGGGTGTTTGGTGTGCTCCTGTACCTTTGAGGGGTGGCTCCCCCAAGTCCACCTGCCCCCATCTATCCATTAGAATGCATGTGCCTCCACTGTGGGGACGCTCATTGTTTAGTGTTAGGACCACAGATTACAGGGACAATTAATTAATAGTCCAAACGTGTATCAAATGTGAGTGTAACACACTGCTGTATCAACGAAGGAGAAACTCTGGCTCCAAATGGTAAATGAAGCTTGCTGACCCTTACCAGAATAGAAGATCCTAACGGATCTAATCAAACTGAAATCCCTGGATGGTGTATGTTGGAATGGAGCTTGTCTGTTAAGACGATCCTTCAAGGGGTCACCGATCCGCCAATAAAGCAACCAGGAGAAAACTGATATGGTGTAAATCCGTGTGATAAATAAAACATAAAGCGCATCCCCCAGTGACTGGCAACAGACAGTGTGAACAAGAGAAACCACCACCAGTACACACACTGACCCTTACCAGAACCTGTGATCCGTCAGGATCAATCAAAGCAGAGGGGATGTAGCAGTGATGGAACGTCTCAGCCAATAACAACGAATACACCAGCAAAGGTCCAAATATGTATGAGGAAGAAAAACTCACATAGCGTGACACCGTAGAGGTTTTTAATACAAAAACAAGCAGCACACTTACAGTTAGGAATAGAAGTGTCAGCGAGGATAAAAAAAGCCGGCCGGCCGGCGTGTCAGAACGAAGGTCCTCAAATCGCGGTGACGTCAGCACGTCGCCTCCCAACGTTTCGTCTACACTAGACGCGATTCCCGTGACCACGTCTAGTGTAGACGAAACGTTGGGAGGCGACGTGCTGACGTCACCGCGATTTGAGGACCTTCGTTCTGACACGCCGGCCGGCCGGCTTTTTTATCCTCGCTGACACCTCTATTCCTAACTGTAAGTGTGCTGCTTGTTTTTTTATTAAAAACCTCTACGGTGTCACGCTATGTGAGTTTTTCTTCCTCATACATATTTGGACCTTTGCTGGTGTATTCGTTGTTATTGGCTGAGACGTTCCATCACTGCTACATCCCCTCTGCTTTGATTGATCCTGACGGATCACAGGTTCTGGTAAGGGTCAGTGTGTGTACTGGTGGGGGTTTCTCTTGTTCACACTGTCTGTTGCCAGTCACTGGGGGATGCGCTTTATGTTTTATTTATCACACGGATTTACACCATATCAGTTTTCTCTTGGTTGCTTTATTGGCGGATCGGTGACCCCTTGAAGGATCGTCTTAACAGACAAGCTCGATTCCAACATACACCATCCAGGGATTTCAGCTTGATTAGATCCGTTAGGATCTTCTATTCTGGTAAGGGTCAGCAAGCTTCATTTACCATTTGGAGCCAGAGTTTCTCCTTCGTTGATACAGCAGTGTGTTACACTCACATTTGATACACGTTTGGACTATTAATTAATTGTCTATTTCACATCTTTTTTTCATATATCATTTTGTTCACATTGCTTGATATTTTGGATTTTTATGTAGCCTTCTCATCAATTTAGAAGTTATATGAAGGCCCTTCAGTCTTTAGCGCTACTCCACCGTTTGTTTATGATTTATATGTTTGTATAACATTTTTGAGTTAGCGGCTTTATTTTCTTGTCATTTTTTGTAAGCGCACTTTTTATATATTATATATATATTATATATATATATATATATATATATATATATATTCTCCCATAGTTTGTAGACGCTATAACCTTTGTGCAAACCAATATACGTTTATTGAGATTATTTTACCAAAAATATGTAGTAGAATTCATATTGGCCTAAATTGATGAAGACATTTTTTTTATTGGATATGTTTTATTGCAGGAAGTAAAAAAAAAAAAAAAATAGTATTTGTTCTTTTAATTGTCTGTCTTTTTTGTTTATAGCACGTACATTTTCTTTGGGTACAATGTCGCAGGACCCGCAAGTGTCTTTTAACCACTTAACGACCGCCGCATGTATATATACGTCCCTGCCTTTCCGCGGGTCCAATCGGGACCCCCCCCCCCCCCCCCCCGGTACATGCGGCGGTCGGTTCTTCCGTGGGAGCGATCCGGGATGAGGGGGCGGCTATTCGTTTCTAGCCGCCCCCCACGCGATCGCTCCCCAGAGCTGAAGAACGGGGAGAGCCGTATGTAAACACGGCTTCCCCGTGCTTCACTGTGGCGGCTGCATCGATCGTGTCATCCCTTTTATAGGGAGACACAATCGATGACGTCAGACCTACAGCCACACCCCCCCTACAGTTGTAAACACACACTAGGTGAAACATAACTCCTTCAGCGCCCCCTGTGGTTAACTCCCATACTGCAACTGTCATTTTTCACAATAAACAATGCAATTTAAATGCATTTTGTGCTGTGAAAATGAAAATGACAATGGTCCCAAAAATGTGTCTATTTTTGTTTATAGCACAAAAAATAAAAACCGCAGAGGTGATCAAATACCACCAAAATAAAGCTCTATTTGTGGGGGAAAAGACGCAAATTTCGTTTCGATACAACATTGCATGACCGCGCAATTACCAGTTAAAGCAGCGCAGTGCCAAATTGTAAAAACACCTCTGGGCATTAAGCTGCATATTGGTCCAGGGCTTAAGTGGTTAAAGTAACGCAGTGCCGTGTCATAAAAAACGGTCTGGTCAGGAAGGGTGGGAGAAAATCTTCAGGAGGTGAAGTTGTTAAAGTTTAGATAGCGGGTGCGGGGAGATCACCTGTCCGCTGTCACCCTAAATACAAGTGTAACATGTTCTAAAGGTGAACATATCCTTTAAAAAAAACTCTGATGTTACTTGAGAATGCAGAAAGGTATGTCATGTTAATGACTGAAAAAGATCAATGCCAAACCCCCGATCCTCGTCTTTTGGGGTCCCTCGGCAGCTGTCTTGGCTCCTCCCCGCATCAGCTAACCCCCTTGGGAAGCGCTTTCCCAAGAGGGTCACCTTGGGGGCCGTGCTTCCGATTCCAGCATTTGCGCCCATAGACACGAAAACTGGACTCGGCCCTGCCCCCCCGGTGGCCGCATCATTGGATTTGATTGACAGCAGCGCGAGCCAATGACTGCGCTGCTATCAATTTATCCAATGAAGAGCTGAGAAGACCGGACCGAAATACAGAGCGTTCTCGACGCAGGACTTTCGAGGCCAGTAAGCATCGGATGTTTTTTCACCTTAATGCATAGGATGCATCAAGGTGAAAAAGCATGAACCTTTAAAACCCCTTTAAACATTTTCATATTTGGATAGAGCTGGTAAGAGTTAGAACCTACGTCACTTTTTGTTATGGTCATCTGAGCCCCCTGATGGAAATTTCCTGCAGTTTCTTTCAGGAAAAGAAAGAGGCGGAGAATCTCTTCGAGGCCCCTTTCACACTTATACGACTTGTCCCACGATTTGTGGTGGCAAAATCGTGCGTCTTTGAAGTCGCAGTAGTGTGAAAGGGGCCACCAACATAAGGCTACTTTTACACTGAGGCGCTTTACAGGCGCTATATCGCTAAAAATAGTGCCTGCAAAGTGCCTCTCCAGTCAGTCCAGTGTGAAAGCCCGAGGGCTTTCACATTGAAGCGGTGCGCTTGCAGGACGTTAAAAAAAGTCCTGCAAGCAGCATCTTTGAGGTGCTTTAGGAGTGGTGTATACACCGCTCCTAAAGCGTCCCTGCCCATTGCCGCTTTAGCAGCGCCGCTTTGCGGGCCCTTTTAACCATTTTTCAGCCGTTAGCGGGGGTTAAAAGCGCACCACTGCCGGCTGAAAAGCGCAGTTAAAAATTTCCCGCTGAACCCCCCAATGTGAAAGTGCCCTTAATAAAAAGCACATTTTAGTAGAGTAAAAAGCAACCAGAACTTCTGACAATGTTATTATTATTGTTGTTTTTAATTGCCTGTCCTAGTGATGCCTGAATCTAGCGCCCCCCTCGCCCATTTCTTTTACAAGAATCACAGGAACAGGAAGGAAGATGAAAATCATCCCAATAGGGTCAGAGACAGAAATCTGCAGATATTTCTGGTAAGAATATCCTTATAGAAGACATGTACCTGGTTTCTCAGACAGCTGTGATACATGGAGGCAAGCCGGTGATGGATGGTTGCAGCACGGTACTGACATAAAGGCTGTCGAGCGGACACGGTTTCCACATCGCAGTACTTTAGAGACTTCATCATGGCTTCTGTCACCTCTCTCTCAATCTGCAGACAACACATCAGAATAAAAAAAACACATCTTCATATATTTGAATGAGAATGGTCATCACTGGCAGCTACATTCAATACAAATCATTTCTGGTAAAAAGGAAGTTTGGTTCCCGTGTGTGCCTCCCTGCATCCATACTATACACTTGTTATACAGCAGGAGCAATCAGGCAAAAAGAATGAACATACACTCACTGGCCACTTTATTATTAGATACACCTTGCTAGTACCGGGTTGGACCCCCCTTTGCCTTCAGAACTACCTTAACCACTTAAGCCCCGGACCAATATGCAGCCTAAAGACCCAAGGTGTTTTTACAGTTCGGGACTGCGCCGCTTTAACAGACAATTGCGCGGTCGTGCGACGTGGCTCCCAAACAAAATTGGCGTCCTTTTTTCCCCACAAATAGAGCTTTCTTTTGGTGGTATTTGATCACATCTGCGGTTTTTAGTTTTTGCGCTATAAACAAAAATAGAGCGACAATTTTGAAAAAAAAGCAATATTTTTTACTTTTTGCTGTAATAAATATCCCCCAAAAACATATATAAAAACATTTTTTTTCCTCAGTTTAGGCCGATACGTATTCTTCTACCTATTTTTAGTAAAAAAAATCGCAATAAGCGTTTATCGATTGGTTTGCGCAAAATTTATAGTGTTTACAAAATAGGGGATAGTTTTATTGCATTTTTATTATTTTTTTTTTTTTTACTACTAATGGCGGCGATCAGCAATTTTTTTCGTGACTGCGACATTATGGCGGACACTTCGGACAATTTTGACACATTTTTGGGACCATTGTCATTTTCACAGCAAAAAATGCATTTAAATTGCATTCTTTATTGTGAAAATGACAGTTGCAGTTTGGGAGTTAACCACAGGTGGCGCTGTAGGAGTTAGGGTGCACCTAGTATGTGTTTACAACTGTTTGGGGGTGTGGCTGTAGGAATGACGTCATCGATCGTGTCTTCCCTATAAAGGGAATGACGCGATCGATGCGCCGCCATAGTGAAGGACGGGGAAGCCGTGTTTACACACGGCTCTCCCCGTTCTTCAGCTCCGGGGAGCGATCGCGACGGAGCGGCTATAAACAAATAGCCGCGCCGTGGTCCCGGATCGCTCCCCGAGCCGACCCGACCTCCGCATGTAGCGGGGGGGGTCCCGATCGGACCCCCCACCCGCTAATAGGCGAGGACGTACGTGTACGCCCATGTGCCTGTACGTGCCATATTGTGGACGTATATGTACATGCGGGGGTCGGGAACTGGTTAATTATTCATGGCATAAATTCTACAAGGTGTTGGAAACATTCCTTTAGAGATTTTGGTCCATAGTGATATGATAACATCACACAGTTGCTGCAGATTTGTCGGCTGCCCATTCATGATGCGAATCTGAGCCTGAACCATTGATACAAGGCAGGATGGATCCATTCTTTCATGGTCTTTATGCCAAATTCTGACGCAACCATCTGAATGTCACAACGTGCCCTATACAAATATCTTTTTTACCAGATTTTAAGCCGATTATACACTAGTAGATTTTCCAACAAGCATTCATACAAATATCTGCAAAAATACTGGCCCGGATTCAGAAAGATCAGCGGATCTTTCTGCTGGCGTAATGTATCTCAGATACGTTACGCCGCCGTAACTTTGGGCGCAAGTTCTGTATGCAGAAAGAACTTGTGCCCTTAGTTAGGGTGGCGTAACGTATGTGTGGCGGCGTAAGCCTGCCTAATTCAAATGGGGATGTTGGGGGCGTGTTTTATATAAATTTCACTTGACCCGCGTATATGACGTTTGTTGTGAACGGCGCATGCGCCGTTCGTGAAAAAATCCTAGTGCGCATGCTCGAAATTACGCCGCAAAGCCTCATTGGTATAAAAGTGAACGTAACTTACGCAAAGCCCTATTCGCGAACGACTTACACAAAGGACATAAACATTTTCAAAACTCTGCGCGGGAACGACGGCCATACTTAACATAGGATACGCCGCATATACCCCTCATATAGCAGGGGTAACTTTACGCCGGAAAAAGCCCAACGCAAACAACGTAAAAAAAATGTGCATATTCTACGCGAAAGTCTAGGGAATCGCCCCTAGCGGTCAGCGTAAATATGCAGCCTAAGATACGACAGTGTAAGACACTTACACCAGTCGGATCTTAGGGAAATCTATGCATAACTGATTCTATGAATCAGGCGCATAGATACGACGGCCGGCACTCAGAGATATGACGGCGTATCAGGAGATACGCCGTCGTATCTCGTTTCTGAATCCGTGCCACTCTTTGTACATTTGATGAATGGATGAATGTCCTTTGAAAAAGGACTTCAACATTTTGTTTGCTTTTAACATTCAATTTTGAATGAATGTATTATAATTTCCTACATGAAAATCACATACACTTAGAAATAAGATCATTTGAGAACATTTTTCCATCCTGCAACTTTGATTTTGTGTCACTGCAGTCAAAAAACAAAACATCAGTTTGACCCCCACCAACGATTAGAAAATCGAACCAATGTTCTTAGAATGAAGAATTTTGAATGAAATGCTACTAGTGTATGGCCAGCTTTCTATATATTCTCTCCTACAAGAAATGGAGATCAGCCCTGAGAACTGCATGCTGGGACAGACAGTATGATCACATTAGGAGTCTGTTAGTCTAGAAGCACACCTACCTGCTCCTGTGCTTTCCTGGAGATGGGAGCATAGTCCTGCAGCAGGGTGGCCATTGTAAAATAGGTTGTGGACAGTTCCCAATAAACAGAGTCCCACACAGCCTGATGAGTATCTCTTTTATCCAGAGACTTCAATGCCTTTTGATAGTAATCGATAGCCTGTAAACAAACAGATTAGGCAGTGTTACCTTACAATTAACAGTGTAGCAGGTTATGCCAAATGCATGAGTGCAGTTTTTTTCTGCATGAAAAATACATGCAAAGCATTTTCCATGTATTCCAATGGCCCTAGTTCACACTGCTGCAGTCAGCTCCAGTTTCCGGTGGAGGAAAAAAAAAAGAAGTAGAACATGCTGCATTTTTTCTGCACAAAACTATACTTGAACGTAGCAAACCGTATCAAAAAACGCACCGAAACTGCATGTGTGTGCGAACGGTTAGCAAAAACTCGTCGTGAACGTATCCGGAGTGCATTTTTGTGGTATGGACTGGCCCTGAGCGTTAGTCTGGCCACACATGGCTCAGGGTTTTTCATTCAGAAAATTGAACAGATTCCCCCATTCAAAGTGAATCCTCCCTTCTGCGCTGTTAGAATATATAGATCAGCGCTGCAGCCAATGAATGAGCAGCTTTTTTCCCCCAACAGGTCAAGACAATCAACAGATCATTTATTTTCCTGTTCTAAAGTTCCACTTGAAGTGACAAGTTCCCCTTTGCAGAATATTGTGCAATTAACGTGGCAAATACAGATTATTAAAGATGATTATTTTTCTACCTGCTAATCATTGTGCATTCTAATCTGTACCCCCTCACACACTTGTAAAAATTGAAAAGAAATAGAGAAGTGGACTACATAACACAAATATTAATAAACTAAATAAAAAAGGAGACATTCACAAGCTGTGTGTAGTCAGATCACAGAAGACCATCATTACCAGGTATATCATACTAGGCAGTCAATGTTTGCTCAATATTAGAGGACTATTGAGGATGAAATAGCCCCAAAGCAGTCCAGGTAGCTTTGCACTTCACTCAAACGTTACAAAAAAAATAAAAATTTAATAATAATAAAAAAAAAAAAAAAAAAAAGACTACAAATATATAAATGCTGCTGACTGACAGGCTATAAACCTGTGTGGACTTCACACACCAAGTCTCTCAACCTTTTTATCCCACAGGGAGCCAGGAGGTCACCGGGAACTCCGGCTAAAGTTATTCCATCAGGAGTCATTAGGAAAATGCTCCTTACAATTCTACCCTTATAGTCAGCTAAAAAGTTATAAATGGCACCTATTCCAACTACCGTGTGAAAAGGAAGGTGCTTATACTTACCTATTCTTGGGGGTGCTTCGATCTGGTCATGTGAACGGAAAGCAGACAATGGATGCCCGATAGCAAGCCTATGGGTGATGTCACAGGCCAGACATTTTCACAATTCGCAGCGATATCTCCACTGCCCTGAAGCTTGTTGCTTGAGAGATCATGTCAGGCCCACAGAATAGGCACCTTATTTTCACAGGGTAGCTAGAATAGGATTTAGAAGGGGGAGAGGGAGCAGGTTTAAAAAAAAAAAGTATGGCCAAAGCTTTTTTTGACCATACATTTCCTATGAATCACAGGAATGCAGTTTGTTCTGCACTTTTGTGACCAGTTTTCAGACAACAATGGGCTAAACCCGCCTGCTGGCTGATGCCACTCAGCTGGTCCAGGGGAAAGACCCACCCAGATGCCTGGACTGGCAGATGGCTCAGCCATTAAGTGAGTCAGCCACTCCCGCCCCCTGTACAGCCCAGTATTCAAGCAAGTGCTGGAGAGGCAGAGAGCCGGTGACTGTGAGTCACTGGCTTTCTGCTCACTGAAGACTGGGAACTGAGCCATCAGTGGTGTCAGCAGAGGACTGCATCCACCTAGGTGGGTACAATTTTTTTTTTTTTTTTTTTTTTAAAGAAGCCATACTTCTCTTTTAAAGTGATTCTACAAGTTATATATAATTTTTTATATATATATATATATATATATATATATATATATATATATATATATATATATATAAATAAAAATATATATATAAAAATATATATATATATAAAAATATATATATATATATAAAAATATATAACATTCATGCTCTGTGCAGTGGATTTTGCACAGAGCAGCCCTGGTCCTCTTCTTGGGTCCCTTGCCGGTGGTCCCGACTTCTTGCTATGGATAGCCTTTTGCTATGGGGCACTTGACCAGGTGCGCTCCTGTGAATGGACATAATCCCTTCACACACAAAGTCCCTTGCTTTCTCCTCATTTGCTCACTGGCTGTGATTGACAGCAGCAGGAGCCAGTGGCTCCTGCTGCTGAGTGAGCCATTGAGAGGATAGAGACCCAGGAGAGTACCTGCTTACATGCACAACACTGGATCGAGATTGGTATCTCAGGTAAGTATAATTTAATATGAGGGGGGGGATGCTGCACCCAGGTGTATCAAAAAAAAAAATAAACTTCTGATTTTAGAACGACTTTAAGGACAGTTTGGCAATAGCCTAGAATTCCAAGTTTTGTTGAATGTGATCAGCTGCTAGGGTTACTTTTTGGACTATTCATCCCCATGATTTGGCCAATAATAATGAGAGAGCATTGACTGCCTAGGGTTATGTACCTCATGATGAGACAGCTTCCTAAGATTTGACTAAACATTGCTTTTGAAAAGTAATAGGATTACTTTTGTTTTTATATTAATAAAAGTCCTCTCTAAACTATATAGCTTATGGAATTATAGTTTTACCAAAATAAAGTCCAAAAGGAACAAAAATGTTGCAATTGATGCCATGAGAAGACATACAGAAATGTATGTTAATAAAAGAAGTTATTAGGACCCCTAGCTCATACTTCATTAGATCACACACAAGATTTGATCAGATAGATTTTTTTTTAAGTTGTAGGAAGAGGAAGAAAAAATAAATACACTTGTAAGGCAAATAGACTATAGACTAACACATACATACTACTGTACTATATACGGTAATACCAAACATGGAAGTTGGAAACCACTCAATTGTATAGTTATAACTTTTTTGTTTGGCTCAGAAAAGTACAGCTAAAAACTACTAATAAAAAATGGCACAAGCAGTCATGAAAAGTGTTATCACGGCAGAAAAAATGAGGGGGTTTGTTACGTACTGATGTGTTCTTTCACTTCTCCAGCATTCTGTGTTAGTCACAAATGGTAGCAGAGGAGTACATATATATATGCCTGGTGGGCTAATTAAATATGGCTTGTGGTGAAAGCTTTTAAAATGCTTAGTGTTCTTTTTTTATGTCCGTTTAAAATAATTAAATATTATCAAAATATATTCAGTTTGAGTAGCAGGCAAGAGAAAATATTGTATTGGCCTTGGAACAGAAACAGACTTGCAATATGGACATTAGGTAAATAGGCGCCCAACAGTACATATGCCAGCCCTCAAAATTTACACTCGCCTCTCGCATTTTGCGAGTAAATTTTGAGGGCTGGCGAGTGTCTGGCTGGCTGCTTGGGAGCCGCTGCGTTCAAACAGTGGGGAACATTACAGCTTTCAGTTCAATAGCTGTGTGTTCCCCGCAGCGTGCGTCTTATACAGCCCCTCCCCTCCGGGAAACTGATAGGAAGATCACCCATCCCAGGATTGGATGGGTGATCTGTCTATCAAAGTTTCCCGGACAAGAGGGGAGGGGCTGTATAAGACGTGCGCTGTGGGGAACACACGGCTATTGAATTGAAAGCTGTAATGTTCCCCGCAGTTTGAACCATTCGGCGGTGGCTCCTCCTCTCCTACCCAGCACAGGTAGGATGCGGGGGAAGAACTCTGGCTAATATATGTGTGTGTGTGGGGGGTGAGGGGGAGCCTGGCTGCAATGTGGGTGAGGGGGACTCTGGCTGCAATGTGGGTGAGGGGGACTCTGGCTGCAATGTGGGTGAGGGGGACTCTGGCTGCAATGTGGGTGAGGGGGACTCTGGCTGCAATGTGGGGACATGGGCAGGCTGCATTTTTGGGCACGGATTAAGTTGTTGTTAATATTTAGTACTTAATTCTACATAAAACATTTAAGTGCAATTTCATGAGATTTATGAGGGCGTGTCTAGGGGCGGGATTAGGGGCAACTGGTGGCGAGTATGCCTTGAGGCTTGGCTAGTAGCTCAGGACTTGAAATTTTGAGCCCTGCATATGCTATACTATATATACTGTATATTGCTTTTCAGGTACTAAAATAATAAGCGCGTGTATGTACACATTGACACACAGTCCCACCTTATTGTAATAAAGAGCCTCCTCTGGAGAGAACTCTCCCCTTCTCACAACATTTTCACTTCCGCAGTGTGCCTGGGCACAGATCCTCATCAGACGCCCGAGGTTACACAGTAAGAGAGCCATGTTTGTGGAGTCCCGGATAGCTTCAAAGTTGGTGATTCCTTTCTCAAAGCTGGAGAAGCTCTTCTTCCACATGTCCTGCTCTGCATTGGACACGCTCCTACCGGCTGGATGGTGGGGAAAACAAAACCATAAATGTAAGCAGTTGTGTGATTATTTTAACCCATTATACAAACCTAAAAAATACAAAATGCAATTAGGCTCAGTTCACACAGGCATACTTAAACCGCTGTAAAGGACTCCTGACCCCCCCCCCCCCCCCCCCCCAACATGCCACATTTTCTTGGAGGGGGGGGGACCTAGTTTTGACAGATACCCAGCTCCCACTTAGTCTCGCACCGCCTAGGCAACTTGAGACAAAGTTCTCTCTTCTGGAACACATCACAGGTCCAAGAAGCTTGTCCAGCTATTCGGGAAGTACAGTGCGACTTGTGTGTGCGCACCCGTCTGTGAAACCGCAAGCTGTCACAGCCAGGTGCCCACACTAGTGATGCCAGAGAGAGGCAAGGGAGAGAACCATGGCTTCAGGTGGCCACATCGCTGGACCATGGGCAGGCGAGTGTCTGTTTATTAAAAGCAGCTACACTTTTTGTAGTTGCTGACGTTTAATAAACACAGAAATGGCTGGAACTCCGCTTTAGGTGAATAAACAAATGGCAACTGCCCCAACCTATGACTGGCCTTAACCCCTTACAGTTGGCGCCTGCTGGCCCTTTAAGGGCTTTAGAATGCTGGGAGGTGGGGCAGGGCTTGAGGTCATGTGACTGCTGTGATTGGCTGTCGGAAAGCTTTTAATGGCAAGCAGCAAACGGGAGCTTTCCATTAGCCGCCACGACTGCGCTCTCGGCACACCTCTATTGGCGCCATTGCATGCAAACAGGCGGTCACTTAGCACCGAGGCACGGCCACCCGGAGGCCGCATATTTGCGTGTGCTTGGCATGAAGAGGTTAACAGCAAGGAACATATAGAATGGCAGCAAGTCATATAAAAACAAAGAATAATTCCCAGCTCAAATTACCAGCGAGTCTTCAACAAACCAAATTATCCTAGCAGTTCATCCTTAAAAACAGGGGTTTTGTTTACACACATTTGAAAATACATGCGTAAGCTGTAGAGGCCACGACAAGGCATAATCCTGTATGTCAGAATTCTATAATAGCGCTAGCATCGTTACGTCACGCAGGATACTAGCATCCTCAAAGATCAAACACCGATAGCCTAAATAATTCTCTGAGAACACAGCAGCTGTGGGGTGGGGAATGCCAATGGCGAAGGATAATGGTCCTGTACGGGTGACCGCTCACTGCCAGCTCTGTGGGTTTGGATCCTAGTTTGAACACGCCCGCGCTTATCACTAACTGAGACTCGCCCCCATTTAGAGATCATGTTACAGGCAGAGTAAACCGAGAAAGAACTTAACAATGGAGAAGGGACAGGTCCCCGGTCCAACTTTTTCAAGCAGCTCAACCTAAACCAGAACCTATCAACAACCTCAGCACTCCACCTGGGCATACTTAGCACTGCGATTGTATGGATGGCATTATCTGAATAATGGATGCTTTGTGGCTGTAGCTATATGTGCTACTTGCAGAATAGTCTGCTCCAGCTCCTATAATAAATGGGCTTATGTGTCGATGAGTTGACTGTTGGAGCACCTCTGCTTGATATAGCCCGGCGCAGTTTTTTTTTTTTTTTTTTACTCCCTGCATCTCTATAACTACTTTAGTACATGATTACAAATATTTGGAAAGCAGATTGCTCTATATGGCGATACCTGATGCCATTTGGAAGGGGTTCGGTCTTCATCTAGGCATGTCTTTATGCCGACAAGATAGTGAGACCCGCTTCTCTCAAATACCCCCCGATTGTGTCCTGAAGAAGTAAACAGTGGAACACGTTGACGCACAAGGGATCGCTGCGGTTACAGGGTGCATTGCATCAGTTTTCACCATGTGCTTTCCAATTTTATCTCACTGTGTATGATTTTAACTTTTAGTGTGGTATATTTTATCTTACATGTTTTTTGTATAATCTGTACAATAAAATCTTTAAATTGCATTATTGTCCAGTGATGCCTCTAAAGCCCGACCTGGGGCTCTTTTGCCCATTTTTTTTCTATACATGTCAGCACAAGAAGTTCAGAGACAAGAAGAGGACGGGAAACCCTCCAGTGAAAATTTCTTCAGGAACCAGCTGCCTGCATGATTTGGGGCGTACTTCATTACTGCCAAGTAATGGGACTAAAGCTGTACAAAAAAAAAATTTAAATTTGCATGAACAGATGGCTTATAGCAATTTTTTCCCATTTCAATCAGTAGCCAGCAACTATTTACCAAAACTACCCTAAATAATGCTTTTCTGAAAGAATGGGAACACGGAGGTGATCTTTACATAGAGGGAGTCAAGTACACCCCCCCCCCCCCCAAGTATACTATTAGGTGGTCAAGTAATTGGCTCACTTCTGCAAAGAGCACAGAAGTCTGCACAGAGCTTGAACGTAAATTTTGGCATTTACAGCACCCATCCTTTGGGTTTTTGTAGTGGGTATTTTCATAAAAAACATTTGCAAATTTACCTGTAGAAATGCTAGTTTTCTTTACCGTTCTGGTACTAATTAAAATTATACTGTTATAAGTGTGTGGCCAGTCTGATGCCGCATACACGCTCATGCTCAGAAGCAAGTTATGAGACGGGAGCGCTCGTTCTGGTAAAACTACCGTTCGTAATGGAGTAAGCACATTCATCACGCTGTAACAGACAGAAAAGCGCGAATTCGTCTTTTACTAACACGGGATCAGCTAAAGCAGCCCCAAGGCGAATGAAACTTCCCCTTTATAGAGCCGTCGTACGTGTTGTACGTCACCACGCTTTGCTAGATAATTTTTTTAAAACGATGGTGTGTAGGCAACGCCATTTTAATGATGAAGTTGGGAAAACATCGTTTTTTGGACATGCTGAAAAACAAAGTTTTTTTCATGCTGAAAAATGATTGTGTGTACGCGGCATTAGTATCAACAAGGAAGATGCAGGTAAGAAATTACCGTATTTATCGGGGTATTGCGCGCTCCGGCGTATAGCGCGCACCCCTAAAATGGACCTGCATTCCTGTAAAAAAAAAAAAAAGAAGATTTTAGTACTTACCGTTTTGGTGTCTTGCGTTCATCGGCGGCCTCGTCGGGTCCGGCGTCCGTCTGCGGCTTCGGTGGTGTCCTCCCCGCTCGATCCCCGCGCTGAGTTTGAACCACTGCGCCGGCATATACCGAGCACAGTACACTTGGATATAGTCGGGCAGGCTCGGCTCCTCTCGCGGTCACGTCCTGTGCGTCCAGGACGTGACCGCGAGAGGAGCCTGCCCGACTATACCCGAGTGTACTGCGCTTGGTATATGCCGGGGAAGTGGTTCAAACTCAGCGCGGGAAGCGGGTATCGGCGTATATCGTGCACCTACGATTTTGCCCTGATATTCAGGGCAAAAAAGTGCGCGGTATACGCCGATAAATACGGTACTGGGAAGTTTGAAATTTTTCGCAATGTATATAACCAACATAGGTTGGTCTTTTTTCAACCTCGCCTACTATGTAACGTGTAAAGCATTGTTTTATTCCCTTTAAAGTTTTTATTTTTATTTTTTTCCTACTTAAATCACTCTCAGACACCAGGGAAAGGGTGAGCAGTTTGTCACGTTTGCATAAAACTTTTGCCTAGCCGCTAAATCCCCATACCAGGCACATTCAATTAAGGCAAGCTTGAGGTTTAAGTACCTTTAAATGCACAGTCCTATCATTTCCTCTCCAACATTATAGTCAAATACTCGGCTTATACTCTGAGATTCTGACAGAAAATGGATTGAAATTGCTAGAAAATTGCACAATATAATTTAAATTAAAAGGATGTAAATATAAGGTTTGTCTGTATGAGACTCTAAAAAAAAAAAAAAGAAAAAAAATATATATAACAGCCCTGAATAAAGCAGGAAATGTAAATTTCAGGAAATCCATTGCAGCACTTAAATATATATGCAAATGTTCAGAATGCAGGCGAAAAATTCATTAGCTCGCTATGCTTTGCTGATGAGGTTGAAGGAGGACAAATCTATGTGGTTTTAAAGTTTGAGTACTAGAAAATGATTTCCATTCAGAGAAATGATTATCATACATTAAAAACACTCCACTCTCCTCCAACTGACAAAACATCAGAGGTTCTGGTGCAACAACATCCTGTACAGGCCTGCAACTCACCGCTGACCTAGTTTAATAAAGTATCTGAGAGAAGCGTTAAACTTTCCATAAAAGTTCACCGACTCGCACCCTCTTAAAAGTAACTTCACTTTTATTGTGGGAAAAAAAAAAAAAAAACCCACTACGCTCTGGGTGATCTATGTAACTTATAAGGATTTTAACAAACTTTGTTGCAGATTCCTACATTTTGTTATTCTGAAGAAATAACTGTTCGTTTTCCTGTGTCCATGTGCGAAGTGAATCTGTATAGGAGTGGTTTTAGAATTATTAATCAGCTGCTGCACCTGTAAAGGTTCTAATAAGTAAAGTAGCAGGATCTGCATCCCTTTAGACATGATTTCCATGTAAGGAGTATCATCACAGTACAAATGTCATTATTGCTGCAGGGGATGCTCAAACTCTGACTTGTATCATAGTGCAGACTTCTGGGAAAATCAGTAAACCAGTCACACAAGCAGGAAATTACATATCTGGGAGGGGATGTTACATAGTAGGTGAGGTTAAAAAAAGACACAAGTCCATCCTATGTGTGTGATTATATGTCAGTTTTACATTGTATATCCCTGTATGTTGTGGTCGTTCAGGTGCTTATCTGAATGAAAGAATGAATGAGTAACTTGTCTAGAGCTACAAACGCAAACTAAATCGTCTCGAGGCGCTTTTGCAGCCAGTGTCTGCCTGTGTCTTCAGAAGAGATGGGTCTTAAGCTTCTTCCTGAAGGCCAGATGGTTTTCTTCCAAGTGGATGTCCTCGGGTAGAGCGTTCCATAGTCGGGACCTTGGACTGCAAATCTTCGTTCGCCTTTTGATTTGTAGCGGGTCTTGGGAATGTGGAGGAGGTTCTGGTTAATTGACCGGAGGGGGTGACTTGGGATGTAGTGCTTTATTTTTTCGCAGAGGTATTGCGGGGCTTTTCCTTGTGTACAATTGTGAGCGAGACAAAAATGTAACCTGATCCTTCCCTGCAAGCCAATGAAGGGGTCCTCAGGGAAGTCTAAAGCCTCGTACACACGATCAGTCCATCTGATGAGAACGGTCCGAAGGACCGTTGTCATCGGTTAACCGATGAAGCTGACTGATGGTCCGCCTAAACACCATCGGTTAAATAACTGATCGTGTCAGAACGCAGTGACATAAAACACAACGACGTGCTGAAAAAAACGAAGTCCAATGCTTCCAAGCATGCGTAGACTTGATTCAGAGCATGCGCAGGTTTTTAACCGATGCTTTTGCATACCAATGATCGGTTTCGACCTATCGGTTAGGCGTCCATCGGTTAAATTTGAAAGCAAGTTCTCATTTTTTTTACCGAAGGTTAAATAAGCTATGGGGCCCACACACGATCTGTTTGGACCGATGAAAACGGTCCTTCAGACCATTGTCCTCCGGCGATCCTATCGTGTGTACGCGGCCTAATAGTTTCTTGGAACGATGCTCCCTGCTGAGACCACCGACTGTGGAAGGAAATTCCACATCCTTGCCGCTCTTACAGTAAAGAACTCTCTACGTAGTTTAAGGTTAAACCTCTTTTCTTCTAATTTTAATGAGTGGCCACGTGTCTTATTAAACTCCCTTCCATGAAAAAGTTTTATCCCTATTGTGGGGTCACCAGTACGGTATTTGTAAATTGAAATCATATCCCCTCTCAAGAGTCTCTTCTCAAGAGATATTAAGTTCAGTTTTCGCAACCTTTCCTCATAACTAATATCTCCAGACCCTTTATTAGCTTTGTTGCCCTTCTTTGTACCCGCTCCATTTCCAGTACATCTTTCCTGAGGACTGGTGCCCAGAACTGGACAGCATACTCCAGGTGTGGCTGGACCAGAGTCTTATAGAGTGGGAGAATTATCGTTTTATCTCTGGAGTTGATCCCCTTTTTAATGCATGTCAATATTCTGTTTGCTTTGTTAGCAGCAGCTTGGCATTGCATGCCATTGCTGAGCCTATCATCTACTAGGACCCCCAGGTCCTTTTCCATCCTAGATTCTCTCAGAGGTTCTCCCCCCAGTGTATGGATTGCATTCATATTTTTGCCACCCAAATGCATTTTACATTTTTCTACATTGAACCTCATTTGCCACGTAGTTGCTAACCCCATTAATTTCTTCAGATCTTTTTGCAAGGTCTCCACATCCTGCTGAGAAATTTCTCGCAAATACAGAGATTGAACTGTTTACCCCATTCTCCAGGTCGTTTATGAACAAATGAAATATGATTGGTCCCAGCACAGAACCCTGGGGGACCCCACTACCCACCCCTGACCATTCCTAGTACTTCCCATTTATCACTGCCCTCTTAACTCACCCTTGTCGACAGTTTTTAATCCATGTACTCGCCCTATGGTCCATGCCAGCAGACCTTATTTTGTACAGTAAACGTTTATGGGGAACTGTGTTGAATGCTTTTGAAAAATCCAGATACACCACATCTACGGGCCTTCCTTTATCTAGATGGCAACTCACCTAAGGAGTTCTGTAAACTGTGTACACCAGGTTGCCATATTTCATTTTACAAAAAAAACACAGCACTGCAGGTTGAAAAGGAAAGGTAATATTTAAAATACAATTCCCTAGTCATATTTAATTGTATCCATTTTATTTTTTTGACAATTTTTTTCCCCACGAAAGTGGAATTACCCTTTAAGCATGCCAGAGCCATTTTTATACTAGAAGCTCACAACCTATTGGCTGATCACTGAATAGCTGAGGTCTGCTCCAAGCTATGTCTGGAGCACTGGAAAACAGCCATATACAAAGCCTATGAGGACTCGCGGCGCAGGCGCATCGTTCGTAAGAATTTTGGCAAGAATATCAAAACAAAATTTGCATCTTGTCAAAGTCTGCTAAGCTTGCCTGAGGTAAGTAAGCAGCTGGGGTTAATGGTTTTTATTGTAGGATAAGTCTTTAGAACTAAGCAGATGGTAGCGTGCCTCTATTTTATACTTATAATCTATATTCAGGGTTTTAGATAAAATGATATATAATTTTCTTTTAACCAATTAATACTAATGCTGCTAAATTTGACTTAAGCAGCTGGGTCATGCAATGCCGTACCCACATTTTTATCCTTTTCCCCCTCCCACAAACAGAGTTTTCTTCTGGTGGTATTTGATCACCTCTGCATTTTAAATTTCATTGCCGTTTTGCCTGTGTACCGAACAACCAGTGGGTGCGGATATTGAATCAGCGGAGCCCGCTGATCGGCACCCTCTATTTAGAATCACAGCGGGAGCGAGCCACCGGCGGCATGCGCTTGCTACTTAGAAGTGCAGGATATATATACACACGTGATCTTGCACAGTTTTACTGCTATAGGGTGGTCGGCAAGAGGTTTAGAAAGTCACTCAAGAGTTAGCAGGCCTCTGACAAGGCTTGCAAATCTCACACGTCAGACCTCACCTGCTCTCTCAGACTGGACCGCCGCAGCCTGGTTCATAAAGAACACTCCGATCTCATTTCGGATATTGCCGAGCCTCTTGAGCACCTGCATCTTCTGCTCTGGGTTCTGGTCCTGGAGTTGGGTGATGATCAGGATTTCGTTGGCAGCTTCATAGCATTTGCAGCTAACCGACAGCTGACATTCCAGGTCAGTGATCAAGTCAGTAACAAAGGAAAAACCTACAAGATAGAGCTTCAGGTTTAATAATGTAGTGATAACTGCGGGTCAGTAGAGTATAAACAGTTCACAACTCCTATGTTATGTAAAATCACCATAAGGTCTCATGTATTAAGTTAACTCGCAGATTTCAGGTAATCGCCAACTACTGACTAAAGTGCTTTCAGTGCTTGATGATGTGCTTTCAAAAAATATATGGTTTGGGAGGTCTTTTACAAACTCTGAAAGCTGTAAGGGAAAAATAAAAAAGCAATGGAAAAATTTGAAAAAATGGCCTGGCCAGTGGACAGGGCCTGGCAGTGAAAAGGTTAAAGCGCTTGTAAAGCCTTAAGGTTTTTCACCTTAATGCATTCTATGCAATAAGGTAAAAAACCATCTGCGCTGCAGTCCCCCCCCCCCCCTTTTTCTTACCTGAACCCAATCTGATTCAACAATGTGCACACCAGCCACTGTCGCTCTTCTCATTGGACAAATTGATAGCGGGAGCTGGGGCCGAGTCCCGCTGTCTTTGTCAATGGACGCAGCAGCGGGGGACTCTAGAGCGAGCCCACAAGGGTGCCCCCATGAAAAGTGGCTTTCCTTAGGGGCACACAAGGAAGTGGAGGACTGGAGTGCTGGCAAAGGACCCCAGAAAAAGAGGATCGGGGCTGCTCTGTGCACAACTATTGCACAGAGCAGATACGTATAGGCATGCTGGTTATTTAAAATAAAAAATACAACGTTTACCACCATATTAAGCACATTTACAGTAGACATAGGGGGACACTACTCCGCAGTGAAGCTGCGCACAGGCTACAAAAGCTTTTAATCTCCAATATTCAAAATGTGTGATTGTGTTTATATGGTTTCAATAGAATGCACTGATGTCAAAAGACATAGCTGCATGAAGGCAACTAATGGCAAGTGGCTTGAAGGAAAAGTGAGCTTCCCGGTAGGTCACTTAGACCAGCGGTTCTCAACCCTGACCTCAAGTACCCTCAATAGGCCACGTTTTGGGAATTTCTCTTAGATAAAATAGCTGTCCAAAATATCAAACCATTGATTCTGATTTAAAGCACCTGTGCAAGATGAAGGAAAACTTGCAAATATGGCCTGTTGGGGGTACTTGAGGACAGGGTTGTGAACCACTGGCTTAGACTATGAGGAAGTTCTGGAGTGGATGAAGCTGGAGTTCTGTTTTAAGGGGTCCTCCATGTACGAGTAATTGTGATGCTCACCATCACAGCTAGATTCTCTGTGAAGACTGTGCAGGATCTCCTGATCATCCTTCGTCTGGTAATTGTACTCCTCAAAATACGCAGCTCGGTTGCTTGCGTTCTGGGCCAGCATGAGCTGGATGTCTCCGCAGAGAGCGAGGTACTGGCACAGCAACAGCGTGACATCGGGAACTTGACTGGTACACAGGCAGCTGTAGGCATCTATGAAGAGTGAAAAAATTGTTCAACAGTGTTATACATACTGGGGTAGATTCAGCAAGCAATTACGCCTGCGTATCCATAGATACGCAGCATAATTGCTAAGTAGCGCCGGCGTATCAACTTTCTGTATTCAGAAAGCTTGATACGCCGACTGTAGCCGAAGATACGACTGGCATAAGGCGCTTATGCCGTCGTATCTTAGGCTGCATTCTGACGCTGGCCGCTAGGTGGCGTTCCCGTAGTTGTCAGCGTAGAGTATGCAAATTGCATACTCACGCCGATTCACAAACGTACGCGCGCCCGGCGGTCGTGTTTTACGTTGTTTGCGTTCGTCGTAAGGCTGCTCCTGCTATTAGGAGGCGCAGCCAATGGTAAGTATAGATGTCGTTCCCACGTCACGATTTTCAAGTGGATCGTGAATGGCGCTGGACGCTATTTACGTTCACGTCGAAGCAAATGACGTCCTTGCGACGTCATTTACCGCAATGCACGTCGGGAAATTTTCCCGACGGAGCATGCGCAGTACGTTCGGCGCGGGAACGCGCCTAATTTAAATGATCCACGCCCCCTACGGTATCATTTAAATTACGCGCGCTTACGCCGGCCCCTTTTACGAAACGCCGCCGCAAATTACGGAGCAAATGCTTCGTGAATGAAGCGTAGCTCCAGTAATTTACGCAGGCGTAGCGTAAAAACGGTACGCTGCACCGCGGTAGCAGTGCGCGCCCCTACCTGAATCTACCCCACTGATTTTAAAACTCACTTACGGTAGTAACGGTCAGCACATCACAACTTGACATGCATGCATTTGACAATTAGGCTGCATTCACACCTAGACGTATGTTACCGCGGCGTATTTTGCCGCGACAAATTGCAGCGCTTTGTCCCGCGATTTGCCGCGGTAAAATACGCCGCGGTAAAACATACACAGGAGGGGTGACAACATTGTCAGCTATGGCCGAACGCCGAAAGCCGCATGAAAAAAAGGTCCGGGACTTGTTTTGGGCTTCAGGCGTTTGGCGTGGAGATGTGAACCATCTCTATAGCCGACAATGTAAACTCACCCCTCCAGCGTATCAGGGGCTGCTGCGGCGTCGCGCTACAGGCGTATATACGCCTAGGTGTGAATGGGCACTTAAGGGGAAAGTGACACCTTTTATCAACAAATCTCTTCTCAGCTACAACTCATTTAAAAAAAAAAAAAAGTTTTGTGAATTGTTCAGCACGCATCAAACCTCCCAAATGTAATCCACTATGTAGGCATTGTGCAAGGAAAAAAAAAAAAATTGTATCCTTACAGCTTTATTTCAGTTAGAAACAGAGAGCATTGATGACTTTTGTAACCTGCATAACAATAACAAAGCCTTAGGCCCTTTTCACACAATCGGCCCGTCTGTTTTTCAGGTGGATCCAAGCGGGCCACCCATTGACTTCTATGGGCAGGCAGATGTCAGTGGATCGATCCCCCGCTGAGCTAGCAGAGTCCATCCAGCGGATCTTCCCCGTGTGAAAGGGGCCTAAGGCACACACACATCGATAGGGCGGGTCACATGCAGTTTGCACATGTATCATAACAGCAATAAAAAACTAAGTGTATTCTTTCCTAGAAGAGAAATTTGGAGCCTGCAAATTGTCGACTTCCCATTTTGCAAATGTTAGTTACCTGGTTAAGCTGACCCTCTGGCTTTAATGCTATGAGCACTGATCTAGAACAAGTACAGCGATAAGGAGTTCTGTTTTACTCAGACTTTCCTGATTGCACACTCCTTCCAGCCCAGTAATTCAGATGTATTGAAGGCAACAAGCCACTAGAAAAGTCAGGATACTAGCACTTTCAGAAAGGATTAGCAACAGCAGCTTCTAGAACTCAGGGAAAGGTTTCCTTTCACCTTCTCCCATCCAGCCAATGTACATATAAAACCAGAGGGGAGCAGCGCTGATGCAAGTGGACGTACCCGTACGCCCTGCCGTATGGGCCACTCATGTGTGATCTGTAACCGGTGTCCACCGGACACAGCAGATCACGTTATCAATGTACTGGGGCTTCTGTGAGTGGCCCTGGTACCAAGTGATCGCAGTGACCAGAGTTACAGTAGCAAACAAGGCTATCATGCCTTGTTTACTACTGTATGATCTCCGATTTGTCACAGTGATCACATGGTGCCAGGGCCAATCACAGCGACCATGTGATAGCTGTGTCAAATCACAGCATCAAAGCAGTAAACAGTAAATGAAACCTTTGATCAATTTTACAGATTGCTTACTACAAGCAATCAAAATGTAGTAAAAACAAACAAAAAACACACACACACACACACACACACACACACACAGGTCACCCCCATGCTGTCACCAGTCAGTGCCGCTTATCACCACCACACCAGTTGCAGTGTCCCTGATCACCGCCACAGCAGTCATAGTGTCACCAAAAGGACGTAATCATAAGTGCAATGCTCTCTAAAGAGCCATTGTGTTCAGATAAATCTTTAGAGAGCACCTGACAGGCACTGTATTGTCTCCTCGCCACCTGTTTTAGCCCTTTGGACCCCGCGCAAGTACCCCTATTTACTTGAATAGGTCACAGTCGGCGGGCGTACAGGTGTATAATTCTTGTCACAGCTGCAAAGCATCACAAATAAATGGCATGTGTACACCACCATTTTCAGACTTGACACTGAGATTGTATCCCCACCTTCATCTTGGGGAGAACATCTAGGATCAGTACTTGGCACACACAGAGGTGGCTCTCACAAGCTGGGTCTTAAACATGATTGATTAGCATATAAGGCAGTGCTTTATAATCCAAGATTTGCCCAAAATGATGAAAAATCTTCTGGAACCAATAACTTGTTCAGATTAGTCTGTATTTTTCTTATGCAACTTACCGTAACACTGTAAAGCCAACTTGATGTATCTCAGCGCTCGCCCATACTTCTGCAGGCCCATTGCAGCATCGGACAATACATAATAGGATTTGGAAGCCTTAATAATCAATTGCAGCTTCATTTTGAACTGCCAGGAGCCAGGGACGATGCCAGATCTACTAGAACACTGTTTATCCGTACATTCCACTAGAACAGATGGAAAAAATGCAGTATGTATTGTTATTTTCAGGTATAAAGCTTCAGCAAGCGATTTCAGGCAAGAGGTATAATGACCGAGCAAACTGTTAATGCTCTCAAAGAAACACGGCCACCAATGTGTCTGTCAGATGGATAATCTGAGTTTAATTTAACCAGGTGCAGCAGAATTTAGGCTCATCACACTCCTGGGTGGACCTGAAGCCTCTGCTCATAGGACCACATAATGGTGAATCGAATGCGATTCATTACATATATGATGGAGGTTACACCATTTAAATTTTTTTCTGCTCATTTATTTGTGCAATATTTATTGCATGTGCGATTCATCACATATGCGATTTTTTCCTTGTATAACGCATGTGTGGTGTTACATGTGCGATTCATTACGTATATGATGGAGGTTACATAATTTTTTATGCTCATTTGTACAATATTAATCAAATGTGTGTTTTTTCCCTTGTATATCGCATATGTGATGTTGCATATGCGATTCATCATATATGTGGTGAAGGTTATTTATGCATATGGGTGTTTATAACATTCATAGACATTTATACACATCATGTTTATACCATACTAACGCGGAAAGGTTTATATTTATGATATCCTTTTTTAATTGATAATTTGTTGATTTGTTTCTAGGATTCCTGATAGGTATACCCTATAGGGCAGACCTGGGCAAACTACAGCCCGCGGGCCGTATACGGCCCGGCGGACCTTTTAATCCGGCCCACCCCCGCCGCCAGCCGAAATCGCCGCCACGTTAATCATCGCGGCGGGGAACATTACAGACAGCGTTCATTTGAACAGCTGTTTTCCCCGCAGCGCATAGACACTCCCCCTTGGACGGATCTGTACAATCGCGAGCAAGGGGGAGTCACATAGACACTCCCCCTTGCTCGCGATTGGACAGATCCGTCCAAGGGGGAGTGTATGCGCAGCGGGGAAAACAGCTGTTCAAACGAACGCTGTCTGTAATGTTCCCCGCCGCGGTGATAACAGTAGGCAGGGCCAGGAGGGGTCACTGTGCCCATCACACGCAGCCACTTGTGCCAACACATGCAGCCACTTGTGCCAACACACGCAGCCACTTGTGCCAACACACGCAGCCACTTGTGCCACCATAAATTGTCGCCACTGTGCCAATCACACGCAGCCACTGTGCCAATCACACGCAGCCACTGTGCCAATCACACGCAGCCACTGTGCCAATCACACGCAGCCACTGTGCCAATCACACGCAGCCACTGTGCAATCAATTGTTGCCACTGTTCCCAAACACAGCCACTGTGCCAATCACAAGCAGCCACTGTGCCAATCACAAGCAGCCACTGTGCCCATCAAACGCAACCACTGTGCCCATCAAACGCAACCACTGTGCCCATCAAACGCAGCCACTGTGCCCATCAAACGCAGCCACTGTGCCATCACATGCAGCCACTGTTTAATCAATTGTTATTGATTAAACAGTGGCTGCCTGTCCCCAGCCTCTGTCCCCCTCCTGTGTCATGTCCCCAGCGTCTGTCCCCCTCCTGTGTCATGTCCCCAGCGTCTGTCCCCCTCCTGTGTCATGTCCCCAGCGTCTGTCCCCCTCCTGTGTCATGTCCCCAGCGTCTGTCCCCCTCCTGTGTCATGTCCCCAGCGTCTGTCGCCCTCCTGTGTCATGTCCCCAGCCTCTGTCCCCCTCCTGTGTCATGTCCCCAGCCTCTGTCCCCCTCCTGTGTCATGTCCCCAGCCTCTGTCCCCCTCCTGTGTCATGTCCCCAGCCTCTGTCCCCCTCCTGTGTCATGTCCCCAGCCTCTGTCCCCCTCCTGTGTCATGTCCCCAGCCTCTGTCCCCCTCCTGTGTCATGTCCCCAGCCTCTGTCCCCCTCCTGTGTCATGTCCCCAGCCTCTGTCCCCCTCCTGTGTCATGTCCCCAGCCTCTGTCCCCCTCCTGTGTCATGTCCCCAGCCTCTGTCCCCCTCCTGTGCCATGTCCCCAGCCTCTGTCCCCCTCCTGTGCCATGTCCCCAGCCTCTGTCCCCCTCCTGTGCCATGTCCCCAGCCTCTGTCCCCCTCCTGTGCCATGTCCCCAGCCTCTGTCCCCCTCCTGTGCCATGTCCCCAGCCTCTGTCCCCCTCCTGTGTCATGTCCCCAGCCTCTGTCCCCCTCCTGTATCATGTCCCCAGCCTCTGCCCCCCTCCTGTGTCATGTCCCCAGCCTCTGTCCCCCTCCTGTGTCATGTCCCCAGCCTCTGTCCCCCTCCTGTGTCATGTCCCCAGCCTCTGTCCCCCTCCTGTGTCATGTCCCCAGCCTCTGTCCCCCTCCTGTGCCATGTCCCCAGCCTCTGTCCCCCTCCTGTGCCATGTGTATAACAAGTACTCGTACCAGTTTTCCAACAATGATATTTACTGCTTTTTATAAAGAAATACAATTGATTTTATGCAGTATTGAGTTTAGCCTTTTGGCCCGGCCCTCCAAAATATTTTTAGTTTCTCATGTGGCCCCATCGAAAAAATAATTGCCCACCCCTGCTATAGGGCATGGGTCTTCAAACTATGGCCCTCCAGTTGTTCAGGAACTACAATTCCCATCATGCCTAGTCATGTCTGTGAATGTCAGAGTTTTACAATGCCTCATGGGATGTGTAGTTCCGCAACAGCTGGAAGGCCGTAGTTTGAGGATCCCTGCTATAGGGCGTGAGTATTTCATGTTACTGCCTATGACCTTGTGATTTCCAAGGATCGTAATACATTCAAGCATGATGTTACATAATGATGTTATAATTAATCGATTGATGTTAAACTATATATTCAGTCACATTTGTGATCAGTGTATAGGCATGATGTTCTGAAAAAGGGTGTGATGTATAATAGCCCGAAACGTTTTTTTGTTTGTAGTTACATTATTGCTGTGAAGTTGAAACTCCTGTGTGGGAATTCTGAATGGACATTTTCTTTTGTTAATAAAAGTGAGCAAAAAAAGAACTTCAACGCCATATCTGATGTGCCTCAGCTCACTGGAAGGCTCTTCACTTAAGCTAAAGTGCCCCCAATATCACACACATATATATATATATATATATATATATATATATATATTTGGTTTTATTATTTATATATTATACAACTAAGCCAATCCTCACTCACCCTTGTGCAAGAATAATTGCATCTGTTTCTCCAAGCAATCAGAGACAACATCATTAGCAGAATCATCTTGATATTTCAGTGGGATCGGAGTGTTGGGGTCGGCTGCAGGCAGCTCCCCTTCTTTCTTAATACTTCCATCAATAGACTTCAAGCCCTTAGACGAGGAACACAGAAAGTTACAGTTCTTGGAAAAAAAACATTCTGAGAAGACAAACTAAACATAGCAAATCATTGACAGTAAACTCACCTCCAGGACATAGCTAAGCACCAATCTGCAGCGCTCCTCTGTGTCACTGCACACTGGAAATGTACAGCTCGGCTAGACGACAAAGCAAAACAAAATGGTAAACCACAAGTTATTCCCTGATCCACAGAATTTTATATATATATACATACACACACACACACACACACACACACACATATATATATATATATATATATATATATATATATATATATATATATATACACATACACACATACACACACACACATATATATATATTTACACATATACATATATACACACACACACACATATATACATACACGCACACACATATATATATATATATATATACACACACATATATATTTACACATATACATATATACACACACACACACACACATACACACACACTACCCTCATTTTTCAGTTCAAGGTATGCGGAATTCCATGCAATTTGTCATGTTGGTTTGGCTGACAAGATCTCCCCCAAAATTCATTTTTTCACCCAACTGTTCCAGTTGTTACAAAGTCAAGTGGTGGTGCTGCTCCCACTTTATGGATCTCTATATTGATGTTCTGCAGCTCGTATGTACAGAAGTGTAAAAATCCCCAACGCTCTACATTCACCAGTACTAATGAATGGCTGTACACAGCAGCTGTTTCTGCATCAGCATTTATCCATGCTTGTGCTTACCTTTCTCTCCAAGTGCAAAAAGGGAGGAGTACACATGGAGGCACGGGTGAAGAAGCAATCGTTGGACAAACTGTTTTGAAAAGTTTTTGTTCACTCGTTTTGCACTTGTGAAATACTTTTAGGTCCCTTTCACACTGATGGACCAATCAGGTCCGCCTGTCAGTTTTTCTGGCAGACCCGATCGGATCATCCACTGTGCTCTATGGAGCAGCGAATGTCAACAGACATGTGTCCGCTGACACCCAATCCTGTCCGCTAAAAACAGACGGAAAGAGATCCGTTCCCCATCTGTCTGGCAGATCAGAACGAATGATAGTCAGATGGAAACGGACAAGCGGTCCGTACTCATCCGATGGCTCCATAGAGAACAGCAGCTGTGTCTGTTCTGAATCAGGAGCGTACACGGACCTGGCATCCTCCAGCTCAGCGGAGATCAGGGGACAGATTCCCCGCTGACCAGGCATATCCGCTTCTCCGGAGTCCACCCCGTGTGAAATGTGCCTTATGCTGAAAAGATATTCATTTTTGACAACAATTTCTGGAAATTTTGGAAAAATACAAAACAAAACCACAAACTGAGTAATGTGAAAAAAATTGTGGAAAATGTTTACTCCAATATGCAAAGGCTAGGAGTTAAGAAAAAATAATAATCTGCAGCTCACACTGGAACAATGCCTGCCTTTGGACATCTCTCCTTACCCTGATTTGATGGGTGGACTTATACTTTTCTGGAACCGAGAGCTCCCCGACGGACTTAATGACAGCCACAGCCTTGCAGTCTTCAGGGGGGTTGGAAGCGGAGCTGTATGCTCCATTCTCATCACTGTCCCCCAACTCTTCCTCTTCTTCCTCCTCACTGTAGCTCTCATCAGAATTCCCATTGGAAGCAGCATCCACACCTTCCTCCTTCTTTGGCTCAAGCTGGAAAAGCTCTGACAGCATGTAGTTAGCTGAAGCAATGATCTAAAAAATAAAAAGGATAGGACTGCTATATATATATATAAAATATGACATCTTCTGTAAAAAAAACGCCATTCTGCAAAAGTATTAATTGAGGCCATCGGGGTTAAATAATTATTTATCTAGAATAAGAGGTCACTCCCAGATTACACACATTTCTTAAAGCGGATGTCCGCTCAAAAAAAAAAAAATTAAAAGCCAGCAGCTACAAATACTGCAGCTGCTGACTTTTAATATTAGGACACTTACCTGTCCTGGAGTCCAGCGGCGTCCGCAGCAGAGGACGAGCGATCGCTCGTCACCCTGCTGCTCCCCCCTCCACCCACGGTGAGGGAACCAGGAAGTGAAGCGCTCCGGCTTCACTGCCCGGTTCCCTACGGCGCATGCGCGAGTCGCGCTGCGCCCGCCGATTGGCTCCCGCTGTGTGCTGGGAGCCGAGTGTTCCCAGCACACAACGGGGGGCGGACGGGATGTCAGAAAAAATCCGTCTTTTGCCCGTGACGTGTGGCCGAAAGTGGGTGCAAATACCTGTCTTTAGACAGGTATCTGCACCCCCCTCCCCCCTGAAAGGTGTCAAATGTGACACCGGAGGGGGGAGGGTGCCGATCAGCGCGACTTCACTTTAGGGTGAAGATCCGCTTTAAAGCAGACTTTGCACCAAGGAAAAAAGGTCAGTCCCCCCAATTACCTTTAAAAAAAAAACACTGGTAGTAATATTTACAACATGGCTTCTGGTGTGTTTGTCTACACAAGGGTGTTGTAACTGGGTCTTCTTGGGGGATACTGGAAAAGACGAGGAACTGAAATCCTGAATTTTACCGAGATCCCACTGTGGGGCCAGCAACATCAGCACCAGGACAAGAGGAGGCATCTGGATTTCGGGGGTAAGGCAAGTAATTTGTATGTTTGTTTTTTACTGCTTTACTCCAGCAATTTGTAGTTTGGGGGGGGGGGGGGGGGGAGGTGTGTACACGCAAAGAAATACATTTAAACATAATCCCAGACCTCATATCCTGAAACTGGGCCTCAACCACCCCACATGGTAAACCTGGTTCACTGTCGGAGTACAGAAATAAAAGATTTCTAAACTCATTGTAACCAATTAGCTCACAAAATGAATTTCACTTGTTTGAAGGATGAATTTGTCACCATCCTTGTTTTCGGTTGCAGAAAGCCTCGTGGGCCATGGTGAAAGCTACAACACCGTTAACAACAAGCTTATAGTAGAAGGTCACAGCAAAATTTAGCAAACTTGCTTACATTTGAAGAAGCACCATACACATACCTGAGGATGCCTTCCTTTATCCACCAACTTCAGGCAGTTTAATAATAGTGTACGAATGGTTCCATAATGTTTCCTATTTTGCACTTTCTTCATCATCATATTACAAGCCACCCTAAGGAACGATCAAAAAGATAACTGCAATGGACATAGCCGCCAGTAGATGGCATGAGTGTACACTTCTGCACAGCAGGAATAAAACACACAGCATGACAAGCTGATTTTTAGCGGCTGTAGCGGATTTCACAGCGCTCTGCATCATGATGAATATTTTACAGAGCAGAATCCCGGAGAAGTGGAAATATCACAGCCAACACCGATTGCAAATAGAAAAAAGTGTTCAAATTTATAAAGGCTTTCGTTGATATTATTAGTGGAATAGGATTGAGGGATGGGTTTTAATTACCCAACTCATCAGGAGTCAATTATATTTCAGCGGCTCTTTTAATATCCCGCTGAGACATAATGCTTTATACCACTTGTAAATTTCCCAGATCTGCACAGATATAAATATTATAACCTATTCCAGCACAGAGGGCTACATAGAGAATGTAAATAATAATTAAAAAAAACACTACAAGTGAGGACGAACAACTCAGAAATCCACATTTGGCCATAAAAAAAAAAACATACTGTGCCGCTATGCACTGGTAGGGCTAAAGGCCAAGGAACTGGGTAATATAGTGCTGCCTGTGGAATTCCTTTCCTCCACTTACGCTACTGGGCATAAACTGCATCTATAAAAACAAAAAAACTAATGTAAAAAGCTACACTTTTAAATTTTATTTTTACATATGTTTATGGGGCAGCCATCATTCTTTTTTAAATTCCCTATTGCAATTTTTTACTTTACAAAGCTGACTATTAGAACTTGAGCTGTATACAGTAGAGAAGTAGAGAAGTAAAATGTATACAACACAAGCAAACTGGTTTTATCCCCTGGTTAAAATGCTTCTTTTATTTTAGTGACAGATCACACTTAAAGCGGAGTTCCACCCTAAAGTGGAATTGGCACCTTTTCAGGGGGAGGGGGGGGGACAAGATACCCATCTTTGACAGGTATCCTTTCCCACTTCTTGGAGTCCGGGTCGTGGCCCCCGTGACTGCACCGTGGGGGTCTCTCCTTCTCCTCCCCCAGCCAATAGGAGAGAGGAGCAGGGCCTCGCGCATGCACAGTAGGGTTCCCAGCGTGAAGCCTGAAAAGCTACACTGCGGGTTCCTGTACCCGCAATGGCGGCAGCAGCACCGGACAGCTGATGGAAACATCAGTTGCAGTGCCGACTTTGAGGGACTCCTGGACAGGCAAGTGTCCTATTATTAAAAGCCAACAGTTGCAGTATGTGTAGCTGCTGACTTTAAAAAAACATTTTGGGCCGGAACACAGATTTAAAGCAAATACTACAAAAAATAAGACATTGCGAGGTCTTTACTGGTTAAAAAAAGAAGATCTACCTATACTCAAAAGGGCTCCCACAGGTGAACAAGGACAATGGAATAGCTTTATTGCATCATTTCTGTGAATCACAGCCTGTCTTCATAAAGGCATACAATCGCCCTCATTCTCACCTGGGGAAGCCCCCCCCTTTTTTTTTAAAATAACAAACATGTCATACTTACCTCTACCGAGCAGCTTGTTTTGCACAGAGTGGCCCCGATCCTAGTCTTCTGGGGTCCATCGGCAGCTGTCTCGGCTCCTCCCCGCAAGAGCTAACCCCCGTTCTGGGAAGTTCTCTCTCCCAAGGGGGTTAGCTTGCGGGCGTACTCCCGTGATACAGTCAGCGTCTATAGCCGCCAAGTGTATCACTCGGCCCCGCCCCCCGGGGCGCTGCGTCATTGATTAGATTGACAGCAGCGGGAGCCAATAGCTGTGCTGCCATCAATCTCCAATGAAGAGCCGAGAAGACAGGGGCGAGTAGTCTGCACGTTCACGACGTGGAACTTTCGAGGGCTCAGGTAAGTAAACTGGGGGGTTGGGGGGCTTGTAAGCATCTGATGTTTTTTCACCTTAATGCATAGGATGCCATCCAGAACGTGGGGAAAGGAAGGAGAGGAAGGTAGAGCGGACCCCCAATCGACCTCCCCAGGATTTCACCAGCCGCACCACCCTGCCAAAGCAAGGGGACTGCTACTTACCCATCCTGCGACCACCGGCTGGAGGCATCCCGGACAAAACCAACACTTAACATGCTGTTTTTCTGCCTAGTCAATCTCACAGAAAGGAGGATAATACCCTAAGGTCAATATGCTGCTGTGTCCATCCATGAACGGAAAATAAATTATATGTTTACATATGTGTGGAGCATTTATAGAATTTCATTGCAATGAAATAAAGCATTTATCATTATATTTGTATTATATATGATTGCTGTGTTTCTCAGACCCTAGTAACAGATATATCAGAGCATTGCTAACACAGCCCAAACTGGCTTTGAATAATCACAAGTAGGTTAGTGGAACAATTCTTAATGGGGATGTGATGTATTGTAAAGATGCATTGAAAAGACCTGTAATCCAATAAAAGTTTAAGGAGAACTTTTGTTGTATTCCATAGATGTAATGCTAGGAAAGTAGAGGTTGGCAGAGGTATCTGTATTATGTTCTTCTAAAGATGCAAGGGTTTAGTGTATTTTGGTTTCATGTTTGATGTGAATGAGATCAAGCTCAGCCTTTCACACTGGTGTGGCTCGAGAGGTGCTTTTCAAGCGCCCCAGTGTGAAAGGGGTCTAAATCTCACATAAAAAGTTAGTGACAAAGGACAGCATGAGCAAACAAATAAAGCAAAAGACATCAGGAAAGATGCAACTGGTAAGAAAACACCTACTTGTAGAGGAGAACAGCCACTGGCATGGTGAATGGGTTCTGATATTTGTCCTCAGTTTCTTCACACAAGGTAGTGAGGTCATACAGTTTTACTATATCGCTACCGCTGGCTGTCAAGAAAAACACACAAAGACCACCACATATGAGTGTCGGTCATCGCACTGTAGACACCAATCATCATAGCTGGAAGATTTTTACTACTGACGCACTGAAGTACGAGTGTGAACCAAATACTGAAAAGGCAATAATGGCAACAGCTCTGATACATTTGAAAAATAATATATCATTATATATACCGTATTTTTCTCTCCATAAGACGCACCTGACCATAAGACGCACACAAGTTTTATAGGAGGAAAACAAGAAAAAAAATATTCTGAACCACATGGTCTCAATGTAGATCTGAATCTTGCAGATTGTGTAATGGTTAACAGCCTCTAAAAGAACCCCATGAATAAGTTGAATATGACGAAACATGTCGGGGGCGTGGCCACATAGTCAGTCTCTGAATAGCTTCTGAACTAACGTGACGTTTGAGTTGTGCAGCAAGTCAAGCTTGACGATCATCTTGGAGCACCTTTGTCTGTACACAATTCTAGATTGGATTGCAGTGTCATTGAGTGGTGAGAACCCCTGGCTGATCGTAGGTCCGCTGTGACCATCTTTCATACCAGCTGAGGAAATTTAAAGGAATACTTGTGTTGCTGGGATTCAATGCTGACATTTCAAGTTTGTTTGCGAGTGCAACCATTGTAGTTTGTGCATGGTGTTTTATTAAAAACTGGCTTTACAGTATCACACTATTGTGCACCTTTTTTTTCTTCTTTTTTCTTATCGTTTATGTTGAACCATTTGGATCGTAATATCGGATATTGAATTCTATCCAACACTTTGGAGTGATTTAAGCTTGTTTGCCAAAGCACGAGAGTGTGAGGCATATAGTTTTGGTGAGTGTCCATTTTGATTGGTGAAGAAATCACTGAACACTTGTGGTGTGGTGGAAGACTGTGAAGACCATCGGAGTATTTACTTTATGAACTATATTTATCTCTCACATTATTTAGTGTGAACGGGTTTTGCTATTAATTCAGCTATCAACTTGCATGTTTGTGATTTTTCATTTATTTGCATTATTATTATTATTATTATTATTAATAATAATTATTATTATTATACAGGATTTATATAGCGCCAACAGTTTGCGCAGCGCTTTACATCAGGGAACACAGTACAGTCACAATACAAATCAATACAGGAGGGATAAGAGGGCCCTGCTCGTTAGAGCTTACAATCTAGAAGGGAGGGTCAAGTGGAACAAAGGGTAGTTAGCTGTGGGGGATGATCAGATGGACTCAAATACAGTTATGTGTGGGAAGGGTAGGCTTCTCTGAAGAGGAGGGTTTTCAGGGATCCTCTAAAAGCTGATAGAGAAGGAGATAGATGGATAGATTGGGGTAAGGAGTTCCATAGGCATGGAGAGGCTCTAGAAAAGTCCTGGAGACGAGCATGGGAGCAGGTGATGAGAGAGCTAGAGAGTAGGAGGTCTTGAGAAGAACGAAGAGAACGTACAGGTTGGTATTTAGAAACTAGGTCAGTGATGTAGCTGGGGGCAGAGTTGTGGATGGCTTTGTAGGTAATTGTTAGTATTTTGAATTTAATTAGTTGGGCGAGCGGAAGCCAGTGGAGGGATTGACAGAGGGGAGTAGCAGAGACAGAGCAGTTGGTAAGGTGGATGAGTCTGGCAGCAGCATTCATGATGGACTGAAGGGGGGATAGAGTATGCAGGGGTAAGCCAATGAGGAGGGAGTTGCAGTAATCGAGGCGAGAGATGACCAGGGAGTGAATTAAGAGTTTTGTGGTGTCGTTGGTTAGAAAGGGGCGTATTTTGGAGTTGCAAAGGTTGCGGCGGCAAGATTTGGACAGTGATTGAACGTGAGGCTTAAAGGAGAGTTCAGAGTCCATTCACTTTATTGAGAAGAATATATTTATTCTGTAAGCGCTGTTAATATTGCTTTTGACACACTTTTCATTTTTCACAGCCTCTAAAAGTTCCATGTAAAAAAGGTAGTTTATTAAATAATTAATCTGGTGATGGGGGATGGCTGGCTGTCACCAACCCTGATCCTGTGTAGAGACAGCGAGATATTCACAGAGGGTGTGAAGGAGGTTCCCACTCTCAAACTGTCAGATGTTTAATATGGGGGGGGGGGTTTGGAGGATCCAGATACTCCAGGGTCAGCCTAGAAAAGCCACATTCCTTTCCCGATGGTCAGGGAGGAGAGGGGGGGGGGGGAGGGACAGTGCTATGCAGTCCGGAGTGGAGGAACAGAGCCAGACAGGTGGCTGATGTCCGTGTCTATACAAGCAGCTGTGCAGCGGCAATCACAGGCAGGCTTAACACACACCGTTCCTGGTGGTCAGAGAGGAGAGGAAAGACAGAGCTGTGCAGTCACAGACAGAGGCACAGAGCCAGGAAGATAGCTTGTATCTGGGTCGGGTCTAGTCAATATTCGCTCCATAAAAGACGCACAGACACTTCCCCCCCATTTTTTTTGGGGGGGGGGGTGCGTCTTATGGAGCGAAAAATACAGTATATTGTGTGTATATATATATATATATATATATATATATATATATATATATATATATATATATATATATATATATATATATATATATATATATATATATATATATATATATAGATAGATAGATAGATAGAGATAGAGACAGAGAGAAAGTGCACATGAACAGAATTAGATCAGTACAAAAACTAACTTTCAAAGTTATCCAGCAAAAAAAAGAGATTTTTAATACAGCTTACCTGTAAAATCTTTTTCTTGGAGTACATCACGGGACACAGAGCGGCATTCATTACTATATGGGTTATATGGAGTACCTTCAGGTGTAGACACTGGCAATCTCAAACAGGAAATGCCCCTCCCTATATAACCCCCTCCCATAGGAGGAGTACCTCAGTTTTGTAGCAAGCAGTATGCCTCCCAAAATGGTCCTCAAAAAAGAGGGGTGGGAGCTCTGTGTCCCGTGATGTACTCCAAGAAAAAGATTTTACAGGTAAGCTGTATTAAAAATCTCTTTTTCTTTATCGTACATCACGGGACACAGAGCGGCATTCATTACTATATGGGATGTCCCAAAGCAATGCTTACAATGAGGGGAGGGAGAACATCTCCAAGACAAAAGGATTTAATTTAGAGATATACTCAAATCATAATAAATCCAACTTAGTTGAGAAAAATAATTTTAAATTTTAAATTTAACTCAAAAAAGAGGAGCCCCCGGAATCCGAGGGTCTCAAACTGCAGCCTGCAGCACTGCCTGCCCGAAGGCAGTATCAGTATTCCTTCTTACGTCCAACTTGTAGAATTTTGTAAACGTGTGGACAGAAGACCAGGTTGCCGCCTTGCAAACTTGAGCCATAGAGATCTGGTGGTGTGCTGCCCAGGAGGCGCCCATGGCTCTAGTAGAATGAGCCTTTAATGATACTGGAGGAGGCAACCCTTTCAAGCCGTAGGCCTGAGTGATTAATTGCTTAATCCACCTAGAAATGGTGGACTTTGCAGCTGCCTGCCCCTTCTTGGGCCCATCCGGTAGAATGAACAGCACATCTGTTTTCCGGATCTTCTTTGTAGCTTTAAGATAGGCCTTCATGGCCCTGACAATATCCAAGGTATGCAGCAACCCTTCCTTTCTGGAAGTAGGTTTAGGGAAGAAGGATGGTAATACCAAATCCTGGTTCAAATGAAAACTGGATATGACCTTCGGTAGGAAGGAAGGATGAGGGCGGAGAACGACCCTGTCCTTATGAAAAACAAGATATGGTTCCTTACAGGATAAGGCTGCCAGCTCCGAAACTCTTCTTGCGGAAACTATGGCAACCAAAAATACTAACTTCCTTGTCAGTAGAACCAAAGGAATATCAGCCAACGGCTCAAACGGTTGTTTCTGTAAACTTGACAGAACAAGATTTAAATCCCACGGACAAAGCGGGGATTTAACTGGAGGTCTAATACGTAAGACCCCTTGAAGGAAGGTCTTAACCAGCGAGTGGGTGGCCAGCGGCCACTGAAACCACACTGACAGAGCAGAAATCTGTCCTTTGATTGTGCTTAATGCCAATCCTTTATCCACTCCTAGCTGGAGAAAACTTAATACTCTATCGATGGTAAATTTGCGAGAAAGCCATCGCTTGGACTCACACCAGCCTACATAGGCCTTCCAGACCCTGTAATAAATCACCCTAGAGACCGGTTTCCTGGCTCTGATTAGGGTAGAGATTACTTTCTGAGACAGACCTCTACCCCTGAGAATCAGGGATTCAGCTTCCAGGCCGTCAAATTTAGATGCCGTAAGGCAGGGTGGAGGATCGGACCTTGCGATAGCAGGTCTGGCCGTAGAGGAAGAGTCCAAGGGTCTCCCACTACCATCCTTAAGATTAGTGAGTACCATGCCCTTCTGGGCCATGCTGGAGCTACCAGGATGACTGGTATGTGCTCCACCCGGATCCTGCGCAGCAGGCGGGGTAGTAACTGGAGCGGGGGAAACGCATAAAGAAGTTTGAACTGATGCCAAGGGCAAACCAACGCATCGGTTCCGCAGGCCATCGGATCCCTTGAGCGGGATATGAACCTGTCTAGTTTCTTGTTGAGTCTCGATGCCATGATATCCACGTCCGGCACTCCCCATCTTTGGCAGAGTGCTTGAAAGACTTGTGGATGCAGAGACCATTCCCCCGGCCATAGAGTCTGGCGGCTTAAGAAGTCCGCCTGAAAGTTGTCCACTCCTGGAATGAATATTGCCGATATGCAGGGCACATGAGCCTCTGCCCATAGGAGAATCAAGCTCACCTCTCTCTGAGCGGCTTGACTCCTGGTTCCCCCTTGGTGATTTATGTATGCCACGGCCGTGGCATTGTCTGATTGAATTCTCACCGGGAACCCCTGCAATTTTGACGTCCAAGCCCTGAGGGCTAGTCGAGCAGCTCTGAGCTCCAAGATGTTGATGGGCAACTGCTTCTCTGGCTTTGCCCAAGTACCTTGGCGAGTGCAACCATCCAAAATTGCTCCCCAGCCCGTCAGGCTGGAGTCTGTGGTCACTATCTTCCAAGCCACTGGGCTGAAAGACTTCCCCTTCAGTAGATTCTGAGGGTCTAACCACCAACACAGACTTTGTCGGACTCTTGATGAGAGCGGCAACGGGATATCCAAGGCCTGTGGCCTTCTGCTCCATGCTGACAGGATGGCTGCCTGTAGGATGCGAGTGTGGCTCTGGGCGTATGGTACCGCCTCGAATGTGGCCACCATCTTGCCTAGTAACCTCATACATAGGCGAATAGTCGGTTCTTTCTTGCTTAGAACCAGTAGGATTAATTCCTTGATGGCTTTTACCTTCCTCAGAGGTAGGAACACTCCTTGTTGTTCTGTGTCTAATCTCATGCCGAGATATTCCAACTGCCTTGTGGGCTGGAAAGCTGACTTTTCTCGATTTAGGACCCAGCCGAACCTCTCGAGGTATTGGACCGTGAGGGCCACTGCTCGCTCCAAGCCGGGAGACGAGTGGTCTATGACTAGGAGGTCGTCCAGGTATGCTAGGATCGTGACCCCTTGGATCCTTAGCTTGGCTAGGATCGGAGCTAGGACCTTCGTGAACACCCGGGGGGCCGTAGCCAACCCGAAGGGAAGCGCCACGAATTGGAAGTGACGCGAAGCCACCATGAAGCGTAGATATCTTTGATGTGGCTGATAAATTGGAACATGAAGGTAGGCATCCTTTATGTCTATGGACGCCATGAAGTCGTCCTTCTGGAGTGTGGCAGCTGCTGACCGCACGGATTCCATCCGAAATGAGCGGATCTTTAGATATGCATTTACCATCTTTAGGTCCAAAATTGGCCTGACATCTCCATTGGGGATGATGAATAGGTTGGAGTAGAAACCCAGCCCCTGTTCCAGGCTGGCCGGAATCCGAGGCGGATCGTTTGGAATCCTCGACTCCTGGAAATGAGGAGGAGGAAACCTTAGGAAATCTAATTTGTAGCCTGTGGCCACGGAAGACCGTACCCACTCGTCGGGAATGCTGGCTTCCCAAATCTCTGAAAAGAGTCGCAGCCTTCCCCCCACCTTCGTGGGTGGGGGCGCCCCTTCATAAGGTTGGCTTGGGGGCTGGTTTTGCTGGTTTGCGAAACCACTGCCTTTTGCCTCTAACAGCCTGTCCTTGTGATTTGCTGTTGAAGCCGAAGTTTGCTTTTGCAGGAGGCCGTCGATACTGCTTGGCATTAGAGGGCCCCTGCCCAGGGGAATACTGTCGTTTAAACGCAGGCCCCTGAACCTTCTTCTTAGTTGGCAAGAGAGTACTCTTGCCGTTTGAAATGGTCTGAATGTATTTATCTAGGTCTTCTCCGAAGAGTCGTCCTCCATGGAAGGGGAACCCTACCAGGAGCTTCTTGCATGGGGGCTCAGCCTCCCAGCTTTTTAACCCTAAGAGTCTTCTCATATGGATAAGGGATAACGATAAACGTGACGCTTGCTGGATAGAATCCTTGATTGCGTCTACCGTAAAACATATGGCCTTAGGGACATCCGAAAATTCTTCTGCCTGCTGGGCAGGAATAAGTTTAAGCATCTGCTTAAATTGATCCGATAATGCTTGAGCGACCCCAATCGCAGCCACAGCTGGCTGTACTACTGCCCCTGCAGTAGTGAAGGAGTTCTTAAGTAGTGCTTCCAAGCACTTATCAACTGGATCCTTGAACACCTGTATGTTTTCTACAGGGCATGTTAACGATTTGTTAACACATGAGATGGCTGCGTCCACTGCAGGAGTAGCCCATCTTTTGGAAAATTTTTCTTCCATAGGATATAGGACAGAGAACTTCTTAGGTGGTAAGAAGATCTTATCTGGCTTGTTCCAATCTTGGAACAAAACTCCCTCTAATAGAGGATGGATCGGAAACACAGCATTGCTTTGAGGCGCCCTCAGTGAGCCCAAAGCTGAAACCGTCGATACCTGGAGATCTGGTACTGGCAAGTTGAATGCCCTATGGACCAAGTCCGACAATCCTTGAATCCACCAGCTCTCCCTCAGGGAGACTGCCCCAGACTCCTCTGTATCCGGATCTTCGATCCCTGAACCTACTTGGTCCTTGTCCAAGAGGTCGTCCAATTCCCCTGAGGAAAGGACCTCCTCTTCTGAGGGTCCGCGCTCGGGCGACGGAGATCTATTCCGCTTACTGCCCCGCATAGCTGCGGCTATCATTTTACCCATGCTTTTCTGCATCTCTTTTAAAGAGGTGAGTAATACCTCCTCCATGACCATCTTAGGGTTGGACTGACCCGCGTCAGCTCCAGCCCCAGATCCCGATGGCCCCAAGGCTCCCTGTGGGGAAAGCAGCGGCATAGCATTGTCCGAGACCTCAGACTCTCTGGGGGAATCCCCACCTCTTGTACCCTTGTTTTTTGATGCCATGGTACAATACCGAGGTACACCTGCTACTTATTGGTACCTGGGACTTATAAATAGTTAAATGCCCAAACACCTGTTTGGGGGATAAAAAATGCTTCCTCTCCCCTAGATGACACTTTTTTTTTTTTTTTTTTCAAATCTAGGAAAGAAAAAACATTCTGTCCCCCTGAGTAGTATTGCAAGAAAAACTATGAGATGGAAAAGAAACAGCCTATTCCTAGGCTTGAAAACAGTCTTTCTGAAGACTGCAATATTCTTTCTGGCCACTGTGTGTCCTCGGCGCCCCGTGCTTGCCGTTCTGGTCTTTCCTCCTCAGTTCCAAAGTATTGAATGAGCTATATGGAACAAACAAGGAAGGGCCGCCCCTTCCTTAAGCCACTGACCCGCCCTTCCCCCCCAGCAATCTCAAACAGGAAATGCCCCTCCCGACAGGGGGGGGGTGGGGTTGGGAGGAAGGGACCTCTCTGCTCCAGCAAACTGCAGCCTGCAACCATGAGGAGGTCAGCGTTTTGCCTGCTTTGCAGGCCGTGAGGAGGAAGACTGAATGGAGCATCGCCTGGAGGCTTGCAGGTAAGCACAGCTCTCTGACACACACATATACTTTTATATCACACAGGCCCCACTCAATGCTTTTCCAACACTACAAGGGAGGTCACATCTTATGGGGAATAATACATATAGAGCCATCCTATCTTTATGATATGTGACTAGTTTGCCAGATGCAGTGCATAACTTTAGGCATGTCCCCTGTGACCCCCCAGAAAAAACCTGCTAAGAACCAAGTTCCGCAAGTTTTCCCCTCACTTACCTGCTCCATGCCGCAGGACTTTGCCAAGCAAGAGGCCCAATCTTCCCCCATCTCCGTGGGGCTGTCTAGACCTTCAGGCCCTGGGTTCCTATGAAGGATCCACTGTCCTGGGCCCATATAGCACTCTGGCAACAGAAACATTAGGCACCCAAAGGTTTCTAAGTTCTGGGCCCAGGGTCCAGCTCTCTAAAAAGAAAAGCATTATGGGCTATACCCCAAGGGTTTGGGGTCCGGTTACTGACCACTTTAGCGCTGAGGCTTTTTTGGACAGAACCGGTTAGCTCACCTAATCCCAAGGATGTGGAGGCAAGCTAAACCATGACTAACACCTAAGACACTGGCGGAAAAACTGAGGTACTCCTCCTATGGGAGGGGGTTATATAGGGAGGGGCATTTCCTGTTTGAGATTGCCAGTGTCTACACCTGAAGGTACTCCATATAACCCATATAGTAATGAATGCCGCTCTGTGTCCCGTGATGTACGATAAAGAAATCTTAAACCGTTTCAATGACTCTGGTTGTTGTTGTATACATTTGCAGACACCAAAATGGAGTTCCCAGCTAGGGGAGGTACAGCAACACTCCAGGAGCTCAGACATCTTTACAAAGCAGCTGAAGATTTCTATAGCTGCTTTTTTTTTTAAGATTTGGCGTAGACACATACTGGAAGTCAAAAGTCCCGTACACACGATCAGACTTTTTGACAACAAACCTCCGTCGGACCCGTTTTTGCAGACAATCCGACCGTGTGTACGCTCCATTGGACTAACTTTTTCGCTTTTTCATTGGACAAATGTTCGCTGTGTGAACAGACAAACTTTCCGGCAACAAATGTCCTACGTCGGCTAAGCCGATCGTGTGTACACAAGTCCATCGGACAAAAGTTTAAAGTACAAACACGCATGCTCAGAACCAATGCTAAAGATCAGACAATAGCAGAAATTACCCAAAGGGTGGCGGCAAAGAGCAGAAAAACCACGTAGTGCATCCATTACGTCACTACGTCCTATCGAGTGTATGCATACCAAGTTCACAGACAACGCCCTTCGGAGAAAAATCCACAGAAAAGTCAGTTGGAAGTCCGATCGCGTGTATGAGGCTTTAGAATGCTTTGTAAAGCCGATGTCTGGACTTCTGGTGTGTTACTGTACCTTTAAAACGCCCTGCCCATTGAAATGAATGAGCAGAGCTTCCAAAGTGCCTGAAAAGTGATACGGAAGCACAGCAACACAGGAGCTTTTGTCCCTTCTTTGGGGTTAAAAGCTTTCCGCTATTGGCAGAAAAGCGCTGCTTAAACTGCGGTAAAGCGCTGCTAAAACGAGAGGCGCTTTACTGCTAGGGTGGCCCCAGTGTGAAAGGGGTCTTAGTCATTTCAAAAACCAAAAAAAAAAAAAAAAAAAAAAAAAAAAAAAAAAAAATTTCAAAAACCACATAAAAAAAAAAAAAAATGGGACAACCTGCAACATATACTTGGTACCCTGAAGGACAGGAGGCATTAAAGTGGATGTAAACCCTCCATTCACCCAGTGAAGTGAACAGCCTCAGATGATACACAGAGATTAACCAAATCTCCCTACATAGGATTTACATGTATATCTGCTGTCTTCACATTTATATACTGTTTAGAAAGTTGAGAATGTGTTAGGAAATTTTCTCTTCCTGGTTAACACAGAGTGTAATGTCTGGGCATACAGCCAAGAGAGCTAACATTTCTGATTGGAGGAAAGGCTCACATAGGCCTCATAGGCAGAGACTCTCAGAGCCTTTTTGTAATAGGAGCTTCTCTCTGCTACTCTATTTTAGCAAACTCATTTGACAAAAGATTCAGGCTGCTTTTGTCTAAAAAGTCACAAAATATGTCAGGAGTTCTCAGGCTGATAACAGAGGAACCATTCAGAAGAGAGCTATAAGACTTGGCTCAGGGCTCAAAATTTCAAGTCCTGAGCTACTAGCCAGGCCTCAAGGGTTACTCGCCACCAGCTGCCCCACCCAGCGCGCCCCTAAACACGCCCTCATAAATCTCATGAAATGACACTTAAATGTTTTATGCAGAATTAAGTTATAAAAATAAATATTAACAACTGTATCCATGCCAACCAATGCAGGCTGCTTATGCCCACCAAATGCAGCCCGTGTCCACCATGCAGCCTGTGTTTACGAAATGCAGCCCGTGTCCACCATGCAGCCCTTCTGGTTCCTGTGTGCAGGGGAGGAGAGGAACAGGAGAGCCGCCCGGATGTTTAGAGCGCAGAGCGGGGAACACAGGATAACCGTTTTCATTTTACTTGCCATGTTCCCGCCACTCGTCATATTCAGCCCCGCCCCCTGGCCGGGGAACTTTGATTGACAGATCACCATCACCAGGATTGGACGGGTGATCTGTCTATCAAAGTTCCGGGATCAGGAGGCAGGGCTGGATCTGATAGCGAGCAGCGGGGAACACATCTAGAATGAAAACCGTTATGCTGTGTTCCCCGCACTGCGCTCTAAACATCCGGACTCTTCCCCCTCCGCGGTCACTGGGAGAAGGACTCCCATTACACACAGGCTGCCGGTGGTGCTCGCCGCCCCGGCTCCCAGGCAGCCCTTCCTCGCCAGACCTCAAAATCCACTCGCAAAATGCGAGCAGGCGAGTGGATTTTTTGAGGGCTGACTTAGCTCATTGAAAAGAGATAACAAAATACTGCAGATAGATGTGCCCAGCTCAAATTTCATGAATCGGTTTACATCCACTTTAAAGAACAGTTTCCTGAAATTTCTTTTAGGATTATCAATCAAGCAGCCATAATATTCTTGTAATGTATTACCTTTAAACAGCCAGTAGGTGTGACCTTCTTTGGTGCAGTTAGACTTCAGAAATGACAGGATATTCTGCGCTATGTCTTTAATCACCTTGGTTGAAAAGTTGGAGTTCTCCAAATTTGGGATATCTTCTGTTTTAATCATCTCGTATTTCTGTAAAAAGATAAAAAAAATTATGTTAGGCTATCTGCTACATCTGAAATGTGATTGGAGTGTGTCCAGCCATAACAAAGTGGGAAGGGAATAGTACCTCTATCATACTTTTACTGCATACAGGGGATCAATTAGATTTCTTATGTCCTGTCATGTGACATGCGTTTCACCAGACAGAAGTGGGGAATAATCTTCAGGTACACAGCATTAAAAAGCCGACTGAAGTTCTAGGCTTCCCCTACTCTACTTAACCACTTAAGAACCGCCTCACGCAGATATACGTCGGCAGAGTGGCACGGCTGGGCATATTCACGTACCTGTACGTCTCCTTTAAGATGCCCAGCTGTGGGCGGCGCGTTCGCGACCCGGTCCTGAGCTCCGTGCCCGCGGGACCCGATCGCAGCAGGTGTCCCGCGATCGGGTCACAGAGCTGAAGAACAGGGAGAGGTAAGTGTAAACAAACCTTTCTCCATTCTTCTTAGTGGCAGTGTCACTGATCGCCTGTTCCCTGTCAGCGGGACAGACGATCAGTGATGTGTCATGCCAGGCCATGCCCCTACACAGTAAGAATCACTTCCTAGGGAACACTTAACCCCTTCAGCGCCCCCTAGTGGTTAACCCCTTCACTGTCAGTGTCATTTTCACAGTAATCAGTGCATTTTTATAGCACTAATTACTGTGAAAATGACAATGGTCCCGAAATGGTGTCAAAAGTGTCCACCATAATGTCGTAGTCACGATAAAAAAAAAAAAAAAAAACACCACACACACACACACACGTCATAAAACTATCCCCTATTTTGTAGACGCTATAACTTTTGCGCAAACCGATCAATAAACTCTTATTGAATTTTTTTTTACCAAAAATATGTAGAAGAATACATATCGGCCTAAAATGAGGAAAAAATATTTTTTTATATATTTTTTGGAGATATTTATTTATAGCAAAAATGAAAAAATATTGAATTTTTTTTTAATTGTCGCTCTATTTTTGTTTATAGCGCAAAAAATAAAAACCGCAGAGGTGATCAAATACCACAAAAAGAAAGCTCTATTTGTGAAAAAAAAAAAAAAAAGGATGCCAATTTTGTTTGTTTGTCGCACGACCGCGCAATTGTCAGTTAAAGCGACGCAGTGATGAATCGCAAAAAGTGGCCCGGGGCTAAAGCGGTTAAAGAATAAAAAAAGAAGATTATATATAATCCCTATATAATAATAATAATAATAATAATAATAATAATAATAATAATAGGGATTATATTTATCTGTCTGCCTTGCCATAGATCTTTTCAATTTTAAAGAGCAAATAAGTACCTGACACTGATGACAACCATTTTGTCAGGCAAGAAGTGAAGCAAAATCATATACAACCAACAATGCATGTTTGTAACATTTTAAATATCCATATAAGATATAAATGCATAATAACCGAGCTTGCTCTCTTCCAAAGCATTGCTATAATTGTACGCAGTGTATAAACAGTTTACATCTTACCTGTACGATGCCGTTCACATGGAAGCACATGACAAGTTCTGGTACGTTACAGATCAGATTGTCCAGCCAGTAATCAATCCCAGTCAGCACATTGATTGGTTTATTATTATCCCTAAAAAAAATCACAAAACCCAGTTTAAGATTTCACTTGTGAGAAAAGAAAACTTGTCATTCTGTGGCATAATACAGTGAAATCAAAAAGCTCTCAAGAGAAAATCAATGCCAATGAAAACATATCCATCTATATCAGTGGTTCTCAACCTTCTAGTCCCGTGACCCCTTGATAAAATTTCCCAAGTTGTAGGGACCCCGAACAGTAAAATTATTTTCATAGCGTGGGTTGAAAGCACCCAAGGCAAGACAAGTAATGTGCGCCCCTAACCCGCGGACATTTAGCTCTTCCTGAGTGCCTTCCACTCGTACAATATTAAAACCCCTTATAGTACATTTTAGGATGTACCACTTTTTCTCTTTGTTCACCTTTCTTTCCCTTTTATCTCTCTCAATCCTAATTTCTTGTTTTTTTCCCCTCCATCCCTCTCTCTGTCTTTCTTGCTCTCTCTTTTTTTTTTCCCCTTTCTCTCCCTTTTTCTTTGTTCCCCCCTTCCTGGGTGAACAGTGCAGGCTTCAGGAACAGCCCAGGATTTGGTGACCCCTGGCAAATCATCATTTGACCCCCAGGTTGAGAACCACCGATCTATATCCATATACAGTAAAACCTTGGATTGCAAGCATCATTCGTTCCGGAAACATGCTTGTAATCCAAAGCATGTGTATATCAAAGCAAATTTCCCCATAGGAAATAATGGAAACTCAAATGATTTGTTCCACAACCATTTATCCATAGGTCCTTCATATAGTCCAAATAAAAAAATAATAGCAATCCGATTGTGCAACCATAAAATGTCCATCCACAAATGAAAGCCTCCACAAGGGGATAAGCCGCAAAATCCATCAGGAGCTACAGAGTATAAAAGAGAAATTAAAGGCATTAAAAACAGAGGTTTATTTGCATGTATTTGCAAATACCTGTGTGAGCTGCAGGCCGCGTCAAGGCACTCCGTGTACTGCAGTCCTAACTATGAATTTTAAAGTCTCCTAAATAGGAGCACAGGAGTGCTAATCAATATATAGGGGGCATGTGATCACCTAAACCCACCCCTACCTATTGTTGGTCTAGCAAAAAACAAAATAAATGCAAGAGTGGAACCAAACATGCAACATGCAAACAAAGGGATTTTTAATACAGCTTACCTGTAAAATCCTTTTCTTGGAGTACATCACGGGACACAGAGCGGCATATTCATTACTATGTGGGTTATATGGAGTACCTTCAGTTGATGGACACTGGCAATCTCAAACAGGAAGTGCCCCTCCCTATATAACCCCCTCCCATAGGAGGAGTACCTCAGTTTTGTAGCAAGCAGTATGCCTCCCAAAATGGTCCCCATAAGAGGGGTGGGAGCTCTGTGTCCCGTGATGTACTCCAAGAAAAGGATTTTACAGGTAAGCTGTATTAAAAATCCCTTTTTCTTTCTCGTACATCACGGGACACAGAGCGGCATATTCATTACTATGTGGGATGTCCCAAAGCAATGCTTACAATGAGGGGAGGGAGAACATCTTCCCAAGACAAAAGGATTTAATTTAGAGATATACTTAAATCATAATAAATCCAACTTAGTTGAGAAAAAATAATTTTAAATTTTAAATTTAACTCAAAAGGGAGCCCCCGGAATCCGAGGGTCTCAAACTGCAGCCTGCAGTACTGCCTGCCCAAAGGCTGTATCAGTATTCCTTCTTACGTCCAACTGGTAGAATTTTGTAAATGTGTGGACAGAAGACCAGGTTGCCGCCTTGCAAACTTGAGCCATAGAGATCTGGTGGTGTGCTGCCCAGGAGGCGCCCATGGCCCTAGTAGAATGAGCCTTTAATGATAACGGAGGAGGCAACCCTTTCAAGCCGTAGGCCTGAGAGATTAACTGTTTAATCCATCTCGAGATGGTGGATTTTGCAGCTGCCTGCCCCTTCTTGGGCCCATCCGGTAAAATGAACAACACATCTGTTTTCCGGATCTTCTCTGTAGCTTTAAGATAGGCCCTGACAATATCCAAGGTATGCAGCAACCCTTCCTTTCTGGAAGTAGGTTTAGGGAAGAAGGATGGTAATACCAAATCCTGGTTTAGATGAAAACTGGATATAACCTTCGGTAGGAAGGAAGGATGAGGGCGGAGAACGACCTTGTCCTTATGTAAAATAAGATATGGTTCCTTACAGGATAAGGCTGCCAGTTCTGATACTCTTCTGGCGGAAACTATGGCTACCAAAAATACAAACTTCCTTGTTAGTAAAACCAAAGGAATTTCAGCCAACGGCTCAAAAGGTTGTTTCTGTAAACTTGACAGAACAAGATTTAAATCCCACGGACAAAGCGGGGATTTAACTGGAGGATTAATACGTAAGACCCCTTGAAGGAAGGTCTTAACTAGCGAGTGGGTGGCCAGCGGCCGCTGAAACCACACTGACAAAGCTGAAATCTGTCCTTTGATTGTGCTTAATGCCAGTCCTTTATCCACTCCTAGCTGGAGAAAACTTAATACTCTATCGATGGTAAATTTGCGAGAAAGCCATCGCTTGGACTCACACCAGCCTACATAGGCCTTCCAGACCCTGTAATAAATCACCCTAGAGACCGGTTTCCTGGCTCTGATTAGGGTAGAGATTACTTTCTGAGACAGACCTCTACCCCTGAGAATCAGGGATTCAGCTTCCAGGCCGTCAAATTTAGATGCCGTAAGGCAGGGTGGAGGATCGGACCTTGCGATAGCAGGTCTGGCCGTAGAGGAAGAGTCCAAGGGTCTCCCACTACCATCTTCAGGATTAGTGAATACCATGCCCTTTTGGGCCATGCTGGAGCTACCAGGATGACTGGTATGTGCTCCACCCTGATCCTGCGCAGCAGGCGGGGTAGTAACTGGAGCGGGGGAAATGCATAAAGAAGTTTGAACTGATGCCAAGGGCAAACTAACGCATCGGTTCCGCAGGCTCTGGGATCCCTTGTGCGGGACATGAACCTGTCTAGCTTCTTGTTTAGTCTCGATGCCATGATATCCACGTCCGGCACTCCCCACTTCTGGCAGAGTGTCTGAAAGACCTGTGGATGCAGAGACCACTCCCCCGGCAATAGAGTCTGGCGACTTAAGAAGTCCGCCTGTAGGTTGTCCACTCCGGGAATGAATATAGCCGATATGCAGGGCACATGGGCTTCTGCCCACAAGAAAATCAAGCTCACTTCTTTCTGATCGGCTTGACTCTTGGTTCCCCCTTGGTGATTTATGTATGCCACCGCCGTGGCATTGTCCGATTGTATTCTCACCGGGAACCCCTGCAGTTTGGACGTCCAAGCCCTGAGGGCTAGTCGGGCAGCTCTGAGCTCCAAGATATTGATGGGCAACTGCTTCTCTGCCGCTGCCCAAGTGCCCTGGCGAGTGCAACCATCCAAAATTGCTCCCCAGCCGATCAGGCTGGCGTCTGTGGTTACTATCTTCCAGGTCACAGGACTGAACGTCTTTCCCTTCAGGAGATTCTGAGGGTTTAACCACCAAGATAGACTTTGCCGGACTCTTGGTGAGAGTGGCAAAGGAATCTCCAAGGCCTGAGGCCTCTTGCTCCATGCTGACAGGATGGCTGCCTGCAGGATGCGAGTGTGGCTCTGAGCATACGGTACCGCCTCGAAGGTGGCCACCATCTTGCCTAGTAGCCGCATACATAGGCGAACAGTTGGCTTTCTCTTGCTCAGAACTATTTGTATTAGCTCTTTGATGGCCTTGACCTTTAATAGAGGTAGGAACACCCTCTGTTGTTCTGTATCCAATCTCATGCCGAGATATTCCAGCTGCCTTGTGGGCCGAAATGCTGATTTGTCTCGATTTAGGACCCAGCCGAACCTCTCGAGGTACTGAACCGTGAGGGCGACTGCTCGTTCCAGGCCAGGAAACGAGTGGTCTACGACCAAGAGGTCGTCCAGGTAAGCTAGGACCGTGACCCCTTGGGTCCTTAGATTGGTTAGGATTGGGGCTAGGACCTTCGTGAATACCCGGGGGGGCGTAGCCAACCCGAAGGGGAGCGCCACAAATTGGAAATGACGCTGAGCCACCGAGAAGCGTAGAAATACCGGATGTGGCTGAAAAATTGGCACATGAAGGTAAGCATCCTTTATGTCTATGGACGCCATGAAGTCGTCCTTCTGGAGCACGGCGACAGCTGACCGAATAGTTTCCATCCGGAATGAGCGGACCTTTAGGTACGCATTTACTCCCTTTAAGTCCAAAATTGGCCTGACATCGCCGTTGGGCTTTGGGATGATAAACAGGTTGGAGTAGAACCCCAAGCCCTGTTCCTGGACTGGTACTTCTACTATCACCTTCTGGCACAGCAGATGATTCAATGCCGCCATCAACGCGGCTCCCTTCACCGGGTCGCCTGGTACTCTTGACTCCTGGTAATGAGGAGGAGGGAATTCTGAAAATTCTAGTTTGTAGCCCGTGGCCACGGAAGACCGTACCCAGCAGTCGGGAATGCTGGCCTCCCAAACTTCTGCAAAGAGACGTAGCCTTCCCCCCACCATCGTGGGTGGGGGCGCCCCTTCATAAGGCCGACTTGGGGGCTGGCTTCGCAGGCTTGCGGTACCACTGCTTCTTGCCCCCAGTGGCTTGGCCTTGTGGCTTATTGTTAAAGCCTGATCTTGCAGGAGGCCGTCGATACTGTCTGGTATTAGAGGGCCCCTGTCCCGGGGAGGGCTGGCGCTTAAACGTGGGCCCTCTGGCTTTCTTCTTGACTGGCAAGAGAGTGCTTTTGCCGCTAGATATAGTCTAAATATATCTATCCAGATCTTCTCCGAAGAGTCGTCCTCCATGGAAACCCTACCAGGAGCTTTTTGCATGGGGGCTCAGCCTCCCAACTCTTCAACCATAAGAGCCTTCTCATATGGATTAGAAATAAGGATAAACGTGATGCCTGCTGGATGGAGTCCTTGATAGCATCCAACGTAAAGCGTATAGCCCTCGGTATATCCGAAAATTCCTCTGCCTGCTGGGCAGGGATAAGTTTAAGCATTTGCTTAGTCTTATCTGATAATGCTTGGGTAATTCCAATAGCAGCTACAGCGGGCTGAACTATCGCCCCTGCTGAAGTAAAGGAGGCTTTCAGTAATGTTTCCAAGCGTTTATCAACCGGATCCTTAAACACCTGTACGTTTTCCACCGGACAAGTTAAAGATTTGTTCACATAGGAGATGGCTGCGTCCACCGCCGGGGGCGCCCATCTTTTGGAGAATTTCTCCTCCATAGGATATAAAACAGAGAATTTTTTAGGTGGTAAAAAGACTCTATCTGGCTTAATCCAATCCTGAAACATGACCTCCTCGAGTAGAGGATGGATCGGGAAAACTGCGTTGCTTTGAGGCGTTCTTAAAGAGCCTAAAGCTGAAACCGCCGATACTTGAGGTTCTGGTATGGGTAACTTAAATGCCTCATGGACCATGTCCGTTAAGGCCTGAACCCACAAACTTTCCCCTTGGGAGGCTGAACCAGACCCCTCAGTATCCAGATCCTCGATCTCTGAACCACCCTGGTCCAAAGCGTCAAGTCTATCCAATTCCCCTAGGGAAAGGATTTCTGTGTCTGAGGGTTCTTGCTCGGGTGACGGAGACCTAGTCCGCTTTCTACCCGATATAGCTTTAGCTATTCTTTTTGCCATTCTTTTCTCTAGTTCTCCTAAAGAAACAGCAAGCACCCTCTCAGTGACAAAGCCGGGGTTGGACTGACCTGGATCAGCCCCAGCACCAGATCCCCCAGGTCCCATCAAGGCGTGCCCTGATATGTCCTGTGGGGAGAGCAGCGGCATAGCCGTGTCTGAGCCCTCGGATTTTGCGGGGGAATCCCCACCCCTTGTACCCTCTGACCCAGAAGGCATGGTACAATACCGAGGTACACCTGCTATCACCCAGCCACAGACGTAGCTAAGGGGATCTGTCAGTTTGGGAGCGATAGAGACTAACGCCCAAACTGAGAAGGGAGATCAACAGTTCTTTCCCTTCTTCTTTTTCCTTTTTTTTTTTTTTTTTTTGAAGAGGAAAAGAAACCACTCTGTCTCCCACTAAGTATTGCCAATAGCCATCTGCTGAAAAAAGGAAAAGAAAACCTATCTGTAGGTTTGACAGTCCTTAGAAAAAACTGCAATTCTTCCTTTCGCCACCGGGTGTCCTCGGCGTGCTCCGCTCTGTGTCCTCCTCTCTTCTAGCTCAGGATAACACTGAGCTCTTGGCAGCTAATGGAAGGACCTCCCCTTCCTTTATTTGTGATTCGCCGCCCACCGGGACGCGCCCCCACCACGGAAACGGCGCGAAAATCGTTTATATCTCGGGCACGCGCGCGCGCCCGTCGGCGGGGGCCATCACACATGGAGGAGGACGGAGCAGCGCAGGCACCCAGGCAGGTAAGCCCTTTAGGTAGGTCACAGACCTCCTTTTAGCATGGGAAAAGACTCCCCTCTTACAGAGATCCCACACCTAGCGCCAGCAGCCCAGCTAAACAACACTTACCAGGGAGGTCACATATTACTGGGGAAAAAAGATTGAATCATCCTGTCTCTGTCATAGACATAGTGATTCCTTGCCAATGCAGAGCATACCCAGGCCTGTCCCCCTGTGCACCTCCTGTAGGGAACCTGCTAAGAACCAAGTTCCGCAAGCTCCCCCAATACTTACCTGCTCCATGCCGCAGGACTTTTGCACAGCAAGAGGTCCAATCTTCCCCCATCTCCGTGGGTGGCGTCTAGACCTTCAGGCCCTGGGTTCCTATGAAGGAGCCACTGTCCTGGGCCCATATAGCACCCTGGCAACAGAAACATTAGGCCCCCAAAGGTTTCTAAGTTCTGGGCCCAGGGTCCAGCTCTCTGAACAGAAAGCATTATGGGCTACACCCCAATGGTTTGGGGTCCGGTTGCTGACCACTTTAGCACTGAGGCCTTTGGACAGAACCGGTTAGCCCACCTTAATCCCAAGGATGTGGAGGTAAGCTAAACCATGACCAACACCTAAGACACTGGCGAAAAAACTGAGGTACTCCTCCTATGGGAGGGGGTTATATAGGGAGGGGCACTTCCTGTTTGAGATTGCCAGTGTCCATCACCTGAAGGTACTCCATATAACCCACATAGTAATGAATATGCCGCTCTGTGTCCCGTGATGTACGAGAAAGAAATGCATGTTTTTCCAGTGCTCTTTTTTGCTAGACCAACTATAGGTAGGGGTGGGTTTAGGTGATCACCTGCCCCCTATATATTGATTAGCACTCCTGTGCTCCTATTTAGGAGACTTTAAAATTCATAGTTAGGACTGCAGTACATGAAGTGCCTTGACGCGGCCTGCAGCTCACACAGGTATTTGCAAATACATGCAACTAAACCTCTGTTTTTAATGCCTACAGCTAGACAGATTAATTTGGTTTAGTGCTTTTTTGGTTGGTAACTTTGAGCCTGGCTATTATGGAAACATTTTTTATATTCCATACATATATTTAATCGCACACTGCTAAAAACGCATCTCATTTAAAGTCCCAAAACCTCCCCCCCCCCTTCTATGTGGACAGCTTTACCCCGGATGTGCCTGTGAGTTGCTAAATGTTGTACCTTCATTAAATGTAACCATATTGCTACACTTAGAGGCGCCTCTCTTCTCTTTTATACTCAGTTGTGACGCTGCTTGTATATCAAGTCAAAATTTATTTAAAAAATGTTTTAGCTTGTCTTGCAAAACACTCTTAGACCAAGTTACTCTCACTCCAAGATTTTACTGTATCTCAATTTTTTTTTAATGGTCATTGTGCTTGTTTGCTTCAAAAGGACATCTGATTTTTTTTTACTACAATGTACTAGAATAAGCCTGCTGACATCAACAATATATAGTTTACTCTCAATGGGTGATCAAAAAAATTGCATACACACCACAGATAGAGTGCACTGGAGTGAATGAAGCCTTAAAGCGCCCAGAGGCGATTTAGTTTGCATGTGCCGCGCTATATAAGTCTTTCATTCATTCATTAAAGCGTATGATAAACATAAAAATTTTAATTGGATATATACAGTAGAAGCTTACCAGTAATTAGCTGTTGTGGCTGTATTGCATTTTTTTCCCTAGAGGCTTTTTTCTTTAACTGCACTGCGTGATCCTGTCAGTGTTTAAATGAACAGCAACTTTCTTTCCTAGGGCGACAGCGCCCACTGAAGAGTATTATAGAGCAAGAAAAGCATTGTCACCCTATGATGTCCATGCAGTCTACAGGCTATAATGACAATGCACATCTATTCACTGAAAATAGGCCTGGCCAATCAGGCAACTAGTATTTTCAGAAGGATGACAGCAATAGAAGCCTTCATATTTCTCTTAGTACTGGTAACTTAAAAAAAAAAAAAAAAAAAAAAATGTTTTTTTAATTAACTATATAAAAATATATTTCTGTAACCATATTATTTAAATGTGTTGTAAAGCTTTGTGTTTTTTCACCTTACTGCATCCTATGCAGTAAGGTAAAAAACATCCAATGCTTACAAGCCCCCCCCCCGTTTACTTACCTGAGCCCTCGAAAGTACAGCGTTGTGAATGCGCTGGCTTCTCGGTTCTTCATTGGATGATTGATAGCAGTGCAGCCATTGGCTCCCGCTGCTGTCAATCAACTCAATGACGTGGGGCGGGGTTGAGTGATACATAGCGGCCGACTGTGTCACGGAAGTGTGCCCGCAATCTAACCCCCTTGGGAGAGTGCTTCCCAGAAGGGGGGTTAGCTCATGTGGGGAGGAGCCGAGACAACCGCAGAGGGACCCCAGAAGACGAGATCGGGGCCACTCTGTACAAAACAAACTGCACAGTGGAGGTATGCACAGTGGAGGTATGACATGTTTTTTTTTTTTTAGTAACAAAGAGTTAAAGGGTTTAGTAACCCTTTAACTCTAGAGTGGACTCAAAAGGAACATGAAAAGTGCCATGCTGGTATTTTCAAGGCTTGTTTTGGCTTTACTGACTTACCGCAATCGCAGACTAACAGCTGGGTACCGTCCACCTCCAAATATGGGCATATTAGAACCAACCAACATATGGATATCTTCAAATGTCCACAGAATATTTCTAACAAAGTCATTTTTTAAACCCTTTAAAAAAAAAAAAAAAAAAAAGGTAAGTTATCAACAGGATGCAAACAATGAGGGAATAATGGCACCCAAGACAACCCAAGTACATAAAAGCAAACACTGGAAACATAGCTATACAAAAAAAAATAAAGTAGATCTGCCAGAAGCCAAACAAAGAGGCTATTCGTGAGTACCCAGTGCTTAGTTCACTAAGAATCTAACCGATGTTATCTAGTTTGTTAATTCACATTATATCAGAAACCTACCATTAAGTTATATATCTGTGATGAAAGTGAAACCTACCATTGTCTGTCTTGAATGCCAGTTCAGACAGCCACCTCAGTGGGTCATGTAATAAAAGTCTACATCAGAGTTATTTAGCTTAAAGTGTAAATGTAAATCCCAACTATGAACTTCTCTTATTTGCTTCCTTGTAACCTCTTCCCACCAGCCGTATGCATATATGCCATCCACATAAACACCTAACCTAAGTAAAGTGCCCTGCATGCTCCCAGCACAGTCGCTGACAGGGACTGGAAAGCTCCTGATGCATACTTGCGATTGGGAGCTTTCTGATCATGTGACCACTTCACATGACCAGAATGCCCACCTCTGGCTCTCTGCATCTAGAAGTTCTTAAAGGGCCAGGAGGAGGCGGCAGCAGGAAGGGGCCTCTTAAAACTTAGGGCTGTCTATGTATTCTGCACACTTCCTGTGTTATCCCAAGGAGAGTAATTATCCCTCCCAGTCCTCATCTTGAGACTACAGAATGAAAAGTATTGTTGCAGAGATGGGAGAATTGGTGGGTATCAGCAGCTTGACAAGAGAAAACAGGGCAGGGCTGACACCACCAAAGCCACAAAAATGCAGTATTGTCACCTCATAACAAAATTTAGGAACTCAGGATCAACAGGTATTTTCTGTACTTACAGGGTCTTCACTGGGAAATGTGCATGCATTGCAGGGATATACTCCATTTTCTTGCTCTGACACTGACATGTACTTTAATGACAGGTTCTCTTTAATGGCTTAAATCAGGGCTCGACAAATCCCGGGCGAAAGGTCGCCATGGCGACTAGAAATAGTGTCCTGGCGACTTGGCTTGGAAGGTGGGCATCTGGCGCCATCTGGTGGTGAGCCGTTGGTATTACAAGTTATTACCACCAGATGTGAGCTGGCGCCATCTGGTGGTGGCCGTTGGTATTACAAGTTAAGCATTACAAGTTAAACTGCAATTCTAATGTCATTTTTCACTATTTTCACTGCCATCTTCTTCCCTCTAATTAGAACCCCCAAACATTATATATATTTTTTATCCTAACACCCTAGAGAATAAAATGGCGATCGTTGCAATACATTCTGTCACGCCGTATTTGCGCAGCGGTCTTACAAGCGCACTTTTTTGGGAAAAAATTACACTTTTTTAAATTAAAAAATAAGACAACAGTAAAGTTATCCCCATTTTTTTTAATATTATGAAAGATAATGTTACGCCGAGTAAATTCATACCCAACATGTCACGCTTCAAAATTGCGTCCGCTCGTGGAATGCCGACAAACTTTTACCCTTTAAAATCTTCATAGGCGACGTTTAAAAAAATCTACAGGTTGCATGTTTTGAGTTACAGAGGAGGTCTAGGGCTAGAATTATTGCTCTCGCTCTACCAATCGCAGCGATACCTCACATGTGTGGTTTGAACACCGTTTACATATGCAGGCGCTGCTCATGTATGTGTTCGCTTCTGCGCGCAAGCTCGTCGGGACGGGGTGCGTTTTCTGGCTCCTAACTTTTTTAGCTGGCTCCGAGATTCCAAGCAAATTTGTCAAACCCTGGCTTAAATGGTCATTGAACTGTTTGCCTTCCATCTCAGCAGAATCCTGTTCACCACACGTCAGCAAGCATTAATAGCACACTAAAGAACTGAAATCTGTTCAGTCCGCAGTCAAAACAGGCCTGAAATCAACCAAAGTATCACTTATTTATTCTATCCCTTGTCCTCCAAGCACCATCTGCATCTAAAACCCACCACTACCTGTAATCAAGTTCAAGTCTATGGGACCCACAAACAGAATCCCTGCCCAGTGCTGCCTGTGATCCTGCTCATGAGAGCTTATTGTGCGGGAGAGTTGCCAGTCTTGTGCCTCTCCACGGAAGAGCATATGAGCAACATTTGTATGGTAAAAATAACAGAATGCCACATCCACTATGAAAGGCACCTTCACTTGAACACTCCTGCGACAGTATGAATAACTATTGTGTAAATAAGCTCTAGAAATAGGAGAATGAGTCAGACTATAAAATAGTTGTGGGAGAGACAAATGTCGGGTCAGTATAACACCTTCCTGTATACAGACCAACAGGCTCAAGCCATGCCGTCAGTGTGAAGTTATAGCTGAGCACAGACAACACCACACAACATGTGATCCTGAATCAAACCTGATTGGAAGCTCCCCCTTCCTCCGATACAGAAGGCAACGTCTCAAACGGGGCAGGCCAAGCTATATGGTCTCTTCCTGGGGACTCACTAAGATTCTGAAAATCTGGAACTTCTCTGGGCTCAGGAGGGGTGGTGGGTACTGGCTCAGCTGTGTCATCACCATTAATACTGGAAATGCAAGAAAGAAACAAAACAGAAAAGAAAACGTCAGTCACGAAACTCAAGGTGATATTGCATATTATTTAGACCCCATTCACACCTAAGCGACAAAACGCCCGACGCGGGACGCTTCTGTCGCTAGAGGGGAGAATTCCCATTGCCGTCTATGGAGATGGTTCACATCTCATAGACGCGCAACGCCTGTCGCCTGAAAAAAAGTCCCGGACCCTTTTTTTCACGCGACAGGCGCGTTTTCCCATAGACAGCAATGGGAATACTTTAGAAAAAAAAAAGAAACATTTGTAATCGCGGCAAATCTGCCGCTACACGCGTACGCGGCTGTCGCTTAGGTGTGAATGCAGCCTAAAAGTGAATCTGTTCAGTACAGTGTATGATAAATGTTAAAAACATCCCTGTGTTGAATTTAACATCACTTTCTGGGGTAGGACCCAGGTCCAAATGTGTGTGTGTATGAGAGAGATAGAGATTATATATATATATAGAGAGAGAGAGAGATACGAGAGAGATACGAGAGAGATACGAGAGAGATACGAGAGAGATAGGAGAGAGAGATACGAGATAGGAGAGAGAGATACGAGATAGGAGAGAGAGATACGAGATAGGAGAGAGAGATAAGAGATAGGAGAGAGATAAGAGATAGGAGAGAGATAAGGGATAGGAGAGAGATACGAGATAGGAGAGAGATACGAGATAGGAGAGAGATACGAGATAGGAGAGAGAGATCCCATCTTTAATTTAAGTCTGTCCAGTGGTTTTAAGAAAATGACTAGCTGTGATTTACCCTTTAGGTATGCAGACCAGCAGTCCTGACTATTTGCTGCACGTTTGCTCTAGGTTAGCGATTTCCAGATCAAAGCAGCCAAGAAGTTTGAACTTTTAGGGGTCGAAAAAAAAAGCCTTCAAGTTTCTATTAGAGCCCGTTCACACTGGGGCAATGGGGGTGCTATATCGTTATTTTTTGCAGGGCGCTTTTAATCCTCGCTAGTGGCCGAAAAAGGGTTCAAACCGACCGCAAAGCGTCCCTCTGGGCCTTCACATTTGCAGGCGCAATTCTTTTAGCACTATAGCGCCTGAAAAACGCCTCAGTGTGAAAGGGGTCTTAGTACAGGTCTCCTTTGAGATAAAAGGAGTAGCTCAGGGCATTTACAGCAGTATTACTAAGAAAGTACAGCATGTATAAGAAGAGATGCACCAAAATGTTGTCCGCTGAAACAGATCGGCTGAAAATTGTGTTCTAGCCATTTTACTGTGCTTATGGTAAGTTTTTCATAGGTCATGTCTCAAAAACGGCAACAAAAAGTTTAATTCATATTCATTTAAATTAATGATATTAATTAAAAAGTTGAATATAATTACATATAAAAATATGTAATTTTTTTTTTTTTTTAAACCGGTCATTTTCTGTTTCAGTTTTCTTGGCCAAGTGCATCCTGCATTTTTGGTTTCGCCACCAAAAACTCCATTCGGTGCACCTTTATATATAAGCAATAAGAACAAAAATATGGCTGCACAACTACACTAATTGAAGGATTACCCCTTTCGCTTCCCAGTTCGTACGTCATACAGACCTGACAGCGGGGGTATCAAACATATTCCAATGGCTTCAGCCACCAGATTGTGTTTGAAACTGATAGGCCTATCAGTTGATGCATTCGGGCGGCAGCGTTGCCACCTGATTTCTCACACACGCCCCTTAGTACCAGAGCCCCCCCACCATGCTTTTCATGCTCCGCTTGCCCATCTGCGGGCCGAGGAGCAAGATGGCGAGTGCCGGCGGCTTGAAGGGGAAGGAGAAGAGCGGACACATCTCCTCTCTTCTCCCGGTTCTTGTTGTGATCCAGAAAGCAATGTCTCTGATGTCACTTCCGGGTCAAGCTCTTGGTGTACCCAGCTAGCTTAGAAGGGAAACACATGTTACATATCGCCACGCAAGCCAGAGGGAGAGAAATAATTCTAACGCCAGACCTCCTCCGTAACACTAAACTGATATCCTATAGGGGGCTTTTGAAGCATGGCCTATAGAAAATATAGGGTACGGAATTTTGACGCATTTCACGCGCACACACAAATTTAAGGTTGGACATGTTGGGTATCTATTTACTCAGCACAGCCTTTATTTGCCCTAAGATTCACTTTAGTATTTTTTTTACAGAAATTTTATAGACCTTTGAGGTAATAACGTGACATAAAAAATTGGCACTACCGCTATTTTATTCTCTAGGGTGTCTGCTTTCATAAAATATATAATGTTTGGGGGTTTTGTATAATCTTCAGGCCAACATTTTTTTTTTTTTTTTAACATGTGTGCAAAAAAATAAAACGCTAAAACGGCTCTGGCAGCGAAGAGGTTAATGTTACACAGTAAAGCCGTGTCCTTCTCCCAACCCTTCAGCCTTAACAAATACATTTTCATTTGTCAAGAAAGAGAGCCTGTGGTTTTATTTTTCTTGGTCCAAGTTTACTAGAGATGCTCTGTAAGAAGAATATAGATCACCTTTTATAAGTAGAAGAGAAACCATTACCTGTAATAGAGGAATTTGGAGAGGATGGCTTTCTGGTACCAGTGCTCCTTACTCTTCTTCTTTCTCTGCCACTTCTGATCCATAAGCCTCTGATAAAACTCCTTAAGCCATGTCCAGTCTCCTGTCTGCACAACAAGTTAGTTACATCTGTTACTCTGTTTGATCATGTTTGCTTATAAACTGAACTCCAAGAAAAAAAAAAAAAAAGAAAAAAAAAAAAAAAAGATACATTTTTGGGACATTTGCTATGTAAAAATAAAATGACCTTTAATGATGGGTGCTGGAAGTACTTCTAACACAGTACAGTGAAACCTCGAATTTTTAATTTTAGGCAAAAATATTTTTTCCTTTACAACTCCTTTAACTGTAGCAACCAGATTTTCTGCAGTTAGCCTAATGAAAGATGGGTCACTGCAATTCAATCCAAGGCTGACCTGCTAAAAAAGGTATAAAGGCAGGCCCCCCCCAACGGGAAAAAAAAAAAAAAGGAAAGAAGGTGGTGAGTAACAAGACTAAGCCTGGCCATACACATTATACAATTTTCCTTTAGATTTACCAAAACCATATAATATGAGGTCAAACCTAAATACTTCCAATTTGTATGCAATCAGGCAGGCCCTTGCACTCCATAGTTTAAAACAGGGGTCTCCAAGGTTTTCAAACAAAGGGCCAGTTTATTGTCCTTCAGACTTTAGGAGGGCCGGATTGTGGCCAGCGGGGAGCAGGAAATGTCCCGGGCCCGACAAAAAAGAATAAATATGGCCTCAGGATTGGTGGTCAGTAGGAGGAGGATTAGTGCCGCTATTAGTAGGAGAAATAGTATCCCATCATTGGCATCGATGGGAGAAATATTGCCCCATTGTTGGCGTCAGTGGGAGGAATAATGCCCCAAGGGCCGTATAAAGGCTAGCAAAGGGCCCTCTGGCCGCAGTTTGGAGACCCCTGGTTTAAAAGGTAATGCTAATGGAAATTGCACAAGTAAATTGTAGAATGTACAGCCAGCCTAAGTCAGGATGTCAAAAGAGAACAACCTAAGGAATTTCCAGTGTTGCCCACATAAAACTAAAATATTAAATATAATAACATTATAAAATGAATCAGAATTGAAGAACAATACTGATAAACAATCTGGAAAACTTTCTACAACAAAGCGTTCTACATTCCCTCACCTGAGAGGACCTCATGAAAAGCTCCTGAATGTCCAACTCATCCAGAAGTAGGGTGCGTCCAATGCGGTGAACGGCCATGCTGACATGAGACTTACTGTATGGAATCTTTAGGAGTTTCTTTATGTTCTGTGAGGCAATAAAAAAACATTAAAGCATGAGAGAATAGAAACATAAATCATCCAACACTATAACGTAGAAAAGCAAAGTATCCCCGACTCTCCCGGTGAGGGAGATACAGGCATATGGGGGGGGAGGGGGGGGGATTTTTTTGTGCCCAACAATGTACAGTAAAACCTTGGTTTGAGAGCGTTTTGCAAGACAAGCAACATTTTTTTTATAAATTTTGACTTGATATACAAGCAACGTCATGTCACAACTGGGTATAAAAAGAGAAAAGAGGAGCCTCTAAGTGTAGCAACAAAGGTACATTTTATGAAGGTCCAACATTTAGAAACTCACATGGTTGATGATTAAAACAGGCACATCTAAGTATGCAGGCATACGGGGTAAAGCTGTTCACAGACCATTCTCCTCACCACCATCAACGTCGTTCCTTCCATGCTGCGCTCCACGGGCGGTTGAAGCCTCGCTTTCAGAACACTCTATACTGCAGGGTAGTCTTCCCGGTCATGATTGCAGACTGACAGCAGTGAGAGCCGGAGGTGTGGAGAATGGTCTATGTGGACAGCTTTACCCCGGATGCCTGCATACTTAGATGTGCCTCTTTTAATAATCAATCATGTGAGTTGCTAAATGTTGTACCTTCATTAACCACTTAAGGACCGGACCAATATGCTGCTACCTGACCCAAGGGGTTTTTACAATTCGGCACTGCGTCACTTTAACAGACAATTGCGTGGTCGTGCGACGTGGCTCCCAAATAAAATTGGCGTCCTTTTTTTCCCACAAATAGAGCTTTCTTTGGGTGGTATTTGATCACCTTTGCGGTTTTTATTTTTTGCGCTATAAACAAAAATAGAGCAATAATTTTGAAAAAAAAATGCAATATTTTTTCCTTTTTGCTATAATAAATATCCCCCAAAAACATATATAAACATTTTTTTTATCCTCAGTTTAGGCCGATACGTATTCTTCTACCTATTTTTGGTAAAAAAAAAAATCGCAATAAGCATTTATCGGTTGGTTTGCGCAAAATTTATAGCGTTTACAAAATTTATAGCGTTTACAATTTTTTGCATTTTTATTAATTTTTTTATTTTTTTACTACTAATGGCGGCGATCAGCGATTTTTTTCGTGACTGCGACATTACGGCGGACACTTCGGACAATTTTGACACATTTTTGGGACCATTGTCATTTTCACAGCAAAAAATGCATTTAAATTGCATTGTTTATTGTGAAAATGACAGTTGCAGTTTGGGAGTTAACCACAGGGGGCGCTGTAGGATTTAGTGTTCACAACTGTAGGGGGGTGTGGCTGTAGGTCTGACGTCATCGATCGAGTCTCCCTATATAAGGGATCACTCGATCGATGCAGCGCCATAGTGAAGCACGGGGAAGCCGTGTTTACATACGGCTCTCCCCGTTCTTCAGCTCGCGACGGAGCGGCTATAAACAAATAGCCGCGCCGTCGTCCCGGATCGCTCCCCGAGGGAACCCGACCGCCGCGTGTAGCGGGGGGGGGGGGGGGTCCCGATCGGACCCCCGACCCACGTCTAGGCAGGGATACGCCAATGTGCCTGTATGTGCCATTCTGCCGACGTATATGTACATGCGGCGGCTGGGAAGTGGTTAAATGTAACCATATTGCTACACTTACCATTCGTGTCAATATATTGTGAACACAAAGTGAATCCTGAAGAACCCCATTTTGGGAAAAACATGCCAATACTTTGCAGGCACTTCCATTGAACGGGAAAAATGGAGAACATGCAAACTCCACGGGACTACCTGCCTGGAGTTTGCATGTTCTCCCTGTACACGTTTGGGTTTCCTCTGGGTATTCCAGTTTCCTCCCAAACTCCAAAGACATGCTGGTAGGCCAATTAGCTCCTGTCTTAATTGACCCTAGTATGTGTATGTGAATGTGAGTTCGGGACCTTAGATTGTAAACTCCTTAAAGGGGAAGGGCTGATGTGAATTTACAATATATATGTAAAACACTGTGTAATATGAAGGCGTTATACAAGTATCTGAACAATAAAATAAATGGTAGTGTTAACTCTGCAGCACCTCATCCTACATGGGCAGTGACCGTGTTTTTTTAAGACTACACATAAATATAAGGTTCTGGATTTATAAAATAATAATAAAACACATTACCTCTGAATCAGACACAACATCAACCTCCTTCCCCACAGAGTCTATGAAATCATAGGCCATGCCAAAGCTGTAAAAAAAGCCAAAACACACAATCAGATACAAGAAAGCACAAGATCAGCAGCTGGCACACCAATAGGAAACCGTTCTTTTGTGTAGTTTACTAAGGATTTCATATCACAAGCAAAATACTGTATTTTCTACAATTAAAACAGTGTGCATTGCAATCTTCACAAAGAAACCAGAAAGCCATAAAATAAATATAAAAAAAGTAATTTTAGCATATACTGTATTTATCGGCGTATAACACACACTTTTTTACCCTGAAAATAGAGGGTAAACTGTGCCTGCGTGTTATACGCCGATATCTGTTTTTTTTTTACCAACAGTGGGCGGGGATTGGGCGGTGCGCCCCCAGTGCCACCTATTGGGAGGGTGTCAAGCTGGCCACCCCGCCTCTCCTGGCCGTGGGACAACGCTGGCAGTAAACTTTAAAGTTCAAAAAACATTGCTACCAGTCCTTTGTCATATACCCGTCCTATGTAAATCTAAGCCTCTGAATCCCTTAATTAATGCCGCGCTCCTACTCCCGCTCCGCCTCCTCCTACTCGTGTGTAGCTTTTGATTGGAGGAGAGTAGTCCGTCAATGAAAGAGAGGAGAGCAGTCACATGAACGGGTCCACAAGAGAGAACGGCGTTAATGGAGGTATTTAGAAGCTTTTCTTTACAATGAGAGTGTCACGGGGGAGCGGTGTATGAGAAGGGGCTGACAGTGTGAAGTTCTCTCAACTTTAGAGTATGCTGGCTGCGCTGTCCCTGTCCCAGCACTGGGAGTGCAGGGGGGGTGGGGGTCTTTATAATGAAAGGGGGCTGCGGTGTTGTACAGGGGACTGTATTATGCAGAAGGTCCGTGTATTATGCCGGGGGCGGTGTAACGTTTTTTTTCCTGAAATTTCCCTCTTAAAGTTAGGCCCCTTTCACATTGAGGAGTTTTTCAGGCGGTACAGCGCTAAAAATAGCGCTGCTATCGCGCCTGAAAAACTCCTTCACTGCAGACTCAATGTGAAAGCCCGAGGGCTTTCACACTGAGGCGATGCGCTGGCGGGAGACAAAAAAATCTCCTGTCAGCAGCATCTTTGGAGCGGTGAGAGGAGCGGCATGTATACCGCTCCTTCACCGCTCCTTCCCATTGAAAACAATGGGAAACCGCGGCAATACCGCCCGCAATGCGCCTCTATAGAGGCGCATTGCGGGCGGTATTAACTCTTTATCGGCCGCTAGCGGGGGTTAATACCGCACCGCTAGCGGCTGATACCCGCGGCAATTCCGGCGGTATAGCGCCGCTATTTTTAGCGGCGTTATACCGCCACCGCAGCTCCCGCCCCAGTCTGAAAGGGGCCTTAAGGTGCGTGTTATACGCCGATAAATACGGTAATTCCTGGTTAGAGACATCAGAGAACACATGTGACAGTATCCAGGCACCCTCCCTTAATTTAGCCTCACAGGTCCCATCAGGAGTTTGAGGAGCATACCCCTTCCACTCCTAATTTTGATTGCTGGATTATTTAAATTTGTGGCTGGGACGGAGGGGGGTCCAAAAGAAACTTGCAGTGCCGCTTTAAGCTGAAACAGAGATCTTCCCGCCGGTTGCAGTGAAGAGAGCTGGGGTCAGGGCACCATTCAGAGGTGTAAGAGCATTATCAAATGGAAGAAAAGACACCGCTCACCAACCCAGTGCATTAGTAGGTAGATGAATGTGGCCTCTGCCAGCGCCGCTCTAGCCACGCCCCTTCTAACATGTTTCGCCACGCTCATCGGGTGCTTGGTCATAGAGTTCTGTGACCAAGCAGGATTTGGCCCAAATTCGGGTCAGGTATGGGCAACTTCAGTTTAAAAAAAGAATATAATACAAAAAGTGCGTCCGTCCCAGTTCTCTCCATACAATCACTGGTATCATATTCTACCTTGAGAATGGCGTGCTCTTGCCGCTTCCAAGACTGGTAGGGCCGAGTTTGGCATTTTCCCGCAGCCAATTAGCAGGGGGTAACTTTAAGTCCGTCTTCTCCTGAAGCTGAGCGAATGCTGTGGCTGGTGGAGCGGAGGAATATTTGACTACAGCGCGACTCTTCACCTCATTTCCTCCCAGGGAGGGCAAAGAATCCTAAAATAAAAACAAATATATTATTGTCAGTTTCAACCTGAAGCTACAGTAGAAACGCTTTCATGCCTTTTAGATCAGCTGTAGGATTAAAAAGGAAATTTGCGCCATTCCACCTTGCAGTGTCCGCCCCCCCCCCCGTTTTACTTACCTGAGCCCCAAATTTCTGTGGGTGCGATCCCGCCATCGCTCTCTCCACGTGTACTTGGCTCTTCATTGGATAGATTTATAGCAGCTCAGCCATTGGCTCCTGCTGCTGTCAATCAAATCCATGATGTGCGCCCCAAGTCCTGCATTCTGGGGCTTTGGACGCCAAATTCTGGACACGGGAGCGGCAAGTGGCTAACAGTCATTTATGCAATAAAGAGAGTGGCCCGGATTCAGATACATTTTCGTATCTATCGGCGGGCGTATCGTATCTCAGATACACTACGCCGCCGTAACTTAGGGCGCAAGTTCCGTATTCAGAAAGAACTTGCGCCCTTAGTTACGGCAGCGTAGTGTAAATGTGTCGGCGTAAGCCCGCCTAATTCAAATGTGGATGATGTGGGCGTGTTTTATTTAAATTACTTGTGACCCAACGTAATTGACGTTTCTTATGAAAGGCGCATGCGCCGTCCGTGAACGTTTCCAAGTGCGCATGCTCCAAATTACGCCGCCAACTGTCAATGCTTTCGATGTGAACGTAACTTACGTACAGCCCTATTCGCGAACGACTTACGCAAACGACGTAAAATACGACGCTGTTCGTACGTTTCCGACGTCCATACCTAACATGACTTACCCCTGCTTTATGAGGGGTAACTTTACGCTGGAAAAAGCCTTACGTAAACAACGTAAAAAAATTCCCCCGGGCGGACGGACGGTTCTGAATCGGCGTATCTACCTAATTTGCATATTCCTTGCGTAAATCTACGGAAGCGCCACCTAGCATCCAGCGTAAATATGCAACTAAGATACGACGGCGTAAGACTTACGCCGGTCGGATCTTAGGGAAATCTATGCGTAACTGATTCTAAGAATCAGGCGCATAGATACGACCCCGCACACTCAGAGTTTTGACGGCGTATCTGGACTAAGGTCAGTTCACACCACAAAATCGTATTCCAGATCTGTTCCGGATGCGTTTCTGCATGCACGATTTTAATGTGTTCTCGGATGTATTCCAGGTGCTTTTTCGTGTTTCCGTTTTTTTTTTTTTTTTGCACTATACTAGGGTTAAGTGCATTTTTTATGTGTTTTCCTGCATTCCAGTACAGTCCAGTGCAGGAAAAATGCAACATGTTCTACTTTTTTTTCTGGAACTGACCGCACTGGGTGTGAACTATGCCATTGGAAACCATATAACCTACTTTCTACGCGTTTTTGATGCAGAACAAAAATGTACGGGGCTGCATGTGGCGTGAACTTGCCCTAAAGGTTTAGCGCTGAGCAGTGCGGGGTGTACAAACATGGCCTCTGCCACCTTCCTACTGCTGGCGTCTCGCTTCTTTCAAAATGTAACATCACAAGAGCATCACAGATGTCGGTACTTTATTGCTAAAATGACTCTGAAATTCAAGACGTAGCTGGGTGTAGTAAGAAGTCCGCCGTCTTCTTCTGACTGCAGGTGTTCTGTCAGATTGGTGAACAGTGGCGGTGCAGCCATAAAGGGCGCCGCCCCCTCTCTCCTGCCACTTCTCCATCACCATAGATAGATTCATGCATTGCATGAATCTATCTATGGTACCCGCTCTCCCACCCCCTATTCAGGTGCCCGACCTCTTTGCGTGCGCATGAATTACAGCGGCGAGGTATTTTTTGGAAGCACCCGATTAGAGCCGTAGTCTCTAATAGTGGTCCAAAAAGGTGAACAGCGGGCGCCATGCTGGGCGCTTGCGGTTCACTCAGCGCTGTGTTAGAAAAGCGAATTAATATTCGCTTTCCTAACACTGAACCGCCTCTCCGCCAATCAGGTGCTCCGGTCTGTTATCTGTCACCTGATTGGCTGAACAACAGGTGCTGTGATTGAACGCCTATTAGGTGTCCAATCATAGCAGAGGACGGGAGAAGACATCGAGGAGTGTGGAGGACACCGCCGTGACCCACTGCCCCACCGAGACAGGTAAGTGCTGGGCGGGCGATGTACACTGGCAGCATTTGATGGGGCACAGTTGTGACAATTGATTGGAAAAGTAGCATCAATTTGATGGGCACAGTGGCGGCACTTGTTGGGCACAGTGACTGCAATTGATGGGGGGGGGGGGGTTTTTTCAGTTTTTTTGCGCCCTACCCAAAAAATCTTTTGAGCACCAGCCACCACTGTTGGTGAACCTGGCAGCGGTGGAACGCATGTGCAGCTGACAGAATGTCACTTCCGTTACCTAAACTGACAGGTCGCTGATTCAGATGGAACACCAGCATTCCAGGAATGTATCTTTTTTTTTTTTTTTTAAACCGTTAAAAGGATGGGTTTAGTTTCACTTTGATATACTGCTGCTCAGGGGCTCTGGGCTTCAGTAAAATGGCCGCCTCCAGCAAGAAAAAAAAAACAGGAGCAATGCTGGGAAGAAATTTACAGGACTCACCGATTTAGGCAACATAATTATTTAAAGGGTTAATAAAGGAAAATGTTTTTTTGTTTAACCACTTAAGCCCCAGACCTTTAGGCAGCTAAATGCCCAGGCCAGGTTTTGTGATTCGGCACTGCGTCGCTTTAACAGACAATTGCGCGGTTGTGCGACATGGCTCCCAAACAAAATTGGCGTCCTTTTTTCCCCACAAATAGAGCTTTCTTTTTGTGGTATTTGATCACTTTTGCGGTTTTTATTTTTTGCGCTATAAACAAAAATAGAGCGTCAATTTTGAAAAAAATGCAATATTTTTTACTTTACTGTAATAAATATCCCCCAAAAACATATATAAATAATTTTTTTAGGCCGATACATATTCTTCTACCTATTTTTGGTAAAAAAAAAAAAAAAAAAAATCGCAATAAACGTTTATCGATTGGTTTGCGCAAAATTTATAGCGTTTACAAAATAGGGGATATTTTTATTGCATTTTTATAAAAAAAAAATGTTTTACTACTAATGGCGGCGATCAGCGATTTTTTTCGTGACTGCGACATTATGGCGGACACTTCGGACAATTTTGACACATTTTTGGGACCATTGTCATTTTCACAGCAAAAAATGCATTTAAATTGCATTCTTTATTGTGAAAATGACAGTTGCAGTTTGGGAGTTAAATACAGGGGGCGCTGAACGTGTTGGGCTTCACCTAGTGTGTGTTTACAACTGTAGAGGAGTGTGGCTGTAGGTCTGATGTCATCGATTGTGTCTCCCTATAAAGGGGATCACTCAATCGATGCGCCGCCACAGTGAAGCACGGGGAAGCAGTGTTTACATACGGCTCTCCCCGTTCTTCAGCTCCGGGGAGCGATCGCGACGGAGCGGCTATAAGCGAATAGCCGCGCCGCCGTCCCGGATCGCTCCCCGAGGTAAGCCGCCCTGCCGCGGAGGGGGTCCCGATCGGACCCCCAACCCGCGGAAAGGCAAGGATGTATATATACGTCCATCTGCCTGTCCGTGCCATTTTGCGGACGTAAATAGTCGTGCGGCGGGCGTTAAGTGGTTAAAATAAGAAACATGTCCTACTTGCCTGAACTGTGCAGTTCGTTTTGCACAGAGTGGCCCCTCGGCGGCTGTCTCTGGTCCTCCCCGCACCAACTACACACGTTCATGAGAGAGAGCTTGCATTGTGTGTAGTCCTTGCTGGTGCGCTCCCGTGATACAGCGAGTGGCCATACCCGCTCACTGTATCAGTGGATATGATTGACAATCCATCCGCTCTAGCCAGTCAGCGGCCAGGCTGAGGATCTCGGGACCGAGCGCGAGACTTACGAGGGGTCAGGTAAGTATAACGGGGGACCGGCATAGAATGCATTAAGGTGAAAAAAACGTTTTCCTTTACAACTCTTTTAATGTGGGATGTATGTTCCTTGCTAAAGAATATTATTTGTATCAAGTTGTTTTGGGGAAAGTTCTGCTTTGAATACAAACGTGACAGAGAGAGTTCTATCCTAGAGGGTCAGTGACGAGAGAGCACCCAAAAATAATGTATAGCTGTGTGTTGGCTCCTGTGAGGGGCCCCCAGGTTGGGGGGTGGGGTTGTGTGAGGGGCCCCTGTACTCAGCTATGACAGGTGGGGTTACCTGGCTCTCCTCAGTGTCCTCCGCACTGTCCGGCCTGTGTGCGGCCTTCTCCTCCTCCGTACTCCCCTCCATACACCGTCCCCTCTCCGCTCCTCAGCTTCCCTGACACTAGAAACTTCCACACCGGTCCCTCCAGCCGGAACTCACTGGAGGGATCATAGAGAACAGCGGATTTCCTAGACAAGACACTTCCGCCTCCCTCCCTCAGAGCGAACGCAGACTACAGATACCATAGAGAGCGGACACTCCGCTAGACAGGCCCCTGACTATCGTGCTACACATTCTACCCGAGTCGCTGCCACAGCCAATCACGGTTTACAGCAGTCCGCCTCAGCCTATCCCTGCTTGTTTTGCGTGTGATTGTGCGGCTACAACAAAATGGCGCCTGACTTTCAGACAATCTCTCATAGACAAGTTACTTCCACTGTATATCACCCTCTACCAAATAAGCATTGGATGTTTGGTGTTCCTATGGCTACCGGCGGACGCTTTTGTGTTCCCTAGAGACCAGGAGCTCTGATCCTGACATGAGATGTGTGTATAGATAAGGGGAAGGTGCGGAATTACAAGGGATGCCTAGAGGACGCCGGAGTAACCCTTCTACTGATAGGGACGGAGTGTGGGTGAGACAGGGCGGCCTCTATGTGTGTGTGTGTGTGTGTGTATATTATATTATTATTATGATCAAGTATACACAGACTATGGGACAGATTCTTGTACCTTTGCGACGGGCACAGCGTATCTAAGATATGCTACGCCGCCATAACTTATCTTTTTTTTTTTAATCCACAAAGAATCCGCACCGTAAGTTACGGCGGCGTAGTGTATCTCTCGCGGCGTAAGGGCGCGGAATTCAAATGGATGTAATGGGGGCGTGTTTTATGTAAATACGTTGTGACCCGACGTAAACGAAAATTTTTTTGTACTGCGCATGCGCCATCCGTGGGGGTATCCCAGTGCACATGCTCAAGATTAAACCGGAACCAGCCAATGCTTGCGACGGTGACGTCATTCTACGCAAATTCCTATTCGCGAACGACTTACGCAAACAACGTAAAAAATTAAAAATTGTACGCGGGAACGACGGCCATACTTAACATTGAGTACGCCTCATAATAGCAGCTTTAACTATACGCCGGAAAAAGCCGAAACGCAAACGGCGTAAAAAAATGTGCCGGCCGGATTTACGTTCGTGGATCGCCGTAAATAGCTAATTTGCATACTCGACGCGGAAATCGACAGAAACGCCACCTAGCGGCCGCCGAAAAATTGCAGCTTAGATCCGACGGCGTACTAAGACGTACGCCTGTCGGATTTAGCCGAGATGCCATCGTATCTTGTTTTGAGGATTCAAAACAAAGATACGACGCGGGAATTTTGAAATTACGCCGGCGTATCAATAGATACGCCGGCGTAATTTCTTTGTGGATCTGCCCCCAAATATATATATATACATTTGTTATTAACAGCTGGAGTGTGCAGGGAATGTGCGCTGTGCACACACGGGACATACCATGCACGCACGGGACATACCATGCACCCACGGGACATACCATGCACCCACGGGACATACCATGCACCCACGGGACATACCATGCACCCACGGGACATACTAAAAGGAATGACAGAAACAAATGCCCATAGACTTTAACATGGAGATGGAATGCCCATAGAGAATAATGGAACTAAATGGAATGCCCATTCTAGAAAATAATGGAGACTTTTTTTTTTTTTCAATTAGTGACAGAATTCTTAGACATATAAAATTTATTTTTTGCAAACCTACTTTTTAAATATCAGTGGCCATGTTTAATATTGAGATTGGGTGGGATTATTATTGTTTTTTTTAAGGCATAACAAAGGTGAATGACAGAAGGGAATGCCCATAGAGTATAACAAGAAGCAAAATATAAACGTATTTGCAGGCAAATCGAGAGGCATAGCAATTTCACTTTTCCCACAGGTGTTCCAATCCTCAAGCAGAGCAGCAGATTGTAAAATTGAGATTATTTGGGATTACAGCTGTTTCCTATGGAATGACAGATACATGATAGAAAGGAACCCATAGAGTATAATGGAAAGCAAGATGTGACCTGGTGTCAAAACCAATTAACATATCAGATTAATCCTTAACAGACATACTATGTTCAGTGATGATGTTCAAAATTGAAAAGAAGTGGCATTATTATTGTTTTCTATGGAATGACAGAAGGGAATGCCTATAGAGTATAATGGGAAGGATGGTGTGACCTGGAGTCAGAACCATTGGTCATATCAGGTCAATCTTTAGCAGACATACTCTCTATGTTTAGTGATGATGTGTGAAATTGAGATGAAGTGGGATTATTATTGTTTTCCATGGAATGTCAGAAGGGAAGGAAAATATAAACGTATTTGCAGGAAAATCTGAGAGACATAGCGATTTATTCTTTCCCACAGCTGTTCCTCAAGTAGAATAGCAGATTAAGATTATTTCGGTTTACAGCATTTTTTTTTTTATCTATAGAATGACGGATAAAGCCCCAAACCTGTTTTTCAGATTTGGTGTTTACAAGACTAAAACATTTTTTTTTGCTAGAAAATGACTTAAAACCCCCAAACATTATATATATATATTTTTTCTAACACCCTAGAGAATAAAATGACGGTCATTGCAATACTTTTTGTCACACCGTATTTGCGCAGCGGTCTTACAAACGCACTTTTTTTTGGAAAAAAAAACACTTTTTTTAATTAAAAAAATAAGACAACAATAAATTTGGCCCAATTTTTTTATATATTGTGAAAGATAATGTTACGCCGAGTAAAATGATACCCAACATGTCACGCTTAAAAATTGCGCCCGCTCGTGGCATGGCGTCAAACTTTTACCCTTAAAAATCTCGATAGGGGACGTTTAAAAAATTCTATATGTTGCATTTTTTGAGCTACAGAGTAGGTCTAGGGTTAGAATTATTGCTCTCGCGAGATATCCATCTTTAAAAACAGGACGTACATATACAGTGGGCGGGCGTTAACCGGTTAAACGATAGAAAGGAATGCACATAGAGTATAATGGGAAGCAAGGTGTGACCTGGAGTCAAAACCATTCACTGTATGCATGAGAAATAAGGGATTCCGACATTAAAAATAAAAATTAACAGGAGTTCTAGCCATTCCCTACTCTATTCATAACTAAAAAAAAAGTATTGACCAGGGAATCACTAATTGTGGCTTGTACTTTTATCATCTGATTCTTAATCATTCTCTGTGTTTGTAGTTTCCTCACATACATGTGGATATGAAGCTGCCTATAACAAGCAGTCAGGATATGCTTCACCGTGCGAAGTCATCTTCCTGGAAAAAGCAGAGACTGCCTCTGATATGTGTGACCTATAACAAGGTAATGACTTTAATTTGCATATTTTATGTTTCCCAAGACATTTGCAGAGACAAACACAGACTTTCACTGCACCATAGACATGTGCAATTTGTTTAGTTTCTAATTAGTTTAACGAAAATTCGTTAATTCATTAATTCCGAATTTTCGTATTAACAAATTTTTTATTTCCGAATTTTCGACTTCCAAAAATTTAGAATTTCCGAATTTCCGAATTTTTCGTATTGCCGAATTTTTCAATTGCCGAATTTTCGGACTTCCGAAACTTCGAATTTACGAATTTTTTTATTTACGAATTTTCGTAAATATGAACATTTTTCGTTTTTTTTAATTTTCTAATTTTAGAATTTTAGAAATTCCGAATTTTTCATTTTTTATTTTCGAATTTCGAATTTTTTATTTTTCGAATATTCGAATTTTCAATTTTTTCGAATTTTACAATTTTCTCATTTTCGAATATTCAAATTTTTTATTTTTCAAGTTTTTCATTTTCAATTTTCCAAATTTCAAATGTTTTATTATTTTACTTTATTTTTCGAATTTTTCATTTTCGAATTTAATTTAATTTTTTTTAAATTTTTCAATTTCGATAATTTTTTTTCGAATTTACAAATTTTTCACTTTCGAATTTTCGAACTTTCGAATTATCAAAAATGAAAAATTAGAAAATTAAAAAATCGAAAATTAAAAAATTCGAAATTGTAACATTCAAAAATCTAAAGTTCGAAAATCTAAAATTCGAAAATGGGAAATTTGAAAAATAAAAAATTTGAAAATTCGAATTTTCGAAAATGGAAAAATTCGAAATTTTAAAATTGAAAAATTTGAAAAATAAAAAATTCGAAAATGAAAATTAAAAAAAATGGTCTACTGCACCACAACACTATTAGTGTTCCACTGGTCTGCAACACTTGAGATATGCAGCTTTGGTTCTCTCTGGTAAATACCTGTAGGGGCTGCCAAGCTAAACCCCCTGCCAATATTTATTAATATGTTCCATCATATAATATAGACGCCTAATATTTATGTGTTGTATTATTATGCTGAAAATAATAAAAAAACATATTTACCCCTAAACCCCCTGCCAAGATGTAGGCAGGTTGCCTATAGAATGTTTGATAGGAAATCAGCTGACCCAGGCTGAGGTAAGAGTTAAAGGGGTTGTGTAAAGGTACAATTTTTGTTCCTAAATCCACACAGTAATGCAAGGCTTTCTCCCTGGTGTGGAGTGTCGTGCTCGCCCCCTCCCTTGGACTACAGTAGAGTCAGGACACCCACTAACACACAGCTCCTTTCTCTATCTGCAACGTAGAGAGCATTCCGACTCTCCTGTAATCCAAGGGAGGGGGCACAACACTCCACACCAGGGAGAAAGCCTCGCATTACTGTGTGGAGTTACAGACAGAAGAACAGGAAGTGAGCATTTCTCAGAAGAAATAAGGACATTTAAAAACAAAATGGAAGGATGAGGTAAGTGAAGGAGGACTGCACTAAGGTAAAGGAAGTTATTTAGGAAAATTGTATCTTTACAACCCCTTTAATGCTGCAGACATGTACACTATAGATTCCTGCTTTCTCGGAGTCAGTGACTCAGAGGCCACAAAATTACCTGGTTGTATTGCTGACCCATTTGCTTCTGGACTTTGAGTCACGGACTCAGAGAAAGCATTAAGATTAGGAATCTATAGTATACACACTTGTTCCGGGTCAGCGACTCCAATATTAACACAGATGGTCAGCCAGGCACAGCATTTCAGTAGGAGACCTCAGCAATGGCAGCCTCCAATTTTTTCATGACATATAATTTATTAAATAAAGATCTTTCTAATGATTTGTATATGTGCTTTGCAGAATAACAATGCTATAAATGGAGGCGCTTGTTTGGAATGACCAGCATTGATACGTATTCTTGTTTGCAGACTGAAGTCCAACATGGATTTCCATTTTCTTCACATGACAACAGACACTCAATACAATTGAGCGGAGAATACCTGGATTCTGTAAGTGTGCTAAGAAAGTGATCCATTCACCTACTAAAGCAGACCCCCAGACAAGCAGCTAAATACACAGATTAAGCACATACCTACCAAAGGATTTTTATTTCTGTCATCCATTCCTATGATTTTGACAGCTCTGTCACACAGCATAGCCCTGTCTGGTATGGCAGAAAGCCTGACCCCAATGCACACCATCTGCAAACAGGGCCACAAATACATGCATCAGGCACATATAAAAAGTAATATACACTACACCAGTGTTTCTCAACCTTTTTTCAGTCAAGGGACCCTTTAAAATTGTGGACAGTCTTGAGGTTTTACATAACGCAGCAACATCCACACATGTAGGACACCCACCGTTAGAGGGGATTCATTCTTCCAAAGCAAATACACTTTTGCACACCAGCACTGCCTAGTATACCAATGTTTCTCTTCTCCCTCAATTTCTCTCCATCAGCCAATGTGACCCCAGTGCTGATGGAGAGAGGCAGAAGAGGGTCAAAAAAGGATGTGTGGGAAAACTCTTTCTCAGCAGATAGAAACTGGCAGCAGGGAAAGGGGGAGAGACCAGCTTTCAGCTGCTAGAGGAAGAAAGACAATTGTCGTCTATCGCTAATCCCCCTCCCCGTGTGGGCTCCCCTGTGTGCTCAATCCCCCTACAAGAGGACCGGTAGTCCTCCCGCCCATCAGCGGCCCTGGATGTGCTTACCATTTCCCTTGTTGTGTGCATTGGTGAGATTTCTCATTACTCCATCATGACATCTTGAGACTACCACAGAAAATTAGGAGAAATCTCTACAATGAGACCCTGATAGAAATAAAAACCAGACTGAGGTTCTAATCTTTCCCCACTCTATCCAAGAGGAAAAAATAAAGGTTTTGTCTGTTGTAAGAGGGGATAACCTGTATATATGTTTACAGGGACTTGGAAGAAGAAAGACTCCACATGAAACAAGACAGCAGTCTTCCCGAAACTTCAACCTTTCATGTCATAGCACACCTCCCAGACCTTCTAATTACTGGGACGGTTTTACCAATTCCCAGATCTCTTACAGAGGAAGGCAGGACATGGCGACTCCCTTCTGCCGGAGGTTTCCAAAATGTCACCATGAAAGTTCTGCTCATCGTGGAGATCTTCCTGAGAATCGTTTCATGTGGTTTGGTGGTGATCATGGGCTACCATAGATCAGCTGCCCCATTATGGATGAAAAAGCAATTTATACCTTATAAAGCATTAATCATAATCCTGTTCATACTTTCTGATTTATGATATCATTAAAGATGACACTGGTAATATTTTATGCATCATCATTGTATTTGCCAATACATTTTTTTAAATATATATTCCTGCCAAGTTTGTTTAAAAGTGAAGCAGGATTAAATTCCAGAAGGCTGCATGTCACCACAAGGTGAGGCCGTGGACTTATAATTCTACACTTGTGCCACGTCTTATATTTCAGCCACAATGAAAGATATCACAAAAGGAAAATGGACTTTGAAGGCACCATAACTGAACCTTAATCAAAATCAACTGTCTTTATTCCACATCCTTATTCCTGCGTGCTTATCCGAGCACGCAGCACGGCCGGTCAGGAAAGCGGGTGGGGAGGAGCGAGTGCCCCCCTGAACCGTACCAGGCCGAATGCCCTTACATGGGGTGATGGGTGCTTTGGGGCAGGGGGTGCCCCCCACCCAAAAGAACCTTGTCCCCATGTTGACGACGACAAGGGCCTCTTCCCGACAACCCTTGCCGTTGGTTGTCAGGGTCTGCGGGTTTAATCAGGATCTGGGAGCCCCCTTTAATAAGGAGACCCCCAGATCCCGGCCCCCCACCCTATGTGACTACATTGTACCCCTACCCATTCACCTGGGAAAAAAAAAAAGTGTCAATAATAAAACAAACTACACAGATTTTTAAAGTAATTTATAAGGCCGCTCCAGGGGTCTCTTACGACTTTTTCTCCGGCTCTTCTGCCTCCGCTGTTGTCTCCTCCCTCTGTCTTCTACTGGGTTTCCTCCACTATATTTGGCTCTTTTGCTCGCTCTTGCCAGGTCTTCTGCGTAGTCATCTTCCCGCTGCTTTTTCCAATGTTGACAATGCTCTCTCCCACTCTAATGCCCGATGCACAGTGTGCCACTACTTATATTGGCATGGGGCTAGGTCACCGGAGGCCCACCCCTTATGACATCACCACCCACCATGCCCAGGCAGTGACCTAAGGGGCGGGGCCTCCAGACGACGTTACACGGTGACCCGCCCCATGCCAATATAAGTAGTGGCACACTGTGCACCGGGCATTAGAGCGGGAGAGAGCATTGTGTCAACATCAGAAGAAAAGTAGAGGGAAGAAAACAATGGAGAAGACAGCAGAAGATAACAGAGAAGACCCGGCAGAAGACACCAGACAGAGGGAGAAGAACCAGAGAGAGCGGAGAAGAAATTGGAAGAGACCCCCAGGGCTGCCTAATAAATTACTTTAAAAAAAAAACTGTGTAGTGTGTTTTATTTTAGAATTTTTTTTTGTTCCCCAGGTGAATGGGTAGGGTACAATATACTCCATACTCATTCACATAGGGTAAGGGGGAGCCAAGATTCCAATAATCTCCCTGCCCGCAGACTCCGACAACCAACAGCCAGGGTTGTCAGAATAAGGGTCTGGTATGTAATTTGGGGGGCCCCCCACGCCGTTTTTCTGGCGTAGGGGGTTCCCCTTAAAATCCATACCAGCTCGAAGGGCCTGGTATGTTCTTAGAGGGGGAACCCATGCTGTGTTTTTTTTTATTTGGCGTGGAATTCTTCCTAAAGATTCATACCAGACACAGTGGCTGATATGGTCAGGGATCGAAGTCGGATCCCTGTTCATTGAAGTCAGATGCATGTTGGAATATCTCTGACCATCTCATGTATGTCCGTGCACCTATCAGTGTCTAGTGCCCCCTATCAGTGCTCATCAATCCCACGTGCCACCCACCAGTGCTGCTCATAAATCCCACCAGTGCCCACCAGCACTCATCAATCCCACCTATTAGTGCTCATGAATCCCACCTATCAGTGTCCACCAGCACTCATTAATCCCACCTATGAGTGCCTCCCACCAGCGCGCATCAGTGCCGTCTGTCTCCTCAGTGCATCTCTCATACAGATCAGAGCCCGTTCTATCTAATATTGCCTCCCGTCCTCCCTCTCCGCCAGTCTGCTTATTTTCCCCTGGACTCTCTCCTCCTGTGTGTGCTCTGTGGGAAGTCAAGTGTGAAGCCGAGTTCCCTCAGAGCACACACACAAGAGGTGAAAGTCAGGGGGAGAATAAGCAGACCAGCTGTCTTCTCGCTCATCCCGTGAGAGAGGACGGATAAAACACTGGCTCTGAGCTGTATCATAGAGACGCTCTCAGCTTAGAGCCGTGCGACTAGCAACCCCGCTGGGGTATGGGGGAGCATGTGACGGTCACAACTGTCGCAAGTGCGACTGTTGTGACCCTGGTAGTTCCGCCACTACACACAGCTGAGTAAAGATCAGTAATACAGCGATGAGTACAGAACAGTAAAACAAAATAAGAACATGTTACATTTGAGTGCAGTAATTTACACATGTTTACTCGTTTAACGTTTACGTGAGTATATGAAGAAGAAAGAATTTTACTTGCCTATACTCGACATTACTCAGGTCTTTACACACAGTTTTTGGCCCCTTGTACATGGACATCACAAGTGACCGAGTAAAAATCTGTAATGTACGACACCCGTGTGCAATGAACCTTAGTATCTACGTCAGTTGTAAATAACTGAACGTAGGCATCAGTAACCAGTCAGTCCAATTCGGATGCCAGGTGACACATTTAGGGAACAAGTTTTTCCACTGGCAGTAGAAAAAGCTAAAAATGATGCCCAGGTGTATTTGTATTGCTGGCCTGGCTCCTGTAATGTGTATTTATTCAAGGTATATGACGCAACCAAAGCACGTGTAGCCTAACAGTGAAACAGGTACACCATAGCTGCATACAAATGCTTACATTTGAGCAAAGAAAATCCAGCAACCAAGACTTAGAAACTCAAAAAATATGAAAATAGTTTAATTGAAAACAATGAAATGGTATTTTCAAGTGTATTTATAAGACTATTTCATAAGTAGGACAATAGCCCGTCTTCATTTATTTGGACTTTCGACCTATGGACCTAGAAATCCATTCTCCAAGCTTCCTGAGAACAGATTGTTCTGTGCTATGTGGCTTAGAACTGCATTTAAATCAAGGTTGAGCAAAGCAGCTAGTTTGAAGGCTGGGACCTAGGTGTGTCATCATGGGGAAAGGAGAGGATCATGTCAGGTAGCCCCTCGAGAGATAAGATCCAATACGCAGAGCCCTTCACTGTTCTTAACCCCCAAGAGATGAAATACAATACTCGGAGCCCTTTCTTTGTCTTTAAAGTGGATGTCACAATGTAGAGTATAAGATTACCTATCATCTGTGCCCAGTCTTGCCACACAGAGTTAATCCATCTCTGAGCAATCCTCTTATTGTTCAGTGAAAATTAACAGACTTCCAGATAAAACCCTGTCTAAATACAAAGTCCATTCCTCTCTCCTTGCTTTGAGTGACAGGTTATTTACATATATAGCTTGGACATGTTTATCATAATATGAGGTGATCCACAGTATAAAAAGTGAGAAAACCACCCCTCCCCCACATAACACATCCTGGTAATATACAATGACATATTATGATAAACATAACATATGATAAACATGTCCAAACTAGATATGTAAATAACCTGTCACTCAAAGCAAGGAGAGAGGAATGGACTTTGTATTTAGACAGGGTTTTATCTGGAAGTCTTAATTTTCACTGAACAATAAAAAAGAGGATTGCTCAGAGCTGGATTAACTCTGTGTGGCAAGACTGGGCACAGATGATAGGAAATCTTATACTCTACATTGTGACATCAAAAAAATAAATAAAAAAATGTTTGGGTTTACATCCACTTTAACCCTCAAGAGATAAGGAGCCTCTTCTCTGTCCTCAGCCCTCAAGAGATGAGATACAATACTCTGAGCCCTTCTATGTCCTTAACATGGGGTAGGGGCATTTGAAAGTTCATCTCCAGTACTGGAGATGATTTGAATGGAGTGAGGAAAGGTTAGAACGAACAACAAGGGAAACAGGAAGGTACATGTACGTTTTTAGCCCTTCCCGTGCTACAGATATTACCATTTCAATTGAATATTTCACTTTTTGACATTCTCACAAGGACAGAAAGTGAGCAGAATTCTCCTTAATAATTCTTCCCCATTATCTAAAAGCATAAGTTCTGGGCAGATTGGTCCTTTAAAAAAAGGATTTTTGTACTCGCCGTAAAATCCACTTCTCTGAGTTCATAGACGGACACAGCCTTCATTGACCTTAGGGTTATGCTTCTTCCTACCAGGAGAAAATCTCCTGGTAGGAAGAAGCATAACCCTAAGGTCAATGAAGGCTGTGTCCGTCTATGAACGAAAGAGAAAAAAGGATTTTTGTACTCACCGTAAAATCCATTTCTCTGAGTTCATAGACGGACACAGCCTTCATTGACCTTAGGGTTATGCTTCTTCCTACAAGGAGATTTTCTCCTGGTAGGAAGAAGCATAACCCTAAGGTCAATGAAGGCTGTGTCCGTCTATGAACGAAAGAGAAAAAAGACAAAATCATCTTCCACGTTCAAGGTACATGTCCTACCAAATCTCCAGCCTACCCTATTAATACTTGCCTTACTAGCGCTCACCTACCGCATCTTGCTCCATCACAGCCGGCACTAAAATCTCTAGTGTCGTTTAATGTCAGATGCTAGGGAGAGCAGTGACATCACTCAATCCGTTATGGGACAGTACTAAGGTCTAGGTGACTAGTAGCTATTAAACTTAAGCACTGACCCATAGGATGTTGTCACATGCTCCTCCATACCTTAGAACGCTGTGTATTGCGGCCTACTGCTAACGCGAGAAAGAAGTGGCAGTTGGCAAAGAGAGTATTCGTGGTTAGAAAGGCCCTTTGCAAAGATGTTGTACTGAATTGGCAAGGTGACACTATTCTACTGCCTACATGGTACTGTATTTCATCTATAGCTGGGGCATTGCCGCTTGCTCACAAGGCTTCAAATGCAGTATAATAGCCACCACTTGCCATTTTTCAAAACAAAAAAAAAAAAGAAGAAAGGAAAAGGGTTGGAGGCGGCAGAGGAATTTATAGGATTAAAAAGAAGAGCTGAAATCTCCAGAGGCTTCAGTACTATTGTAAAATTCTGAGTCAAGAGTTATGCTCGGTCACTCTTGTAATAACCGTATTCTAAATGCTTGGTCACTCTTGTAATAACCGTATTCTAAGTGCCATTTCATTTATCAAGCCAACATCTTGATTGTGCTGCAATCGAAGCTTAAAATTACGATCAAAGTCCCTAGCCAGCCACAATCTCCAGTGTGCACAAGTGACAGTTGGGGGGGGGGGGGGGCAGTAAATGCTCTCTGCTATATTCTAGGGGTGCAAATCTGTATCTCAGTGTGGGAACTGATCGGCGATTCCCGACTCTAGAGGAGGCCTGTACTGGTAGAGAGGAGAGGTAACAGTCTGGGTTTTAGCTGGCGGTTCTCTGTGGCACTGGGATATTTTCATGCAGGTACTTCATGCTGCCGTGTTCAGAAAAGTCGGAGACGACGTGATTCTCCCCCCGCAGTAACCATTTTGTGGTGAGCAATCCCTCTATACCAACAGGCCCCCGGGCATGGATCCGGGCTGTGCTGATACCGACTTCTGCTCCTAAAAGGAAAATGAAAAAAAAGAGGGGTACGATTGAATAAAAAAAGATTGAAAAGATTGAAAGAACATGAAATATGACAACTAGAGAAAGGTTAAAGAGCAACTCCAGGCAAATACATAAGCTTACAAAATTGTCAATCCACATACAGGAGTTCCTGCTCCGTGAACGGATGTAAATGGGTTAACAGTGTTCATTGGTAAATGTGTGGTTAACCAGTTGAGCTCTGGAAGGTTTTACCCCCTTCATGACCAGGGCATTTTTTTGCCATTTAGCACTGTCCTACTTTAACTGACTTTTTCCCACACAAAAGCAGCTTTCTTTTGGAAGCATCTCATCACCACTGGGTTTATTTTTTGCGATATGAACAACAACAAAAAATAGAGAAAATTATATTCTCTACTTTCAGTGAATCTCTGATCACTGTAAAAGCATTCATGACAGCTTGCTTTTTGTTGACATTTTGCGATTTGCTACAACTAATCACATAGTACAGGGTGCTGCGGTTGGCCCAGGTCCCATGTGATAGCTGTGGGCCAATCACAGCATCGCTACAGAAAGCACAGCTGTTATGAATGAAACTCTGTCATAACAGTTGTGTATACATTGTGATCATTTGACCGCTAGCGTCTGGGTACCAGGAACCGTAATCCGCTGTGTCTGGTGAACACAACGGTTACGGAAGCAAGTGCAAAGCAATATATACACACACATGTTACTGAGCAAGTACTGTGGACAGTCTTAAAGTGGTTGTAAACCCTTACAGACCTATTTCACCTACAGGTAAGCCTAGATTAAGGCTTGCCTGTAGGTGCTGGAAATATGTTCTAAACCTACACTGTTTAGGAGATATTTACAATTCCCTGTATGTCGATGTCGAACGCGCATGCGCCGGTGTATTCTAGAAAGGGCGCTGTGCAGTTTCAAGCTGGGCTCATACCGTGACTGACAGCTCACGCATGCGTGGGAGTGACGTCACACGACTCTGGCCAGTTACAGAAACGGAGTTCGCGGCCCTGGAAGGAAGAGGGGTGAAGAATGGATGCTTCCAGCCAGCCAGGAAATCGGTGACATCGCAGGCTTCGGTTTCAGGTAAGTGACACATAATGGGCTACTGTGATGCATAGTAGCCCATTATGCTTTACCTTTGCAAGGAAACAAAGAGGAAGTAAAACCCATCAGGGTTTACGTCTGCTTTAAAGCAGATAAAACACTATACGATCTTCATCACTGGTAGACCCAAAATCAGCCCCCACAGTACCATCACAGAATTATGTGTATTACTATGGTACAAGTCATCTTAAAGCGGAGTTCCGGCCACAATTTCACTTTTTAAATATAAATACCCCTGTAATACACAAGCTTAATGTATTCTAGTAAAGTTGGCCTGTAAACTAAGGTCCGTTTTGTTAGGTTGTTACAGCATTTAGACACTTTATAAAATATAAATTGACTGGGGCCATCTTAAGTGTGGGCATCATGAAGCCAGACTGTATGACTTCCTGGATTTCAGCCTTGCAGATCTCGCACATGCTCAGTGCTGCACAAGCAGTGTCAGATCAGGTTTCAGCACCTGTGCTGTCCAAGTCACATGATTCTTTGAGACTGAGGAGTTCACAGACTCCTGGAAAGTTACACCCACTACATTCCCAGGAGTCTGTGCGGTGTAGGTTAGGAAGCATCAAGCACCTAGGTGCAGGAAGTGGGAAGATTAACTATTCTGCCTAGCAACAACACTTTGAAGGCATCTAAGAAAAAAAAAAAAAATTCATAAAGGACTAATGACATTTTTTTAAAACTACTGATGTAATGTTATATTTATGGGTGAAACTCCACTTTAAAGTGTAACTGCACTTTAATGCAGCTAGACTGAGTAAACCCTACTCCATCTGCTCTCAGTCATTTACTAACCTGTCCCTAATCCTGGCTATGTGGCTTCCAGAGCATCACACAGCCATTTGTCAAAATCTACACTGAGCCCGTGCATATACACTGCACATGCGATGCTTTAGCACATGCAAGCTTTCCCCAGGATTAATTGCAGGAGTGCCGCACGCATGCACAGGCAGGGATAGGGGGGTTTGACCAGAAGCTGTGTGACTCCAAAGCTCTTTCTACCCTTAATAGAATACTGTTGCAGTAAAGGCTGCATTGTTATTTATGTGCCACTACTCGCGGTGCCAGGGTGCTAGACTTGACTACTTGAGGGACCAGTTCCGTTTTGTATTACCCTCCCTTTGGTATCTATGCATAGTTTTTTTTTTGTCCCTTCTGTTGTCTCCTTATCCTGCGCCCACCGAAGTCACGCTACGTCGACCTTTGATCCAACCCACCCGATCCCACATGTGGTGGGAATAGTTTGAGCACTTCCTGGCACCCAGTAGCGGTTTGTACTGAACTCTTAATGCATATGTGGTACTCATACCTGTAAACTGTTTTATACGAATAAAAACTGTTATTTGAAAAAAAAAAAAAAAAGAAACATTTAGGTCTCAGGGAACCCTGCAAAGCCCATTGGGAGTCATTGGGTGGTCAGTGGGAAGATTGCCTCCCTTGCATCGGTGGTCATAATGCCACCTTTGCAGTGAGCTAAAAAAAGATCATTGGCGTCATGCCATTGACTCCAAGTGGTGATGGACCTGTAACCACGAAGACACCATCAGATGGGTGGTCAATTTACCACAGTTCAGGAAACCCCCTTTCCACTGCTAGAGGAGCCCTAGGATTCAACAAAATCCTGGTTTGGAATGGCCACTTCCTATGTATGCTCAACACGGGGCTATACATATTAACATATACATTTACTAATATGTGATTATAAATCTCACAAGACAAAAATGAGTAGCATTAAATAATTCATGTTACCTAGTCCAAATCGATAACCGTCTGAAAATCTAGTGCTGGCGTTCCAGAACACACAGGCGCTGTCTACGTGTTGGAGAAAGTATTCTGCTGTGGACTCTGCAAAGCAAAATTCAAAATGTCACGAGAGACTGAAGAAACCCTAAATAACAGCATGTCTTAAGGAGAGGCAATCAAACCAAAAACCTAACTACTATCTGATGGGGCAACTACAGCGACTTTGCTTTTTTAGTTCATTCAAACAAATAATAAATAAAATAATAACGTCATCTAATATTTCTACTACTAGTAAGATGGTTGCAAGTAGTAAGCGTGCCTTGCAGGGCCAGATGATTTTTACGCTGAGTAAACAGATACCAAACATGTCATGTTTTAAAATTGTGCATGCTCGTGGAATGGCGACAAACTAAGGTACTTAAAAATCACCATCGGCGGCGCTTAAATTTTTTTTTTTTTACAGGTTATCTGTTTAGAGTTACAGAGGAGGTCTACCTAGTGCTAGAATTATTGTTCTCGCTCTAACAATCGCGGCCATACCTCACGTGTGGTTTGAACACCGTTTACATATGCGAGCGCAAATTACGCATGTGTTCGCTTATACCACTTTTTATTTTTACTGTCCCTAAAATTTTTGTTTATTGGTTACTTTTATTCCTTTAATTTTATCTTTAAAAGCAAAAAAAAAAACTCCCTGGCGGTATGATTCTTTCAGATTTTTGGTGCTGAAAGCGGTACAATTATTTTGCATGGAAATTTGGCATTTTATATTGTAAGTCTGCAATTCTTAGGAATAACTCACTTAAATATGTCCAAACAAGAGTCTAGTAGACATCCCGGGTATGATAAAGTTTGAAACACAAAATCATTAATTTTAATAGGGCTCAAAATTTCAAGTCTTGAGCCACTAGCCAGGCCTCAAGGGTTACTCGCCACCCGTTTACCCGCCCAACCCCTACCATGCCCCGCCCCTAATTCTGCCCCTAATCACACCCTTATAAATTATCTCCTGAAATGACACTTAAGTGTTTTAGGCAGAATTAAGTTACAAAAATAAATATTAACAACTTTATCAGTTCCCCTCAGTACAGCCTCACCTGTACCCATCAATGCAGCCTCACGTGCCCCACATTGCAGTCTCACCGTGCCCCACATTGCAGCCCCACTGCGCCCCCATTGGTGGCCAGATCATGACAGGAGAAAGAGGAGAGCTGCGGGATCACGGAGCGGTATAGCCCACTATAACAGCTTACATTGAACTTTCCTCCACTCTGTTCGCTCTCACACACAGCCCTGCCTCCTCCTAACCCGCGCCTGTAATAGACAGAATGCGGGTCCAATGCTGGGATGCGTTAAGTCATACAGGCGCAGGGTTAGGAGGAGGCGGGGCTGTGTGTGGGAACAAGCAGAGAAAAGTTCAATGTTATGCTATTACAGCGGGCTATACCAGCCCAGCTCCTCGCCAGACCTAATTTTCCTCAAAATTTGAGGTCTGAATTGTAATAAATAACTATAAATAATTATAACAAATAATAATGTAGTAATAATAAAAATGATTCAATAATGTAATCAAAAACACTGAAATTTGCTCAGTTGCAGAATTGTCGCCGTCATTACTTTGTGTTTGATGACGAATTTCCCCACAAATAACTATCGCTCAATTCTGCAAGTGATTCTAATTTATTTTTGCTGTTTTCTAGCTGCTCTAAAACCACTTTTGATGTAAAGGGACACTTTTTGGTTGCTACGGACAATCTCCAGTTTCCAGGCAGAAAGAACAGTTTTTATAACATAAAAGTGCAACGGATCAAAAAACTGATCGCGGATCACGTGTTGTACCGATCTGAATGCGGCGACCCGTTCAGATCACGGATCAATGATGATCCGTTGCACCCCTACAGGGCACTAGACCAACCACTAGGTACAAAGGGGGTGTGTAATTATTTTATACAGTACTGTAATCTGCAAAATTACAGTATACTGTATGTGTATTGTGTTTTTACTTTTTTGAATTTGGCGCCGATCTCCACCTAGGCACGTCGTAACGTCGCAGGGAACGGAGCACGGCGGCACTCGGGCATCGTGAATCGAGCGGGGAGGACACAGCTCGCTCACACAGCGGGGAGACATTGTAGGATCCAGGGGACAAGGTAAGTAATTCTGCCTGGATATTGCGATGCGATCCCAAGTCTGGCTCGGGGATACCGCTAATGCAACTGCATTTCCACCCCGAGCCAGACTCGGATTACCGCCAGGGAGGTTAAAAGAAAAGTATGTGTCTCCCCCCCCCCCCCCCCCATTCATACTTACCTCTGTGGATAAGGCATCAGACTGATGCTGCATCTGTCCCCCGACGCTCATTGGAGTGCTGCGCAGTGGAGGGGCAGTGAGCGGCCGTCTCAGCGTCCCGCTGAGACTGCCATCAATCCAGGGCAGCTGGTGGATCCGGACTTGGAAGTCGGGATGACGCGCTGCCCCGACTGATGGCAGTGGCCCAATGGGGGCCATCTTGCCCTCACTCGGCTGCCTGCCTAGCCATCGGCTGCACCGGATCGGTTCCAGGCTTGGAAACCACTGGGAAGCAGGGGGGGGGGGGGGGGTTCGCTCGCTGGTTTAATACTGATTTAAGGTTGACAGCACTAAGCCCCATCTGCAGGAGCTTAGGAAATTGATGTAAAAGCCCCGGTAAGTCACTTTCACCCCCTAGCAGGATGCAAGAAGACTCTAGCTTGCCAGCTGAATGCATCATAAAAATATATACACACACAAATTATTATATATGTGTGTGTGTGTGTGTGTGTGTGTGTGTGTGTGTGTGTGTGTGTGTATATATATATATATATATATATATATATATATATATATATAGAAATACTAGAGGCTTTATATGGATCAGATGTGGATACAGCACTCCTAGGACAAGAACTCACCATTCTCAGTAACAATGGCATCTGTGTGGGAGCTGCCATATTTGTGGATATGCTCAATTGCATCTTCAACACCATCGACCACCTCAATACAGCATTCCAGATCTCCATATTCTGTCCTCAGGGACTTCACCTCCGAGGGGCTAAAGGTTAAATAGGAGGCAAACTTGGGACCAGCATGGATCTTTACCTGGAAAGAGTTTTGACATTTCCATTAGACAAGCAATAAGGGTATTGTCCATGTTATTCCTCCACCTTGTACACAATATATAACTCGTCACAAACCATTCTTTCAATCCTTTTTCAAAAACATAAAAAAAAAAAAAAAAAAAAAAAAACTTGACTGGATATTTTGCTGCTGTCTAAAAGGTAGTCTCTGTTGCTCCTCCATCCAGAGTGGAGACACCCTTAGGGCCCTTTCACATGCACGGACAAACGGTCCGTTTATTACAAGTCCGTTTACGGGCTTGTAATGTATCCCTATGAGATTGCAGACGTTAGCGGATGATGCATCCGCTAACGTCAGCAACCATCCGCGTCCGCAAAGTTCCGCTTTTTCGGACGGAAGAAAACCCTATTTTTCTTCCGTCCGGCGGAACGGATCGTATGAATACGGACACACGGTCCGTATTCAACCGATTCCCCATGAGCCAAACGGGCTAACGGAGCGGATCAATTATGGATCCACTCCATGTGAAAGAGCCCTAAGACAGGAAGTATGTCACTGGTCAGGTGAAAAAAATTCAAAAAAAGGCTAAAAAATAAAAACAAACGCAACCACCACATCTAAGGATTGGCAGATTGCACTATAAATAACATTTTTGTTTTTGGGTTTAATGCCGCTTTAAAGCAGATCATAAGATTTTTTTTTAATTCCCCCCTCAAATCCTTTTCTTGCCATATTCCCTGGGAAACACAGAAGACTGACGTGGTATAAATAAATCCGTCTACAGAAAGTTGAACGGCAAAAAAAAAAAAGGATTCATACTGGTTCCTCTCCATCAGGTTTTCAAGTCTTTTTGGTTTTCTAAGCATCCATCGTTTAAGGGAGGAACTCAACAGCCTCTCCTCCTCCATACCCTTGAATCTCCATTCTTATCACAGACAGTACACATTACCTGCTCCACTCTTAACATGTCAATGATCTGGTCAAACAATGGAGTCCTCAGGATATCTCTGTGAATCAGCAGGGTCTCCATGGCATTGCAAGCAGCTGGGTATTCACACTTTGAATCTCTCACTAGGGCACAATAATAACAAAAGGTAATGACATTACTACTACATATCACAACAATTAAAATCAATGGGGTGTAAGTCTTATTACACCAAGCATGAAATGTATGGAACAGCAATAAGACAAACACATCTTTATAAAAGGCGGACATGCATCCTAAAGGGAACTGTTTAAAGGGGTTGTAAAGGTAAAAGTTTTCACCTTAAAGGGGAGTTCCAGCCAATATTTATGTTTATTAAAAGTCAGCAGCTACAAAAAGTGTAGCTGCTGGCTTTTAATAAACAGACACTTACCTGCTCCAGCGTTCCAGCGACGCGCCGGCCGGGGCTCCGCTCCGCTCCGCTCGCTGTATCACGGGAGTGTGGCCGCAAGGACTCCACACAATGCGAGAGCGCTCCCATGAATGTGTGGAGTTCTTGCAGGGAGGACCAGAGACAGCCGCCGAGGGACCCCAGAAGACGTCATTACAATGGTTTCACCATGTTATAAAGATATAATATTGGCAGTAAACATTAAGAAAAAGAACCATGGAACAGCAAAAAGGTTAAGTTGGCTCCATGTGTTCCGGACGATGACATCAGAAGATTGACAGAAAGAAAAAGTAGTAACCGGATGAACCAGAATGGCAAAATGTTGCCCACAATGCCAATACAGTAAAACCTTGGATTGCAAGCATAATTCGTTCTGGAAGCATGCTTGTAATCCTAAGCACTTGTATATCAAAGCAAATTTCCCCATAAGAAATAATGGAAACTCAGATGATTTGTTCCACAACCATTTATTCATATGTCTTTCAGTTTATAGTCCATATAAAAAGATTATGGCAATGTGATTGTGTAATCATAAAATGTCCATCCACAAATGGAAGCCTCCTCAAGGGAGGAGAGAAGCAAAATCCATCAGGAGCTACAGAGTATAAAAGAGAAGAGAGGCGCCTCCAAGTGTAGCAATATGGTTACATTTAATGAAGGTACAACATTTAGCAACTCGTATGGTTGATGATTAAAAGAGGCACATCTAGGTATGCAGGCATCCGGGGGAAAAGCTGTCCACATAGATCATCCACTGCTCCGCCGGCTCTCACCGTCTTCAATCGTGCCCGGGAAGACTACCCTGCAGTAGAGCGATCTGAAAACGAGGCTTGAACAGCTGGTGGAACGCAGCGTGGATGGGATGATGTAGATGGCGGTGCGGTGGATGATCTATGTGGACCGCTTTACCCCGGATGCCTGCATACTTAGATGTGCCTCTTTTAATCATCAACCATGTGAGTTGCTAAATGTTGTACTGTCATTAAATGTAACCATATTGCTACACTTAGAGGCTCCTCTCTTCTCTTTTATACTCCGTTGTGATCTGACGCTACTTGTATATCAAGACATTGCTTGCATACCAAGTCAAAACATATGAAAAAAAATTTGCTCGTCTTGCAAAACGCTCTCAAACCAAGGTTTTACTGTATTCCTAAATGGCACAAGGTTAAAGGAGAAGTACAGCCAAAGCTTGTTTTGGCTGTACTTCTGTGGATCACTGGAGTGCAGTTCTTTCTGCACTCCTGTGACCTGCCGTCAGCTGGCGTCACAGAGCCGGGCCAGACTCAGGAAAGGTTGCGACTATATAGTCTGGATCTGCCCACATGCCTAGACCAGCACCCAGCTCAGCCTCTCAGCCTCCTGCCCCCCTCCACAGCCCAGTGCTCCAGAGAACACAGAGAGGGGGCAGAGCAGGGAGCCGGTTGACAGTCACCAGCTCTCTGCTCAGGGGAAGCTGTGAGAATCGAGCGATCAGCAGGGCTTGATCGCACGGTTCTCAATGTGAAAGCCGGCGGGGGACCGATGCTGCACCCACCTAGTCAAGTATGATTCCAAGAAACAAAAAAAATTAAAATACTTATTTTTTAAGAGTATAAACAGTACTGTGCTGGATGCCCGTTGGGTCCGGGAAATGTCAGATACAAGGAAGATCTCTAATTTTTACATCACCCAGAAGACTAGTTGGAAACCTCACTTACGGATTCTCGTAACCTTCTCCACACTGGCCTCGATGTCCACATAGACGTGACATATCCCCTCACTGTGCCCCATGACAGGGATTCCTTTAGCCGCTTTCTGGATGTCTCTCACCAGCTGAGAGGAGCCCCGGGGAATGATCAGGTCAATCAGTTTGTTTAATCGGCACAAATCTTCAACCTCTTCTCTGGTATTCACCTAGAAGTTTAAAGACACATAAATAGCCAATCTTGAGACAGATATACACTGTCTTTATAACATACTGCTAAAGCTTACCAGCAGATGCCCATCAGATTTGGGGGTTTCAAATTATTGGAAAATTAGGTCTAAAATAACCCAATCTGTCCATTAATCATGTTGTGTATGGACACTCATAACACAAAACCATTACATGTAATACTCTTTCTAGCATTTCTAGAATGTCCCCAGTCTCTGACCATCTCTTGTATCACGTCCCCAGTCTCTGACCATCTCTTGTATCATGTCCCCAGTCTCTGACCATCTCTTGTATCATGTCCCCAGTCTCTGAACATCTCTTGTATCATGTCCCCAGTCTCTGAACATCTCTTGTATCATGTCCCCAGTCTCTCACCATCTCTTGTATCATGTCCCCAGTCTCTCACCATCTCTTGTATCATGTCCCCAGTCTCTGACCATCTCTTGTATCATGTCCCCAGTCTCTGACCATCTCTTGTATCATGTCCCCAGTCTCTGACCATCTCTTGTATCATGTCCCCAGTCTCTGACCATCTCTTGTATCATGTCCCCAGTCTCTGACCATCTCTTGTATCATGTCCCCAGTCTCTGACCATCTCTTGCATCATGTCCCCAGTCTCTGACCATCTCTTGCATCACGTCCCCAGTCTCTGACCATCTCTTGTATCACGTCCCCAGTCTCTGACCATCTCTTGTATCACGTCCCCAGTCTCTGACCATCTCTTGTATCACGTCCCCAGTCTCTGACCATCTCTTGTATCACGTCCCCAGTCTCTGACCATCTCTTGTATCACGTCCCCAGTCTCTGACCATCTCTTGTATCACGTCCCCAGTCTCTGACCATCTCTTGTATCACGTCCCCAGTCTCTGACCATATCTTGTATCACGTCCCCAGTCCCTGACCATATCTTGTATCACGTCCCCAGTCCCTGACCATCTCTTGTATCACGTCCCCAGTCCCTGACCATCTCTTGTATCACGTCCCCAGTCTCTGACCATCTCTTGTATCACGTCCCCAGTCTCTGACCATCTCTTGTATCATGTCCCCAGTCTCTGACCATCTCTTGTATCATGTCCCCAGTCTCTGACCATCTCTTGTATCATGTCCCCAGTCTTTGACCATCTCTTGCATCATTCTAGTCAATATTCCAATCACACACATTCCCAGAAAAACGTCTCATAGAAAAAAAGTGGGTGCTGAAACGATCACCAGCTGGGCACTGGAACCACCAAACGAACATATTCGCCAGCACACCATGGATCGTAGATTACGTCCAAAAATGTATCACAGTCTCCAACCATTTCTATAATATACAAACATCCTTTTCCAGTTATCCAATGGGTACTTGTAGGAGCCCAGTACATACCAGTTGGATTGCATCCTTGACGCCATGGAGTGAGAGAGCCTCCTGGGTGAGACGGTACAAAGTCTGGTTGCTGTTAGAAGCCTCTTTTCCTCCTTTTAGCAAAAGGCCATTACCACTGGCGATAGCTAGTGCTGAAACCTGACATAGAGGGCAAAACAAAGTGGTTATCCACTGACAGCAGGGCACATTAGAAAGTAATCTGCCTTGGGATAAAATTGCAGAACTGAGAAGATCCCAGAGAAGCCAACGCTTCCAGTCTGCATTTTAACATGCTCCCTCCCGTACCTGTCAAGGTGTCACTACAGGAGGAGAACTCACCTTGATATCATACAACAATGCATAAATATCTGCTACTGTGGCACCCCAAGTGGCAAGGTTTAACAGAGCGGTGTGGATGCCCTTTGTAGGCGAGTATGATACAGAAACATAATCTACACCTGAAACTTTAGGGGGATGAAATACAAGAACGATTTACCTGTAACTGCATAGATCAGTAGTACATGTATCCTGCTAAGATCTTGCTCTGGGTGATAAGCAGCAGGTCAGAGGTGATATAACCTCCTATTTGCACCTTTTCACCACCATAAGATGTGCATTGATCATGTTGTTTTATGATGTCATTTGTTACCCTCTATGCACAGTAAACCTTCAAGTTTCTGTGTTTACACGTGAGGCATGCTTGACACTGCACAGATTAATGCATGGCCTCTGTAACATGAACAGACTTCATATGAGGAAAATATCCCACAATCCCTGGGTCTCTCAATTCAGCACTGGTGCAGGTCAAAGCTAAACAGCAATTAGATCTGACACAGGCACAAACAGGCAGAGCAATTACCAAAGAGCTCATCATGCATGCTTTCACATCATTTGCGATCCAACACAGAAGAAATGGCGAGTCATACAAATGACAAAGGTTGCGATTTCCATTGATATCTGTGCAGAAACCCACACAGATATCTGTGTGGGTTTCTGCAATCGGGACTGACATGCGGGAGTGAAATTGTGCGAGTTCAGCTGAACTCACACAGCTTCATTCCCGCAGCTCAGTGTGAACCTGGGCTAAAGCGGAGTTCCACCCAGAAACAAAACTTTTGCAGAGCGGATTCCTCCGGTGCCACATTTGGCACCTTTCAGGGGGAGGGGGAGCGGATACCTGTCAAATTCAGGTATCTGCTCCCACTTCCCAGGAAAGATTGCCACACTCTACGCAATGTCCGACACCACCACCTCCTCCCCCTCTGCCTTCTGGGAGACACACAGTCCCAGAAGATGCCAGGGACCATTCAGAACGCACAACGCGACTCGCGCATGTGCAGCAGGGAACAGCCTGTGAACCTGCAAGAAAGGATGCCGGCGCCTGCAAACACAGCAGAGGGACGGGTCGGCTTCGGGTGCCGACATCGCGGGTGCCCTGGACAGGCAAGTGTCCTATTAAAAGTCAGCAGCTGCAGTATTTGTAACTGCTGACTTTTATTATTTTTTTCTGACAGAACTCCACTTTAACCACTTAAGGACCGCCTCCTGCACATATACGTTGGCAGAAGGGCACAGGCACGTACAGGTACGTCGCCTTTAAGAGCCCAGCCGTGGGTCGCGCACACGACCCGTTCCAAAGCTTCGTGACCCGATCACCACCGGAGTCCCGCGATGGGTCACAGGAGCTGAAGAACGGGGAGAGGTTTGTGTAAACACACCTTCCCTGTTCTTCACAGTGGCGCTGTCACACGTCCAGCCCTTCCCCCCTACAGTGCCCCCTAGTGGTTAACTCCTAAACTGCAATTGTCATTTTCACAGTAATCAATGTATTTTTATAGCACTTTTTGCTGTGAAAATTACAATGGTCCCAAAAGTGTGTCAAAATTGTCCGATGTGTGCGCCATAATGTCACAGTCACGAAAAAAAACGCTGATCGCCGCCATTAGTAGTAAAAAAAAAAAAAAATTATTAAAAAAAAATGCCATAAAACTATCCCCTATTTTGTAAACACTATACATTTTGGGCAAACTAATCGTTAAACGCTTGAGATTTTTTTTTTTACCAAAAATATGTAGAAGAATACGTATCGACCTAAACTGAGGACATTTTTTTTTTTTATCTTTTTTGGGGATATTTATTATAGCAGAAAATAAAAACCGCAGAGGTGATCAAATACCACCAAAAGAAAGCTCTATTTGTGGGGAAAAAAGGGACGCCAATTTTGTTTGGGAGCCACGTAGCACGACCGCGCAATTGTCAGTTAAAGCGACGCAGTGTCGAATCGCAAAAAGGGGCAAGGTCCTTAACCTGCATATTGGTCCGGGTCTCAAGTGGTTAAGCGACCCCGAACAGGGCATTGAATGTCTCAAACTTTGGGCTTTTCTGTGTGAATCTTAGTATGGAAGGCATTTGCGGGATCAGGAGAGTTACAGTTTTTAATGTAAACAAATGAATGTGGACTATTTTATCCTTTGGTCTGGCACTCCTTCCATCTGCCCCTGTCTGTTACCTGAGCCAGTAAGTGTTTTTCCTTCTTACTACCGCGTTTCCCCGAAAATAAGCCCGGGTCTTATATTAATTATGCCAACAAAAGACACAGTAGGGCTTATTTTCAGGGTAGGTCTTACCATGTAATGTGCCGTTTCTCCCCCCCTCTCCCTCCCTGCCAGGAATCCCCAGTGTGAACTGAGTTAGAATGCTTGTAAAATCCTATAATCCACTCTATTACAGTATTATATAATGTACAATGTGTGTGTTTCTGTAATATAATTGTGCCAAATACATAAGTTATAGCGCTGCTCTGCACTTCCGTTACCCACCGCAGCTCTCTTACCTGCAATTATATTACAGAAACACACACATTGTACATTATAAACTACTGTAATATAGTGGATTATATGATTTTAAAAGCATTTTTAACTAGGGCTTATTTTCGGGGTAGGGCTTATTTTTGGGGAAACAGGGTACTTTGTATGAGCATCAAAGTCCCTGAGCCATTTGGATGATTTTTTTTCTTCACTGGGGTTTTTAGCAAATCGGGTCAAGCTAGCTACAGGAATACATGGACATAGGGCAATCGATCAGCCATAGCACTACAAACTGCAGCCACAGCATGAGAGCCCTTAATTATAAGGCAAGGAAAACAAACGGCACAGGGAATAGAACTACACTAATACCTAGTTAAAACAACCAAGACATTTGAAAAAGTGTACAATACCTTAAAAGCCATATAAAGCTGCTTAAAATGTATTGAAACAGTAAATTAAACCTTTAGATTTGAATACATTGTCAACCTGTGTGGTCTTATAACCCAACATCCAGGAAATTCAGCTCCTTCGTAAAAAAGTGAAGGTAAACTGGGAGTTAAATCCAACAAGGTGCATGACATCTCCTGGACGTCGCTCTATTATTTACATCTGACAGTTTTAGGCTGGATTCACACTATTCTCAATTAGACGTGGGTCCCCCGCGTCCAATTCGCAATAGCAGGACATTTTGACCGGCTCTCTATGGAGCCGGTTCAGATATCTCTGCTGCGGCACTGGTCCAAATTTGCACAAGAACCCCAGTGCGTCTTTTGGTCCGTTTCAGGTCTGAATTCTGCCAAAAATTCGGGCTGAAATCAGACCTAAAACAGTGCACAGGGACACTTCAGACCCCTGCTGTGAGTCGCATGCGGCGATAGTGTGAACCCAGTCTTTTAGTACTCCTGCAAGACAGCTACCACTGTAGTTGCAGGAGTCTGATGCTGGGCAATTTGGTCTCAGCACCTTTAACAGTAAATTCGCTGCAGCTGCAATGCTTACCCCTCACCCTGCCCAATCACAGAAGCCTTAGTATTGAACACATTCTCAAAATACAAAGAATGGACAGCAGAGGGAAGAGGCGGTTGTAACGGAATGACCCGTGACAAACAGAGACTTTGGAAGGATGAGGGGTACTCCTGTATCGGCGTCACCAAAAAGTCTTATGTCTAGGGTCACCTTATGTCCGATAGGGCCATAGGGTGACTGAGAAATTATATCCTAAATTACAGGACAGGGGACATTACTGATAGCTCATATTGCAGGATCTTGAGATATTGCAATGTGTTGGTTTATTCTATGACTCATCTCTCTGTGTAGACTGTTGACATGTTAAATGAGGCTGGCTCTTGAAAGGCCTTTCATTGTGTGATAACACTGTTTAAAGCCTATTGATGCTCAGGTGTGAATACCTTTCTGTCGGAGACAGACCGTCTGTCTAAAGATGTGGATTGAGGGAAAATCATTGTGTGGTGGTGTTTTGTTTGAATTCTGTTAATGAATGAATGTGACTTCTCAGGTGCAGTGATTAGGTCATGTTAATTCTAGACCGGCGCTGAAATGTCTGGAATGTTTAGCAAATAGTCATCTGAAGGTGTATTAAAGCCCCCCCAGGGTGTGATGGGTGGGTGGAGAGTTTGATTGTTCCTGTGATCACTGAAACATGCCTTGAAAACTGTATATAAACTTGAGAGCTAACCATTAAAAGTGTTCATATATTTGAAACCAGTAACAGAGCAAGTCTTGTTATTCTGGGAAATGGAATGTCTGATGTCAGTTGGATGGTTGGAGTGTCAGATAAGCTGTTGTGGGTTGCTGGAAGGTCGTAAACGGTGGTGACCGTTACAGCGGTTATAGCTGCTCTGTGTGCTTCCCTCTTCTCAAATCCCAGAGTGTGTCTGCAGCAGAGCAATAAACTTGTCAGATGTAAGTAATAGCGATAAGCCCAGGCGGTGTCATGCACCACATTGGACCTAATTTACTAAAGGAAAATGGACTGCGCACTGCAATTTTCTCCAGAGCTTAGTAAATGAGGTAAAACTTCACTTTTCCAAGAATACAGCATTTTTTGTTTGTACATGATTGGATGACAGAAACCAGCAGAGCTTTCCCTCATGTCTAGAGCAAATGCATTTAAAGTGCACAGTATATTTGCCATTAGTAAACCAACCTCCCTGTGTGCCTTCACTTTTACAAAGTGGCTGAATTCCTGGAATTCAGCTTTCAAAGTACAACTCAAACATTAAAAAAAAGTGACAACGATGGTCAATGCCAACTAAAAGTTTCTGAAGTACTCCATTAGCCCATTTAAGCACATTATTAAGCTACAATACCTGTGGCAGGCAGTCTGGTCGAGACTCGAAAATAACCAGCAGGACGCCGATTGGTACCGTCACTTGCTCCAACTCCAGATCATTGGCGATTCGTGTTCTACGAATGACGTGCCCTACACTGTCTTGGGAGGAGGCAGCTATCTGCCTGAGTCCAATGGCAAGACTGTTCAACTTGGCTGTGGACAAGCTCAACCGTTTCAAGAGTGGAGGGGCCAGTCTTCCTGGAAAATATAAAAGAATAAATAACGACATTATTCGGTTATAGACCTCAAGGGGAACACCTTGACAATCCCGAAGCCAATAACCCTAGACTCACTCATAAAGAGAGGTGCAAGTTCCTTTTGTACTAGAACAGTAATCTGGGCTAGGACCAAAGTATTTGAATCAAACATGGAGTTGGCCTTCAAGCCCTAAAAATATTCGTTGCTGATAAATGGCCCATGTGTGGCTCATTTGGGCACCCTGAACGGGTTCAAGCTTCTGCGATCATGTGGATGAAACTTAAAACAATTTCTAGCTTAAAGTGGAGTTTCCATCCCAAATTTTTTTTTTCATTATTGTGCTCATTAGACCTAAAAAAGTAAAAAAAAAAAAAAAAAGTTTTTTTTTTTTTTTACTCATCTGGAAATGCCTGTTGCTATGCAGTCCCACAAAATCTGCCTTTGAAACCACCTAGGATTCTGACATCTCCCTCTAATGCTCCTGGGAAATGTGTGTCATAATTTCCCAGGATGCAGTGCGCTGTCCAATTATCACTCCCCATCCAAGACTTCCAGGCAGTAAGGGCCAGATTCACCAAAGAGATACGACGGCGTATCTCCTGATACGCCGTCGTATCCCTGTTTCCATCTATGCGACTGATTCATAGAATCAGTTACGCATAGATAGCCCTAAGATCCGACAGGTGTAATTGTTTTACACTGTCGGATCTTAGGATGCAGTACCGCGGCCGCCGCTGGGGGGAGTTCGCGTCGTAAACCAGCGTCGGGTATGCAAATTAGGAGTTACGGCGATTCCCGACGGATTTTCGCGTTCGCTACGTCGCTGCTAGTCTAGTTTCCCGTCGCAAAGTTAGTCGTCGTTTGACCTGCCCTAACTTTACACAGCAATCGTATTGCTGTTTAAAGTATGGCCGTCGTTCTCGCGTCGAAATTTAAAATTTAACATCGTTTGCGTAACACGTCCGGGAATACGGAAGTACGCTACGCGCGTCGCTGTTCGAAAAAAATGACGTCGCGGCGCGCAAAGCACAACGGGAATTGCGAAGCTGAGCATGCGCAGTAGGTCCGGCGCGGGAGCGCGCCTAATTTAAATGACACATGCCCATTTGAATTGGCCCTCCTTGCGCCGGAGGCCGCCAGGGTAGGTTTTCATTGCAAGTGCTCTGTGAATCAGGCACTTGCAATGAAAACTTGCGGCGGTGTAACGTATCTACGATACGTTACGCCGTCGCTCACCTATGTGAATCTGGCCCTAAGTGCTTGTAGGATTCACAATGCCCACAAGCAAAATGACAACGGTGTAGACATAGTTTTATAAACTATCTTTTTTGAATATCTATGCGGATCGGCGGCGGATTGTAAAATAGTAAGTGACCGGATTTATATTATAAAAACGCAGGATGAAAGGACATACATTTAAAAAATGCTAATTGTGGTTGGAACTCCGCTTTAAGTTAAAAGGAGTTGTAAATAAAAAAATGTTTTTGCTGAAATGACTGTTTACAGGGTATAGAGACATGATAGTTAACCGTTTCTTTTTAAAAACGATTACAAAAATAGATAAAAATCAATCATATAATGTACCTGCAGTTTCTAGTTTCGTTTTTGCATGTTGTTTCCTGCCTCTCAGAGCATACAGGGCCATAGAGCAGTGATGGTTTGGAAAACGAAACTAGACACACAGTAATCACACCTCTTTGATTAGTGACCACAGAGAGAAAGCTCCCAGCACTGTGGTTATCAGGAAACAGACAACCAGGTAGTGTGGAGATCAGAGAAGAATTACAGCAACTTGAGAGCAAAAACGAACAATGAGGACATGAAAACAGCACTGCATTAAGGTAAAGGAAGCTATTAAGATGAAAAAAAGAATCCTTTACAAACCCTTTAAGTACAGGGATGAGCTTGTGTTTGTTCAGAACTGGGTTGGGGTCCAAACCTGGATGTCAGCTCCGAGTCCAGTTAGATGCAAGCTGGCAATTCGCCACTCTGCAGCGTACATGTGCAAGGGGGCGGGGGATGCTTGTGACATCACTGACCTAATACGACCACATGGCCATGTTACATCAATGACATCATCTAGGTCATATTAGGTCAATATGAGGTGGGGATTCTCCGCCATGCAGTTGATGTATACAAGGGCAGGGGCCCGCAGTACAATGGACTGGGAATGACTTTGACTCCGGGTAAAACCTAAGCTCATCCCTTGTTACGAATGCAATCTACTTAGCCAAGAGATCCTCTTCTATGAATTGGAGGGCAATCAGAACTACATGAGAACTTTTACCTTTATCCTCTGCTTCCTCCATGTCCTTCTTATTAGCAGTCAGAATCTCATCTCTGTTATCCGTCAGCAAGTCGGCCAGACGATTGATGACTTCTGCTCTCTGTCATAGAAACACAATGTTATTCTATGGAGCTGTGGGATACCTCTGATAATTGCTTCCACTTATATCAAAGATGACACACCATTTCTCACACCGATATAAAATGATGGGGCACCATTCCTTCCACTGACACCAACAATGGGGCACTATTCCTTCCACTGACACCAACATGGGGCGGCACTATTCCTTCCACTGACACCAACAATGGGGCACCATTCCTTCCACTGACACCAACAATGGGGCACCATTCCTTCCACTAACACCAACAATGGGGCACCATTCCTTCCACTGACACCAACATGGGGTGGCACTATTCCTTCCACTGACACAAACAATGGGGCACTATTCCTTCCACTGACACCAACCATGGGGCACTATTCCTTCCACTGACACCAACAATGGGGCACGATTCCCTCCACTGACACCAACAATGGGGGACTATTCCTTCCTTCAATTCTACTTTAAAGAAACATTTATATTTGGTGCTAAGAGAATAAAAGCATACTATTCTTGATCCCTCCTTTCAAACCTGGTGGTTGCCAAATAGGGATGAGCCGAACACCCCCCCCCCCCGTTCGGTTCGCACCAGAACTTTTGAACGGGCCGAACTTTCGCGCGAACATTTAGAACCCCATTCACATCTATGGGACTCGAACGTTCGAATTCAAAAGTGCTAATTTTTAAGCCTAATATGCAAGTTATTGTCGTAAAACGTCTTTGAGAACCCGGGTCTTGCCCCAGGGAACATGTATAGATGGAAAAAAAGTTTTAAAAAACGGTCGTTTTTTCAGGTGCAGTGATTTTAATGATGCTTAAATAAAAAAAAATAAAAAAAATGAAAAATTCCTTTAAATATTGTACCTGCTGGGTGTCTATAGTATGCCTGTGAAAACATCTTTAAGAACCCGGGTCTTGCCCGAGGGAACATGTATCAATGGAAATAAAGTTTTACAAACTGTAGTTTTTTCAGGACTCATGAAAAAACAACCGTTTTTAAAACTTTTGTTTCCATTGATACATGTTCCCTGGGGCAAGACCCGGGTTCTCAAAGACGTTTTCACAGGCATACTATAGACACCCAGCAGGTACAATATTTAAAGGAATTTTTCTTTTTTTTTTTCTTTTTTATTTAAGCATCATTAAAATCACTGCTCCTGCATCAGGAGCAGTGATTTTAATGATGCTTAAATTAAAAAAAATATAGCTGGGTGTCTATAGTATGCCTGTGATAACGTCTTTAAATAGCACAATCACCTGCCTGCCAGTAAATTAGGAAGAACTGATCTAGCTAAACTATACAGTGCATAAATATATGTACAACACCTGGGATGTATATATATCCTCTACACACTGTAACATGAACTGACTAGCCTGCCTGCCTGCCCTATCTACCTGCAAAAAAATCACACTCTCTCTGTTCTCTGTTAACCCCTTAACCCCGGAGCCTGTTTTTCAGATTCGGCGTTTACAAGACTAAAACTGTTTTTTTTGCTAGAAAATTACTTAAAACCCCCAAACATTATATATTTTTTTTCTAACACCCTAGAGAATAAAATGGCGGTCATTGCAATACTTTTTGTCACACCGTATTTGCGCAGCGGTCTTACAAGCGCACTTTTTTTGGAAAAAATTCACTTTTTTTAATTAAAAAATAAGACAATAAATTTGGCCCAATTTTTTTATATATTGTGAAAGATAATGTTACGCCGAGTAAAATGATACCCAACATGTCACGCTTAAAAAATGCGCCCGCTCGTGGCATGGCGTCAAACTTTTACCCTTAAAAATCTCGATAGCCGACGTCTAAAAAATTCTATAGGTTGCATTTTTTGAGCTACAGAGTAGGTCTAGGGCTAGAATTATTGCTCTCGCTCTAACGATCGCGGCAATACCTCACTTGTGCAGTTTGAACACCGTTTTCATATGCGGGCGCTACTCGCGTACGCGTTCGCTTCTGCGCGCGAGCCCGTTGGGACGGGGTGCTTTAAAAACATTTTTTTTGTTTTCTTATTTATTTTTATTGATTTTATAATTTTTTACACTGAAATAAAAATAAATAAAAAATGTATCACTTTTATTCCTATTACAAGGAATGTAAACATCCCTTGTAATAGAAAAAAGCATGACAGGTCCTCTTAAATATGAGATCTGGGGTCAAAAAGACCTCAGATCTCATATTTAGACTTAAATGCAAGAAAAAAAAAAAAAAAAATGGAAAATTTGTCATTTAAAAAAATGACAACAAAAAAATTGTCTCTTTAAGACGCTGGGCGGGACTGACGTTTTGACGTCACTTCCGCCCAGCAATGCTATGAGGACGGGTGGGGGCCATCTTGCCCTCACTCACTAGGAAGCAGCACCCGATCGCCTCCACCGCTACCGACGGCTCCGGTAAGCGGCGGAGGGCGCGGGAGCCCTCTCCAGCCACCGATAACTGCGATCTCGCAGCGAATTATGGCTCTCCGTTTTTTGCGCGCTGTGATTGGCCAAGCATGCGGGTCATAGTGCATGCTTGGCCAATGAATTATGGTCTGTGAAACGTAACTCGAATTTGGCGCGAACCACCCGTTTTGTTCGTATTTCGATGAACAATCGACCTATTGCCTAACAGTCTGAGTAATCTTTGGGTTATGGGAAGGAACAACATTTCATATGAAAGGGTCCTACATACCTGCTCTGGCTGCAGGGTAGCCAAGCTCCTGCCACCCGCCCGAGCCATCTCTGCCTGCTGCTCCACAGTAGGTCCTAAAAAATACAACAGAAGACAACAGTTATATAATGACCCTCACCTGTGTTTTTACAAACTAGCTCTTCTGTCCGTTTTGATCTGCTGTGTCATGTATTTTTTAACCCATTTTTTAAATAAGGGCAAAAAAAAACTTTTTTTGGAGTGCAGCTGTCCAGAATTTCTTCCCATTTGCATTGTTTTTACAAATTACTGTTATTTGGATCTGGAATTGAAATGTTCAAGCCAGACATTAAGGCCCAGATTCTCAGTGGAGATACGACGGCGTATCTCCAGATACGCAGTCGTAGCTCTGCGTCCGGCAGGTCGTATCTATGCGCCTGATTCTTAGAATCAGTTACGCATAGATATCTGTTAGATCCGACAGGCGCAAGTCTCTTACGCCGTCGGATCATAACTGCCTTTTTTACGCTGGCCGCTAGGGGCGTGTAAGCTGATTTATGCGTCAAAATATGTAAATCAGCTAGATACGCGAATTCCCGAACGTACGCCCGTCCGATGCAGTAAAGTTACGCTGTTTACGTTAGGCTTTTCCCGGCGTATAGTTGCCCCTGCTATATGGTGGCGTAAGTGCGGCGTACCAATGTTAAGTATGGCCGTCGTTCCCGCGACAACATTTTACGTCGTTTGCGTAAGTCGTCCGTAAATGGGGCTGGACGTCATTTACGTACACGTCAAAACCAATACGTCCTTGCGGCGTACTTTGATGCAAAGCACACTGGGATATTCCACGGATGGCGCATGCGCCTTAAGTGCAAAACGCCAATCACGTCGGGTCACAGCACATTAACATAAAACACGCCCCCCTGTTCAACATTTGAATTAGGCACCTTACGCCGGCCTATTTACGCTACGCCGTCGCAACTTACGGAGCAAGTGCTCTGAGAATACAGCACTTGCCCGTCTAAGTTGCGGAGGCGCAACGTAAAAATACGCCGTCTGGCCCTAAGTTTATTCCAAACATAAAATTATTACAAAAAAGTGTATTTTAGGGACCAAACATTGCCCCTTTATCGGGGCTTCCAGAGATTGGTTGTTAATACACCATTTTCCCCCCAAAAAAACCCAGGCCCTGATAAAAGGGGGCAACGAATGGCCCCTGAAAGGCATTGGTAAACTTCATTTCAGTCGCAAACATTTTGGTGCGGCGCTTTAATTTCAGATCCAAATATTCCCATCTTGACCCATAGCGATTGTAATAACTTTTCGGCGTGTGGAAGCGATCATCCTACCATACGGATGCCCCACAGGGGTACCATTAACATACAATTGACAGTAATAATTCTAAGTCCTATTCTAACCACCCCATAAAGGAAAGAGGCCACACTGGACCGACTCATTCAGTCACTGGTCGTGGTTGAGAAAGGGCAAGGCTTCGCTTCAAATGATTTATACCAAGCTTTATTTTTTTTGGAGGGCTGGGGCTAGTACCTCTGGGCATGGCCTTATGGTTGTATCCACATCTGAACTAGGTAAAGTAGGAAGGAGCGCCCGGTATCCAGTACAAAAAAATGGAAGAAGAGTATGAAGGCGTCTATTAGAAATTGCAAAAAAGTATGACAAGACAAGATGCGTTTCAGGGGACGACTCCCCCTTTTTTTAGGGCTTTTGCTGCATGCCAATATGTGTGGGCACTGGTGCCAATTCTGTCTCTCTTTCAACGCTGCCTCAGCCAGCACAGCAGATAATTCGAATGTTGTTTCGACAGTCACATCTGTTTGAAATTCTCCCAAACTTATTCGCACGTAGCAAAAGCCCTGAAGGGGGCATTTGCTCCTCCGAAACGCGTTGGTTATCATACTTGTTAAGATTTCTAATAAGCTCCTTCAAATGCTCCATCATTTACTGATACCAGGCGCTTATTCCTACCTACTCTTTCTAGTTACCTAATCTAAGGGCACTCCCATCCCGTCACGTGATCTCTCCAGCAGCCAGCTTCAATGGAGAGGTAAGAGCAGTGACAACAGCGGTGATGTTACTCAGACTTAGACCCCTTTCACACTGAGGAGTTTTTCAGGTGGTACAGCGCTAAAAAATAGGATTTTTGTACTCACAGTAAAATCCATTTCTCTTCCGTTCATAGACGGACACAGCATCCTTTGACAGTAGGGTTATATCCGCTTTCTCCTAGTGAAAGTGGATATAACCCTACTGTCAAAGGATGCTGTGTCCGTCTATGAACGGAAGAGAAATAGCGCTGCTATACCGCCTGAAAAACTCCTTCACTGCATACTCAATGTGAAAGCTGAGGCGATGCGCTGGCGGGAGAGAAAAAAATCTCCTGTCAGCAGCATCTTTGGAGCGGTGAGAGGAGCGGCATTAATACCGCTCCTTCCCATTTAAAACAATGGGAAACCGCGGCAATACCGCCCGCAATGCGCCTCTGCAGAGGCGCATTGCGGGCGGTATTAACCCTTTATCGGCCGCTAGCGGGGGTTAATACCGCACCGCTAGCGGCCGATTCCCGCGGCAATCCCAGCGGTATAGCGCCGCTATTTCTATCGGCGCTATACCGCCACCGCGGCTCCCGGTCCAATGTGAAAGGGGCCTTACTACAGGGCATCAGTTGTCCACTGCTCCTCCGCTACACCGTAGCTGGCACTGGGACCCAATCACATGACTGGAGCTCCCTTAGAGTAGGCAAGTATACACATCTTTCCTTTACAAGGTAGTTAGAGTAGGGTTTAGAATGTAGGTAGGAGTAGGTTTAAGCTTTAACTTTTCATTGGACATCTACTTTAAATGCAAGCAGTGTGACTATATGAATATGACCTGGTATTAGCTTGCTGCAGGGCTGGCGTGTGCGAGGAAACAGCAGCACAAGGAGCCACTCATGCGATAAGGAGTGTGCTGAATGAAGGAGACGGCAGAGTAATTCAGTTTGCCTGTAATTTTAATTCAGTTTGAATGCAGTTGCCTGTAATTCAGTTTGTTGCAGGTTGGCTGGTAAGTTGAGCTGGGAATTTTTCTTTGTTTTATTTAAAGGTCTGGATCATTTGAGCCTGAATTATAAATCATTGCGTTTTTTAACTCACCAGCTGGTTTTACTTCAGAAAAGAAAGTGCCAACCTTCTTTCCGTCCACGATGTCTGCGATCACATGACCAGATATTTTAGGATGGGTGCCATTGGCTATCACCACCGAGGTGCCACCTTGAAGGGCCCACAAAGCAGCTTTGACCTAGAGAAAGGTTACAGCTCAACTTGTATTTAAAAATAAAACAGGTGAAATAAAAAAACATCTTTATTACTTTGATTTGTCTTTTATTCCTTAACTACTTGGGACCCGAGCCATAGACGAATGACGTCCACAAGAAGGCTCTACAGGTCCCGGAGGCCGTCAACAGACTTCCTGGGGCCTCCGGCCGCTGGGGGTGCGCACGTGTCACTGAGGTGCCTGATGTCGGCCAGGTACCCGCGATTTGCAGTCACAGAGCCAGGGACGTGGATCTCTGTGTGTAAACACAGAGATCCACGTCCTGTCAGGGAGAGAGGAGACCGATGGTGTGTCCCTTGTACATAGGGACACCCATCGGTCACCTCCCCCAGTCAGTCCCCTCCCCCCACAGTAAGAATCACCTAGCAGGGAACACATTAACCCCTTGATCGCCCCCTAGTGTTAGCCCCTTCCCTGCCAGTCACATTTATACAGAAATCAGTGCAGTTTTATAGCACTGTTCACTGTATAAATGTGAATGGTCCCAAAAATGTGTCAAAAGCCTCCGATGTGTCCGCCGTAATATCCCTGTTCTGACAAAAATCGCATATCGCCGCCATTACTAGTAAGAAATGTTTTTAAAAATCTGAACTCTATCCCCGATTTTGTAGGCGCTATAACTTTTGCGCAAACCAATCACTATGCGCTTATTGCAATTTTTTTTCACCAATAATATGTAGAAGAATACTATCGGCCTAAACCGAGTAATTTTTTTCTTTTTTAAAAAGGGATATTATAGTAAAAAGTAAAAAAGTTTTTTTTTTTTCAAAATTGTTGCTATTTTTTTGTTTATAACGCAAAAAATAAAAACCGCAGAGATGATCAAATACAACCAAAAGAAAGCTCTATTTGTGGGGAAAAAAGGACGTCAATTTTGTTTGGATGCCACGTCGCACGACCGCGCAATTGTCATTCAAAGCGTGACAGCGCTGAAAGCTGAAATTTCGCCTGGGCAGGAAGTGGGTATATGTGCCCAGTAAGCAAGTGGTTAATGAGAATGTATTATACATTCGGATATACCTGCTTTTCAAATAAAACTGATACAAAGCAACAATTAGACACAATTAGACAGGCCATACCTTGGCCTCCATGCCTCCCATACCGACTCTTGACTTATTCCCAAACGTCACAGACTGCTGATCTCCTGGGTAAAATATGTCGATGAGTTTGGCATCATCTGACCCAGGGGGGCTGTCAAAAAGACCTACAAAACAGAAAGTAAAGCCAATCATGTATCATGCCATGTGTTCACTATAGAGATCCTAAAAGGTAGCTGCCATGCAAGAAAGACTGGGGCTGCCACTGCCAACTCTAACATTTATAGGTAAAGTTGATCCGGGGAAAAATCCGATTGCCTCTCGGAGGGGGGGGGGGGGGGGATCAGGAAGGATTTTTTTTCCCCCGGCTGTAGCAAATTGGAACATTCTCTGCTGGGATTTTTCGCCTTCCTCTGGATCAACTGTGGGTATAGAATTGGGTGTATGGACTTGTATGATATTATATACATTATTATTATTTTATGTTATGGTTGAACTGGATGAACTTGTGTCTTTTTCAACCTGACCAACTATGTAACTATGCCACTGCTAATTCCAAACAATCTTCGTTGCTTTGCTGATATGATGACCCTCTGGCATCAATGATTGTTGTCCCAAGTATACAGATCCTCCACTTTTCTTGTTACCAGTCTACAACTCAGAAAGTGCAGTTCCTGAACTATAGCACATGTATACAGTCCAGGGGTAAACACTATCAAAGGTGGAAGGGACACTGATTGAACATTAAAAAACTCTAGAATTACATTTTTTTGCTAAATTTTCATTAGAGGATAGGAGGGACAGCATATGTCACAATCTATACTTTACCCAATCAGAGAAAGCCTTTTAATTGGTTCAAACAAAATCTAAGGTGGTGCCCCAATGACCGTGATGCCAAAAGAGTGACCCCCTGTGGACAGTGTGCAGAAGGGAAGCTGCTGGAGTAGAACACGGAAGATCACATCTCCACTGTATGTTGCGGGAACTACTATAGAGATTTTTAGCATCTCTGGCAAACCACTGAATATTAGATATGGATACTTTGCTCAAGCCAAGCTGGACCAATATAGGTTTTGCAAGGTTCCTCTGTTCTTTAGAGCAGTGGTTCTCAACCTCAGTCCTCAAGTACCCCCAATGGGCCATGTTTTCAGGTTTTCCTTTACTTTGCACAACTACTTTATTATTATTATTATACAGGATTTATATAGCGCCAACAGTTTACGCAGCGCTTTACAACATCAGGGAAGACATTATAGTTACAATACAATTTAATACAGGAATGATCAGAGGGCCCTGCTCGTTAGAGCTTACAATCTAGAAGGGAGGGTCAAGTGGAACAGAGGGTAGTAGATGTGGGGGGTGATCAGGTTGGCAAAGTTAAAATACAGTTGTTAGATGTGGGTAGGATAGGCTTCTCTGAAGAGGAGGGTTTTCAGGGATCTTTGAAAAGCTAATAGAGAAGGAGATAGACGGATAGTTTGGGGTAAGGAGTTCCATAGGCTTGGAGAGGCTCTGGAAAAGTCCTGTAGACGAGCATGGGAGGAGGTGATGAGATAGCTAGAGAGTAGGAGGTCTTGAGAAGAACGAAGAGAACGATTAGGTTGGTATTTGGAGACTAGGTCAGTGATGTAGCTGGGGGCAGAATTGTGGATGGCTTTGTAGGTCAATATCAATGACATGCTACTGATAAGAGCCATTTTATCCAAGGGAAGCTCGCAAAACATGGCCCGTTGAGGGTGCTTGAGGACTGAGGTTGAGAACCACTGATTTAGAGGACCAACTACCAAGTTGTTCTATAAAATCAACTGGCCCATATTCTGCCCAAAGTAAAGATCATTAACAAAAAAAAAATCTGTATTATGTTGTATTATTTATTTTTTGGGACAAATAAACTGGTACATTTAAAGGGGACTTTTTTTGACCACTGTCAAAGGTGGGATTCCATTTTGGACTTCTTCCTTTCAACTGTGGGCCATATTCTGAGTAAAGTTACGATGGAGTAACTCAGGATACTCCATCGTAACTCCCTTTTTTGACCCGTGTATCTATGCTCCTGATTCTTAGAATCATTTTTGCATAGATACACTTAAGATCCGCCATCTGTAAGTCACTTACACTGGCGGATCTTAAATGCAATGACGCCGGCCGCCGCTAGATGGCATTTACATGAAGGAGTCATTTGCATATGCAAATGATCTTTCTACGCCGATTCACGAACGAGTTCGCGCCGCGTAACCGTCGCTAACGTCGTTTGCGTAAGCGGAAACTTACCCCTGCTATATGAGGGGTAAGTTTCCGCAAGTCTCGCGTAGGCCATGTTACGGATGGCGTCGGGTCCCCGTCGTGTTTTTTCGTCGGATACGTCGTTTACGCAAGTCGTTCTTGCATACGACTTTACGTCAATGACGCACACGTCGGCGTCATTGACGTTTTCCGCCGAGAACTGGAGCATGTGCACTGGGCTTTTTGCAGCCCGGCGCATGCCCAGTTCTTTTGTATCGGGGGCGCGCTTCATTTGAATAGAAGCCGCCCCCTTGGAGATCCGCCAGGCTACGCCGGGACACTTACACTCCGCTGTCCCAACTTATGGAGCAAGTGGTTGGGGAATACAACACCTGCTCCAGTAAGTTGGGACAGCGGAGTGTAAGTGCCCTAAGCGCAGCAGGCGGAGATTTACTCAGAATATGGCCCTGTGTCTCCGGGACAAATTAAGAGAAAGATAGGATAAGATAAAGGATATCCAGAATGTTTAAATTAAAAATGTCAAAACAATATACATTTTCCCGTAACTCTACAATTCTCCAATGTGGGGCACAAGACCAATGCCAAAGCACTGGTCAAGTAGAACAGATCAGTGCTTAAACACCTATGCCATGTGCAGCTCCTATGCCACCTATGCCAGGTGCAGCTCCTATGCCACGTGCATGAGGCCATAAAATAAGCTGCAAAAAGGTTAATTCGATTCTGTCGAAATTGTCCCTAATATGTATGAAAGTTAGGGACCTTCGAGTTTAAGATCCTTAAGGGTAGGGACTGATGTGAATGTACAATGTATATGTAAAGTGCTGGGTAAATTGACGGAGCTAGATAAGCATCTGAAAAAAAATGTAAAAAATAATAGAAAAAATAATAATTATAATAACGGACGCTGCTAAAAGCAGCTGTGAAAAACACCTGGTGTGCATGAGGCCTTAATTAAAAAGAAATACAAAAATTACATAATCAAATTGATGCGTCATTGCCTGTTTTTTCATCCTTGCCCCAGAAAGTTTATGACCCGATTCTAAGAAAACCTAGAAAGTGTATAATAAGCAAAGCTCTAGGCACACCCAACAACAGAGAGAGAAAGCAGTTGAACTAGTTTCAGTCCTAATTGCTGGCACGGAGGACGATCGTTTATCACTACCTTCCACATCAGAAAGAACGATGATCAAGTCCGCCTTCATCTCAACAGCCAGCCGAGCTGCCAAGCTGTCATTATCCTTTATGCTGATCACCTGTGGAGAAAAGCCAGGTCAGAAGAGAATGTCTTATTACACCATAGTTCTATCTAGATGAAAGAAGAGATCTGGATTCTAGTGATTAGTATACAACAAGAAAAATACAGCAGAGAAGTAAGCGAGCGAGCGAGCGGCATGCTATGTAGTGCAGGAAGACTCGGTGATGTCACAGTGGGTGCAATGTGCAGGTCTAGCTGGTAAAATGACCCCAATAGACATACAGAAGACCTTTTCACCACATGGAGCCTTGGAAAGCAAAAATATAAATCATGAGGTTTAATTAATAAAAATGTAAGTGAAACAACTTCTTTATTATATTCAGTTCCCCAGGGGACAATGTGTATGTAGTACTTTGTCCCATCTTCCTATGGGCTGCATTAGGCTAGTTGCAAAGTTGGACAGGTGTCGCCCCCTACGCCCACAGTTGTTTGACTATGCAGATAACAAGCAGGGGGGTGCTTTGACTCCAGGAACTTGCCTGGATGGTGAGGTCGTCTCAAATGTTGAAAGAAAGCGAGCAAGTGTTAGGAAATGGAGCAAAGAGTTGTCTCTCAAAGCAGCCGTCACTTTATTAGTTGCGTGTTCAAATGGCCATGGGGGGAGGAGGGGTGCCCTGTCAGACATCGCAGTTGGGTCTTAAGCCTTGTACACACAATCTAATTTTCCGACGGGAATCGTGTGATGACAGGCTGTTGTCGGAAAATCCAACCATTTATATGCTCCATCGGACAATTGTCTGATTTCCCGCAGACAAATGTTGCATAGCAAGCTTTAAAATTTTCCGCCAACAATTGTGTGTCGTCGGATTTTCCAAGCGTGTGGACAAAAGTCCAAAGTACAAACACGCATGCTCAGAAGCAATGCTTACCATAACACAACATTAGCAGAAGTTGCCCAAAGGGTGGCGCTAAAAAAACACATTTTTTTGTTTGTTGGCCGATAATTCTTTGCCGTTTGTACGCAAGACAAGTTTATTGTCAATGCCCTTTGGACAAAAGTCCTACAACTTGTCCGCTGAAAATCCGATCGTGTGTACCAGGCTTTAAAGACGGCGCCAAAGAAGGTAGGATAAAGTACTACATGTACGTTGTCCAGAGCAGATTAATAAATGCGAGGGAAAAAAAAAGAAAAAAATGTAAATTTGGCACGCACAGCTTTAAAGCCATTGAGAAATTATAAAGATCAGGGTGTTTTTTCAATTTCGGGGTTTTCATAAGCTGAGGAACAGAAAGTCTGAATATAATCAAATACAGAAATCACTCTACAGATAAGAGAGAGTAATGGTCCAAAATTGAATGAATGAAATTAAAGTAGACATACTTTTCGTGAACTGCTTAAAGCCTAACTCCAGGTTTTGGGATATTTTAAATATTTCGAGCCAAGCTGGCCCAAACAAACTTTTCCATTACTAAGAAGTGTCTCCATGTCAGCACTGTATAAACTGTATGGAGCATCAGCTGCATAAAGTATGCCGTTTCGTGTTCTGGCATTGGTACAGGAACTTCCTGTGGATGGCAAACCGCTGCTTAGCCATTCACAGGAAACCTTGTATTCATTCATAAAAATACAAGGTTTCCTCTGATTGGCCGAGGTGACCCATCTCTATACCTACTCATAGGAAGCCTTGTATTTATTGAAAAAATAAATAAAAAATACAAGGTTTTCTCATCCAGATGAGCCAGGCCTTCTCTTCCAACATCAGTGCCTGACCTCACAGATGCACTTCTGGAAGAATAGTCAAAACATTCCCATAGACACACTCCTAAACCTTGTGGACGGCCTTCCCAGAAGAGTTGAAGCTGTTAAATCTGCAAAGGGCGGGCCAACTCAATATTGAACCCTACGGACTAAGACTGGGATGCCATTAAAGTTCATGTGTGTGTAAAAGCAGATGTCCCAATACTTTTGGTAATATAGTTTATGTGTGAATTGGATGCAGTCACACATGTCCGGGGTGCCTGCGGTGCGAATTCCAAAAGGGGTCCTCTGTGTCCTCTCAGGCTGGAAAGTTCAGCACAAAGTTAGTTCCCATCTGTACGTTGCAGTGCGCTAAATCAGAAATGCGTTGTGCATGCCGATTGGGTGCATTTCAAAATGAATAGCACTGCACTGTGTTTCATACGTTACCATGCCCTGCGCCTTACTGAACAGGCCCATATACAAGGTTATTTCCCCCCCATTGAATGATTAAAAGGATCACTAAAGGAAAACATTTTTTTTGCTGAAATGACTGTTTACAGGGTATAGAGACATAATGGTTAACTGATTCCTTTTAAAAACGATTAAAAATCATATAATGTGCCTCCTAGATGCAAAAGCGTAACTGAAAGTAGTTTAGTCTTTGCATGTTATTTTATGCCTCTGTGCTGGACAGTGCCATAGAGAGTCATGGCTAGGAAAACGAAACTAAAATCTCCCATGACTTTTTTCATACGGAGCCAGACAACCAGGAAGTGTCCAGAACAGAGCAGTTTTACAGCAACATCAGAGCAAAAACGAGCAATGAGGACATGAAACCAGGACTGCAGTAAGGTAAAGGAAGCTATTTAGCTAAAAAAGGCATATCTCCAAGAATTCAACCCAGAGGGGACCTGTGGCAGAGGTATCTTCTGAGGCTCATTGAGAGGGGTCTGTGGCAGAGACTTTCTCCCAAGTTCAAGTTCACCAAGGAGGGTCTGTGGCAGAGACTTATTCCTATAATTGTCCAGCTGCCAGGTCAGTGAGAGAGGCCTGTCTGGGTACACTAAACCCACTCCGGCGGGAGTGGCGCAGAGAAGTGTTACGCTTGGGAGCAGGGCCGTTTCCCCATCATCACGCCTGAATCTGCTATCCTTCCTCCTTTCAACTTCAATTTCTTCACCGCAAGTTTATTGTTTTTACCCGACTGGTAATAAAGAGCACCTGTCGTGGACATTCCTTTACTTCTGTTTATGCACATACGCATCATTCACCCCTAGAGGATTCGGAGGAGCCACAAGGTAACACGCCGCCCAAAAATCCAGCAGCTCCAATGGGGGTAATGCTATATATTTTATATATATATATATATATATATATATATATATTTATATTATTAATACAATTTATTATAGTTTATTTCACCTCTATATAGATTTTTTTGTGATCACAATGGCGTACGTAGGGGCATTTCTGTTGATTATTTGCGATTATTGTTGCCCCACTGACATCTTTGTGTGTTGTGTTCTCATATTTGTAGGAAAGAATGACGCACTATAGTAGCCATTCTCAACTAAGATTTTGTAGAACCCTGGGGGGGTTCCTCAAGCTGTGGCTGGCTGACCTCTCTCCCATCTAATGGTGCCGGCATAATTTTGGGGCCAGTGCCACTTAAATTTGAGGTTCACCCAAAAAGTTAATTTTTAACACTAGATTGATGCTCATTTTGTCAAGGGGAATCGGGTTGTTTTTTTTAAATTGAAGCAGTACTTACCGTTTTAGAGAGCGATCTTCTCCACCGCTTCCGGGTATGGGCTGCGGGACTGGGCGTTCCTATTTGATTGACAGGCTTCCGACGGTCGCATCTATCGCGTCACGATTTTCCGAAAGTAGCCGAACGTCGGTGCGCAGGCGCCGTATAGAGCCGCACCGACGTTCGGCTTCTTTCGGCTACTCGTGACGCGATGTATGCGACCGTCGGAAGCCTGTCAATCAAATAGGAATGCCCAGTCCCGAAGACCCATACCCGGAAGCGGCGGAGAAGATCGCTATCTAAAACGGTAAGTACTGCTTCGATTTTAAAGCCTGTCGGAAGCCTGTCAATCAAATAGGAATGCCCAGTCCCGAAGACCATACCCGGAAGTGGCGGAGAAGATCGCTCTCTAAAACGATTTTTTTAAAAAACACCCGATTCCGCTAGACAAAATGAGCCTCAATCTAATGTTAAAAAAAAAAATTTCGGGTGAACTCCCGCTTTAACTTTTTAGCTGTTTGTAGGGTTTGCATTCTGTCTACTAACTACCAATGTAAGGGGCATCGTTCCCACTCAACTCTGAAGAATTTCGCCGAGATCTGAAAATTATTTTAAGGGTTCCTCTGGCATAAAAAAAAAGGTTGAGAAAGGTTGCACTATAAAATGGAACACATGCCAAACCTTCGCACTGCTCCCTGCAGTAATACATCACCCGTCTTCTCTGGCACCAATGCAGAATCTAGCCATGCACAAGTGCTAAAAGAGCTCCGCATGCAGCTTGAGCCCACAGGTATACTTCACCCACATTTACCCCCTGGAGATCACTGTTAGGTTCAGGAGGAGGAACGACAGCGTCATTCGTGTTAATGATCGGCACGATGTTCATTCGCAGCAGCTCGTGCAAAGTGCCGTTTAAATTCCGTCTCTTCTGCTCATCATGGAAATCCAAATTTGTGACCAGAATCTAGAAGAGAAAAATAAAAAAAGCTTAAACCCAACACAAATTCCACCACTGTAGCAGATCGTACTCACATTCAATGGTAAATATAAAGTACAAGTCTGGATTCCATGCGTTACAGAAAGGTTTTTTTGTAGCAGTCACCCATACACCACTTGTATTGTTTTTGTAGCAGTCACCCATACACCACTTGTATTGTGCCAGGTCTCGTCTTGGCATCAAGCCTAGAATCTAGCCTGTGAACTTTGGCACACAGTCTGATCAATGTCCTCCTGCCGGGTAATGAGGTCTTTTCAGGTGAACCGAACTGGACAGAATGGCAAAATAAATATCACATATTTCAGATACCATATGACTAATCTGTCTGTGAGCGATAAAGGCAGTAAAAGAAAGATCTGGTTTATGGTGCTGGAACATGGCTGATCTCCAGCATTGGGAAGGTCTTCGAATAGCAAAAGTGCATACAGAGCACAATGGATGCAACACACTGTAATGAGATGTAAATGATAATGTCACCATCTTAACCTCTTCCCATTCCTGCCATAGTAATAAAATGGCTGCAAGGTGGCTCTGCCATCCTGGTCGGCCATGATATGACGTCCTCGGCTTCCGGGCCGATAGGGGGCGCGCGCGTCACGTCACTCAGGAGCCAATGCGCATGCCCGGCGGCCACGATGCCCAACAGGCACCCGCAATTGCTTGTCACAGAGCAGGAACGTGGATGTGTGTGTGGTAACAGATCACGGTCCTGTTAGGGGAGAGGAGACCGATCGTGTGTTCCTTGTATATAGGAACACCGAACGGTCACCTCCCCCAATCAGTCCCCTCCCCTCACAGTTAGAGTCACTCCCTAGGTAACATTTAAATCCTTGATTGCCCCCTAGTGTTAACCGCTTCCCTGCCAGTGACATTTATACAGTAATCAGTGCATTATTATAGCACTGATCACTGTATAAATGTCAATGGTCCCAAAAAGTGTCAAAAGTGTCCGATCGGTCTGTCGCAATGTTGCAGTCCTGACAAAAATCCTCCCTCCTCTCCTTCCCTCCCCCTCTTTACCCTGTGATAGACAGGTATGGGTGTGTAAGCCAAAAAGTATATGTTGGTTCAGATCTGCATGAGGGGGAGGGGTGGGAGAAGTGACCACTCTACCACCAAGAGGTCTTTTTAATAATAAGAGAGGTAGGGCAGGAAGGGAAAAAGGTACTAAGGTATAATATAAGTCCTATTATAGATCTAGGATTATAAGAATGGACCTAGCTCTGTACCCACACAAATATCTTTTTTTTTGTATGTATGTATTATGTTGTATGTATATGTTAATGTATATGTTCTATGTATGAAGAATTTATGAACTATATATTGGATGCCGATTTTAAAAATGTTTTAAGAAAGTTTGTAAAGATTTTTCTATGTGAAAAGAATAAAAACAATTTAAACACTAACAAAAATCGCAGATCGCCGCCATTACTGGTAAAAAAAATAATACAAATGCCATAAATCTATCCCCTATTTTGTAGATGCTATAACTTTTGCGCAAAGCAATCAATATACGCTTATTTTATTTTTGCCAAAAATAAGTAGAAGAATACATAATCGGCCTAAGTGGAGGATGAAATTTGTTTTTGTTTTTCTTTTAATTGGGATATTTATTATAGCAAAATATAAGCAAAAAAAAAACATAGCGCAAAAAATAAAAAACCACAGAGGTCATCAAATACCAAAAGAAAGCTCTATTTCTGGAGGAAAAAAATGTATCAAATTTCATATAGGTACAGTGTTGCATGACCGTGCAATTGTCATTGAAAATGTTACAGCGCTGAAAGCTGAAAATTGGCCTGGGCAGGAAGGGGGTGAAAATGCCCTGTATTGAAGTGGTTAAGATGACTGTAGGAACAGACTACAAGAGACTGTGAGATTATTCAGAGGGGCACTTCCAATCTAGGGCAGTCTTCATTTTTTAGGACCGTGATAGGCAACCTCTATACTCCAACTTTGGTGAAACCAATCATGCATCTGGGAGTCATGTCTATGGTTGTCAGAGTACTTCAATGCATCATGGGACATGTAGTTTCACCAGAGTTAGGTCGGCCATAGACCGAGCGTCTTTCTTTCCTGCAACCATGGGTTTTTTCAGTGTTGATGGGGGAATCCCTCCCATGGAGCCACGGTGTTCTCCCAGTGGGGGGGAATGTCCGGGAGAACACAGTGGGGCAGATTCAGATAGAGATACAACGGCGTATCTCCTGATACGCCGTCGTATCTCTGAGATCCGACGGTCGGATCTATGCGACTGATTCATAAGAATCAGTTCCGCATAGATCTCCCTTAGATCGGACAGGTGTAAGTGACTTACACCGTCGGATCTTAGGCTGCAATCTCCCGCCGGCCGCTAGGTGGCGCTTCCATTTGTATACGCGACAAATATGCAAATGAGGAGATCCGCCGATTCAGAAACGAATGCCCGCCCGTCGCTTTTTTTTTACGTCGCTTGCGTTCGGCTTTTTCCGGTGGATAGTTACCCCTGCTATATGCGGCCTATCCTATGTTAAGTATGGCCGCCGTTACCGCGCCGAGTTTTGAAATTTCACGTTGTTTGCGCAAGTCGGTCGCGAATACGGATGGACGTAATTTACATTGCCGTCGAAACCAGCGACGTCATTTGGAGCAATGCATGCTGGGAAATTTAGCCGGCGGTGCATGCGCAGTTAAATCGGCACGGGGACGCGCCTGATTTAAATACTACACTCCCCCTAGCCGCGGAATTTGAATTCCGCCGGAGGATTTACGACCTGCCGGCGCAAGTTTCGAGGCAAGTGCTTTCTGAATACAGCACTAGCCTCTCAAACTTGCGCCGGCGGATCGTAAATCAGATAGATTACGCTAATCTATCTGAATCTACCCCATTGATTATTGCTAGAGACTATAATAGCTGCCAACAGTAATCCACCGATCAATTTGGGTACATTCAGCCTGCCTACTCGTCGTTCGAATCTCAGGCGGTTTCTGCTGAACTGGCCGACATTCGAACCATCTATGACTGGCTTTAAAACATAACAGTATGAAAGGGGCCATAGTGAATGCAGGTTCTAGGTTTAGTAACACTTTAAGGTAAAATACCTTCTTTGACTGGGATACCCCCCCCCCAGTATACTCACCTGAGCCCCATAGATGTGCACAAGTGCAGCGTCTCCCTATCTCACCGCATAGGGCAGATTGATATCAGTGGGAGAAATAGGCCCCTGATGTTGTCAATCAAAATCTGTGATAAGGGTTACGAGGGCGGGGCGGGGCTGAGCCCCACTGTCTATGGACACAGGCAGCGGAGCTCAGGAGCAAGCCCGCAGGAGTGCCGCATCTGAAGAGGCTTCTTATAGAGGTGCTCACTGAAGAGCCAAAGCCAATAACGCCAACGGGGGATCCAAGAAGAGGAGGACCTGGGCTGCTCTGTGTAAAACCACTTCACAAAGCAGGAAAGGATTACATGTTTGCTATTTTTCAAACCACATACATTTTCTGCATTACAATAGAATTGGGCATGTCTTACCTGAGCTGCACAGATGCTGTATTGGGTAAACATAGCTTCATAAAGAGCCATCAGCCCGCTCTGTCCAGCCGCTGCACAAGCTCGTGCCTCCAGTACTGGGACTTGCTGAGAAGGACAGAGGAGAGGTCCAGTAAGGTACAACACCCATCAAGTGCATCAACATATAGAAAAGGTTTCCGGCACGTCATACAAAAGTTCCAACATATAAATACAAAAGTTCCCACCCGTCCCACAATCTTACCATGTCTTTCAGCTGATTCTGCCCGGAATGCAATGCTTGCCTCACACTCTGAGACAAGAGGATCTCATGGCGGAGACGCTGCTTTCCAAATGCCACGGCTCCGCTGGTGACGATCATCATCTCTCGGCCTTGGTTTTGCAGCACAGACACCTGTAATTATATGGCAGTCCTATCAGTGATATCCTTATGTTAAAGGGAAACGTCACTTGCGTGGGGGGGGATAGCAAATAAAGAAACAATATAGCGCATATAATTGCGACACTAATCATTTTGTAATTGAATGTTATTATAAAATTACTTTTCCTTTTCAATCTGCAGCAATTTTTATAAACGCAATATGGCTACCTGGAGGTGTTCTGTACACATATAGCTGGATTCACGTAGATTGCCGCAACTTTAAGGCAGCGTAGCGTATCGTATTTACGCTACGCCGCCTTAAGTCAGAGAGGCAAGTACTGTATTCACAAAGTACTTGCCTCCTAACTTACGGCGGCGTAGCGTAAATGGGGCCGGCGTAAGCGCGCCTAATTCAAATTAGGCTGAGTGGGCGTGTTTTATGTTAATGTTTGGTGACCTGACGTGATAGACGTTTTTTATGAACGGTGCATGCGCCTTCTGTGTACATATCCCAGTGTGCATTGCGCCAAAGTACGCTGCAAGGACATATTGGTTTCGACGTGAACGTAAATTACGTCCAGCCCTATTAACGGACGGCTTATGCAAACGACGTAAAATTTTCAAATTTCGCCACGGGAACGACGGCCATACTTAACATTGACTAGTCCAGCTATTTGATGGAATAACTTTACGTCTGAAAACGCCTTACGTAAACGGCGTATCTTTACTGCGACGGGCGCACGTACGTTCGTGAATAGAAAAAGAGAAGGAGTTGGGACTTTAAATGAGACGCGATTTGATTTACAGTAGTAAAGTAATAAATGCGTGATAACCAAGCTCAAACTTACCACCCAAACAGTTTGTTCGTGAATAGGCGTATCTAGTCATTTACATATTCTACGCCAAACTCAACTGAAGCGCCACCTAGCGGGCAGCCTAAATATTGCAACCTAAGATACGCAGGCTGTTTGTCGTATCTTAGCTAGGTTTAAGTGTATCTCAGTTTGAGAATACACTTAAACTTAGGACGGCGCAGATTCTGAGTTAGGTTGGCGTATCTACTGATACGCCGGCCTAACTCTCTCTGAATCTAGCTAAGAGTGTATACTGACCACTCCCTAGAAACATTTCCTGCTTGTGTGATTGGCTCACCAATTTTCCCAGAAGTCTGCCTAAGATACAAGTCAGATTTCAGGCATTTCCTGCAACAAAAATGTCATTTTTGAAGAAATACTTTCAATAGAAAAATCACATCTAAAGTGATGCAGGCCCAGCAGATTTCCTCATTAGTGCCCTGCAGCTGCCACACCTGACAGTTATGAAACCACTCCCATTGGACACACTCAGGTCAGAGGCACAGACAAACACACAGGGATTTCTTCAGAACAACAAAAGGTAGGAATCTGCAACAAGGTTTGTTATACTCCTTGCAGTGTACATAGATCACCCAGAGGGGAATGTTTTCTTTTCTCAACAAAAGTGGAAAACGCTTCAACGCCTTGTATTCATTGGAAAGGATACAAAACATTTTCTGAAAGGAGGAGGTGCCAAGTGTACAAGTCCTCATTGCACAAGATGTGGAGTCGCTGCAGCGCCACCCAGAAGATCAAAAATCGCGCTGTATGTGGCTTACTACACATGGAAGTTTAACCACTTAACGCCCGCCGCACGCCTATTTATGTCCACAGAATGGCACGTACAGGCAGATGGGCGTATATATACGTCCCCGCCTTCTAGCGGGTCGGGTGTCCGATCGGGGACCCCCCCCCCCCGCTGCGTGCGGCCGGCGGCTTACCTCGGGGAGCGATCCGGTACGACGTCACGGCTATTCGTTTATGGCCCCCCCGTCGCGATCGCTCCCCGGAGCTGAAGAACGGGGAGAGCAGTATGTAAACACGGCTTCCCCGTGCTTCACTGTGGCGGCGGCATCGATCGAGTGATCCCTTTTATAGGGAGACTCGATCGATGACGTCAGTCCTACAGCCACACCCCCCTACAGTTGTAAACACACACTAGGTGAACCCTAACTCCTACAGCGCCCCCTGTGGTTAACTCCCAAACTGCAACTGTCATTTTCACAATAAAGAATGCATTTTAAATGCATTTTTTGCTGTGAAAATGACAATGGTCCCAAAAATGTGTCAAAATTGTCCAAAGTGTCCGCCATAATGTCGCAGTCACGAAAAAAACCACTGATCGCCGCCAATAGTAGTAAAAAAAATTTTTTTTTATAAAAATGCAATAAAACTATCCCCTATTTTGTAAACGCTATAAATTTTGCGCAAACCAATCGATAAACACTTATTGCGATTTTTTTTACCAAAAATAGGTAGAAGAATACGTATCGGCCTAAACTGAGGAAAATTTTTTTTTTATGTTTTTGGGGGATATTTATTATAGCAAAAAGTAAAAAATATTGCATTTTTTTCAAAATTGTCGCTCTATTTTTGTTTATAGCGCAAAAAAAAAAAAAAAAACGCAAAGGTAATCAAATACCACCAAAAGAAAGCTCTATTTGTGGGGAAAAAAGGACGCCAATTTTGTTTGGGAGCCACGTCGCACGACTGCGCAATTGTCTGTTAAAGCGACGCAGTGCCGAATCGCAAAACCTGGCTTGGGTATTTAGCTGCCTAAAGGTCCGGGGCTTAACCGGTTAAGTATCCCCCTGTAGCCCACCGGACATTACAGGTAGCTATGCTGTCCCATTCTAACTTTAAAGAGGAGGTCCACCCGGAAATTTTTTTTTTTTTAAAAAAGCCAGCAGCTAACAAATACTGCAGCTGCTGACTATTTAAAAAGAAATGGACACTTGCCTGTCCATGGAGCCCGCGATGCCGGCCGCAAAAGACGAGCAACCGCTCAGCTCTCGGCTGCCCCCGCCGCCATCCTGGGTGAGGGAATCGGGAAGTGAAGCGCTGCAGCTTCACTGCCCGGTTCCCTACTGCGCATGCGCGAGTAGCACGACGCGCCCTCACTGGTCTCCCCTCTCTCCTGGGACCAGTGTTTCCCAGAAGACAGAGGGGGGGGGGGTTCAAATACCTATCTGCACCCCCCCCTCCCCCCTGAAAGGTGCCAAATATGACACCGGAGGGGGGAGGGTTCCGAAAAGCAGAAGGTCCATTTTTGGGTGGAACTCCGTTTTAACCACTTCTCTACTTTGGGTGTTTTTCAGATTTGGTGTTTACAAGACTAAAATATTTTTTTTTGCTAGAAAATTACTTAAAACCCACAAACATTATATATTTATTTTTTTCTAATACCCTAGAGAATAAAATGGCAATCGTTGCAATACTTTTTGTCACACCATATTTGCGCAGCGGTCCTACAAGCGCACTTTTTTTGGAAAAAAAATCCCTTTTTTAAATTAAAAAATAAGACAGCAATAAATTTGGCCCAATTTTTTTATATATTGTGAAAGATAATGTTATGCCGAGTAAAATGGTACCCAACATGTCACGCTTACAAATTGCGCCCGCTCGTGGCATGGCGTCAAACTTTTACCCTTAAAAATCTCGATAGGCGATGTTTAAAAAAATTCTATAGGTTGCATTTTTTGAGTTACAGAGTAGGTCTAGGGCTAGAATTATTGCTCTCGCTCTAACGGTCGCGGCGATACCTCACTTGTGTGGTTTGAACACCGTTTTCATATGCGGGCGCTACTCGCGTATGCGTTCGCTTCTGCGCACGAGCTCGTCGGGACGAGGCGCTTTAAAAAATTATTTTTTTTTCTTATTTATTTTTATTTATTTTATTATTTTTTACACTGGAAAAAAAAAATGATCACTTTTATTCCTATTACAAGGAATTTAAACATCCCTTGTAATAGAAAAAAGCATGACAGGTCCTCTTAAATATGAGATCTGGGGTCAAAAAGACCTCAGATCTCATATTTAGACTAAAATGCAAAAAAAAAAAAAAAAAAAAAATTGAAACTAATTTTTTCAAATGACAAAAAAAATAAAATGTTTCTTTAAGACGCTGGGCGGGACTGACGTTTTGACGTCACTTCCGCCCAGCAGAGCTATGGGGACGGGTGGGGGCGATTTTTCCCTTACTCGCTACCCCACACAGCTGCCGAACGGACCCGATCTCCTTCGCCGCTACCGCCGGCTACGGTAAGCGGCGGAGGGCGCAGGAGAGCGGCGGGAGGGGGGCCCCCTCTCCCGCCGCCGATAACGGCGATCTCGCGGTGAATCCGCCGCGGAGACCGCCGTTATCGTTAACAGAACCGCTGACACTAAAGATGGATACCTCGGTTGTGGCATCAGCTGCTGCCGTTACCGAGATATCCATCTTTAAAGTTAGGCCGTATAAAGACGTACAGCGGTTTGGAAGTGGTTAAATAATAATTTTCTCAGAAGTTCCATTTTACCTAGGGGGGGGGGGGGGGGGGGGGGGGGGGGGTTGTGAAATACAATAAATTACCTTCAGGCATGGCAATTACAATTATTGTATATTCATGTATTTATTAAAGTGGTTGTAAACCTCACACGTATGTAATATGAACTAAGCATTTCCCTCTATAGTGTGTGCTTGTCTCAATCCAGAGCACTAAGTGTCATTTCTGTCTGCTGCTTCATTCCTCAGCTATCAGCATGAATTACTTCTAACAAGTTTTCCTGACACAAAGAGAAAAATGGTGACAGAGGAGGAACCTCCAGCTGATTGACATAAAATAGAGATCTGTGGTCCATAGTAAATGTAGGCACAGTTGTCTACAAAGTGGTATCCCATCTACTTCTAATGTATTCAGGGAAGGAGATTCTCTGACTATGTGATAAAATATACAAGTCACTTAGTTAGGCAGAAACACTGAAGGCATAATCTGGATCTGATCAGCAATTCTCCAACCATTTCACCCAAATCCAGTCATCAGCGTTAGAGGCGACATCATCAATTTTAGCACAGTTTAAGGAACTGATAAGCGTGATCCCGATACCACATATATGGGACAAAGGCCACCGGCCACAGTTTTTACCACTTTGATGACTTTATGGACATATTAATTGCTCTTGTTATTTCAGCAAGTTGGCAAAAAAAAAAGACGACGTTTAAAGTTCACAAATAACTGAATGTGAACTGGAATTGCAGACTTGGGGTCAGATCCACAGTGAGAGTACGCCGGCGTTATCTACTGATACGCCGGCGTACTTTTAAATTACCCGCATCGTATCTTTGGTTTGAATCCTCAAACCAAGATACAACGGCATCTGGGTTAGATCCGACAGGTATACGTCCTCGTACGCCTTTGGATCTTAGATGCGATACTTCGGCGTCCGCTGGGTGGCGTTCACGTCTTTTTTCGCGTCAGGTATGCAAATTAGCTATTTCTGTCGATCCAAGAACGTACGAGCGGCCGGCGCATTTTTTTCCGGCGTCTGTAGTCGGCTTTTTCCGGCGTATAGTTAAAGCTGGTATTTCGCGTCGTATAGTTAGATTTGCCATGTTAAGTATGGCCGTCGTTCCCGCGTCGAAATTTGAATTTTTTTTTTTTTGCGCAAGTCGTCCGTGAATCGGAATGTACGCAAGTCCTGTCCAAGTTCAAAAAATGACGTCGCTGCGACGTCATTTCGCGCAAAGCACGAAAATTTTGAAACGGAGCATGTGCAGTTCATTCGGCGCGGGGACGCGCTTCATTTAAATGAACCACGCCCCCTACTGGCCAATTTGAATTTCGCCGCCAGAGATATGCTACGGTGCAAGGCTGACAGTTACAAGCATGACTCTCACAGGCAGAGGAATGATGGGACTTGTAGTTTCACAACAGCGGGAGGGCCACCAGATTGAGACTCCTGCTCTAATGTATAAGTGAACCCAATAACTAAAATCTCATAACCTTTAAGATGTAACAATTTCAAACATTTAATATATTTTTTAAAAGTTTCCAATAAAGTAATATCTGGTGATCCTGCCATGAAGGTTCAGGCACTTCTTGTTATAAAAGGTGAGAGCTCTCTGTCTCCCAATGGTGCTCTTACATGGTCACCCTGCACTGTATACATTCCATGGGTTGTGGTGTGCCGTGTTTAGGAAAGGTCCAAGTACTCACCTGCTCTACGATGGATGCCAACCTTCCAAGAGCCAGTCCACACTCATCCCCTCGGGTCACCACCGCGCTCCCCAGCTTTACGACAATGCGCTTGGCATGTTTCAGCTCACTGCGGTGCGTAAATGGTTTTCCGTGTGAGCGGATAAGAGGCACGGTCATGTAGGGAACATTGCTCCAGTGCCGGGAGCTCTGCCGGTGAACAGCTGGAGCAACTAATTTATAAAAAAGACAAGAAAAGACAAAATTAACACCAGGGTGGATAAAAAAAATAATAATTTCAATTGGATTTTTATCAAATTTATTTTAATAAAATGCTTTTGGAGTAAAAGATAGTTTTCTATTTAAGATACATTAATAATTTAGTTTATTCAGCATGAAATGGAGCTTAGTTATGTAGCATGAGGCTGTAAATTCTGCAATATGTACATTTTTGGTAAACTCATTCAATGAATCCAAGCTCTGCAAGGTGAGATAACATCCTTGCATTGGTGCATTCACGCAATTTCACAGTAACCATGAGTTAAAACAAAGTTCAGGAATATTCCTTTATTATTATTATTAAAGTGGTTGTAAATATTTGTGTTTTTTCATCTTGAAAAACACCTTGCAGTCATCGCCCCCCAGCCCAAAATTTCCGAGGGCGCGATCCCGTGTCGTTCTCCCCATGACTGATTGGCTCTTCATTGATAAAAGCGCAGCCATTGGCTCCCACTGCTGTCAATCAAATCCAATGACGCCGGGGGCGGTGCAAGGTCATACAATTGGCGTCTATAGACCGGTTTTCCAAACAAGAAAACTGCAATTTTTTTAGATTGGTTGGTAAAACCGTACGCTCCATAGCAGTTTTCCCGACGAGAAAACAGGCCGCAAAAAATTTGAACCTGCTCTATTTTTTCCCGTCAGTTTTTTTCTCATTGCGAAAACCGCTCGTGTATGCTTTTCCGAGTGGAAAAAAACGCACATGCTCAGAATCAAGTATGAGACGGGAGCGCTGGTAAATCTAGCGTTCGTAATGGAGATGGCACATTCGTCGCGCTGTAACGGGCTGAAAAGCGCGAATCGTCTCCCACCAAACTTTTACTAACACGAGGATCAGCAAAAGCAGCCCAAAGGGTGGCGCCATTTGAATGGAACATCCCCTTTATAGTGCCGTTGTACGTGTTGGATGTCACCGCGCTTTGGTCGGGCGTTTTTTTGATTGAACGTGTGTATGGAAGGCAGGATTGAGAGGAATCATGTTGGGAGAAACGGGAGGTTTTGGCATGTCAGGAAAACCGGTCGGGTGTACAGGGCATTAGTGCTGGTCAGAGCATTTTTATTTGTCTGTGCCCCCCCCCACTGAGGAGATTCTCCCTCTCTATTTCTCCTGGTGGGCCCATTCAAAACATGGCGCCGTGACTGGCATCTGAATGTCTATGGGCTCCGTACACACTACAACGCTTGTATGAGATTGCAGAAATATACAGACATGCTGCATTTTCTCATAGCGCCTCACATAGCAAGTGACAACACATACATACAAACACACATATACACACACGTATATGCAGTTAAAAAGCCTAAACATTTTTGTTTAGGCATCGTTATTGCACCCTCTAACACCCCCGCCCCCCCTTTTACTTACCTGAGCCCTCATTCGATCCAGTGCTGTGCACATCTGCAGCTCTTCTCTCCCCTCACTTCCTTGTCTCACTGGCTTTGCCGAGACACTGGGAGCCATTGGCACCAGCTGCTGTCAATCAAAGCTAGTGTGATATGGAAGAAGGGGATGTCTGTCTATGGACGCAGGCAGCAGGGCTCAGGATCGAGCCTGTATGAGTGCCCCATAGAAATTGGCTTCCTATGGGGGCACGCCCCAGAGAGCAGGAGTGCCAGCGGGGGACCCCGAGAAGAGAAGGTTTTTGGGCCACTAGCTTCGCAGAGAACATCTGACTGACCTGGCTAACCCAGCAAAATTTGTCAATCAACTTTTTAAATCAGCCTCCAGACTGATTTAGAAAAACTGCCGCAAAAGAGAAGCCGATGCCCATCACAACCGACCAGAAGTCATCTGTTAACCGATTGCTAACCAGCCACGGAACATATAGTGCGGCAGGTCTGCTCTATTATGCGAAACGTCATGCCTGTATGTCACTCCGTGCAATTGACAGCGGGGGCGCGCACGCTCATTGGCCAGAGGGGAAGCCAATCAACAGGTCCAGCCAGCCACCTGCAATCGCACCTCAGAGAGGCAGAACGGCGATCTGCCTACGTAAACAAGGCAGATATCCGTTCTGACGGGGGAGGACACAGATCTTCTGTTCCTGCTAAGCAGGAACATATTTAAAACCATATATCATATATGTGAGATATTAAATCTTAAATATACAATTTTAAAACGCAACAATAAACAGGAACACGGATCTCTGTGTTCCCCCAGTCAGTCCATCCCCCACACAGTTAGAAAGTACCCCCTAGGGCAGTGATGGCGAACCTTGGCACCCCAGATGTTGTGGAACTGAATTTCCCCATGATGCTCAACTACACTGCAGAGTGCACGAGCATCACGCAAAATGTATTTCCAAAAGATCTGGGGTGCCAAGGTTCGCCATCACTGCACTAGGGGCACACTTAACCCTTTAAATTGCCCGTTAATCCCTTCCCTGACAGTGTCATTAGTTCAGTGACAGTGCATATTTCTAGCACTGAGCCACAAAAAAGTGTTGGTTAGGTGTCCAATTTGTCCGCTGCAATGTCGCAGTCCTACAAAAAAAAAAAAAAAAAAAAAAAAACACAACAATCCCATAGTTTGTAGACGCGATAACTTTTGTGCAAATCAATCAATATATACGCTTTTTGGGATTTTTTTTACTAAAAATATGTAGCAGAATACAAATTGGCCTAATTTGATGAAGAAATTAGATTTGACATTTTTTTATTGGGTATGTTTTATAGCAGAAAGTAATTTTTTTTTACATGCAGCGCAAAAAATAAAAACGCAGAGGTGATCAAATGCCACCAAAAGAAAGCTCTATTTTTATTTTTACAAATAGAGCTTTACAATGGTGGCATTTGATCACCTCCGTGTTTTTTTGTTTTTTTTTTACAAAAAAATGAGAAATTTTGTGTACGGCGTCGCACGACTGCGCAATTGTCAGTTAAAGTAATAAAGTAACGCAGTGCCGTATTGAAAAAGTGGCCTGGTCATTAAGGGGGTAAAATCTTCCGTAGCTGAAATCTGGTTGCTACGGACAACAGTTTATTGTTCTAGTGATAACCAAGCAGCCCCAAGTTCTCAGAGTGTGACAAGTAAACAAACTGTTGTCAGTAGCAACCGGGCCCATCATACCTCATCACCAGCAAACAAACATATGAATTGTGTATATGGGTACATACATTTTGGATGACATGATGCAGCAGTGATCTGGACCCGGGACAGGAGACATCGGGCATTGGTACACCGACGGGCGCTCAGAGCCGCCCGGCACAACATCCTGCTGGAGACAAGAAGAAGACAAGTTATGTCAGACAGACTATAAGAGACAGGGCCGATCCTAGGATCACAGGCACCTGGGTGCAGAAATATTTCTGGCGCCCCCACATGGGCGTCATAATTTTACTAACTCCTCCCCTTTACAAATGTTTCTATAGCAATGACTCAACCACAGAGATGCTCCCCCACAAAGTCTTCATTAACCTGGGATCCTTACATGATCTCTTAACAATAAACAAAAGACAGGAAGAGAAGCAGAGTACTTTATCGGGACCTGGAGAGAGGCCTCTGTGATGGACACAGAGAGGGCTTCTGTTACAGAGTCTGTTAGATGTTCGGCGCCCCCACCTCTGCAGGCGCCTGGGTGCAGTGCACCCTGCCTAGGATCGGCCCCGATAAGAGACAAACGCTGCAGATCATCTGAAATGCTCAGCCACACCCTACAAGGCTGAAATGGACCCGTCAATCCAACAACAGGAGCTCCAAGAGGCGGTTCACACACGGGCGACCTGTCAGGCGACTCAGCCGCCTGACAAGTCGCGGTCCGCAGTAGTCAATGGAACCGTTCTAATAGGAGCGACGCAAGCCGCTCCGACTTAGAAAAAGGTTCCTGGGTGACTTTGGGGGCGACTTGCATGGACTTCAATACAGAAGTCATTTTGCAAGTTGCCTCTCAAGACGCCTTGAGATCGCCTTGCCGAGTCGCCCCCAAAGTCGTGCCGCCTGTGTGCGAACCGGCTCTTAGGCTGCATTCACACCTGAGCGTAGCGTTTTGCGGCGTTTTTTACCGCGACAAAACGCAGCATTTTTTACCGTGACAAAACGCAGCATTTTTTACCGCGATTTGCCGCGACAAAACGCAGCGTTATTTGCCGCGACAAAATGTGGCGTTTTTTACCGCGATTTTGTACAGGTCTAGGGTCACCAATGTAAAACGGGCAAATACGCTCATTTCGAGCGACAAAACAGGGTCCAGAACTTGTTTGGGCTTCAGGCGTTCGGCGTCAGGAGTTTTGTAGTGGAGATGTGAACCATCTCCATAGAGAATAATGTATTTTTTCCCCTCTGGCGTCTTTGAGCGTCGCGCTTCAGGCGACAAAACGCTCAGGTGTGAATGTAGCCTTAGTGTAATCAAATCTGGGCATGTCCCATAGACACACAGACAGTTCTTAAAGACATACTTCCCCATTACAAAAAAAAAATAAAAAAACTGTCTATGCAGGTACCGTATTTTTCGCCATACAAAAAAAAAAAATAATAATAATAAAAAAAAGGCCAACAAGCGGGGGTCGTCTTATACGCTGGGTATAAAATGCAAAATTCGATAAGATGTCAGCCCGCCAGATGCCCGCTGGATGGGTGGCAATACTGTATGTAGCTTCAGCCACACAGTATATACCGCGGAGCCAATCCCGATGTATTCCATTAATGAATACAGAGCCTGCTCTGATTGGAGTAACAACCTCTGCCAATCCGAGCAGACTACATATAGTAGCCTGCTCTGATTGGTTTTGAGAGTCAGGCGCAGGCTGATGATGTTACAGCCTCTGCCAATCCAAGCAGGCTATGTATTAACTACTTGCGGACCAGCCGCCGCAGTTATACGGCAGCAGGTCGGCCCCCCCTGCGCGAGAGCCCGTTGCTATAGCTGCGCTATATGCCCCCCGCTCGTCCCCGATCCCGACGCGCGTGCCCGGCGGGTGCGATCACCCGCGATTGCTCGTTACAGAGCGAGGACCGGGAGCTGTGTGTGTAAACACACAGCTCCCGATCCTGTCAGGGGAGAAATGCCTGACCATCTGTTCATACAATGTATGAACAGAAGATCAGTAATTTCCCCTAGTGAGGCCACCCCCCCTACAGTTAGAACACACCCAGGGACATACTTAACCCCTTCCCCGCCCCCTAGTGTTAACCCCTTCCCTGCCAGTGGCATTTTTATAGTAATCCAATGCATTTTTAAAGCACCGATCGCTATTAAAATGTCAATGGTCCCAAAAATGAGTCAAAAGTGTCCGCCATAATGTCGCAGTACCGAAAAAAAAAAAAAAAAATCGCTGATCGCCGCCATTACTAGTAAAAAAAAAAATAAAATAAAAAAATGCCATAAAACTACCCCCTATTTTGTAAACGCTACAACTTTTGCGCAAACCAATCAATAAACGTTTATTGCAATTTTTATTTACGAAAAATATGTATAAGAATACGTATCGTCCTAAACTGAGGAAAAAAATTGTTTTTTATATGTTTTTGGGGGATATTTATTATAGCAAAAAGTAAAACATATTAATTTTTTCAAAATTGTCGCTCTATTTTTGTTTATAGCGCAAAAACTAAAAACCGCAGAGGTGATCAAATACCACCAAAAGAAAGCTCTATTTGTGGGGAAAAAAGGACGCCAATTTTGTTTGGGAGCCACGTCGCACAATTGTCAGTTAAAGCGACGCAGTGCCCAATCGCAAAAAGTGCTCTGGTCTTTGACCAGCAATATGGTCCGGGGGTTAATTGTTTTAATAGAATTCATCGCTCGCTGTGATTGGCTCAGCGTGGTATGGCTCCAGCCAGAAGGAGGAAATATGTAGCCTCGGAGGGGGGGGGGGGTCGTCTTATAGGGCGAGTATAGGCAAAAACTGTAAAAAAGTTATACGCCCGGTCGCCTTATACACGGGAAAATACTGACAAAAACTGAATCACACCTGAACTGGTGAACAGACACATACCAGAGCCCTGGCACAAACCCGCACGCGAGAACCCGGCCTTATTGTTCACCTCCTCCGTCACAGAAGTGAGCTCCGTCTCTGAATCAAACCCCCCCCACATAGACTCTCTGGTATCTCTGAGCTCAGCATTGGAGTGCTGCCTCCTGTGATGGTGGAGGTGATCAGTAACAGCTAGGAGTCCCTTAGCAACGTCCTAGCAACAAGGCAGGACAGGGAGATGCGATCTCTGGGAGTTTTTCAGTCAGTTTTCATGAATGACCTACATCTATAGCAAGAGAATTATTCAACTTTGGTCAGAGCTGCACAGATTGTTTTTACCTGCAGATGCTCCTCATCTGCATAGGCAGTTTTTGATAAAGGTGAACTATGCTTTTAATAACAGTAAAGTCCACTTTGTGATTTTCACCTACAAGGCAGGGTTTGACAAATTTGCTTGGAATCTAGGAGCCAGCTAAAAAAGTTAGGAGCCAGAAAACGCACCCCATCCCGACGAGCTTGCGCACAGAAGCGAACACATACGTGAGCAGCGACCGCATATGTAAACGGTGTTCAAACCACACATGTGAGGTATCGCCGCGATTGGTAGAACGAGAGCAATAATTCTAGCCCTAGACCTCCTCTGTAACGCAAAACATGCAACCTGTAGAATTTTTTTAAACGTCGCCTATGAAGATTTTAAAGGGTAAAAGTTTGTTGGCATTCCACGAGCGGACGCAATTTTGAAGCGTGACATGTTGGGTATCAATTTACTCGGTGTAACATTATCTTTCATAATATTAAAAAAAATGGGGATAACTTTACTGTTGTCTTATTTTTTAATTAAAAAAAGTGTAATTTTTTACCAAAAAAGTGCGCTTGTAAGACCGCTGCGCAAATACGGCGTGACAGAAAGTATTGCAATGATCGCCATTTTATTCTCTAGGGTGTTAGGATAAAATATATATATAATGTTTGGGGGTTCTAATTAGAGGGAAGAAGATGGCAGTGAAAATAGTGAAAAATGGCATTAGAATTGCTGTTTAACTTGTAATGCCTAACTTGTAATACCAACGGCCACCACCAGATGGCGCCAGCTCACACAAGGAAGAGCTGAGGACTTCCCACCTTCCAAGCCAAGTCGCCAGGACGCTATTTCTAGTCGCCATGGCGACCTGGCGACCGGGATTTGTCGAGCCCTGCCTACAGGTATAATGAGGCTTACCTGTAGGTAAAATGAAGATCTCCTAAATGTGCATCATTTAGAAGATAGTCACACTATATGGAGCGGGTGATGTCCCGACGACACTTGCACTCTGAAGGTCTTACATACTGTGCGTGACTTTCAGAGCACTGTGCCGTAACTAAACGCTCCGGCGCGCATGTGCAGGAGTGACATCATCACGGCTCCAGCTTTACTATAAGCTTACCTGTAGGTACAAGTTATCAATGGGAGTTTACTACCATTTTAAATCTCCTCTCCAGACAGAATCATGCTAATTCTTCTTTTCTTGATTGTTACAGCCAAGTTTTTATTGCTGTCTCCCCAATAAAAATACAGTGCCTTGAAAAAGTATTCATACCCCTTGAAATGTTGTCATGTTACAACGAAAAACGTAAAAAGTATTTTATTTGGATTTTATGTGATAGATCAACACAAAGTGCCACATAATTGTGAAGTGGAAGGAAAATTATAAATGGTTTATTTTTATTTTTACAAATAAATATGTGAAAAGTGTGATCTGCATTTGTATTAATTTCAGACCCCCTTTACTCTGATGCCCCCCCCCCCCCAACTAAAATCTAGTGGAACCAGAAGCTAGAATTCACAGAATTAGTAAATATAATTCACCTGTGTGTAATGAAATCTCAGTATGAACAAAGCTGTTCTGTGAAGCCCTCAGAGGTTTGCTAGAGAACCTTAGTGAACAAACAGCATCATGGAGGCCAAGGATCACACCAGACAGGTCAGGGATAAAGTTGTGGAGAAGTGTAAAGCAGGGTTAGATTATAAAAAAAATATCCCAAGCTTTGAACATCTCACGGAGCTCTGTTCAACCCATCACCAGAAAATGGAAAGCGTATGGCACAACTGCAAACCTACCAAGACATGGCCGTCCACCTAAACTGACCGGCCGGGCAAGGAGAGTATTCATCAGAGAAGCAGCCAAGAGGCCCATGGTAACTCTGGAGGAGCTGCAGAGATCCACAGCTCAGGTGGGAGAATCTGTCCACAGGACAACTATTAGTCGTGTACTCCACAAATCTGACCTTTATGGAAAAAAGCCATAAGAAGTCCCGTTTTCAGTTTGTGAAAAGCCTTGTGGGAGACACAGCAAACATGTAGAAGAAGGTGCTCTGGTCAGATGAGACCAAAATTGAACTTTTTGGCCTAAAAGCAAAACACTATGTGTGTTGGAAAACTAACACTGCACATCACCCTGAACACACCATCCCCACTGTGAAACATGGTGGTGGTAACATCATGCCACAGGGATGCTTTTCTTCAGCAGGTACAGGGAAGCTGGTCAGAGTTGATGGGAAGATGGATGGAGCCAAATACAGGGCAATCTTAGAAGAAAACCTTCAAAAGACTTGAGACTAGGGCAGAGGTTCACCTTCCAGCAGGACAACGACCCTAAACATACAGCCAGAGCTACAATGGAATGGTTTAGATCAAAGCATATTCATGTGTTAGAATGGCCCAGTCACAGTCCAGACCTAAATCCAATTGAGAATCTGTGGCAAGACTTGAAAATTGCTGTTCAGACTCTCTCCATCCAATCTGACAGAACTTGAGATATTTTGCAAAGAAGAATGGGCAAAAATGTCCCTGTCCTAGATGTGCAAAGCTGGTAGAGACATCCCCAAAAAGACTTGCAGCTGTAATTGCAGTGAAAGGAGGTTCTACAAAGTATTGACTCCGGGGGGCGCCATACAAATGTACCCCCCACACTTTTCACATATATTTATTTGTAAAAAATTTGAAAAACCATTTATCATTTTCCTTCCACTTCACAATTATGTGCCACTTTGTGTTGGTCCATCACATAAAATACATTTACAGGTTTTTGGTTGTAACCTGACAAAAATGTGGAAAATTTCAAGGCACTGTAGTCACATCACTTCTTGTAGCAGTATCAGAGTCTGTAACCTTCCTCCTCTGCACTAAAAATGAGGACAGATTCACAGAAGAAGTACGCCGGTGTATCTACTGATACACCGGCGTACTTTCAAATTTGCCGCGTCGTTTCTTTAGTTTGAATCCTCAAACCAAGATACGATGGCTTCTGGCTTCGATCCGACAGGCGTACGGCTTTGTACGCCTTCGGATCGTAGGTGCAATACTTCGGCGCCCGCTGGGTGGAGTTCGCGTCATTTTCCGCGTCGGGTATGCTAATTAGCTTTTCCCGTCAATCCACGAAGGTACGCGCGGCCGTCGCATTCTCTTACGTCGTCGCTAGTCGGCTTTTCCCGGCGTATAGTTAAAGCGGGAGTTCATCCATTTATTTAATGTTTGCCCTTAGCTTCCTGCTCGTTTTGTCTAGGGGAATCGGCTATTTGTTTTAAAATATGAGCCGTACTTACCCGTTTTCGAGATGCATCTTCTCCGCCGCTTCCGGGTATGGGTCTTCGGGAGCGGGCGTTCCTTCTTGATTGACAGTCTTCCGAGAGGCTTCCGACGGTCGCATCCATCGCGTCACTCGTAGCCGAAAGAAGCCGAACGTCGGTGCAGCTCTATACTGCGCCTGCGCACCGACGTTCGGCTTCTTTCGGAAAATTGTGACGCGATGGATGCGACCGTCGGAAGCCTCTCGGAAGACTGTCAATCAAGAAGGAACGCCCATTCCCGCAGCCCATACCCGGAAGCGACGGAGAGGATGCATCTCGTAAACGGTAATCATATTTTAAAACAATTAGCCGATTCCCCTAGACAAAACGAGCATCCATCTAAGGGGAAAATGTGCTCTCTGAGGGTGAACCTCCGCTTTAAAGCTGCTATTTCGTGGCGTATAGACTTGCCATGTTAAAGTATGGCCGTTGTTCCCGCGTCAAATTTAGAATTATTTTTTTCGTAAGTCGTCCGTGAAAAGGAAAGGACGTAACTCACGTCGAAGTTCAAAAAATGATGTCGGTGCGACGTCATTTCGCGCAAAGCGCGGCGGGAAATTTCAAAACGAAGCATGCGCATTTCAATCGGAGCGGGGACGCGCTTCATTTAAATGAATCACGCCCCCTACCCGCCCAATTTGAAATACGCGCAGAGAAATACACTACGCCGCCGTAACTTACGGCGCGAAATCTTCCTGGATTCGAAATTCCGCCAGGTAAGATACGGCGGCGTAGTGTATCTCCGATACGCTGCGCCTGGGCAATTATCTGTGAATCTGGCCCTATATTGCTATTATGGTTTCCTATAGAGAGATTGCCACTTACCTTTAGGACTAGTAGTAAAAAAAAAAAAAAATAGGATAGAATAAAAAAAAAAAAAAAAGACAAATCTCAAAAAAAACAGCCCAGAAGTTGATCTTTAGCATTAAAGTTTGTTCTACTATGCAGAAAGGCAACAACGTTCCCAGTGCACATTCTACTACATCATTCTACATTCAGCTACAATGTAACAATTGAAGTATAAAAAATAAAAATAAAAAACAGCATAGTAGAAATGTGTTATTGAGGATCTAGAAAACAAAACAAGTAATATAAAAGCTCAGCTTTAAAAATATTGACATAAACAACAAAAGCAAATCCATTCCTACAACAGGAGGTTTCAAAGTTTGCAAACAAAAACATTTTTATTTCTTCAAAAAACACAAAAACAACAATAAAATGCCATCCTAATAAGTCAGACTTCTGCTGCACTGCCTGATAGAAGAACGTCTTACCCTCCTCTGGTGTACGGAATTCCTCTCTGTAGATGGATCATAAATAATCCTCATATAATTCCTCCCTGAGGCACAGACGGGGCCGGCCGAGGACTGCCTGTGTTACTCACGATCCAATCAAATGCTCCGCACCAACCAATACACACAGCAGATGATGAAACCCTGCGAGTGATTGCAGTAGAACATGCCACCTCTCCATAGGAATTCCAGTCCTATTATCACACTTATCATACAAAGTACATTCAATGAGAAAATGTGATTATTAATGATTATTTCACACTCTGCACTGGTCATCCACGTTCTAGATTTTTATGGCGGATGATGATGATGTGGCACTCACTCTTCAATCAGGTTTATCTAGTTTCTTATAAAGCTTGGAAAAGAGTAACAATTAGATATAGTAATTGGAACAATAGGATAGGTAAAACCAGGAAGACTCAGTCCCAATGACAGGAATAGAAGACTAGGACTGCCACGTTGTCAGTGAATGGGGCTGACAGCAGATGTACAGAAATACTCAGAGAAAGCATCAGATTTCAAAGTGTCCCTTCAATGACAGAGGAAGACCTGACCTTCTATGTACCAGCCAATCATTACACTAATAAAGCAATACAACACAAGCCTGCAATGCCCATCAACGTACCTAATATAGTAATAAAAAACCAATACAACATAAGGCTGCAATGCCCATCAATGTATCTAATCAATATTGTAATAACAAACCAATACAACATAAGGCTGCAATGCCCATCAATGTACCTAATCAACATTGTAATAACAAACCAATACAACATAAGGCTGCAATGCCCATCAATGTACCTAATCAATATTGTAATAACAAACCAATACAACATAAGGCTGCAATGCCCATCAGGGTACCTAATCAATATTGTAATAACAAACCAATACAACATAAGGCTGCAATGCCCATCAACGTACCTAATCAATATTGTAATAACAAACCAATACAACATAAATAAGGCTGCAATGCCCATCAACGTACCTAATCAATATTGTAATAACAAACCAATACAACATAAGGCTGCAATGCCCATCAATGTACCTAATCAATATTGTAATAACAAACCAATACAACATAAGGCTGCAATGCCCATGAACGTACCTAATCAATATTGTAATAACAAACCAATACAACATAAGGCTGCAATGCCTACTGAGTTACAACCTAATCAATACTCCAATAGCAAGGCAATACAAAAAAAAATTATACATGATTTATATACCACCTACAGTTTGCTCAGTGTTTCTAATAAAGCAATACAACATAGAAATTTAATAATGCCCATCAATATACCCAATTATTCTAATAAAGCAATGATGCCCGTCAAAGTACCCAATTATTATTCTAATAAAGCAATACAACATAGAAAGCAATAATGCCCAATTATTATTCTAATAAAGCAATAATGCCCAATTATTATTCTAATAAAGCAATAATGCCCATCAATATACCCAATTATTCTAATAAATAAATGATGCAAATCAATATAGCCAATTATTATTCTAATAAAGAAATATAACATAGAAAGCAATAATGCCCAATTATTCTAATAAAGCAATAATGCCCATCAATATACCCAATTCTTCTAATGAAGCAATGATGGCCATTAATATACCCAATTATTATTCTAATAAAGAAATTACCGTATATACTCGATATGCACTTAATTTTACCACAAAAAAACTGGGAAAATGTATTGACTTGATTATAAGCCTAGGGTGTCCATCTGCATGCCTCACTGTGCCCATGACTCACTGTGCCTATGACTAGACTGACGTTTAACATGGTAGTCTATGGAAGGGGTGCCCGGCTTTGAAAGAAAAAAAAAAAAAAAAACGGTGCTTCCTGGCCGTAGGTCCCCCAGACAGCAAACTGTGCACACTTGTAGAGGAGAACTGAGGCTATATGTATGCCAAGTTCGGGTCCAGGGGACCTACGGCCGGCACCGGGTCCCCAAAGTTACCAGAGAAATGACTGTTTAACATGGGAGTCTATGGAAGGGGTGCCCAACTTTGAAAAAAAAAAAAAAAAAAAATCGGTGCTCCCCGGCCAACAAACTTTGCAAACTTGTAGAGGAAGAGTGGGGCTATATGTGTGCGAAGTTTGGGGGGGGGGGGCGGTAACGGAGATCAGGGACAAAAAGGTGACGAGTATAAGCCGAGGGGGGCATTTTCAGCACCAAAAAATGTGCTGAAAATCTCGGCTTATACTCGAGTATATACGGTATGCCCATCAATATACCCAATTATTATTCTAATGAAGCAATCATGCCCTTCAAGATACCCAATTATTATTCTAATAAAGAAATACAACATAGAAAGCAATAATGACCAATAATTATTCTAATAAAACAATAATGCCCATCAATATACCCAATTATTTTTCTAATAACGCAATCATGCCCGTCAATATACCCAATTATTATTCTAATAACGCAATCATGCCCGTCAATATACCCAATTAATATTCTAATAAAGCAATGATGCCCATTGATGTATTGCTTTGTTATTAGAGTATTGATTGAGTACATCAATTGGCATCATTGCTTTATTAGAATAGTTGGGTATATTGATGGGCATCGTTGCTTTATTAGAATTGGGTATATTGATGGGCATTATTGCTTTATTAGAATAATTGGGCATCATAGCTTTATGCGTTGTATTGCCTTGTTATTGGATTATTGATTAGGTTGTATCTCAGTGGGCATTGTAGTCTTATGTTGCATTGGTTTGTTATTAGAGAAATGATTAGGTACATTGATAAGCATTGTAGCTTTGTGTTGTACATGGCCTGCGTCATTCATTCCCAGTGTTCTGTGCATGTGAAAACTACAAGTACCGACAGCCTTTGGGGCTGTTGATCACTGTTGGTAGTTCATTGAGCTTCCCGTCATTCAGTAACTGCCTATATGAGAGGAAAGGGCAGACATCTACACAGACAGTCTGCAGGACTGTGGCACTACACCCACAATCTGCTGATCGTCTGTGCAATGCTTTACAGGCGCCAAACAAAATAAATAAATGCATATATTAAAAAATGTTTTCTAAAGGTGAACCTATCCTTTAAAGTGACTAACTTTTTTTTTTTTTTGAGAAAAAAACAAAACGATGTCATACTTACCTGCTCTGTGTAGTGGTTTTGCACAGAGCAGCTCAGATCCTCCTCTTCTCAGGTCCCTCTTCGGCTCTCTTGGCCCCTACATTTTCTCGAGTGCCCCCACGGCAAACAGCTTGTTATGGGGGCACCCGAGCCGAGTCACAGCTCCCCGTGTCCATTCATACAGGGAGCCACAATTTTGCCCAACCGCCTCTTTCTCCTGATTGGCCAATTGACTTTGATTGAAAGCAGCGGGAGCCAATGTCACCACTGCTGTGTCTCAGCCAATCAGGAGAGTCGTGGACAGCCGAGGAACTCGTGGACATCGCTGGATAGAGATGGGGCTCAGGTAAGTATTAGGGGGGCTGGGGCAGCTGCTGCACACGGAAGATATTTTATCTTAATGCATAGAATGTATTGGGATAAAAAACATTCTGACTTTACAACCCTTTAAGTAGATTGCCATATTGTAATGAGGTGAAGCTCTGCATGGCAGCCAATCAGTTCTAACTTCATCGTGTTCAATAAAGCTTTGACAAAAAACCTGGAAGCGGATTGGTTTCTGTGCAGAACTGCACCAGATTTTGCACTCTCCAGTTTTAACAAAGCAACCCCAATCAGTGTGTCTTGTAATAGAGAACTCTGCCAGTCAACCAATAGTACGTGGATTTAAACGAGGTGGATGCTGCATCTGTCGCCTGCTGACTCTAATGCCCCGTACACACGGCCGGGATTTTCAACAGGAAAAAGTCAGTCGGGAATGCCGACAAAAAATAAATAAAAAAGAGAGCCAGTTCTCCTTTTTTTGCCAGCTGTTTTTGGCAGTTTTCCTGTCGGAAAAAATGCAATGGAGCATACACACGGTCAGGATTCCCAGCCAAAAGCTCTCATCGCAGTTTTCCCGTCAGAAATCCCGGCCATGTGTACGGGGCATAAGACTGAGAACCGAGCGATCAAACCTTGCTAATCAGTCGGTTCTCAGTGCTCCGTGAGCTGAGAGCTGGTCAGTTAGACCGTCTGCCTAGAGCTCAGTTTTACCCAAGCTTGGAGTAACCCGGGTCTATGCCACCGGCCTTCCATCTTTCTCATACATACAGGTATTCTATCCGCCATGCATTGATCACGCTCTTGCATCGGCCCTAAATGGATACACAAAAGCAAAGTACAAACCGACTCATCTCTCTGGCTGTGTACACAATCCCTCAACCTGGGAGCCTGGACACAGGTCACCGCACATCGAACCGTCCACCCTACATATCTGGAGACATAACCCTATACAACTACCAATAATGATCCATCCACCCCCCTCCTTTCCCAACCACATTCCCCCCCCACCCAAAGCGCGATCCAACCACATTCCCTCCACCCAAAGCGCGATCCAACCACATTCCCCCCCCCCCCCACCCAAACCGTGATCAAACCATAATCCAAAACCACCACACCAACCCCCGTCCTTTAACAACCATGATCGATAATCACCCCCTCCAACCGTGATCCAACCACACCCCCTCCAAAACCACTACACCCCCACCCCCCAACTGTGATCCCACCACACCACACCCCCCCCTCCTTTCCCAACCATGATCCATAACCACCCCCCCCCTCCTTTCCCAACCATGATTCATAACCATCACCCCCCCCTTCACAACCATGATCCATAACCATCACCCCCCCCCCCTCCTTTCCCAACCATGATTCATAACCATCACCCCCCCCCCCAACCATGATCCATAACCATCACCCCCCCCCCTCCTTTCCCAACCATGATTCATAACCATCACCCCCCCCCCTTCACAACCATGATCCATAACCATCACCCCCCCCCCTCCTTTCCCAACCATGATTCATAACCATCACCCCCCCCCCAACCATGATCCATAACCATCACCCCCCCCCCCCCTCCTTTCCCAACCATGATTCATAACCATCACCCCCCCCTTCACAACCATGATTCATAACCATCACCCCCCCCCCTTCACAACCATGATCCATAACCATCACCCCCCCCTCCTTTCCCAACCATGATTCATAACCATCACCCCCCCCCCCAACCATGATCCATAACCATCACCCCCCCCCTCCTTTCCCAACCATGATTCATAACCATCACCCCCCCCCTTCACAACCATGATCCATAACCATCACCCCCCCCCCTCCTTTCCCAACCATGATTCATAACCATCACCCCCCCCTTCACAACCATGATCCATAACCATCACCCCCCCCCTCCTTTCCCAACCATGATTCATAACCATCACCCCCCCCCCCCAACCATGATCCATAACCATCACCCCCCCTCCTTTCCCAACCATGATTCATAACCATCACCCCCCCCCCCCCTTCACAACCATGATCCATAACCATCACCCCCCCCCCCAACCATGATCCATAACCATCACCCCCCCCCCTCCTTTCCCAACCATGATTCATAACCATCACCCCCCCCCCCCCAACCATGATCCATAACCATCACCCCCCCTCCTTTTCCAACCATGATCCATAACCATCACCCCCCCTCCTTTCCCAACCATGATTCATAACCATCACCCCCCCCCCCTTCACAACCATGATCCATAACCATCACCCCCCCCCCAACCATGATCCATAACCATCACCCCCCCCCTCCTTTCCCAACCATGATCCATAACCATCACCCCCCCCTCCTTTCCCAACCATGATTCATAACCATCACCCCCCCCTTCACAACCATGATCCATAACCATCACCCCCCCCCCTCCTTTCCCAACCATGATTCATAACCATCACCCCCCCCCCCCCAACCATGATCCATAACCATCACCCCCCCTCCTTTTCCAACCATGATTCATAACCATCACCCCCCCCCCTTCACAACCATGATCCATAACCATCACCCCCCCCCAACCATGATCCATAACCATCACCCCCCCCCCAACCATGATCCATAACCCCCCCCCCCCGCCTTTCCCAACCATGATCCATAACCCCCCCTCCTTTCCCAACCATGATCCATAACCATCACCCACCCCCTCCTTTCCCAACCATGATCCATCACCCCCCCCCCCTCCTTTCCCAACCACGATCCATAACCATCACCCCCCCCCCTCCTTTCCCAACCATGATCCATAACCATCACCCCCCCCCTCCTTTCCCAACCATGATCCATAACCATCACCCCCCCCCTCCTTTCCCAACCATGATCCATAGCCATCACCCCCCCCCTCCTTTCCCAACCATGATCCATAGCCATCACCCCCCCCCCCTCCTTTCCCAACCATGATCCATAACCATCACCCCCCCCTCCTTTCCCAACCATGATCCATAACCATCACCCCCCCCCCCCCTGCCAACCATGATCCATCACCCCCCCAACCATGATCCATAACCATCACCCCCCCCCCCCAACCATGATCCATAACCATCACCCCCCCCCAACCATGATCCATAACCCCCCCCCCCCCCCCTTTCCCAACCATGATCCATAACCATAACCCCCCCCCTCCTTTCCCAACCATGATCCATAACCATCACCCACCCCCTCCTTTCCCAACCATGATCCATCACCCCCCCCTCCTTTCCCGACCATGATCCATAACCATCACCCACCCCCTCCTTTCCCAACCATGATCCATCACCCCCCCTCCTTTCCCGACCATGATCCATAACCATCACCCACCCCCTCCTTTCCCAACCATGATCCATCACCCCCCCCTCCTTTCCCGACCATGATCCATAACCATCACCCACCCCCTCCTTTCCCAACCATGATCCATCACCCCCCCCCCTCCTTTCCCAACCATGATCCATCACCCCCCCCCTCCTTTCCCAACCATGATCCATAACCATCACCCACCCCCTCCTTTCCCAACCATGATCCATAACCATCACCCCCCCCCTCCTTTCCCAACCATGATCCATAACCATCACCCACCCCCTCCTTTCCCAACCATGATCCATAACCATCACCCACCCCCTCCTTTCCCAACCATGATCCATAACCATCACCCACCCCCTCCTTTCCCAACCATGATCCATAACCATCACCCCCCCTCCTTTCCCAACCATGATCCATAACCATCACCCCCCCCCCCTCCTTTCCCAACCATGATCCATAACCATCACCCACCCCCTCCTTTCCCAACCATGATCCATCACCCCCCCCCTCCTTTCCCAACCATGATCCATAACCATCACCCCCCCCCCTTTCCCAACCATGATCCATCACCCCCCCCCCCCCTTTCCCAACCATGATCCATAACTAAACTATCACCCCCCAACAGTGATCCAACCACACCCCCTCCCATCCCCATGATCTAAGCACCACCCCTCCAACCATGATCAAAACCACAACCTCCTTCCATGATCCAAGCATCCCCCCTCTCAATCTTCCTCCATCTACTCCCCCAATCATGATCTATGTATTCATCTCCCAAACGTGATTCCAAGAGCCCCTCAATGACGATTCTACTAATTCTACGCCCCCAACAATGATGTGTCCCCCACCCGCGATCCCACTCCACATCAGGGTACCACTACATGGACTTGCACACACTTTGCTGTCCCTTGTAAGAGATCCTGTGATTGGCCCGTGTACTGTACACCGTGTACATGCCAGCCTCTGCTGATAGGAGGATACAAATAAATGACAACATATCCGCTCCTGTCCCACCTGTACTGTCCGGGAAGATCCCGCGCCGACCAGATGACTCCAAACACTGTCCGGACCGGGGCCGCTCAGTGCGCGTGCGCAGGGGGTGACACGGGCATGTGCGGAAGAACCGAGCCACGCGTCCCACACGCTGTGCACTGAGCATGCGCGGGTCACCTGGCAGGGGAAAGCGCGCTCCCGGCTGAGTTGTAGAGAATTGAGAGCAATGTGCACAGCGCTGATAGTTGTATATTGGTGTGTGTGTGTGTACACATTGCACGATATATATGTAGACGTTGTCCCCTCTCATTATAATACATGTCAGTACTGGGCTGAGAGATGAAACCCTCCAAAGGATTATATAACGGAGTTCACCAATCCTTATCACTTCACCCAGTGGCGGCTGGTGCTCAACATTTTTTTGGGGGGGCGCAAACAAACGAAAAAAAAAAAAAACATCAATTGCAGCCTCACTTTGCCCAACACATGAAGCCACTGTGCCATAAATTGGCGCGACTGTACTCATGAAGTGCAGCCACTGTGCCCATCAAACGCAGCCACTGTGCCATAAATTGCCGCCACTGTGCCCATCAAGCACAGCCACTGTGCCCATCAAGCACAGCCACTGTACCCAAGAAACGCAGCCACTGTACCCTTGAAGTGCAGCCACTGTGCCCATCAAACGCAGCCAATGTACCCACGAAGTGCAGGCACTGTGCCCATCATATGCTGCCACTGTGTCAAATGCTGCCAGTGTGCCCATCAAATGCTGCCAGTGTTCTCATCGTGGGGAGATTTGCCACAAATCTGCCTGCGATTTGAAAGCCCCGATGTGTAAGCCCTGGTTCACACTGTTGCGTTTTGACATGCGATTTGACATGTCAAATCCCATGTCAAATTGGCGGCATTTGCCAGCAATGGCACGTCCTAAACGGGGCAACGGCGCATCTGAAAACTGAAAAAAAAAAAACATCAATTGCAGCTTCTGTGCCCATCAATTGCCACCACTGTGCCAATCACATGCATCCACTGTGCCATAAATTGCCGCCACTGTACTCATGAAGTGCAGCCACTGTGCCCATCAAATGCAGCCTCTGTGCCATAAATTGCCGCCACTGTGCCCATCAAATGCAGCCTCTGTGCCATAAATTGCCGCCACTGTGCCCATCAAACGCAGCCACTGTGCCATAAATTGCCGCCACTGTGCCCATCAAGCACAGCCACTGTGCCATAAATTGCCGCCACTGTCCATCAAGCACAGCCACTGTACCCACAAAGTGCAGCCACTGTGCCCATCAAACGCAGCCACTGTATACTCGAAGTGCAGCCACTGTGCCCATCATATGCTGCCACTGTGTCAAAAGCTGCCAGTGTGCCCATCAAATGCTGCCAGGGTTCCCATCAAATGCTGCCAGGGTGCCCATCAAACGCAGCCACTGTGCCATAAATTGCCGCCACTGTGCCCATCAAACACAGCCACTGTACCCACAAAGTGCAGCCACTGTGCCCATCAAACGCAGCCATTGTACCCACAAAGTGCAGCCACTCTGCCCATCATATGCTGCCACTGTGTCAAATGCTGCCAGTGTGCCCATCAAATGCTGCCAGGGTTCCCATCAAATGCTGCCAGGGTGCCCATCATATGCTGCCAGGGTGCCCATCATATGCTGTCACTGTGCCAAATGCTGCCAGTGTCCCCATCAAATGCTGCCAGTGTTCCCATCTTGGGGACATTTGCCACAAATCTGCCTGCGATTTGAAAGCCCCGATGTGTAAGCCCTGGTTCACACTGTTGCGTTTTGACATGCGATTTGACATGTCAAATCCCATGTCAGATTGGCGGCATTTGCCGGCAATGGCAAGTCCTAATCGGGGCAACGCGGCATCTGAAAACTGAGAAAAAAAAAAACATAAATTGCAGCCTCTGTGCCCATCAATTGCTGCCACTGTGCCAATCACATGCATCCACTGTGCCATAAATTGCAGCCACTGTACTCATGAAGTGCAGCCACTGTGCCCATCAAACGCAGCCTCTGTGCCATAAATTGCCACCACTGTGCCCATCAAATGCAGCCACTGTGCCATAAATTGCCGCCACTGTGCCCATCGAACGCAGCCACTGTGCCATAAATTGCCGCCACTGTGCCCATCAAGCACAGCCACTGTGCCATAAATTGTCGCCACTGTGCCCATCAAGCACAGCCACTGTACCCACGAAGTGCAGCCACTGTGCCCATCAAACGCAGCCACTGTACCCATCAAACACAGCCACTGTGCCCATCAAACACAGCCACTGTACCCACAAAGTGCAGCCACTGTGCCCATCAATCGCAGCCACTGTACCCACGAAGTGCAGCCATTGTGCCCATAATATGCTGCCACTGTGTCAAATGCTGCCAGTGTGCCCATCAAATGCTGCCAGGGTTCCCATCAAATGCTGCCAGGGTGCCCATCATATGCTGCCACTGTGCCAAATGCTGCCAGTGTCCCCATCAAATGCTGCCAGTGTCCCCATCAAATGCTGCCAGTGTTCTCATCGTGGGGAGATTTGCCACAAATCTGCCTGCGATTTGAAAGCCCCGATGTGTAGTGTAAGTCCTGGTTCACACTGTTGCGTTTTGACATGCGATTTGACATGTTAAATTCCATGTCAAATTGGTGGCATTTGCCGGCAATGGCACGTCCTAATCGGGGCAACCGGTTTCTGTAATACTTTTTGCAATTTTGTTCCGAAATTTACATCTGTGCAGAAACCTGCACAGATGTCTCTGAAATCGCAGCTGAAATCGCGGCTGACAAGCGGGAGTGAAATCCTGCGATTTCAGCTGAACTCCCACAGCCCAGTGTGAATCCTGGCTGAATGACAAATCGCGAAACTCGCATTTGAGATGGCATTCATTTGAATGACACCTCAAATCGCGGTGTGGCTCTGCCGCGATTGTCGCGCAACAAATCGTGCTGCAACCACGGCAACCCACTTCACGGGAAGCATGTTACCCAAAAGTAGCTCCTGAACTTTTTTTTTGGGCAACATGCTTTTCCGCTGCTGATTCTTCTGGGCTCATAGCCTTAGGCCCCGTACACACGACCGGATCTGTCCGCTGGGATTTATCCGCGCATCAGTTCCAGCAGATAGATCCAGTCGTGTGTAGGGCCTAGCGGACATTTTCAAGCGGACATTTGTCCAGCCGACGGTTTTCCAGCGGATAAAAATTTCTTAGCATGCTAAGAAATCTATCCGCTGGAAACCTGTTCGTCTGACTTATCCGGCCGTCTGTACAGACTCACCGAAATAAGTCTGTCCGATCCCCATCCCTCGCATGCGTCAAAATGATTCGACGCATGCGTGGAAGTATTTACCTTCCAGGGTTGCGCATGTCGCCGCGTCATCGTCGCGGCGATGGCGCGGCCACGTCACCGCGGATGTTTTCCGCTGGGATTTTGATCTGATGGTGTGTACAGCCATCAGATCAAAATCCGCCGGCGGACATATCCGATGGAAACGGTTTTCATTGGATATCCGCCCATGTATACAGGGCCTTAGACATATGGTTGCTGTACTAGGTAGAGCCTGAACGTTGGGCCAATCCAGTGGCAGCTGGTGCTCAAAATATTTGGTGGGACGCAAAAAAAAAACCCCCATCAAACGCAGCCAATGTGCCATGAAACGTGTCCACTGTAAAAACAAAGGCAACCACTGTGCCATCAAACCCAGCCACTGTGCCATCAAACGCAACCACTGTGCCATCAAACACAGCCACTGTGCCATCAAACGCATCCACTGTAAAAACAAACGCAACCACTGTGTCATCAAACCCATCCACTGTGCCATCAAACGCAGCCACTGTGCCATCAAACGCAACCACTGTGCCATCAAACACAGCCACTGTGCCATCAAACGCAACCACTGTGCCATCATACCCAGCCACTGTGCCATCAAACGCATCCACTGTAAAAACAAACACAACCACTGTGCCATCAAACCCAACCACTGTGCCATCAAACGCAGCCACTGTGCCATCAAACGCAACCACTTTGCCATCAAACACAGCCACTGTGCCATCAAACTCAGCCACTGTGACATCAAACGCAACCACTGTGCCATCAAACACAGCCACTGTGCCATCAAACTCAGCCACTGTGACATCAAACGCAACCACTGTGCCATCAAACACAGCCACTGTGCCATCAAACTCAGCCACTGTGCCATCAAACGCAACCACTTTGCCATCAAACACAGCCACTGTGCCATCAAACTCAGCCACTGTGACATCAAACGCAACCACTGTGCCATCAAACACAGCCACTGTGCCATCAAACGCATCCACTGTAAAAACAACCGCAACCACTGTGCCACCAAACCCAGCCACTGTGCCATCAACCGCAGCCACTGTGCCATCAAACGCAACAACTGTGCCACCAAACACAGCCACTGTGCCATCTAACTCAGCCACTGTGACATCAAACCCAGCCACTGTGCCATCAAACACAGCCACTGTGTCATCAAACGCATCCACTGTAAAAACAAACGCAACCACTGTGTCATCAAACCCATCCACTGTGCCATCAAACACAGCCACTGTGCCATCAAACGCAACCACTGTGCCATCAAACCCAGCCACTGTGCCATCAAACGCATCCACTGTAAAAACAAACACAACCACTGTGCCATCAAACCCAACCACTGTGCCATCAAACGCAGCCACTGTGCCATCAAACGCAACCACTGTGCCATCAAACACAGCCACTGTGCCATCAAACGCAACCACTGTGCCATCAAACACAGCCACTGTGCCATCAAACGCAACCACTGTGCCATCAAACGCAGCCACTGTGCCATCAAACGCAACCACTGTGCCATCAAACCCAGCCACTGTGCCATCAAACACATCCACTGTAAAATCAAACGCAACCACTGTGCCATCAAACCCAGCCACTGTGCCATCAAACGCAGCCACTGTGCCATCAAACGCAGCCACTGTGCCATCAAACCCATCCACTGTAAAAACAAACGCAACCACTGTGCCATCAAACTCAGCCACTGTGCCATCAAACGCAACCACTGTGCCATCAAACGCAACCACTGTGCTATCAAACTCAGCCACTGTGACATCAAACACAGCCACTGTGCCATCAAACGCAGCCACTGTGCCATCAAACGCATCCACTGTAAAAACAAACGCAACCACTGTGCCATCAAACCCAGCCACTGTGCCATCAAACGCAACCACTTGTGCCCATCAAACGCAGCCATTGTGCCATCAAACGCAGCCACTGTGCCAACAAACGCAGCCACTGTACCAACAAGCGCAGCCACTGTGCCATCAAACGCAGCCACTGTGCTGTCAAACGCAACCACTGTGCCATCAAACGCAGCCACTGTGGCAACAAACGCAGCCACTTTGCCAACAAATGCAGCCACTATGCCATCAAACGCAGCCACTGTGCCATCAAACGCAACCACTGTGCCATCAAACGCAGACACTGTGCCATCAAAGGCAACCACTGTGCCATCAAACGCAGCCACTGTACCAACAAGTGCAGCCACTGTGCCATCAAACGCAGCCACTGTGCCATCAAACGCAACCACTGTGCCATCAAATGCAGCCACTGTGCCAACAAACGCAGCCACTGTGCCAACAAACACAGCAACTATGCCATCAAACGCAGCCACTGTGCCATCAAACGCAACTACTGTGCCATCAAATGCAGACACTGTGCCATCAAACGCAACCACTGTGCCAACAAACGCAGCAACTATGCCATCAAACGCAGCCACTGTGCCATCAAACGCAACCACTGTGCCATCAAACGCAGACACTGTGCTATCAAACGCAACCACTGTGTTAGGAAGGCAAATATTAATTTGTTTTTCTAATAAAGCTGGGTGAACTGCAAGCGCCAAGCATGGCGCTCGCTGTTTACCTTTTTTGACGCCTATTAGGGCATATGGCTTTAATCAGGTCCTACAAAAACTCCCCCTGCCGCTGTAATTCAGGCGCCTGGGGGGAGGAGTGCGATGAGCGGAAGTTCCACTTTTTGGTGGAACTCCGTTTTATGTTTAGCTGCAATCAAAAATGTAAAAATCAGCACAAGGGACATATTTTGTTATTATGATGTGTGCCTTAGGCCAATTCTTTTTCTTTTTAGGAAAACATTTCCTTTGTCCTGCACCCCCCATCCTCGCCACCATAATCTTCCAGTGCGCGAGGGGTTAACACAACTAAAAGGCTGTCTGAATGATTGATAGCTCCACTCCCTCCATACAGAGGTCATGTTCTATTCAGTGACCCCCAAGGCACTAGAAAATTATAATGGTGGGGGGGTTGACGAAGCAAGATTTCCTCCCAAAAGAAGAAGAATCAGCACAAGGGACACATCATACTAACTGAAAGTTATGTCCCTTGTACAGATTTTTATGTTTTTAAATGATGTCAAACTTAAGCTTTATATTTTGCACATGTACATTATGCTCTCTCATTCTCCAACTGAGCTCAGCATGTCGGTTATATCTCTTTGGGGTTCAGCTTTGAAGCATATTTATTAATTATACAGGTACTTATATACCACCATCAATTTACACAGTGCTTTACAGATATATGGACAAATAAAAAAATTGTGCATAGAGGATGGGTAAGCAGCCAACACGCCACTAGACTTATAGTGCAAAACAAAATAGGAAACAAAAGTGTGGCGCTAAAGTGAACAGCATGTGAATCCAAAGATGAAAACATGAATATAAACACAAACAAAACATAAAATAATTCCAAAGTGAAAATGAAAACACCTATGGAAAGTCCATATAACCAAAATACATGTGAAAAGTCTCTCTTGTGAAGTCCGGAATGGATCTTGAAGATACAGACAAAGTGGTAACAGATTCAGTGGACACACGTACCATATAGCACGTGGGTCAAATAGGCAATCTTGAGGGAATGACCTCAAACAGGATCTCACGCCAATGGAACAATGGTAAAAGGCAGCGGCAGCTGGTGCTCAATATTTCTGGGGGGCGGGAGGCGCAAACAAACAAAAAAAAATCCTGAAAAAAACCCCATTAATTGCAGCCTCACTGTGCCCATCAAATGCAGCCACTGTGCCATCAATTGCAGCCATTGTGCCCATCAAATGCAGCCACTGTGCCATCAAATGCAGCCACTGAGCCATCAATTGCAGCCATTGCGCCCATGAAATGCAGCCACTTGTGCCCATCATATGCAGCCACTTGTGGCCATTATAAGCAGCCACTTGTGCCCATCAAATGTCGCCACTGTGCCATCAATTGCGGCCATTATGCCCATCAATTGCAGCCATTGTGCTCATCAAATGCAGCCACTTGTGCCATCAAATGCAGCCACTTGTGCCCCATTTAAATGCAGCCCCTTGTGCCCATCATATGCAGCCACTTGTGCCCATCAAATGCCACCACTTGCCACACGTTGCGGATTGTCACTTGCCACGTCACCTGCCACACATTGCGGATTGTCACTTGCCACGTCGCCTGCCACACGTTGTGGATTGTCACTTGCCACGCGTTGCAGATTGTCACTTGCCACAAGTTGCAGAATGTCACTTGCCTGCCACCAGATGCAGATTGTCACTTGCCACATGTTGCGGATTGTCACTTGCCACATCACCTGCCACAAGTTGCGGATTGTCACTTGCCACGTTACCTGCCACATGTTGCGGGTTGTCACTTGCCTGCCACCAGATGCAGATTGTCACTTGCCACCTCACCTGCAACACCTTGCGGGTTGTCACGTGCTAAGGTGGTGTTTTGCTTGTCAGAGTCAGGCAGCAGAGAGATGATGTAATCTCTCTGCTGCCTGCGCAGTGAGGGCGGAAATTACTACAGGGATGCAGGGCTGGTCCGGGGCGGTGCCACCCGCTCAGACTCCCCGATGCCCACAAATTCCGCAACTAGAAATTAGCAAATCTTTTATTTCTAATTAGCTAATTTCTCGGGGGTGGCAATTGCCCTGTTGCCCCCCCCACCCCTGGATCCGCCCCTGTTCTGCAGACAGGTCCAGTTCTCACAAGTACTACAGACAGGCTGAGATACAGTATTCTGTTGAGAATTGAATCGCCTGCTAATTATATTTTTTCCACTAGATGGCAGCGTAGTAAACAATTTGTTTAATCATTTGCCACTTTGTTAAGAAATTGTCTAGATTGTTAGAAAAAAGTTACAATAGGTGTTTATAGACGCAAAGTGTCTGTTCACACAACTTACAGTGACTTTGCAAGGCAACTTGGAGGCAACTTCAGCGCGACTTCAGCGCGACTTTGAGCGACTTACTATGTGACTTCAAGTTGCCTCCAGGACAGTTGACTTTGGCTGTGGCCAATCACAGAATAATCGGCTCTGTGGGAGGGAGGCTTAGAGGCGACTTCCATTGAAATCTATGGGTACAAGTTGCCTAGAAGTCGCCTTGAAGTAGTACAGGAACCTTTTCTGAAGTCGAAGCAAGTTCAGTAGTGTACATTAACCACTTGCTTACTGACCACATAAACCCCCTTCGTTCCCAGGCGAAATTTCAGCTTCCGGCACTGCATCGCTTTAACTGACAATTGCGCGGTCGTGCGACGTGGCTCCCAAACAAAATTGACGTCCTTTTTTCCCCACAAATAGAGCTTTCTTTTGGTGGTATTTGATCACCTCGGCGGTTTTTATTTTTTGCGCTATAAACAAAAAAAGAGCGACAATTTAAAAAAAATATATATATTTTTTACTTGTTGCTATAATAAATATCCCAATTTTTTTTTAAAAAAAACTATTTTTTTCTCAGTTAAGGCCGATACGTATTTTTCGACGTATTTTTGTAAAAAAATAAAAAACGCAATAAGCGACTGGTTTGCGCAAAAGTTACGAACGTACGCCCGGCCGACGCCGTTTACGTTAGGCTTTTCCCGGCGTAAAGTTACCCCTGCTATATGAGGCGTACATGCAGCGTACCAATGTTAAGTATGGACGTCGTTCCCGCGTCGAATTTTGAAAATGTTTACGTCGTTTGCGTAAGTCGTTCGCGAATAGGGCTGGGTGTCATTTACGTTCACGTCGAAAGCATTGGCTTCTTGCGGGTTAATTTGGAGCATGCGCACTGGGATACTTTCACGGACGGCGAATGTGCGTTCGTAAAAAGCGTAATTTACGCGGTGTCACATGAAATTTACATAACACACGCCCACATCTACCACATTTGAATTAGGCGGGCTTACGCCGGCCTATTTACGCAACGCCGCCGCAACTTTGGTTTGAGAATACGGCACTTGCCTGTCAAAGTTGCGGAGGCGTAACGTAAATAGGATACGTTACGCCCGCACAAAGATACGCGCATCTACGTGAATCCGGGCCATAATAGTTAACTGATTCCTTTTAAAAATCGATAAAAATCAATCATATAATGTACCTGCAGTTTCAGTTTCGTTTATGCATCTAGTTGCATGCTTCTGTAAAGTACAGAGACACAGAGCCAATAGAGGGCAGTGATGGTTTGTAAAACGAAAGTGATTGGTTCTGAGGGGTTTAAGACACACAGTAATCACACCTTCTTGATTAGTGACCACAGAGAGAAAGCTCCCATGACTTTTTTCATCAGGAAACAGACTCTTCAGAACAGAGAAGGATTACAGCAACATCATAGCAAAAACGAACAATGAGGACATGAAACCAGGACTGCAGTAAGGTAAAGGAAGCTATTTAGCTAAAAAAAAAAAATTCCTTTAGTGACCATTGTGCTAGTTAGTTTAGTCCTTGCTAGATCCTCCCCACTTATTCCATGTTCCCTCAAACAGGGTTAGTTATTCTCAGAGATGGGACTCGGGAAAGTCATTGTCTTCCTACGCTTCAAAAGACGTGAAAAACGTTCCATGTTCTGCAAATAGCTGAAGTAAAATTGTGTTGGATTCAAATTCAGAGTTATTCACCTCCCGCCCACCATATAAACTAATGACAGCGGTGGGTTGGCTCTCTTGTTCTGGGACAACATTATATGATGTCATCCCAGCCCCACCGCAGGTGCGCAGCGTGGCAACCGGGGGCGTGCTGTGTCTCTGGGACACAGCACATCCCGATCTCAGTAAAGAGCTGATGACCAGGCTCTTTACCCATGTGATAAGCTGTATCCAATCACAGCTGATCACATGTAAACAAGGAAATGCCGGTTATTGGTTCTCCTCGCCTCACACTGACAGAGTGTGGGGAATCAGCGGCATTTCCTCACAGGGGAGACCTGTACTGATGATCAGTGCAGCCCCAACAGTGCCCATTAGTGATGCCAATCTGTGCCCATCAGTAATGCCAGTTGGTGCTGCCTTTCAGTGCCCATCAGTGCCACCTATCAGTGCCCATCAGTGCCTCCTATCAGTGCCGCATATTAGTGCCTCCTCATCAGTGCCCTTCAGCGCCGTCTTATTAGTGCCCATCAGTGCAGCTTTATCAGCGCATATCCGTGAAGAAGAACAATTACATATTTATAACATTTTCTGACAGAAACTAAGAAAAACTTTAGTTTCTATTTTTTTTTCTTCGGTCTAGCGCTTTTTAAACACCACCAAAAGAAAGCTCTATTTACGTGGATTTTTTTTTATAGAACTGTTGTTTGGGTACAGCATTGCATGACCACACAATTGTCATTTAAAGTGTGACAGCGCTGAAAGCTGAAAATGGGCCTGGGCAGGAAGGGGGGTAAAAGTGGTTAAACTGCCTGTGGATGGTGCCAAATCATCAGGTGGGAATATTGGGCCAGACAGACTGGGACTAGGGAAGTATGTCAATGCATGAAGCGGCATATGAAACAGAACACGGGTTTATGCAAACAGTACTGTAAACCTGTATGAAGCCATTCATTACTGCGTGGAAATACACCCACAATTTATGTTTTATCCCAAATAGCAAGGAAAACATACCACACATTTGTGGCAGTGTTGAATTATAAATATTGTTAACTTGCTGCACATTTTCACAGGCAAGTTGTACACTTGCAGAGCACTTAAAGCACAAGTTCTAGTTGACACTTTTCCAATTTGTAGCAAATTTGCATGGCAAGTCTCTAGCAAGAGTAAAGTTGCAGTGGTGAGTCTATAGCAAGAGCTCTGCAAGTCTACAGCATGAAAATTCAGTCACAGTGACCCCTGTGGTGGGATGACTATTGCACAACGTAACTGAACCAGACATTGTGGTAGCCTTGCAGAATGTTTGCAAAGAAAGTCTATCTTGAGTCATGCAATGCAGACTTACTGCAATTGTGCAACAAACTTGTGAAGCCTGGCAAGTCTGGCAATAGTTTAGCAAGTCAATTTTAAACTTGCAGCGCAATTGCTTGCTATCTAGTAGGGTTGTCCCGATTCCACTTTTTAAGACCGAGTACAAGTACTGATACTTTTTTTCAAGTACTTGCCCATACCGATTACCGATACTTTTTTTTAATATCATGACAGTTTTCAAAGCACAGTACAAATTAGGTGGCACTGATATGCAGCACTGATGAGGATTGATAGGATTAGGTGGCACTGATATGCAGCACTGATGAGCACTGACTGATAACTGGCACTGAGCACTGACTTATGGCTGGCACTGATAAATGGCACTGACAGGTGGCTGGCACTGATAGATGGCACTGATAGATGGTACTTATGGGCACTGACTGATGGGCACTGACTGATGGACACTGATAGATGACACTGACTGATGGGCACTGATAGATGACACTGACTGATGGCTGGCACTGATAGATGGCACTGTTAGGTGGCACTCACAGGTGGCTGGAACTGATAGGTGGCACTGACAGCTGGCTGGCACTGATGGCTGGCCCTGATAGATGGCACTTATGGGCACTGATAGGTGGAATTTATGGGCACTTATGGGCAGGCACTCAAATGCAGCCAGCAATAAATGACACGAGAGGAAAGGCTGCCTGCAACACCCATCTTGGTACACCTTGCACTCGGCCACATAAAAGCAGCAGCGTAACACCCAGCCCAAACTATATGGGCTGGGTGTAACAAGATGTCCGCTGCTGGCTTACTGCAGGGGAGTGCAGGGTGTACCAAGATGGGCATTGGGATGTTGAACCGCTGACGGTGTTTCGTTACGAAGCGTCACTTTCGTTGTGCTGCCCGCTGACTTCCAGTTGCGCCTCTCCCGGGTATCGGATTAGGCATCGGGAGCATTTGTGCAAGTACAAATACTCATGCAAATGTCTGGTATCGGCCCTGATACCGATACTAGTATCAGTATCAGGACACTCCTACTATCTGGGATGGTCTGTGCCTCACACCATACCTCCCAACAAGCACGGATTCTGCGGGATTTCCTCGCACGGACTGCATATTCCCGCAGTCCCGCAAAAGGGTTACATTTCCCGCACTGATGATCCGAGCTCAAGAACTGCAAGCAACCCCCCCCAGCTGAATGGGCAGTACTGAAGGAGGAGGTGGGCGGAGCTGAAGGAGAAGGCGGGCGGAGCTGAAGGAGGAGCCGGGCAGAGCTGAATGGGCAGTACTGAAGTACTGAAGGAGGAGGCCGGCGGAGCTGAAGGAGAAGGCATGCGGAGCTGAAGGAGGAGACGGGCGGAGCTGAATGGGCAGTACTGAAGTACTGAAGGAGAAGGCGGGCGGAGCTGAAAGAGAAGGCGGGCGGAGCTGAAGGAGGAGCCGGGCGGAGCTAAATGGGCAGTACTGAAGTACTGAAGGAGGAGGCCGGCGGAGCTGAAGGAGAAGGCATGCGGAGCTGAAGGAGGAGGTGGGTGGAGCTGAAGGAGAAGGCGGGCGGAGCTGAAGGACGAGGCGGGCGGAGCTGAATGGGCAGTACTGAAGTACTGAAGGAGGAGGCCGGCGGAGCTGAAGGAGAAGGCATGCGGAGCTGAAGGAGGAGACGGGCGGAGCTGAATGGGCAGTACTGAAGTACTGAAGGAGGAGGCGGGCGGAGCTGAAGGAGAAGGCGGGCGGAGCTGAAGGAGGAGCCGAGCGGAGCTAAATGGGCAGTACTGAAGTACTGAAGGAGGAGGCCGGTGGAGCTGAAGGAGAAGGTGGGCGGAGCTGAAGGAGGAGCCGGGCGGAGCTAAATGGGCAGTACTGAAGTACTGAAGGAGGAGGCCGGCGGAGCTGAATGGGCAGTACTGAAGTACTGAAGGAGGAGCCGGGCGGAGCTGAATGGGCAGTACTGAAGTACTGAAGGAGGAGGCCGGCGGAGCTGAAGGAGAAGGCATGCGGAGCTGAAGGAGGAGGCGGGCGGAGCTGAAGGAGAAGGCGGGCGGAGCTGAAGGACGAGGCGGGCGGAGCTGAATGGACAGTACTGCTGGAGGAGGAACCGTAGCGGCGCGACGATGACTGATTGTGTCCACAGGTGAGAGGCATCCACCCCCCCTGCTCAACAACTTCGATTCCCCCCCCCGCTCAACAACTTCGACCCCCCCCCCCTCCGCTCAACAACTGCCCCGCAGTGGACTTTTGAAATGTTGGGAGGTATGTCATACAGTGGTGTGCATTAACCCTTATGGAATTAAAAAGTGCAACCTTATTGGGTGCCAACAACTTCACCGCATCATTATGCCCAAGGGACATAATATCGCTCCCTAGTACATGATAAGGGTCCCCATTATTGGGTACGATGCTTGAGGTCACAAACCTCTCTTGCTTTTATCAAGCTGTCTATGGTCCTAGTAAGACCGGTCCCTTCTCCCGTTACAAGCTCACCCAATGTTAGCACATTGTAATTGTTGTTTTCTACAAGTTTATCCATAAGCGTGTTGATGGATACCAAGGGCAGCATCTCAAAGAAAACAACTCTTATCAGCGTATCAGAAGCTGACAACTAGTCCGAGGCCCTTATCGCCGTCCCTGCTTGTCATACGATTATTGCTGACGAAGCGCAGACCCATCGTGACACATGAGCTTTACTTGGTGATATTTTTAATGAATGCCAGCAGTGCGTTCTACAAAGAGGAAGTTTCGGCCTTTGTTTCTACAAAGACAGTACAGATATCCTGAGCGGTTTCCACATTGGCATGGAAACACGGCTGAGTAAATAAATAAGATTGGTGGGAAATGGCCGTCCTCGCCGGGATTACCAGGAGTGGAAAAAACGGTTTAATTTAGGACACTAGTAAGGGTTTTCCAAGAAAGAGGGAGGGGTGTTGGAAAATCATAAAAGAAATAGCTGATACATGACAGAGCCATTGAAACAGAGAAGGCGGCATTATACAACAATTACATACACTTAAAGAAGAACTCTGGACAATTTCTTTATTTTTCATTTTTTATAGCGTATGGAAGGGATAGAAGCTGTGCCGGGCTTTTATTTCTGTCTGTGTCCCTGCTGTGGAGATTTCCTCTCACACCCTGTTCTCTTCTGGTGACACATTGGGGGTTATTTATGCAAATCCACTTTGCACTACAAGTGCAAACTACAAGTGCAAAGTGCACTTGAAATTGCACGGAAAAGTGCACTTGGAAGTGCAATCGCTGTAAATCTAAGGGGTAGATCTGAAACAAGGGGAAGCTCTGCTGATTTTATCATCCATTCATGTGCAAGCTAAAATGCTGTTTTTTTTTTCTTTTTCTTGCATGTCCTCCTCGGATCTACAGCGACTGCACTTCGTCGCCACTTCAGCCGGAGTGGGTATAGTGTACCTGGACAGGCCTCTCACACTGACCTGGCAGCCAGGGTATCACTCGGAACCTTGAGAAGAAACAAGTCTCTGTGGAACCTCTGCCACAGGCCCTTCTCTAGAATGTAGATAGTGAAGTAAATCTTGCTCAGTAATATTAAAGGGGTGGTTCACCCTAAAAACTACTTTTTTTTATTACACTGGCCCCCCACATTACAATACGATTAAGGCTATTATTTTTTTTTAATGCTGTACATACCTTTGTACAGCATATTCACCCGTGGCTTCCGGGTTGCGAGTCCCGCGGGAGTGGGCGTTCCTAACATGTCTGTGATTGACGTTTTGACCAAAAACGAGCTCCCCCCCGTCGCGTAAGCCGCGTCACGGTTGGCGAAAGGAGCCGAACGGCGAGTCGGCACTATACTGTGCATGCGCATCGCCGTTCGGCTCCTTTCGCCAATCGTGACGCGGCTTACGCGACGGGGGGGAGCTCGTTTTTGGTCAAAACGTCAATCACAGACATGTTAGGAACGCCCACTCCCGCGGGACTCGCAACCCGGAAGCCACGGGTGAATATGCTGTACAAAGGTATGTACAGCATCAAAAAAAAAATAATAGCCTTAATCGTATTGTAATGTGGGGGGCCAGTGTAATAAGAAAAAGTAGTTTTTAGGGTGAACCACCCCTTTAATGCCTGAATCCCCCTCAGGTAGTTTTCTTGTTTTGGTTCACTGATTGACAGGTTGCTGACATCCAACCTCTCAGTGTCCGGTCACCCTGATCCCCTGTTGGATTGCCGGCCTCTCTTGGCTCTCCTTAAGCTGACTCCTCACCAAACAGCAATCTCGCTTGGGATCTCTCCTCAGAACTTGGGGACCCAGTCGATCACTGGGGCCCGCCATAGCTTCAGTTGCCCCGGGCCAACATGGTCCCGGAACCAAGAACACCGCATAGCACGTGCTCCCCGGCCTGGTAGGCCATATCGCCGCGGTCCGTGATGTGTGGTCACCCTGAAGGTGGGTGCCACACCCCGAACAAGAAGACCGCCTAATGGCGTCTGCTCAAGAAGTACCCTCCCCCAGCATGCCCAGCGAGGGAAAACCCCTCCAGATTGGCTGCTGGCAAGAGGCACTCCACCCTGAACTCCACTGCCGCCACCTGCCGCCCCGGGGTGGAAAAGCACCTCAGGAACACAGAATGAACCGACAGTACAGCCCAGCTCGAACAGAGGCTTAATTTGCACAAATCACTTGGATGAGAGCTAACTAACTTTCTCATCCCCCTCTAAATTTAGAATAGCACCTGTACTGAAAGTACACAGGCGCTACATAAATAACCCCCGTAGTTACGTAGTAATTCTATACCCACAGTTGAACCAGAGGAAAACAAAAACCCTAGCAAAGCATGATCCAATTTGATACAGCAGGGAAAGAAATTCCTTCCTGGTCCCCCGAGAGACAATCGGAATTTCCCCAGGTCAACTTTACCTATAAATGTCAGTATCCAGTTATATTCTGTACATTTAGGAAAGTATCCAGGCCTTTCTTAAAGCAATATACTGAGCTGGCCAGAACCACCTCTGGAGGGAGTCTGTTCCACATTTTCACAGCTCTTACTGTGAAGAAACCTTTCCGTATTTGGAGATTAAATCTTTTTTTCCTCTAGACATAAAGAATGCCCCCTTGTCCTCTGTGTTGACCGTAAAGTGAATAACTCAACACCAAGTGCACTATATGGACCCCTTATATATTTGTACATGTTGATCATATCCCCCCTTATTCTCCTCTTCTCGAGAGAGAATAAATCCAGTTCCTCTAATCTTTCCTCATAGCTGAGCTCATCCATTCCTCTTATCAGTTTGGTTGCCCTTCTCTGCACTTTCTCCAGTTCCCCAATATCAGGGCTGGACTGGGACAAAAATTTGGCCCTGGACTTCATCCAGACTGGCCCACTTTGACAGTTCTCTCCCATGGCGGCCGGACAACTTCCGCACCCCCCCCCCACCGGCCACCCAAGCCCCCTCTCCCCCTTCACTAGCCAATAGCCGTTCTACTTTATTAGAGTAGAGCGGCTGGTACTCGTACTTTTATAGGCAGTACCAGTGGGGAAGCTAGACATTATTTCACCCGGGGAAAATAATCAGTTCAGTGCCCCCCCTTATGGGACAAGATTGCTCGAAATCATTGAACTTCATTTTTCTCGGCTCGTCGTAGTGTTGTACATCACCGCTTTCTTGACGTTCGGAATTTCCATAAACATTTGTGTGACCGTGTGTATGCAAGACAATTTTTATGTTTATCACATGATAGAGCTGCCGCTGTGTTTTCTAGTTATATTGAGTTAGCGCCGTATTTTCCATTGTATGCAAGACAAGTTTGAGCGAACAATCCGTCGGAAAAAAAAATTCACGGTTTTGTTGTCGGAATATCCAATCGTCTGTAAGCGGCATTAGGCTGTATTGTGAAAACTTTTCTTCTTCACAGACCTTGACGGCGTGTTGCCTTGACTTCCAGCTATTTGTTACAAAGATCATTTTTCCTTTGTACTGAAATCACCTTCCGCGGCGACACGACTCAAGCGTGGAATGTGTCTGTGGCCTTGCAGTCCCAAATAATATCTTACGTCAGTCTTTTTTTTTTTTGAACAACAAAATTCATGCAAATGGATAACAGACAATGGGATCAAAACAAATGCTTTTGCGTAATTTTTTTTTTGTCATAAAAACGTTTGTGGTTTTTCCAAGTATCCTTTGAATGAAAAGCCTGTTAATAAATACAATGCAGCAACGTTAGTGAGGTCCTTCTCAGTGTCTTCAGGCATTCAATAGCTCTACTGTTCAGTAGACTAGGTAACACGGTTCTCATGTATTCTGATGCTGGAATTATCCTCCTCTTCATTGATCAGCGCTCTGAGAACCTACTAGAACTGGAAGTTACAGAAAAACTCCAGCCAAACGCCGCTAGAGTGTTAAATATTGTTTCTGATAACCATGGCCCGGATTCAGGTAGATTTGCCCCTTTCTTGCGGAGGCGCAGGGCAACGTTTTTGCCCTGCGCCCCCTGCAAATTTACTGCGCTACCCGCGATTCACGGAGCAGTAGCTCCGTAAATTGCGTGTGCGCTGTGTAAACTTGACCTGCGTAAGGGCGCCTAATGTAAATGATCCCGTAGGGGGCGGGAATCATTTAAATTAGGCGCGCTCCCGCGCCGAGCGTAGAGCGCATGCTCCGTTGGGAAACTTTCCCGACGTGCATTGCGGCAAATGACGTCGCAAGGACGTCATTTGCTTCAAAGTGAACGTGAATGGCGTCCAGCGCCATTCACGAATCACTTACGCAAATTACGTAAAATTCGAATGTCGAGACGCGGGAACGACGGGTATACTTTAGCATTGGCTGCCCCTGCTATTAGAAGGGGCAGCCTTACGCTAAACACGCCGTACGGAAACAACGTAAATTGCGTACGCAGGGCTCGCGCAACATTGTGAATCGGTGTTAGTATGCAATTTGCATACTATACACTGAGCACAATGGGAGCGCCCCCTAGCGGCCATCGCAAGAATGCAGCCTAAGATATGCGTGGCATAAGAGCCTTATGCCACGCAGATTTTAGGCTGCAGTCGGCGTTACGATGTTCCTGAATCAGGAGCATTCGTAACGCCGGAGCAAGTAAGCAATTGCGCTGTGTAACCTATGGTTACACAGGCGCAATTGCTTCTTGAATCTGGGCCATTATGGTTCATTGTGTTTATTGATAGTATTACATATATGAATTTTTATTTTGATATTGAAGGTTCGGTTTAAAAAAAAAAAAAAAAACATTTAGCTGGATTCAGGTACGGTTACGCCAGCGTATCAGTAGATACGCCGTCGTAACTCTGAATCTTCGCCGGCGTAAATTTAAGCGTATTCTGGGAACCAGATACGCTTAAATTAGGCTAAGATACGAGCGGCGTAAGTCTCCTACGCCGTCGTATCTTAGGGTGCAATTTTTCCACCGGCCGCTAGGTGGCGCTTCCGTTGAGTTCGGCGTAGAATATGCAAATGACTAGATACGCCGATTCACGAATGTACGCGCGCCCGTCGCAGTAGAGATACGCCGTTTCCGTAAGAGGTATGCCAGCGTAAAGATAAAGCTGCCCCCTAGGTGGTGTAGCCAATGTTAAGTATGGCCGTCGTTCCCACGTCGAAATTTGAAAATGTTATGTCGTTTGCGTATGTCGTCCGTGAATGGGGCTGGACGTAATTTACGTTCACGTCTAAACCAATACGTCCTTGCGGCGTACTTTGGAGCAATGCACGCTGGGATATGTACATGGACGGCGCATGCGCCGTTCGCAAAAAACGTCAATCACGTCGGGTCACCACCCATTTACATAAAACACGCCCCCTCATCCTCATTTGAATTTGGCGCGCTTAAGCCGGCCCCATTTACGCTACGCCGCCATAACTTAGGAGGCAAGTGCTTTGTGAATACAGCACTTGCCTCTCTGACTTACGGCGGCGTAGCGTAAATATGATACGCTACGCCGCCGGAAAGATGCGCCACCGTACCTGAATCTGGCTAATTGTAACGGTATGGCCCGTGGGACCCAGATGCTCTTGAAGGATGCGGGGAACTCCTGTTTCAGCTTAACCAATGACTCTTGGGTCTAGGGTCATCCTATGTCCACTAGGGACATAGGATGACTGAGAAATGATATCTTGAATTACATGAGATGGGACAGTAAGGATAATTCACAATGTATTGCAGGATATCTTGAAATATTACAGGTGGCTAATTCTGAACCCAACAGGTCAACAATAGTGTGATTCGTTCAATGTGGGGACACATACTGTTAAGGTGTTAATTAAGACTGGCTCCTAAGATATTTAATTGTGCTATGCTAATTGACACTGTTTTGTGTGAATTTCTATTGATGATAGATGTGTTGGCAGTCTGAAAGGTCAGACGTCTGACTTATGTTTACTAAAGGAATGTGTATTGTGTAGCAGGTGACAATAGCTTATTGCGGAGTCAGAATGTCTGTCTAAGATGTGGATTGAGAGGGACTCGTTAGTACCCATTGTGTGATGATGTTGTGGGTGGAGTGTGACATTGTCCCTTTGATTACTGCAGCAGGCTTTTTGGTGTATATAAAAAGCCTGAGTTTTACCATTAAAAGAACTATCCGTTTGGAACCAGAGACAGAGCTGTGTGTGTCTCGTTTCTGGGGGAAATCCAATGGGTCCTGTCTGCTGGATTGTGGAGTGTCGGAAGCTGTCTTGGGTTGGTGGAATGGAATATCGTAACGGCGTTAACCCCTGACCGTTACAAACATGTTATACTTACCTGCTCTGTGTAGTGGCTTTGCACAGAGCAGCCCTGATCCTCCTCTACTCGGGTCCCCTGTCAGCGCTCCTGGATTCTCCCTCCTGCCCCATAGCAAGCAGCACTTGTTAGGCAGCACTGATGAGGAGCTGCTGACAGACATTACTGTGTGGCATCTGAAGGGCACTGACAGGCATTACTGATGGGGCACTGATTGGCACTTTTATAGGCACTGGTTGGCACATTTGTGGGCACTGATTGGCACTTTGATGGGCACTGACAGGTGTTCTTTATGGGGCATAGGCTGGCAGCTGATGGGCAGTGATTGGCAGCTGATGGGCACCTCTAATGGGGGCTGCACTGATAAAAAATGCACTGATTATCAGCACAGACCTCCTCGCCGTTGCGCGCAATTTTAAGGCGTGACATGTTTGGTATCTATTTACTCAGCATAACTTCATATTTTATATTTTACAAAAAAAATGGGTTATGTATTGCGTTTTTTTTGCATTAAAATTGAAAAAAGTGTATTTTTTCCCAAAAACTTTTACGTTTGAAAAACCAATTTATTCTCTAGGGCCTCTGCATTAAAAAAAAAAAAAAAAAAAAAAAAAAAAAAATATATATATATATATATATATATATATATATATATATATATATATATATATATATAGTGACGGGAGTCACTTTTGGGGGCAGGGTGACCAAGAAAATAATGAACACTGAGAATATGATTGGATTCCTTCAAATGGGACAGTAATATTCATTAACAATATTTCTCAAGAAATATGAAGATTTTATCCCCTGTACATTGTGAGGTCTATGACCAGGCAGTATAACTCCTAATATGGGAATTCCAGGAAGTTCAATGTAAGAGACCGACCGTCTATTGCAGGGATCCTCAAACTACGACCCTCCAGCTGTTCAGGAACTACAATTCCCATCATGCCCAGTCATGTCTGTGAATGTCAGTGTGTTACAATGCCTCATGGGATGTGTAGTTCTACAACAGCTGGAGGGCCGTAGTTTGAGTATCCCTGGTCTATTGCTTAACAATGTTGCTTTTGTCTGGATAAGTAATTGTGTTAATCTTGTCTGAGGCATTTTTCCATTCACCTATTATTAATTGTGCCAATGAACTCACCTGTTGTCTGCTGAGGGATGTATTGACACTCAGAATAATGTGTATTGGGGGCTCGTTATGTAACCATTGTGTGATGTTGTGGGTGGATCCGGGTCATTGATCATGTGGTGACTGCAGTATTCTCAAGTGTATATAAAGAGCCTGTATTCCTTTCAATAAAGAGTCTGATTCCTGCTTTACCCTCAATACAGAGCCTCGTCTCATTCTTGGGGGGGGGGGGGTATTCGTATGGGTTTCTTGTTCGGCTGGTTGGAGTGTTCGGTAGCTGCCTTTGTGTTCGGAAATGGAATGTCCTAAACAACTTTAAGCCCTTTAATACTCGGGGTGTCATTACATATATATATATATACAGGCCCGGATTTCCCACAAGGCCACTGAGGCCAGGCCTTGGGCCGGCAGGACGCCAAGGGGCAGCAGTGGCATGGATTCCCCGACAGCCCGTAACATACAGTTAAGGGCGGTAAGTTATGGGGGAATCCGCTCGCTCGTTAACAAATGATTGCGGCGATGTCGCCGAAATTACTTGTAAAATGTGTGCTCCCGTCCGTCCTCCCCTCCCCCCCCCCCACCCTACATACCTCTCTCTCTGCTGGTTCTGTCTTCGGGACTCCGTCCTCCCCCCGGCCACCGAGTCTGTCTCCTGTTCCTGCTGCCGATGTACACAGTGAGAGGGGAGAGCTGTGCTCTTCCCATCTCAGCTGTGACAGGAGTTCTAGCACAGTGCTAGGACTCCTGTTTTGGAGGTGACAGGGTCAATAAAGAGAACCTGTCACCTCCAATTGCTATCACACAGGAAATTGTTTTCTCCTGTATGATAGCAAAAAAGTTAAGTGAAAAAAAATTGATAAAAAAATAAATAATAAGAAATAATAATTAAATAATAAAATAAAAAAGTAATTAAAAAGTAAAGAATAAGAAAAATAATAAGAAAATTATACAAAAATAAAAAAAAGTAAGCGACAAGCTACAAATAAATAAAAAGGAAAAAAAGTGATAAAAAAGTAAAAAAAAAGAAAAAAATGATTTGAACTAACTGTGCCGCCCCTGCCATCCGGTTGCCATTCTCCGTTGATTTGGGGGGGGGGGGGGGTCGTTCGGATGGCAGGGAGGGGGTGCATTGCGGAACCTGGCCTTGGGGAGGCAGGGAGAGCAAATCCGGCCCTGTATATATATATATATATATTAGGGCTGTGCGTTAAACGCGATATTAACGGCGTTAACGCAAACCCATGTTAACGCCGTCAATATTTTTATCGCGCGATTAACGCGGGAGCGCTCGGGGTGGACGTGCAGAGTGTGCAGCGGCGCAGCGCGGCTTACCTTCTCGCTGGATTCACAGGCAAGTTACTCACCTTGTCCCTGGATCCAGCTATGCCACCCCGCTGTGTGATCGGCGATGCCACCCCGCTGTGTGATCGAGCGGGTCCTCCTCGCTTGGCGGGTCCTCCTCGCTCGGCGGGTCCTCCTCGCTCGATTCACAGTGTCTGTGTGCCGCCGATCTCCGTTCCCTGCGACGTTACGACGCACGGGAGCGGAGAACGGCGCCAAATTCAAAAAAGTAAACAAACACAATACACACAGTATACTGTAATCTTATAGATTACAGTACTGTATGTAAAAAATACACCCCCCCCTTGTCCCTAGTGGTCTGCCCAGTGTCCTACATGTTCTTTTATAAAATAAAAACTATTATTTCTGCCTGAAAACTGTAGATTGTCCAAAAGTGTCCCTTTATGTCAAAAATGGTTTTAGATCAGCTAGAAAACAGCGATCATAAATTATAATCACTCACTCCACCGAGTCTGTCTCCTGTTCCTGCTGCCGATGTACACAGTGAGAGGGGAGAGCTGTGCTCTTCCCATCTCAGCTGTGACAGGAGTTCTAGCACAGTGCTAGGACTCCTGTTTTGGAGGTGACAGGGTCAATAAAGAGAACCTGTCACCTCCAATTGCTATCACACAGGAAATTGTTTTCTTCTGTATGATAGCAAAAAAGTTAAGTGAAAAAAAATTGATAAAAAAATAAATAATAAGAAATAATAATTAAATAATAAAATAAAAAAGTAATTAAAAAGTAAAGAATAAGAAAAATAATAAGAAAATTATACAAAAATAAAAAAAAGTAAGCGACAAGCTACAAATAAATAAAAAGGAAAAAAAGTGATAAAAAAGTAAAAAAAAAGAAAAAAATTATTTGAACTAACTGTGCCGCCCCTGCCATCCGGTTGCCATTTTCCGTTGATTTGGGGGGGGGGGGTAGTTCGGATGGCAGGGAGGGGGTGCATTGCGGAACCTGGCCTTGGGGAGGCAGGGAGAGCAAATCCAGCCCTGTATATATATATATATTAGGGCTGTGCGTTAAACGCGATATTAACGGCGTTAACGCAAACCCATGTAAACGCCGTCAATATTTTTATCGCGCGATTAACGCGGGAGCGCTCCGGGTGGACGTGCAGAGTGTGCAGCGGCGCGGCGCGGCTTACCTTCTCGCTGGATTCACAGGCAAGTTACTCACCTTGTCCCTGGATCCAGCGATGCCACCCCGCTGTGTGATCGGCGATGCCACCCCGCTGTGTGAGCGAGCGGGTCCTCCTCGCTTGGCGGGTCCTCCTCGCTCGGCGGGTCCTCCTCGCTCGATTCACAGTGTCTGTGTGCCGCCGATCTCCGTTCCCTGCGACGTTACGACGCACGGGAGCGGAGAACGGCGCCAAATTCAAAAAAGTAAACAAACACAATACACACAGTATACTGTAATCTTATAGATTACAGTACTGTATGTAAAAAATACACCCCCCCCCCCTTGTCCCTAGTGGTCTGCCCAGTGCCCTACATGTACTTTTATAAAATAAAAACTATTCTTTCTGCCTGAAAACTGTAGATTGTCCAAAAGTGTCCCTTTATGTCAAAAATGGTTTTAGATCAGCTAGAAAACAGCGATCATAAATTATAATCACTTGCAGAATTGTGCGATATTTGTGGGGAAATTCGTCATAAATTAGATAGATTAATCGTGAGTTAACTATGACATTAATGCGATTAATCGCGATTAAAAATTGTAATCGTTTGACAGCACTAATATATATATATATAATGTTTAGGGCAGGGATATGCGATTAGCGGACCTCCAGCTGCTGCAGACCTACAAGTCCCATGAGGCATAGCAAGGCTCTGACAGCCACAAGCACGACACCCAAAGGCAGAGGCATGATGGGACTTGTAGTTTTGCAACAGCCTGAGGTCCGCTAATTGCATATTCCTGGTTTAGGGGTTCTAAGTAATTTTCTAGCAAAAAACATAGATTGTTACATGTGAACAAAAAGTGTCAGAAAAGGCTTGGACTGGAAGTAGGTAATATTGATAACTCACACCATTGAATCTTCCCACACCATTGCCGGGGACACTGCAAGCAGAAGAAATCAATAACCTGAACTTAAAAGAAAATAGGACAATGCTGAGACTGACTACAGCCCATCAGGGGTCCTTTAGACTTAGAGGATAGTCAGAGGAGAATGAAGACTCCTCCTACAAGCTTTACCTAGACACTGATAGAAGTCTCAAGACTGCTCTAACTGCTGATGAGAAAAGGTCTTTAGCAGTTCCATGTTCTGTGTACTGTGGGAGGCCAGATATCGTGAATGCAGGGTCCTGGGTTTAGTAACACTAAAATGGGTGGGTAATACAAATGCATAGAACTTTCTGAGTGACAGTTGTTATTACAGGTCTTTATATATTGCCCAAAGATTATGCATTGCTTTATGTTACATGCTTTACAGTCCCTGCCCTCCAGGAGCTTACAATCTAAAGTCACTGGGCCAGATTCACATAGAGATACGACGGTGTATCTCCTGATACACCGTCATATCTCTTTTTTTTTTTAAAGTGTATTTTGTGCGTGTACTCGAGAGAGAAGCCGGACTGCAGGAGTTGGGAGTAGGCAGGCCTCCCCCAGAGGCAATCTGCCACCTTTCTCCATGCCCCGGGTGGCAATGGTGGGTGTGTGAGGGGATCCTCCCACACAGCCTGACCTACCTGCTCCGCTTTGAAGCCCAACGGGGCAGAGGGACTCCCTATAAGGGAGTTAGAGGATTAGCCCGCTCAACCAGCCCCGTTAGTCCTTCGCCTCTCTTTTTAGAGACCGCGTGGTCAAAGTGCGTGCATGTTAACCCAATTTCGAGTGCGTGAAAGTGTGGTGGTTTTTGTGGGAGGGGGATGGGCGTACTAAGCGCAAGCTTACCTCGCATAGCACACCCACCGGGAGCCGGGCTGAGACCACCAAACTCAATTCACATGTAGCTGAGCACGGGATCCGAAACTCTAGCTGCAGAGGTGAATGGCTTGTCAGCGCAGTGCCAATCGCGTCGAGCCACCGCAGCTCCCCTCCGTCGTATCTCTTAATTGTGCCGGTCGTATCTATGCGACTGATTCATAGAATCAGTTACACATAGATATGCCTAAGATCCGACAGGTGTAACTGTGTTACACCGTCGGATCTTAGGCTGCAATTCCAGGCCGGCCGCTAGGTGGCGTTTCAGTTTATTTACGCGACGATTATGCAAATGAGGAGATACGCCGATTCCGAAACCAACGACCGCCCGGCGCTTTTTTTTTATGTCGTTTGCGTTCGGCTTTTTCCGGCGTATAGTTACCCCTGCTTCTATGAGGCGCAGCCAATGTTAAGTATGGCCGTCGTTCCCGCGACAAAATTTTAATTTTTTTTACGCCGTTTGCGAAAGTCGTTCGCGCATACGGATGGACGTAATTTACGTAAACGTCGAGACCAATGACGTCCTTGCGACGTCATTTGGAGCAATGCACGCTGGGAAAATTTCCGGACGGCACATACGCTATTCGATCGACGCGGGAACGCGCCTGATTTGAATAGTACACTCCCCCTAGCCGCGGAATTTGAATTCCGCCGGGGGATTTACGATACGCCGCCGCAAGTTTTGAGGTAAGTGCTTTGTGAATTACCCACTTGCCTCAAAAACTTGCGGCGGCGGATCTTAAATCACATAGGTTACGCGGATCTAAAGATCCGCTAACCTATGTGAATCTGGCCCATTATCTAACGTGCACACAAATTAGGGCTGATTTAGGAAGGAAATCCATGCAAGCACAGGGAGACCATACAAACTCCATGCAGCTAGTGTCCTGACCAGGGACCCGGTGCTGCAAAACAGAAGTACAAACTACAAAGTCCCTGTGCTGCTCAGTTGCATGAGGTTGTATGAAGTAAACAGTATAAAGGAGATCCAGTAGGGGAAAGCCTTGGCCATAAGGGATGAGAATCCCAAAGCAGCCCCGGCCTCCTATACAGCTGGTAAAAGTCCACCAGGAATTAAAATAATTGTTGCAGAGAGGTGGATACGATTTATTTGGTCCATGTGCTCAGTCATTTTTAAAACCCAAAACGTAGACTATTCTCTCTCAGCTAGAATTGCCATATAGCCTTGTTTTTCTAAACAGCTCAGTACTGTAATAACCTCCTTAGGGTAATGCAGCAATGAGAACGGCACAATGTCATCATACATGGTATAAATACAATGGGGATCACAAGTAATGTGCTAAGTATGTGATGGGTGCCCTTGGGGGGAAATGCAGCAGTTGGCTTGTAAGGAAAAGCCCTTTCAAGTGTATTTCCACTTTACAGCCCAAGTGGGATAACACCGGGCCAGATTCTGAAAGGACTTAAGACAGCGCAGCACCATGTACGCCATCGTAAGTCCTAATCCGACCCGTCGTATCTATGCGCCTGATTCTTAGAATCAGTTAAGCATAGATATCCATTAGATCCGATAGGCGTAAGTCTCTTACGCCGTCGGATCTTAACTGCATTTTTTTGTTGACCGCTAGGTGGCGCTTCGGTCGAATTCCGCATCGAGTATGCAAATTAGCTATATACGCGAATTCCCGAACGTACGCGCGGCTGACGCAGTAAAGTTACGACGTTTACGCTAGGCTTTTCCTGGCGTATAGTTGCCCCTGCTATATGAGGCATAATTGCGGCGTACCAATGTTAAGTATGGGCGTCGTTCCCGCGTCGAAATTTGAAAAAGTTACGTTGTTTGCGTAAGTCGTCTGTGAATGGGGGTGGACGTCATTTACGTTCACGTCAAAACCAATGACGTCATTGCGGCGTACTTTGGAGCAATGCACACTGGGAAATTCCACGGACGGCGCATGCGCCATTCCGAAAAAACGTCAATCACAGTAGTTTTACATAAAACACGCCCCCCTGATCCAAATTTGAATTAGGCGGTCTTACGCCGGCCGATTTACGCTACGCCGCCGCAACCTTACGGAGCAAGTGCTTTGAGAATACAGCACTTGCCCGTCTAAGTTGCGGAGGCGTAGCCTAAATCGGATACGTTACGCCCGGGCAAAGATACGCCGCTGACTGAGAATCTGGCCCACCTACTTTATATTTATACAGTGGAACCTTGGATTACGAACATTATCCATTCTAGGAGAATGCTCGTAATCCAAAGCACTCGCATATCAAAGCGAGTTTCCCCATAGAAGTCAATGGAAACTAAAATAATTTGTTCCGCATTGACTTCTATGGCATGCAATACCGCATGTGGCCAGAGGTGGGGGGTGCCAGAGAGCCTCGGGAACTGAGTATTTCCAAGTATTTCAGATTTTCAATGAGTATTTCCAAACGGCTCTGCTCGGCTTCGGCGCCCCCCGCATCGCTGGCCAAATGCTGTACTGCATGCCCCCTTATGTCACGGTCCCTACCGTGCCAAGCAGACGGCGAGGCATGGTCGTACCCCAAGTGGCTCTGGGTGGTATTGAACCTGGGACCTCTCTGTTGCTGCTTCGGTTCTTTACTTCTGAGCCACTCTTCTGTTTGGTATTCTGCTTGCTTTCTAGCTAAGCCTGGTTCTGAATGATGTACTGATCGCCTTTCTCTGGATCTCCTTGCAATCTGCACCTGTCTCTCCTGGTCCAGCTGAGGCAGGTTACCCAATCAACTAGGGTATAAAACACTGCCTCACTCTGAGGGATTTGTCAGTTCATTGTTCTGTTCTGTCATTGCCAAAGGTTCCTGTGTGCCTGTGTTTTGTTTCAGCTACAAGACTGACTCCGGCTCCTGACCCTGGCTATGTTTAACCGCTTAACGACCGCCGCATGTACATATACGTCGGCAGAATGGCATGGACAGGCAGAACGACGTGCCCGCACGTCGCTGCCTAGACGTGGGTTGGGGGTCCGATCGGGACCCCCCCGGTACATACGGCGGTCGTTAATCGTCTGGGAGCGATCCGGGATGAGGGGGCAGCTATTCATTTCTAGCCACCCCCTCGCGATCGCTCCCCGGAGCTGAAGAACGGGGAGAGCCGTATGTAACACGGCTTCACCGTGCTTCACTGTGACGGCTTCATCGAATGTGTCATCCCTTTTATAGGGAGACCCAATCGATGACGTCAGACCTACAGCCACACCCCCCTACAGTTGTAAACACACACTAGGTGAACCCTAACTCCTACAGCGCCCCCTGTGGTTAACTCCCAAACTGCAACTGTCATTTTCACAATAAACAATGCAATTTAAATGCATTTTTTGCTGTGAAAATGACAATGGTCCCAAAAATGTGTCAAAATTGTCCGAAGTGTCCGCCATAATGTCGCAGTCATGAAAAAAATCGCTGATCGCCACCATTAGTGGTAAAAAAAATTTTTTTTATAAAAATGCAATAAAACTATCCCCTATTTTGTAAACGTACAAAATACATTTTGCGCAAACCAACCGATAAACGCTTATTGCGATTTTTTTTTATCAAAAATATGTAGAAGAATACGTATCGGCCTAAACTGGGGAAAAAAAAACGTTTTTTATATATATTTTTGGGGGATATTTATTATAGAAAAAAGTAAAAAATATTGCATGTTTTTCAAAATTGTCGCTCTTTTTTTGTTTATAGCACAAAAAATAAAAACCGCATAGGTGATCAAATACCACCAAAAGAACGCTCTGTTTGTGGGAAGAAAAGGACGCAAATTTCGTTTCGGTACAACATTGCATGACCGCGCAATTACCAGTTAAAGCAGCGCAGTGCCAAATTGTAAAAACACCTCTGGCCATTTAGTTGCATATTGGCTTGGGGCTTAAGTGGTTAACATTTATTCTGAATTCTGGAATACCTGACCATGGCTTGACTTCGACTATCCTCATTCAACTCTGCATTATGGACTCCAACCAAGGTAAGCCCTTACACCAGGGGTGCCCAACCTTTTGAAGAGTGAGGGCCACTTAAGCCACAATGAGCAGAGCGGGTGGATGGCATTGGCAGCCCACTTGACTCTATAGAGCGCACTCTATATATATATATTTTTTTTTTGCGGATCGGATTGGAGGTAGGCGCTTGTAAACAGACACAAGTCCATTTACATCTGCCACTCCTTAGAGGTGAATGGTGAATCCGATTGAGTCGGACTTACTGTGTGAAAGGGGGCTGAGGCTGCTTTCGCACTGATGCATGGTTGTTTATCCGCACCACGAGTGCAGCACAGTTCACCTGTGGCTTTCCTGCAGGTTAGCTGCACTTTGCCAAAGACTTCTATTATATCCTGTAGGTGTGGTGCACTTTCAGAAAGCTCACCAAACTCGCAGGTGATAGAAGTCTATGGCTCAGTGCAGGTAATCAGTTTAAAAGCAGCCCAGTAACCACTGCAGAACAGATATGCCCATATATACACTGTGGCCCGGATTCAGATACATTATCGTATCTATTGGCGGGCGTAGCGTATCTCAGATACACTACGCCGCCGTAACTTAGGGCGCAAGTTCCGTATTCAGAAAGAACTTGCGCCCTAAGTTACGGCGGCGTAGTGTAAATGTGTCGGCGTAAGCCCGCCTAATTCAAATGTGGATGATGTGGGCGTGTTTTATTTAAATTACTTGTGACCCCACGTAATTGACGTTTCTTACGAACGGCGCATGCGCTGTCTGTGAACGTTTCCAAGTGCGCATGCTCCAAATTACGCCGCAAACTGTCAATGCTTTTGACGTGAACGTAACTTACGTACAGCCCTATTCGCGAACGACTTGCGGAAACAACGTAAAATACGACGCTGTTTGTTAGTTTCCGACGTCCATACCTAACATGACTTACCCCTGCTTTATGAGGGGTAACTTTACGCCGGAAAAAGCCTTACGTAAACAATGTAAAATAATTTGCCGGTCTGACGTACGTTTCTGAATCGGCGTATCTACCTAATTTGCATATTCCTTGCGTAAATTGACGGAAGCGCCACCTAGCGGCCAGCGTAAATATGCAACTAAGATACGACGGCGTAAGAGACTTACGCCAGTCGGATCTTAGCCAAATTCCAGCGTATCTTGTTTTCTGAATACAGAAAAATACATACGCCAGCGTAACTTCTTTCTGAATCTACCCCATAGTGAGTATAGTGATATTGCATATGAAGATTATGTTTTCTCATAATTAGCCAGCAGAGCTTTAAGCCTAGTACACACCAAATGTAAGGCGACATCGGCTGGTTCCATAGAAACCGTCCGACATTCGGCCCGTGTGTACTGGAGCTGGTCCGACAGAAGCCGGCCCAAGCTGTCATTTTTATTTCGTTCATCCCGGAAAACAAACTAGTAGTGTGTGTGCGAGGCTTTAGGCTTTTTTTTTTTACGTGTTTACCTGTCTATCCTGATCTGCCTTGCCCTAAAAAGAAAAAAAAGCTTGCTGTGTACAGAGATCAATAGCTTAAGTTGCAATTTACACACAAAACTGAATGCTGAGGAAGACCATTCAGGGGTCGATACGTGTGCAGAGGAGAGGATCCGAGCCCGTGACGTCGCGCAGCCACGGTGGTGAGCGAGCGGAGGCTCTCGATACATGTAACAAACACATTTTGTTTTTCTATCTAGTAAGTGTCCTCTTTTTAGCAGGGTTTAAAATAAAAGTTTTATAGCAGAGAGCACTATGTCGCTGTCCCTTGAAGTGGATGAACAGCTGAGTAATCTCGGAGATCAACCCGCTATCTGTGAGGGACACATTGGGTGGAGTAGAGATCGTGAAAAGGGAGAAATTGAACAGCTGAGTCCTGATAGAAAGAAAAGACGTTTGGGGAGTGGGAATGAAGAGTTCATTTGAGTCTTCCTGACTCATCCTTGAAGTGGGCAGATAAAATAGCTGGTGGTGGTGCGCACAATGCAATAAGAATTGTTGAGAAGTACAGTGATATGATAATAACACTGGAGCACTCAGGGGCGGACTGACCATTCAGGCTCTTGGGCACTGCCCGAGGGCCCCATGCCACTAGGGGCCCCCATCAGGGTTGCCAGCCTCCGTAAAACCAGGGAAAGTATGTAAAAATCTGTTTTTTTTACATCTGTCCCTGTTATGTCCCATACCGACATCCTTTTGGTCTAAAAATCCCAAGATTATAGCTGCCCCGCCTCTCCAGTACCTTTTCAGTGTGTGTATGTGTACTGTGTGTGTATATTGTGTGTGTATGTATACTGTGTGTGTATATTGTGTGTGTGTGTGTACTGTATGACCCCATAATCTATTGCCTGGGGGCCCCATAATCTCCTATTGCCCGAGGGCCCCATGAGTTGTCAGTCCGCCCCTGGGAGCACTACTATATATATATGGTGTAGTGATTTCACTTAAAGTGTATAGCAGCTGCAATTTTGCACTTGATTAACCACTTCAATACCGGGCACTTTCGCCCCTTCCTCCCCAGGACAATTTCCAGCTTTCAGCGCTGTCACACTTTGAATGACAATTGCGCGGTCATGCAACACTGTACCCAAACTAAATTTTTATCATTTTCTTCCCACAAATAGAGCTTTCTTTTGGTGGCATTTGATCACCTCTGTGGTTTTTATTTTTAGCTAAACAAACTAAAAAAGACCAACATTTTTGAAAAAAATACGTTTTTTTTTTAGTTTCTGTCATAACATTTTGTTTTCCCCTTCACTGATGAGGTGGCACTGATGAGGAGGCACTGATCTGTAGAATTGATGGGCACTGATAAGCGGCACTGATATGCAGCACTGATGGGATGGGCACTGATAGGTGGCACTGATAGGTGGCACTGATGCCCACTGATAGGTGGCACTGATGCCCACTGATAGGTGGCACTGATGGCCAGTGACAGGCGGCTGTGATGGGCAGTGACAGGCGGCTGTGATGGGCACTGACAGGTGGCTGTGATGGGCACTGACAGGCGGCACTGATTGGCACTGATAGACGGTACTGATGGCACTGACAGGTGGCACTGATGGGCAGCACTGATGATGAGGTACTGATAAGTACTGACAGGTGTTACATTTTTGATTTTCAAAATTTAGTATTTTAATTTTCGAATTTTCAAATTTCGAATATTCAACTACTCCGAATTTTTTTTTTTTTCGTTTCATTCGTTTTTGTTTCTGAAATTTCTTTCTTTAAGGTTTTTTTTCGGAAATCCGAAAATTCCGAATTTTCGAATTTGCGAATTTCCGAATTCCGAATTTTCAAGCTTCCCGAATTTACGAAAAAAGCAAAAAAACTGGAAAAAATAATTTTTCGATTTTCCCGAATTTACGGGAAAAAAAATGAATGAAATAAAAACAAAATTTTTTTTTTTTTAATTTCCGAAAAAAAAAAGAAAAACGAAATATCATAAACAAAAAAAAAACGCATTTTTTTGGCAGTGCACTTGTCTAGTGGCGATGATTGTTTCACACATTTGTAGAGCAGGAAATCCACCACCTCTGCTGTGTGCATAAAGTTTCATTTAACCACTTAACCTCCAGAAGGTTTTACCCCCTTTATGACCAGAGCATTTTTTTGCCATTCAGCACTGTGCTATTTCAACTGGTAGTTGTGTGTACCAATCAGCTTCCAGGTTTGATTGCCAACGCTTAATTGTGCAAGTTGAGCTCAGAAGCTGATTGGTTTCTCTGCAGAAGTGTAACTAATTTTCACCCTTCTAGCTTTAGTAAATAAACCCCATAGTGTCACTCTAATAAGGTGGCAGGAAATCTGTGTGTAATGTGTGCTGCTTTTACTTTCTGCTTTGGCTGTTTTTCTCCCTGCTTTTCAGGGAGAAAAAACAGCTAGATTGCCGTTTCTTAGCACACAGAATTCTGTGTGTGTGATTGGACACAGCTGATCAGCTGAAATCTGCTGCCATACTCATGCTTTGTCCAATCACAGCGCGGGTCGGGCGCGTGCACCCTGAACCCGGGAGATGTGTAGGTAGGTTGTCTGGCCTACCTGTGCGGCCCGTCTGCAGTAAATCTTCTGTGGGCGGGCAGCAAGTACCGTAATTAAAGAGAGAACACCTGAAAGCAAACAGCTTCTGTTATCCTCTATCATTGCTCTGTGACTCCTTTGCTATGGATGCAGCCTGTATTAGAAATCACAAAGATATTCAATACTCATACCTCCCAACTTTCTGAGATGGGAATGAGGGACACCTATCAGCAAAAGCATGCAGCCATAGGACACACCCCTTGCCACGCCCCCCCTTAAATGAGAATTGTACAAAAAAAACAAGATTGGTTCAACCCACAAGTGCTTTTTTTACCACTACTGTTCCTTTATATTGGATTTTTGAATTTACAAATGCAACAATTTAGAAATCGGATGAAAGGTTCAGCACTGGGAAACACTTTTTGATAAATAAAAAGTACATTTTATATACAACTATATGGATCAGACCAAAATGAGGGACAAATGGTGGGGAATGAGGGACAGAGGGACATTGCTCCAAATTAGGGACAGTCCCTCCAAATCAGGGACAGTTGGGAGCTATGAATACATTGAACACAAACAGATATAACTATCAGATTCAAAGGGGCAGATTCACAAAAGGATTACGCCGGCGTATCTATAGATACGCCGGCGTAATTTTAAATTTCCTGACTGACTCCATGGCAGCCTACGTGTGGGTTAATCCCGCCTCCTCTCCATTGATAGGACCTCATACCCATAAAGGTTTACTCACCGCCCAGTACTGGTGTTCCTTTTTTGTCCTCCTCCATGGACCCTAGGAAATACAGATTTGTGCAAATAAGGACATACTTGAAATGGATAGCACACTTTAAGCGGTGCAGCTCGGATCCCAGCCATGGGCGGGTGGAGAGCTTTGCAGCAACTTCCCCTCCGCTGTGCGGTCGTGGCTGCGTGTGCTGAAGATCCGGACTTCCTGGCTGGCAAGGTCTTATTTCTATTCCATGGCAGTCACCTATGTGTTGTGTGTTTCCCATGTGTTGTTTTTTCTGCCTGTATGGCGGCTGGAGCGCTCCTGCGTTCCAGCGCCGTTTGTTCTCTTCCTGGTGTGAGCACCAGAGCCCTTCGCGCATGCGCAGTACCCAATCCCAGAGCGAGGCTTGGTTCGCGCATGCGCAGTCGGACGGGACTCGCGGCGGCCGCGCAGGCGCCGTTGAGCCATTCACCACTGCGCAGGCGCGTACGTGGGCAGCGTCTGACGTCACCGGCGGGGGATTTAAAAATCAGCTGCTCGCCTGTGTACATTGGGGTTCTTCCTGTCAGGCGAGCAGCTGATCCTGTGACACTCTATCAGGTTAGTGAGGGATCTGCCTATGCTATAGGCATAGATCCTCTCTGTCATTTCTCTTGCTTAAATGCTTGGTTGGTATTTTTAAATGCTGCATAAATTAATTTTTTAAATGGATTTTATTTTCTTGCGTAGCATTTTAAAAATTTTAAATTTTTTCTATATGGTTTAAAAAAAAAAATTTTTTCTTCTTAAAGGGGCAGTACTCTTATATTGTTATTTTTTATCTGGCATCTTAGGATCTCTTCAGTTGTTTGGATATATATATCTCAAGTACTATGCAGGTCCAAGAAACCACGGACCAGTCACCGTCTACAGGTGGCCAGCCCTCACGCACAAGGTATGTGCGGGTGAGGGGGGGCATAGGGGTGGAAGTCACACTTTATATGTTTTCTGTCTGACTTATTCCCCCTATACATATGTCTCATTTTTTCCTTAGCCCTTCCGGTCCTGATCCTTATGCCGCTATCCAGTCCGCAGACCTTGCCAGGCCGCATCAACGTTCCTCTTCAAAATCTAAATCAAAGAGTAAACGAAGATCTCCGTCTACATCTTCCCATCAGAGGAGAAGTTCCCATTCCTCCTCCAGACACCGCTCCCACCGCCACGAAAGTCGCTCTGATCGCAGAGCTTGCTGGGGATGTGATGCTTATGTCCCGGAGGGCAAATCATTATGTGACCAATGCTACGCCCTGGCGGTTGGGGAAAAGGAGACTGAAGATCGTCGTATCGAGTCTCTTGTGGAACGTGTGGTTCAAAAATCTTTGAGAGAGAATGTCTCCCACACGCAAAGTCAAACCGGTACCGTCAGGTCTGGTTCTCCGGCCATTGAGGTCCTTGAGGATCCCGGTCCTTCCCAGCCTCGCGCTGCTTCTCCAGATTCCCAGGAGGGTGAACTGGAAAGCGATGAGGAGAGTCTAGAATTCGACTTCTCCCAAGTGACACCACTTATCAAAGCAATCAAAGAGGCTCTCTTGTGGGAAGAGCAATCTACTTCTCCAGCTAAACAAAAGAAATACTTCAAACGCCTGGGGAAGGAACGCCCAAGTTTTCCGTTGTTAACCGAATTAAAGGGCATCTTTGAAGAAGAATGGAGTAGAGTGGACAAGAGGTCCTCTATGGCCAACAAGGCCTCCAGATTGTATCCCTTCAAAGCAGATGACGTTAAACACCTGGAGAATATTCCTGTGGTAGACGCAGCAGTGACACGACTGGCCAAACATGTTACACTGCCACTGGCTGATTCAGTGTCCTTCAAGGACGGTCTTGATAGGAGGATGGATCAAGACCTCAAAAGAATCTACGGTCTGGCTGGTACAGCCTGCAAACCTGCTTTGGCCTTGGCAGCTTTATCCAAAGCAATGGAGGCCTGGACGGAAAATGTGGACTCCTTCCTTAAGGGTGTCTCTGAAGAGCTGGCCAGAAGTTCTGCTACTTCAGAACTTAAACTAGCAGTTGCCTTTCTGGGGGAGGCATCCGTTGATTTAATTCGCCTATTGGCAAGAATTATGCTGTCCTCTGTTACAGCCAAAAGGGCCTTGTGGTTGCGCCCCTGGGTCGCTGACCCATCGTCCAAACAAAATTGGTGTAAGATTCCCTTTGAGGGATCATCCTTGTTTGGCAACAAGCTGGATGACGCCATTGCTAAAGCTACAGGTGGTAAATCGGGTTTTTTCCCCCAGGACAGGCGTCAGTCCGGTAAGAAGAAACCGCAATTCAGAAGGTATAGTCCGGACCGCACTAGAGAGGCTCGCGCCTACAGACCTGGCGGAAACTTCAGAAGAAACTGGGGTAGAGGCCGTGCATCTTTTCGCAAACCAGCGTTTTCTAACCAAGCGTCGAGTGGACGCGATCAGCCTAAGTCCTTTTGAAACAACGCCCGCCCAGGCGGATCGGGTGGGAGCTCGTCTGCTCCTCTTTCGGCACGTTTGGGCGGCCTCGATCACGGACTTTTGGGTCATCAAGACAATAACATCAGGCCACACATGGTCGTTCTCCAGCATTCCTCTTCCAAGGTTTATTTCACCCTTCTCCCAAGGTCAGCGGAACAGAGAGAGGTTCTTCTAACTTATGTGGATCTACTCAAATCCCAAGGAGCAGTAGTATGCGTCCCAAAGGACGAACAGTTTCATGGAGTATACTCCCCCCTCTTCTTGGTGCAGAAGAAAAGCGGTGCTTGGCGTCCAGTCATAGATTTGACCTATCTAAACAAATTTATAAAACACAGAAGGTTCAAGATGGAAACTCTGTCGACAATCCAGCAAGCCATACAGCCAGGCGATTGGATGATCTCGATAGATCTGAAGGACGCTTATTTCCACGTTCCGGTGGCAATCGAGCTACAGAAATATCTCAGGTTCCACGTTGGGCAAGAACACCTTCAATTCGTGTGCCTACCCTTTGGGCTGACAACCTCACCACGAGTCTTCACCAAAACCCTATTGGCAGTGGTGGCCTTTATCAGACTGAAAAAGATAAGACTTTATCATTATCTAGACGACCTCCTTGTCCTAGCCCAGGACAAGACACAGCTCTTAGCGCAAAGAGATCAGGTAATCTCGATCCTGTCCGAATTCGGTTGGCTCCTGAACCTAACGAAAAGCCATTTGGAACCAACTCAATGCCTAGTATATCTGGGAGCCCAGTTCGACACAGTGAAGAAAACCATCTCTCTTCCGGTGGAAAAGATCCCTGTGGTTCAAGAGAGGATTTCTCGAGCGTTAGACACCCACCACCTGAAGGCATTCCAGTGCCTAAAAATCATCGGAACAATGGTTTCCACAACCCCCATGGTGAAATGGGCATTATGGAGACTACGTCCCTTCCAGTCCGGCTTCCTCAAGCAGTGGAAGTCAGGCAACAAGAATCAGCAGATTCGCATCTCAACTTCCATGAGGAACAGCCTCTTTTGGTGGCTCCAGCCAAAAAATCTACGGAATTGTCATTCCATTGCCCCGGTCTCCTGGGTCACAGTGACGACCGATGCCAGTGGCTACGGCTGGGGGGCCCTGTGTGGTACAAACATGGCACAGGGCAGATGGGATGCTCGCCTCCGCAATCCGGGCTCGAACATCCTAGAGCTTCGAGCAGCCTGGTGTGCCCTCCAGTCCTTCTCCCAACTCCTGAAGGGAGAGTCGGTACTGTTGAGGATGGACAATACCACAGCAGTGTCCTATGTCAAGAGGCAAGGAGGGACACGGAGTTCATCTCTTCTACGGGAAGTCGAACCCATCATGAAGTGGGCACAGGAAAACCTGGTCAACCTGACAGCAGTCTTTATTCCCGGAATACAGAACTCCCAGGCAGACTTTCTTTCTCGTACTCAGGTGGACATCAACGAGTGGTCTCTCCACATCCAAACATTCCAATGGATCTTGTCTCTGGGAGTCAGTCCCCAAGTAGATCTTTTTGCTTCACAGCACAATACCAAGATGGAGAAGTTCTACTCGAGAGGTCATTGCAGTCAGGCGATCGGGACGGATGCCTTGACGGATCGGTGGAGTTTTCAGAGAGCATATGCTTTTCCCCCGAACCCAGTAATTCTGAGATTTCTACAGAGACTTCAAGCAGAAGAGGTCGAGATGACACTAGTGCCCCCCTACTGGCCGAACAGACCATGGTTCCCTCTCCTGGTCCAACTGAGCTATCGGGACCCAGTACCTCTACCAGTCAGACCGGACCTTCTCTCTCAGGGTTCACTCCTACACCCCTGTCCGGCTCTGATGAAACTGACGGTCTGGTTCTTGAGAGGGAGAGGCTGGAATCCCTTGGTTGCGCCTCTGGAGTGATCTCCACGCTGATGAGCTCGAGAAGGGCAAGCACGAATAAAGTCTATGGAAGAATTTGGGCTAAATTTGTAGAATTCTCTACGGTCTCAGGCAGGTCCTTCAGGAATCCAGAAATCCAAGATGTATTGAGTTTTCTCCAAACAGGGTTAGATCTTCCCCTATCCGTAAGTTCATTGAGAGTTCAAATCTCGGCTCCGTCAGCCTTCTCTGGAATTTCGTGGGCAGTACACCCACTAGTCAAACAATTCTTTCGAGGGGCATCAAGGTTGAGACCTCAAAGGAAGCCAAGATTTCCCAAGTGGGATCTCCCACTAGTCCTGGATTTTCTGAGTGGGCTCAGTACGTCGGGGCCTTCCCCGTCCTCTATAAAGGACTTTTCAGCTAAAGTGGCATTCTTGGTCGCTATCACCTCGGCCAAAAGAGTGTCGGAGATCGGGTCTCTTGGTCACAAAGAGCCATTCCTGACCTTCTTCCCGGATCGAGTGGTTTTGATACCCATGCTGGGTTCAAATCCGAAAGTTTCTTCTGTCTTTCATGAGAATCAAGAAGTTGTCCTTCCTACCTTCAGGTCTTCGGATTCCAATGAGACTCACCCTCTAGACATGGGCAAGATCCTTTCTGAATACATCCAGATGACGTCCCCCTTTAGACGTTCAGATCATTTGTTTATCCTGCACTCAGGCAGTAACAAGGGGAAAAAGGCTTCTGCCAGAACAATCGCGGCCTGGATCGTTCAGACAATTCAGCAGGCTTACAGGGCGAAGGGCTTGGCTCCTCCACAAGCGGTGACAGCTCACTCTACCAGAGGGATGGCAGCTTCCTGGGCGGCAGCTCGTCACGTGGCTCCAGATGTCATCTGCAGAGCGGCCTCTTGGTCTTCTATACATACCTTTATGTCCCATTACTGTGTTGAGCCTGCATCTCTTTCCTCTGTGAATTTTGGTTTATCAGTTTTGTCAGTTGACGGGACAAATTAAAATTTATTTTTGTTCAGCATACCCACCCGTGTGGTCTGGCTAGTTATTTCCCACACGTAGGCTGCCATGGAGTCAGTCAGGAAAAAGGAAAATTTATTATCATACTTACCGTAATTTTCCTTTCCTGATGGACTCCATGGCAGACGGAGTTCCCACCCTGAAATTATGGAGTCGGGATAGTTACGGAACACCAGTACTGGGCGGTGAGTAAACCTTTATGGGTATGAGGTCCTATCAATGGAGAGGAGGCGGGATTAACCCACACGTAGGCTGCCATGGAGTCCATCAGGAAAGGAAAATTACGGTAAGTATGATAATAAATTTTCCTTTTTCCCGCGTCCTATCTTTGTTTTTTATCCACAAAACAAGATACGACGGCATCTGGGATCGATCCGACAGGCGTACGTCTTAGTACGCCGTCGGATCTTAGATGCAATTTTTCGGCGGCCGCTAGGTGGCGTTTCTGTCGAAATCCGCGTTGAGTATGCAAATTAGATATTTACGGCGATCCACGAACGTACGTCCACCTGGCGCATTTTTTTACGTCGTTTGCGTTCGGCTTTTTCCGGCGTATAGTTAAAGCTGCTATTATGAGGCGTACTCAATGTTAAGTATGGCCGTCGTTCCCGCGTACAATTTTGAATTTTTTGCGTCGTTTGCGTAAGTCTTTTGCGAATAGGAATTTGCGTAGAATGACGTCACCGTCGTAAGCATTGGCTGGTTCCGGTTTAATTTTGAGCATGCGCACTGGGATACCCCCACGGACGGCGCATGTGCAGTTAAAAAAAAACGTTGTTTACGTCGGGTCACAACGTATTTACATAAAACACGCCCCCATTACATCCATTTGAATTAGGCGTCATTACGTCGGCAAAGATACACTACGCCGCCGAAACTTACGGTAAGTTACGGCGGCGTAGTGTATCTTAGATACGCTACGCCCGGCGCATAAATGCGCCGCTCCACGAGGATCTGCCCCAAAACGTTTAAAAAAAATAAATAAAATAAGATTAATTAAAAAGCATAATGGTTATAAAGCTCTGATATAAAAGCATCTTTACTTGATCATGCCCTTTCCGTTTGCATTCCATGTATATTTAGTTTATTTGGACAATCTGATAAAGCACAAGCACATAAAAATAGACATATTGTTTGTGTATCCCTCTTTGTTTAAAGCCCAGGAATGCGCAGAGCTCTGTTTTACATTAGTACCATGTGTGATTCACGTTTTAGATCAGAGCTGGAGGATGGAGCAACCCACCAAACCATTTCCAGAACATAGCCTGCTACACCTACCCAATACATCACTGTCCTGGATAGTTTACTGACATGCACTATATTGTCAAAAGTATTGGGACACCTGCCTTTACACGCACATGAACTTTAATGGCACCCCAGTCTTAGTCCGTAGGGTTCAATATTGAGTTGGCCCCCCCTTTGCAGCTATAACAGCTTCAACTCTTCTGGGAAGGCTGTCCACAAGGTTTAGGAGTGTGTCTATGGGAATGTTTCACCATTCTTCCAGAAGCACATTTGTGAGGTTGGGCGAGAAGGCATGGCTCGCAGTCTACACTCTAATTCACCCTAAAGGTGTTTTATCGGGTTGAAGTCAGGACACTGTGCAGGCCAGCCAAGTTCCTCCACCCTAAACTCGCTCATCCATGTCTTTATGGACCTTGCAGTGGATTTGCACAGGGCGGCCTGGATCCTTCTCTTCTGGGGTCCCTCTTCTTTGCTCCTGGCACCTCCTTACTGTTGAGTACCCCCAAAACAAGCAGCTTGCTATGGGAGGGCACCCGAGCCAAGTCACACCTCCCTGTGTCCATTCAGACACAGGGCCACAGCCCGGCCCCTTCTCGCTCCTGATTTGCTAACTGATTTTGATTGACAGCAGCTGGAGCCAATGGAGCCGCTGCTGTGTCTCAGCCAATCAGGAGGGAGAGTCTCGGATGGCCGAGGGACTCATGGACATCACTGGATAGAGAGGGGGCTCAGGTAAGTATTAGGGGGGTCTGCTGCATAGAGGAGGATTTTTATCTTAATGCATTAAAGTGATTGTGTTCTGTATCAGCACCGGTTGTACCTGTGACAAGCTTCTTGTAGACCCAGTCTGTAAGGATGTATGCAGCAGGTTGAATGGTGACTTTAACAGACAGCTTACTCAATGAATAAAGACTCCAGAGGTGTTTTCCAATGCTTCTTTATGCTTCAAGATAACAAAGATATGAACATAGAGGCTTTTCCATAGGTAAATTTCCAATGAAGATACACAGCTCCCACACTCTGCAGACTTTTCAAGCAACTAAGACAAAATGGGTTTAGAGCAGGAAATGGTGGGTGGGAGCAACCAAACTAGCCAGAACAGCAGGGGGGTAAGGATCATACCAAATAACATAATAACATAACATAACATGTAATAACTGCTAGACAGTAAAAGCTGCGTGACAGCACACTCCCCGCCTGGTATCGTGAGATACCACTATACTCTGTTTTCTTTTACATATTAATGCAATGGACATTTCATCGACCGATAGGCAACATTGGTTTTGTAAGAAGCTACATCCAAGAGCTTGTGAGATTGGTCTAAACAGACTTCTCCTATTATCACCCATCCAAGATCAAGTTTCTGGGCCTGAGGAGCATCGTCTGGACCGTTACATAACTCTCTTATTTTATGGACTCTAGGAACGTCTCTCCCTAGTAGAATCAAGATCTTAACATCCTTGTTAAGTGGTGGAATGTAGTCAGCAATGTGGCTTAAATGGGGGTAATGACGTGCAGCCTCTGGTATGGGAATTTCTTCTCTGTTGTTCGGTAGCTGATCACATTCGATTAGAGTCGGAAGAGGAAACTCTATGTCCTCATATTCTGATGCCACTATGAAGCCATGGGCTCTTCTTCCAGAAGTATTGATCTTTCCTGCACATGTCTGCAAGGTATAGGACCAGGCCTCTCCATGAATGTTGAATAGGTCAAAGAATTCTGGACTGGCCAATGAGCGATTGCTCTGATCGTCGAGTATGGCATACATTTTTATGGAATTTTGTGGGCATCCTTCAGGAAAAACCCTTACAAGACATATCTTGCTACAAGACTTGCTATGAAGCCCTTCTCCACATACCTCTGTACACCTTGTGGTTACGGGGTTGGCGTGTTGCTCAGTTCTCTCCCCGCCATCATCTGATGTAGGCTTGGGGTTGCTGCCGGGTGAAGGTTTCCTTTTGAACAGGTCTGAATGAAGACCGTCCACATGTTTGGCACTGTTGCACAGAGAACATCTGATGGTGATCTTACAGTCTCTTGCTAAATGATCGGAGGATGCACAACACTTGAAACAGATATTATGCTCTTTGAGAAATGACTTGCGTTCTTCAATAGGCTTATCCTTAAATGCACGGCATTTGGAGAGAGAATGTGGCGCATTATGGATAGGACACTGTTGATTGAGATTGCTTGCCTTAATGCCTGTAGCCAAGACGTTGGATGCTACCTCTGTCTCTCTCACGGCAATAGGATACTTTAAATCCTTGAACTTACTGTTGGTGGCAATACCCCTTGAGGTGGTTAAAGGAGTGGTGGTTGTATCTGGATAGAAGAAGCTTGGGTCATTCTTGGATTTTGCAACCTTCCGCACGAACTCTGCAAAATAAGAAAAGGGAGGGAAGGAAACATGATGTTCATACTTATATTTTGATCCTACACTAGTCCACTTTCCCTGAAGATAACTAGGCAACCTTGCTACAATAGGATTCACGCCCTGAGCAGTGTCTAAATAGCTAAGACCTGGTAAACTAGGATCTAGCTTAGCAATTTCAAGTTCATGAAGGAGGTCGCCTAACTCTCTAAGCTTATGATTGTCCTTAACAGAGATCTTAGGAAAGTCGTTTAGTCTCTGGAATAAGGCAGATTCAATGACTTCGGGACTCCCATAGTCTTGATCTAGACGTTCCCAGGCAGCATCAAGGCCTGCGTTAAAGTTATAGATGTAAACAGATTTAAGTCTCTTTACTTGTTCTGAAGATTGTCGCCCCGAATACTTTATTAGTAAATCGAGTTCTGCTTGAGGTTCAACGGGCAAGCTCTTGATTACCGCCTTAAATGTAGATCTCCAACTCCTGTAGTTCTCTGGGCGGTCATCAAATTTATACAGTCCAGTTGTGATCAATTCTTGTAAAGCCATACTCTTGCTGAGCTCCGTAGCGTTGATGCTTTCAGTTTTTATAGCCACCGGGCATACTGATGGTGCGCCGACTTGAGCCATGGTTGGTATCTGAAGTTGGCTGGTTGGTGGAGCGAAAGGTGTTGCAGATGGGTTCAATCTAGGTAAGGGTCTGACGTCTGAAGGTCTCTGAGCATTTGAAGTTGAAGAGAACTGTATCACAGGGGTCATAGAGTTCATCCTGTAGTCTTTTGCTGTACCCTTGTAATCTCTATTCGCATAGGGTTGCGGTGGCACGTGAGCCGCGTAGGTTGACTCACTTGATTTTGTGACATGCGGTAGTTGCGGAGTGTCTCTGTTAGCAGGTGTGTCTAGTTGACCAGCTTGATTTTGTGACACGTTGCCTTCTGGTCCACATGCTGGATGATTATGAGAAAAATCTCCAACTGTAGGTGGGACTGTGATGTCGTGGTTCTGGCTTAAGACGAACTGTAGGGTCCTTTCAATGGGGTCTTGACAAGCAGCCAAGCTGGGACAAGCTGCTCCTTCTTCTTCCAATAGGGCTTGTTCCAAGACGGATAATTCCGCCAATGCTACTTCCTTTTCTTTACTCTTCTGAAGGATTTCTAGCTGAGCCTCTAGCTGAGCCTCTGTTTCTGCTTGAATGCGTTTAGCTTCTGCTTTGATGGCTGCTTCTCTTTCAGAGCAGGCGGCTTGAACCTGGGCTGCTGCGACCTTCTGGCGAGCTTTGACTATTTGGTCGCTCAGTGTTGACCTTACAGAGCAGGACCGCAGTGACTTAGAAGAGGATTTATGATAGGAGCGGGCAGATCTAGAAGATTTTCCTGAGTGTCTGGAAGAAGCAGATTTACAGGATGTAGTTTCATGTAGCTGTGCTAATCTACCTTCTATCTGTGCCTTTGCTTCAAGATATGTGCTATGCCTCTGCTGGTCAGTAGAAGTAAAGTCCTTTAATTCCACTGCGGCTTCCTCCATGCTGGAATGTGACAATAGGGAATAGAACTTTTCAGAAAGTCTTTTATAATTCTCAAATGCCTTCTTAACCCTTGAGAGAGCAGTGTTCAATTGCTCAGGATTGTTGCTAGTTTCATTAGCGTTTTTTATACAACTTAAAGTCTTATGCCATAATGCAGTCAGGTTACTAGATGTTTCTTCCTTACTTGCTTCATAAACCTCTTTTGCCTTCAAGGATGGATGAGGGCCTCTAGCGGGACGAGCAGAATAAAGTAAGGAGTCTGCTTTATCTTGGTTAAATGCAGGTGATTCTGTGGGATCTCTGTCAGACATAATGACAAGTACTGTAGTTTTGGTGTCTTGTTACAAATCTGCCAGAGCTGAGCTCTGTAGTGACTTCTGATATTAGGCAGATTGAACTGAGGAGCTGGATATTTGTGACATCTAGTGCTGCAACTGTTTCAGACTGGATGGCTCAGCTCACTATCACTTTATACAGGCAGGAATACACAGTTATTTCAGTAGATTCAGGTATTGGATTCACAACCAAAAACAGCTTGACAGTGATAAATCCTAGGGACTTGATGAAGCTATGATACAGTCTTTGAGCAGTTATGGAGCATTGAGTAGAAGGCTGGCTTCATACACAGAGTAATGCTTCCGGTGGCTGCAGCAGTGGCACACAGGCCTAACTCTCAGTGCACAGCCTGCAGATGGTATCCTGTGTTAGGATGTTTGTTCTTCACACACACACATGTGGTTACTCACGTTTCTGAAGCTGCAGAGATAGCTGTGTGATGGATTCTTTTGGAAATTTACTGTTCTGTATCAGCACCGGTTGTACCTGTGACAAGCTTCTTGTAGACCCAGTCTGTAAGGATGTATGCAGCAGGTTGAATGGTGACTTTAACAGACAGCTTACTCAATGAATAAAGACTCCAGAGGTGTTTTCCAATGCTTCTTTATGCTTCAAGATAACAAAGATATGAACATAGAGGCTTTTCCATAGGTAAATTTCCAATGAAGATACACAGCTCCCACACTCTGCAGACTTTTCAAGCAACTAAGACAAAATGGGTTTAGAGCAGGAAATGGTGGGTGGGAGCAACCAAACTAGCCAGAACAGCAGGGGGGTAAGGATCATACCAAATAACATAATAACATAACATAACATGTAATAACTGCTAGACAGTAAAAGCTGCGTGACAGCACAGATTGTAAAGTCTTGTTTTTTGTTTTTTATCAAATAACAAACATATTGGGCCAGATTCATATAGACTTACGACGGGTGTATCAGTAGATACGCCGTTGTAAGTCCAAATCCGCGCGGTCGCAACTTTAAGCGTATGCTCAAACTGAGATACGCTTAAATGTTGCTAAGATACGCCGGCGTAAGTCTCCTATGCCGTCGTATCTTAACTGCCTATTTACGCTGGCCGCTAGGGGCGTGTACGCTGATTTACGCCTAGAATATGTAAATCAGCAAGATACGCCTATTCACGAACGTACGCTTGCCCGTCGCAGTAAAGATACGCCGTTTACGTAAGGCGTTTTCAGGCGTAAAGATAAACCACCAAAAACATGGCGCAGCCAATGTTAAAGCGGGGGTTCACCCTTAGAGGGCACTTTTCCCCCTTCGCTTCCTGCTCGTTATTACTAGGGGAATCGGCAATTTATTTTAAAATATGTGCAGTACTTACCCGTTTACGAGACGCATCCTCTCCGTCGCTTCCGGGTATGGGCTTCGGGAATGGGCGGTCCTTCTTGAGTGACAGGTTTCCGAGAGGCTTCCGACGGTCGCATCCATCGCGTCACGATTTTCCGAAAGAAGCCGAACGTCGGTGCGCAGGCGCAGTATAGAGCCGCACCGACGTTCGGCTTCTTTCGGCTACGAGTGACGCGATGGATGCGACCGTCGGAAGCCTCTCGGAAGGCTGTCACTCAAGAAGGAACGCCCGCTCCCGAAGACCCATACCCGGAAGCGACGGAAGAAGATGCAGCTCGAAAACGGGTAAGTACTGCACCTATTTTAATATAAATAGCCGATTCCCCTAGACCGAACGAGCAGGAAGCTAAGGGGAGATTTTTTTTTTTTTTTTAAATGGGTGAACTCCCGCTTTAAGTATGGAAGTCGGAACCGCGTAACATTTTTCACGTTTTACGTCGTTTGCGTAAGTCGAACGTGAATGGGGCTGGGCATAGGTTACGTTCACGTCGAAAGCATTGACTATTTGCGACGTGATTTGGAGCATGCGCACTGGGATACGTTCACGGACGGCGCATGCGCCGTTGGTTAGAAACGTCATTTACGTGGGGTCACACTTAATTTACATAAAACACGCCCACAGCTTCAACATTTTAATTAGGCGGGCTTACGCCGGCCCTAATACGCTACGCTGCCGTAACTTCGGCCTGCAAAATCTTTCTGAATACCATACTCGCCTCTCAAAGTTACGGCGGCGTAGCGTATAGGAGATGCACTACGCCCGCATAAAGGTATCTGAATCTAGCCCATTATACTTACCTCCTCTGTGCAGTTGGTTTTGCACAGAGCAGCCTGGATCCTCCTCTTCTCGGGTCACTTTCAGCTCTCCTGGCCCCTCCCTCCTGTCTTGTCCCCCCACAACAAGCAGCTTGCTATGGGGACACCTGAGCTGCAGCTCCGTGTGTCCATTCAGAAATGGAGCTGCCGTTTGGACCCACCCCCTCTCTCTTTTGATTAGCTAACTGACTTAAATTGACAGCAGTGGGAACCAATGGCGCCTCTGCTGTGTCTCACCCAATGAGGAGGGAGAATCCCAAACGGCCGAGGGACTCATAGACGTCGCTGGACAGAGAGGGGGCTCAGGTAAGTATGAGGGGGGGCCGAAGGGGGGGGGCTTCTACACACAGAAGTTTTTTTAATCATTAGGATAAAAAACCTTCCTTTAGAACCAGTTTAATATAGTCACAGAAAAAAAAATATGTTTTTGTTCAAGATTCAGCCGTGCCCACTATTTCAAACACGAGCAATAAACTTTTTTAAAATTTGGCAATTCAATCAAAAAGTCCATAAAAATAAAAGAAGCCTTTTGTGAATGTTTTACATAAAATCCATGGTATTATACAGGACCGTTACATGGCCCCAATCCAATACATGATTTGTATGACTATGCATTCCATGTGTTATATGTATCCACAGTGGTGATGGGGAGATGAGAGGGGGGGGGGGGTCATATTTTTTAGTCCTGATGTCATTAATAATGATCTAGCAAGATCTGAGTTATCTCACTTCAACAAAAACGCAACGATAAAGACCTTAAAAGAATTACAGCTGAACTCCAGGTTAACCAAATATTGTCTATATATAGAGTCCTGTGTAATCTCCCTGTGCAGTTTCCCATGTAAAACATTTCCTGTAATAAAGACTGGTCACTGCAGCTCTCTCTCCTTGTGCAGGGTGACTGGTCTTGTCTCCGCCCCCTCTTGTAGTTTTCTGCAGGAAGCCTGTAGTGGGTGGGGCCTGCTGGGTCCCTCCCACAGCTCAGCTCTCAGCACAGGCCATGTACAGCACAGCGATGATGTTGCTGCTACATTTACACCGTAATATCTGGTATTTGATCCACACACAGTGGGACGGATTCAGATACGAGATACGCCGTCGTATCTCTGAGTGCGGGCCGTCGTATCTATGCGCCTGATTCAGAGAATCAGTTACGCATAGATTTCCCTAAGATCCGACCGGCGCAAGTGTCTTACACCGTCGTATCTTAGGCTGCATATTTTCGCTGGCCGCTAGGTGGCGCTTCCGTATAGTTCCGCGAAGAATATGCTAATTAGGTATTGACGCCGATTCAGAAACGAACGTCCCGCCGGCGCATTTTTTTACGTTGTTTACGTTAGGCATTTTTCGGCCTATAGTTACCCCTGCTATATGAGGCGTAGCTAATGTTAAGTATGGACGTCGTTCCCGCACCGAGTTTTGAAAAATTTACGTTGTTTGCGTAAGTCGTTTGCGAATAGGGCTGGACGTCATTTACCAATCCAATCCAATACGTCCTTGCGGCGTACTTTGAAGCAATGCACACTGGAATATTTCACGGACGGCGGGGTCATCTTAAATTTGAATAAAACACGCCCACAACATCCCCATTTGAATTAGGCAGGCTTACGCTGCCACACATACGTTACGCCGCTGTAACTAAGGGCGCAAGTTCTTTCTGCATACGGAACTTGCGCCCAAAGTTACAGCGACGTAACGTATCTGATATACGTTACGCCGGCACATAGATGGAGCATTCTATCTGAATCCAGCCCAGTGACAATTGAGGGATATATTTAAGGCTCAGTTCACACTAATGTGATGCGATATTGCTGCAGTTTTCAGTGTGATTATGTAGTGAGACTTTGATTCGCCTTGGTTGCATATTTTGCATAGTCTATGGGGCCAGGTTGAACTGTAAATCGCATCAAATTAGCACAGGAACCTATTCCGAAATCGCATTGTGCTAAGTCGCATTGATTTGAGCGGGCACCATTGAAAACAATGTGATTTCCCTTTGTCATGTGATTCTGTGTGACTCAAGTCGCATCAGAAGTCACACTAGTGTCAATCCGCACTCAATGAAAGTTGTTGTGTCTGGAGTAAAGCTTTAAAAAAGCAAGGGTGCCCCCTAAAAATAAATGCCATTTATAATATAACACACTACAGACATATGTGTAGAATGACCCCGGGGGCCTGTTCCTATTTTCCCCTGTCTGCCTTTCCATCTACCCAGCCTTGCTCTCGATGGTGTGACTCGGTGCCCGATCCCGGTCTGTTTTTCGATATGTGTCTTGGTGAGTGGCATTTCGATTTTTGTACATCATTGTTTATTTTATTATATTGTTATGGGAGGAGACCATGCACCCCCACTTTTATCTTTATGTTGGGGTGGACAGGTCCTCTTCACGATTATGTTTGTTGTTTACTTTTTGATTTATCTGCATATATATTCTTCATAGAACCTATGTCTGGGTAAAAACATTGGCTCCCTGAAGAAGACCGCTACTACGAAGGTCGAAACGCGTAGGGGCTTTTTTCGCACATAGTGCTTATATGCATATAGTACTGTTCAAATTTGAATTATCATTGTTACCATGTTGTGATGTATTTCTTTGCCTTTCTGTTTATGGATTGATTTTATCAAAGCTCATATCCTGAGTTCCCTTTTTTGTCTAGGGGCTCTTTTTTGATACCCTATCAATAAATTTATACTTTTTTAACTACTTGTACATTATTTATACCGTGCTGCAACACAAAGCCCCTAGGGGTAAATTTCCTTTTCTTTATTTTGTAGAACAGGAAGTCAATAGAAAAGAAATTGTATCATTTTTATAGTCCAAAAATAGTTTGTTGGTTGCTATTTTAGTTCAAAACACGTTTCATGGGTTCTAAAGGATCCCTTCATCAGGGCCTACAGTATGGTAATGAGGACTTTACTGGTTCTCGAAAACTATAATGGTTTGAAATCAATTTTTTTTTTTTCTGTAAAGAGGAACACATAATTTGTAATAAAAATATCTTTACCATTCTGAAGCTTCCCTCCAACCACTTTGCATATTTTATATATACAGTAAAACCTTGGTTTGAGAGCGTTTTGCAAGACAAGCAAAATGTTTTAATACATTTTGCCTTGATATACAAGCAATGTCTTGATATAAGGGTAGCATCATGACACAACTGAGTATACAAGAGAATAGAGGAGCCTCTAAGTGTAGCAATATGGTTACATTTAATGAAGGTACCACATTTAGCAACTTATTACTACACTTAGAGGCGCCTCTCTTCTCTTTTATACCCTGTAAAAAAATGCTTTGATATACAAGTGCTTTGGATTGCAAGCATGTTTCTGGAACGGGATTATGCTCGCAAACCAAGCTTTTACTGTACTGTGATTTTGTACTTGCCAAATATGCTGAAGAAATCTCCCTCCACTGAGTCTGGCTGCAGCCATTTTAACTGTGGGTAGCTGAAGCTGCTGCCTGTTCACTTCCTGGATTTACACAGACAAACATCCAGCTCTGTAGCTCTCATTGGCACTCTAATGACTCACCCACCCTCGCTTCCGGGAAAACTCACAGGAGTGAGAGAGAGCTCTTCATGATGTCATAAGCCTAGGCTTTTTACCAGACAAGAAACATGAAGTGGGCTGTATAAGGAATTTACTGGCAGGAAAAAAAAAATGACTGAAGTTGCGCTTTAAGTTATTGGGCTTTGTAAACAAAAGGGTTTCTACAACCGGTGGTAGATTTCTACAATTTTTTAAGTCCTGGCCTTAGTATATAAATAAATACAATGGCCAGATTCACAAAGCATTTGTGTCGACATATCTCCAGATACGCGCGTAAGTGCAAATATGCGCCGTCGTATCTGTGCGCCGGACTCACAAACTAAGATACGCCTAAAAACAGGCTTCATCCCACCGACGTAACTTGCCTACGCCGGCGTAGAGTGAGCGCATATTTACACTGGACGCAAGTGGTGTTCCCATTGATTTTTCTATTCAAATATGCAAATGAGGGAGATACGGCGATTCACGACTGAACGTCCGCCAGACACAGTGCGCGTAAAGTCATACGTCCGGCGTAACGTTATGCCCCATAAAGGAGGTGTAACTCAGCAGCATCCATGCAAAGGGCTGCACCAGGGAACACAGCCGGCGTATTTTACGTTGGACGTGAATATGTCTAGGCGTAGGTTACGTTCACGCCGTAGGCAGTGATCCGACGTATCTTAGGGAGTAGTTCCGATGTGATTCTGAGCATGCGCACTGGGATGTGTCCACGGGACGGCGCATGCGCCGTTCGTTATACGTATCTGTCTGGCACTCGGCCCATCATTTGCATGGGGTCACGCCTCATTTGCATGGCTCACGCCCACTTCCACCTACGCCGGCTTACGCCTAGGAAACCACAGCGCAGTTTTGGGAGCAAGTCCTTTGTGAATTCCATACTTGCCTCAGGAGATACGCTACGGCGGCATAAATGTGCGCCGCTGTCTGTGAATTCGGGCCAATATATACACATTTTTGTATCTGTTCCCTTGAGGATGGTTCATTTGCTGTCGGTGCACTTGGCTCTTTCATTTATGTGTACAGTAAAAGAATGTCATCCGACCACATGACAAGTTAAAACAAACAAAACAATCGGCAAACGTCTATGTTTCCTCCACAAAAGCTTTTCAGGAGTTTATTGAGAGCTTGTCTGACAACTAGGGTGACCACATTTCCAAACTACAATTCAGGGACACCCCCCCTTCCCAAAAATCAGCTTATGCTGTAACGAATGACAGCACAGTGATTGGACACAAGAGGCGGGATTTATGATTTCTCCAATCACAAGCAGGGGGCGGGGACTGTGCTCCTCCAGGAATTCCCGGCCAGGACAAGTACTGTCAGTGAGTAAAGCAGTGATGTGGCACCCTTTTTTGGGGGCATCAGATTGACCCTGGGGGTGGCTGTGTCAGTTTCATTCTGGGACACTGTATTGTCCTGGAATGATGGTGCCCGGGACAGACCTGCAAAATGCGGGACTGTCCCGGGCAATCCGGGACACGTGGCCACCCTACTGACAACTGACACCGCACAGCAAAGGTATCCCTTCTATTGTGATTTAATGCAACTGTGCACAGGCCCAGCATAAGACACTGAACAGGTCAAGCGCATGGCATTGCTTTATGGGCATCTTTGGGCCTAAGGCTCATTCACAGATCATTGCATTATATGGTATTTATAATTAAATTGTATTTCCACTTTTGCATAGTGTTGCCACCTGTCCAGGAGCCCAGGTTTTGAATCATGTGTCCGGGTTTCATTTCACTTGAAACCTGGACACGTTATTCAGACAGGAATGTGGCTCAGAACAGGGCCTGACAAGAGGGTGAGGGGACACTATGTTGGCCGCATTACAATTCTCTTTGGAGTGCCTAAACGTGTCCCAGGTCTGTTACAATCCTATAGTGCAGGGGTAGGCATCCTGGGGCCCTCCAGCTGTTGTGGAACTACATTTCCCATGAGGCATTGGCTCCATTGGCTCTGGCTGCTGTCAATCAAATCCAGTGACGCGGGAGTCGGGCCAAGTGTCAATTGACACAGCAGCAGGACTCAGGTGCGTGCCTTCAGGAGTAACCCCATGGAATGCGGCTCTTAGTGGGGGCACTCGATGAGGAGGAGGAGCCAGGAGCGGAACAGGGGGGACCCCAGAAAAGGAGGATCGGGGCCGCTCTGTCCAAAACCCTTACACAGAGCAGATATGACATGTTTGCTATTTAAAAAAAAAAACACAAAGCCTTGCAATAACTTAAAAGCTGAGTTCCACCCAAAAATACAACTTCTGCTTATTCGTCGTCGACATTTGGCACCTTTTGGGGAGAGTGGGGACCTGTTTTTTTTGGGTTCCCTTACCAGGAATGGCGGCGGCTGAACCCGACAGCCGATCCAAAGATTGGCTGGGGTGCCGACATCGTGGGTTCCCTGAACAGGTAAGTCTGCATATATTAAAAGTCAGCAGCTACAGTATTTGTACAGTAGCTGCTGACTTTATCTGGGGGGGCTCTTGGGGGGCGGACATCCGCTTTAAACAGCATTTCTGGAATAGACTATACTCACTGGGAAGCGCTACCACTGAGCAAAACCTTCACAACATGACAATGTGCATGGCCTTTTCAACCAAACTACTACAGATAAATATCCCCAGCATGGGAAGCACACACCTCCCAACTTTTTGAGATGGGAATGACGGACACCAATAAGCAAACGTATGTAGGCATAGGACACACCCCCTGCCACGCCCCTCTAAAGGCAAATTATACAAAAAAAAATATTGTTAAACCCACAAGTGTTTTTTTTTACCACTACTATTCCTTTAATTTACAAATTTACAAATGCAGCCATTTAGAAATCAGATGAAAGGTTTAGCACTGGGAAACACTTTTTGAAAGATAAAAAGTGCATTTTATATACAACTATACGAATCAGACCAAAATGAGGCTCAAATGAGGAGGAAGGGAAGTTCTTCTTCTATACAGTGCCACACCTCCCAACATTTTGAGATGGGGATGAGGGACACCTATCAGCAAAAGTATGCAGGCATAGGACACACCCCCTTGCCATGCCCCCTTAAAGGAGAATTGTACAAAAAACAAGATTGGTCAAACCCACTAGTGTCTTGTTACCACTACTATTCCTCTATATTGGCTTTTGGAATTTACAAATGCAGCAATTTTGAAATCAGATGAAAGGTTTAGTGCTGGAAAACACTTTTTGATAGATAAAAAGTGCATTTTATATACAACTATATAGATCAGATCAAAATGAGGGACAAATGAGGAGGAAAGAGGGACAGAGGGACATTGCTCCAAATCAGGGACAGTCCCTCGAAATCAGGGACAGTTGGGAGCTATGACAGTGCGGTGGCATTAATGTGGGCAGGCAGAGGAGTTGTATGCACCTCTCAGTACACTGGGAATTGGCAGATTGCCCCAGTCATGGCCTAATCTTTTATCTAAGTTGGGAACTGGGCCAGCCAAATCTAGGAGGTCACTGTGCAGTCATAGTAGTAACAATGCCATAATTATAAGCTGGCAGGAAAACAAGCACACCCAGCTCCCAGGTAGGAACATTTAGGCTATAATAATCTCTAAATCTAAAAGTTCAGGGAAACGGAGCAGAGAGATCTAGAGCTGGTGATATTTAAGACTGGGAAAAAAACGAAAGGGTGCATTTATATGCAGCGCTACCCCCGAAGGAGCTGCTGGTTTGATTTTGGGCCTACTCTCTGATCTACCCACCCTTCTAATAAGCTTGAGCCCTCACCGGCACACCAGATAGATGCAACTATATTGCAAGTCCCCTTCTTGACTGGGATCACAATAACACATGTAAAATATACAGAAATGTTATTACCTTTTCTTGAATGCAGTTCTCAGGAGCAAATACACCTCACACAATTAGTATAGTAAACCAAGAATAACGTTACTTGACAATAAAGGGGGTAAATAAATGAACAGCAGATTAAACACACATAAACAGGTATAGGGGACTCTGCAGGAGTCCCTGCAAGAGTCAATAAAACAAATCTAAAATGTTAATATACATGAGTCTAGGAGTAACTAAAGTAAGTCTATGCTCGCAAGCTCCCCCTAGCAAGCAGTTCTGTAAAACAACAGGTGCAGGTGACCTTAACCAGGCCTGGTCCAAACAGCTTCAAATGCTCCTTAATGATGAAGTCTATGGTGAAATGTTGGTAAAATTAATTTATTTGTAATCCAAGGAGAAGTTAAACTCAGTCGAAGGGGTATGTTAAACACAGGTACTTGCGGACCAATCCTCCAGTCAGCATCAGTCAGTTTCACTAGCGTGACTTTCGAATGTTAGGCCTCCGAGCTAGATCAGTGAGCACTACATGACTCTGGTATGTGAGGTGCCATTAATCACAGGGCTGAGGCAATATTTAAAGTTGGGCAAGTGCCCTCTAACCCGAGCAGGCCCAGTCTGCCTGAGTACCTCACGAAAGGCGTGCCGATCCGTCACCGCTCCGCAACACACAGTCTCCGGTCTCCGGCTCTCCACTGCTACGATCGTCAGCTGGTGAGTTTCTCCGGTCTCCTGGAAGCACGAGCTGGAGGCACTTGGTCGTATCTTTCTCCGGATGGCTGGTCTCCAGATGTTTCCCTTCTCAGGCTTCAGGCCTAACTGCTTAGCTGTAGTTCTCTCCCCTGTTCCGCAGAGGGAAAAGCGCAGATCCCAAGAGAGCGAATTCAGCTCCTCCCTACCTTTAAGCCCCGGGCCTGTTTTTCAGAGTCGGTGTTTACGAGACAAAACCATTTTTTTTTGCTAGAAAATTACTTAAAACCCCCAAACATTATATATTTTTTTTTCTAACACCCTAGAGAATAAAATGGAGGTCATTGCAATACTTTTTGTCACACCGTATTTGCGCAGCGGTCTTACAAGCGCACTTTTTTTGGAAAAAATTCACTTTTTTAAATGAAAAAATAAGACAACAATAAATTTGGCCCAATTTTTTTATATATTGTGAAAGATAATGTTACGCCGAGTAAAATGATACCCAACATGTCACGCTTAAAAATTGCGCCCGCTCGTGGCATGGCGTCAAACTTTTACCCTTAAAAATCTTGATAGGCAACGTTTAAAAAATTCTACAGGTTGCATTTTTTGAGTTACAGAGTAGGCCTAAGGCTAAAATTAATGCTCTTGCTCTAACGATCGCGGCGATACCTCACTTGTGTGGTTTGAATACCGTTTTCATATGTCGGCGCTACTCGCGTATACGTTCGCTTCTACGCGCGAGCTCGTCGGGACGGGGCGCTTTAAAAAAATTTTTTTTTTGCTTTTCGCATTTATTTTTATTTATTTTAGAATTTTTAACACTGAAAAAAAACAAAAAAAAAAATTATCACTTTTATTCCTATTACAAGGAATGTAAACATCCCTTGTAATAGAAAAAAGCATGACAGGTCCTCTTAAATATGAGATCTGGGGTCAAAAAGACCTCAGATCTCATATTTGGGCTTAGATGAAAAAAAAAAAAAAAATTTGGAAATGTCATTTTTTCAAATGACAAAAAAAAAAAATGTTTCTTTAAGACGCTGGGCGGGACTGACGTTTTGACGTCACTTCCGCCCAGCGGAGCTATGGGGACGGGCGAAGGAGATTTTTCCTTCAGTCTCGTCCCCGCTCACCAGCCGGATGGTCGCGATCTTCTCCGCCGCTACCGACGGCTCCGGTAAGCGGCGGAGGGCGCGGGAGAGCGGCGGGAGGGGGGCCCCTCTCCCGCCACCGATAACGGCGATCTCGCGGCGAATTCGCCGCGGAGACCGCCATTATCGTTAACACGGCCGCCCACAGAAGAGATGAATATCTCGATTGTGGCAGCAGCTGCTACCGTTACCGAGATATTCATCTCTAAAGTGAGGACGTATAACGACGGTGGGTGGTCGGCAAGTGGTTAAGTAACCCCCCCCATAAGGCTGTGTGGGGGTGCAATGTTCTCAGGGAAGCCAATGCATTGTGGGTATCGTAGTCTATTCCTACTAATTGTCAATGGAGTTCATTTCTCCCAATCCTTCAAATCCCACAATGCATTGCTTTAGGAAAAAGTAAACACATATGTACAACTTGACTGAAACTCCCGGGGGATTTAGGTATGCATAACTATCAATAGTCCCTGATAGTATTACCCCGCTACATATAAAATATTTGCAGAGCTATTCATCTTGTGAGGCTGAACATGATTTTTTTCTGGAGGAATGGGCAAAACCAAATGTTGTTAGATTATTAGTGTACACTGTTGGTCTACAGCAGTGTTTCTGAATCTTTTTTCGGTTAAAGTGGAGGTCCACCTGAATAAAAAATATTAAAAGCCAGCAGATACAAATACTGCAGCTGCTGACTTTTAATAAATGGACACTTACCTGTCCAGGGTGCCCGCGATGTCGGCAGCTGAAGCCGAGCAATCGTTCGTCTCTCGGCTGCCCCCGCCGCCATCCTCGGTGAGGGAATCAGGAAGTGAAGCGTTGCGGCTTCACTTTCCGGTTCCCTACTGCGCATGCGCAAGTCGCGCTGCGCGTCTTCACTGGTCCCTGCTGTGTTCTGGGAGCTGTGTGTCTCCCAGAAGACAGCGGGGGGTACAGAGTAGGCGCTGAGCAATCGAGGCAACAGACATCCTCCTAATCAACTGATGACATCATTGGTTGTTAGGATGCCAGTGTCTAGGAGTCGTAATGGTGTACAACAAAATCCCATGACTTTGTGTAACTAAAAAGGCAGGTTTTAACCCACCTGCTGGCTTGTATACAAATTTTGATAAATTTTTAGGCATTTTGCCAAGGCACCCTTAACCATTTAACCCCTTGCATACAGGGCATTTTCACCCCCTTCCTGCCCAGACCAATTTTTAGTTTTCAGCGCTGTTGCACTTTGAATGACGATTGCGTGGTCATGCAACACTGTACCCAAACTAAATCTTTATGTTTTTTTTCCCCCCACAAATAGAGCTTTCGTTTGGTGGTATTTGATCATCTCTGTGGTTTTTATTTTTTGCGCTATAAACAAAAGAAGAGCGACAATTTTAAAAAAAAAAACAACAATATTTTTACTTGTTTATTTAATAAATATAATTTTTTTTTTAAAAAAAACATTTTTTTTCCTCAGTTTAGGCCGATACGTATTCTTCTTCATATTTTTTAAAAAAAAATCGCAATAAGCATATATTGATTGGTTTGCGCAAAAGTTATAGCGTCTACAAAATAGGTGATAGATTTAAGGCATTTTTATTTTATTAATTTTTTTACTAGTATTGGCGGCGATTTGCGGTTTTTTTACTGTGACCGCTACATTGCGGCGAACACATCGGACACTTTTTTGACACGTTTTTGGGACCATTCACATTTATACAGCGATTAATGCTATAAATATGCATTGATTACTGTGTAAATGTGACTGGCAGGGAAGGGGTTAACCACTAGGGGGGCGCTGAAGGGGTTAATATGTTCCCTAAGGTGTGTTCTAACTGGAGGGGGGAGGGGACTGTGTGTGTATATATATATATATATATATATATATATATATATGTATGTATGTATGTATGTCCTGTTCTTGTCCTGTACAGTGTGGGCATGTGATGCTGCTGTGTCCCTCTTCCAGGATTTGGCTACCCAGCATGCACCTCATGGTCTTGTGCATACGCAGCTAGTGCCACTGCTTGTAGGCCGGGTTTCTATCGTGATGGTGGCATTGGGGGAAGTTCCCGCCCTGTTGTTATGGAAACCTCTTCCCTCCCTCTCAGAACCAGGAAGTAGAATGACGTACCTCGCCGCGGCAACACAAGCAGGAAGAGAACAGATATTTCATTCAAAATAAGGTAAATAAACATAAAAAAAATGCCAATTTGTTTTTTTAGCATGGTGCTGCATGGTGACAAGTAAATGTGGGTGTAGTTTAAATACTTCTGAAGGGAGACAAACACAGCAGCTTCCCTCATTAGCACACAGAAAGTACATAAGATGATTAACCACTGCCCGCCTGCCTCATTGTGGATTGATGTCTGCAATGCGGCTCCGCTATCCTGACTGGGCATCATATGACATCCAGCAGGATAAGCCGATCATGCGTGCCCCCGGGGGCGCACAGAGCGGCGATTGGTAGTGTGGTGTGTTACTCTGACACACACCGCATCTCCGATCAAGGTAAAGAGCCTTTGATGTAGGCCCTTTACCACGTGATCAGCTGTGTGTCCAATCGCGGCGGTAACCAGGAAGTGGCAGTAATCGGCTTTCCTCGGTTTGCGCTGACAGGGAGAGCCGATCGGGAGCTTTCCTGTCAGGAGGGGGGGGGGGGTCTGCGCTGATTAATTATCAGCACAGGCCCCATCAGAGGTGCCCACCACAATGCTGCTAAAGTGTTTGGCTTGAAGAAAAAGTTTCAATCCTATATATAAGACGTCCATTTTTATATCATGCTCATACAATCTATCAGTTCGCCTTTTTCTATACAGTGCAGTGGCATTAACGCAGAACGTCACTCTCTCTCAATTCTGGAAACCAGATACGCTTAAATTTGGCTAAGATACGAGCGGCGTAAGTCTCCTACGCCGTCGTATCTTAGGGTGCATATTTACGCTGGCCGCTAGGTGGCGCTTCCGTCGTTTTCCGCGTCGAATATGCAAATGAGCAAGATACGCCGATTCACGAACGTAGTTTACGTAAGACATACGCCGGCGTAAAGATAAAGCAGGTCTCTAGGTGGCGCAGCCCATGCAAAGTATGGACGTCGGAACAAGCGTATATTTTTACGTCGTTTACGTGAATAGGGCTGTGCGTAGGTTACGTTCACGTCACAGGCATTGAGCCGGCGTATCTTTGGGCGTAAATACGACCTGCCTACTTTGAAATACGCATGCTTACGCCGGCCCATTTACACTACGCCGCCGTAACTTAGGACGCAAGTGCTTTGCGCCTCTCTAAGTTGCGGCGGCATAGCGTAAATACGATACGCTACGCCGGCACAACGTAAAGCCGCCCTACGTGAATCTGGGCCTTAGTTTGAAATACAAGACTCCGGTGGGTGTAACAAGGTGTCCACTTGCCACCTTCTGACGGTATCCTTACTGTGGATAAGTGTGAGGTGTAGCAAGATGGCGGCGACGGAACGTCACTTCTGTTACAATTTCTGATGGGTCACCCAATCTGACAAAACATGTGCATGCCTGAGCTAAGGACAGATGGATTCCAGTAAGTAAATGCTACATGAATCATCGGCCCTTACATAAGATGCCTATGGCCAAAAAATGCTGGGGGTTTTTCAAAGTAAATTCTCAGCAAAGAGACATGAATGGACGGATGAGTTTGCTTTGAATATTAAAAATTAATTAAATTGCCTTTTAGGTTTGTGGTGCTCAGATGTATTGTAGTTGGGCTTTGGTTTGGGCAAACAAAAGAGTAACATGCCACCTCTCAATGCACCAGGAATGGGCAGATTGCCTAGTTATGGCCTAATCTTTAATTGTCCAATATTTTTGCAAATCACAGTTACTTTTGGTTTACCTTAATTATCATTCATTATATCCTACTGTGACATAGATAGGAAATGGGCCGGAAAACTCCATGAGGTCACTGTGTTGTGAAAGTAGTAAACAATGCCACAATTATAAGTTGGCAAGGAAAAGACACACCCTGCCCCAGGTAGGAAAATGTGGGTTCTATCAGTGATGGGCGAATCTGCCTGGGTTTCATTTTCCACGGCTTTTATGAATCCTGTTTGAAATTCAGTGAACCTGAATGTAAAGCTGAATCCTATTCACCACCTTCAGCCCCGGACCATTATGCAGCCAAATGACCGGGCCGCTTTTTGCGATTCGGCACTACGTCGCTTTAACTGACAATTGCGCGGATGTGCGTGGTGGCTCCCAAACAAAATTGGCGTCCTTTTTCCCCACAAATAGAGCTTTCTTTTGGTGGCATTTGATCACCTCTGCGGTTTTTATTTTTTGCGCTATAAACAAAAATAGAGCGTAAATTTTGAAAAAAAAAAACAATATTACTTTTTGCTATAATAAATATCCCCCAAAAAAGATATAAAAAATGTTTCCTCAGTTTAGGCCGATACATATTCTTCTACATATTTTTGTTAAAAAAAAATAACAATAAGCGTTTATTGATTGGTTTGCGTAAAAGTTATAGGCCTGGATTCACATTCATCGGCGCATATTTATGCCGGCGTAGCGCAGAGAGGCAAGCACCGAATTCTCAAAGCACTTGCCTCCCAAACTGCGCTGGGTTTCCTAGGCGTAAGCCGTCGTAGATGGAAGTGGGCGTGAGCCATGCTAATGAGGCGTGACCCCATGCAAATGATGTGCCGAGTGCCATACAAGTACTTAAAACGAACGACGCAATGCGCCGTCCCGTGGACGTATCCATGTGCGCATGCTCAGAATCACGTCGGAATTACTCCCTAAGATACAACGGATCTCTGCCTACGACGTGAACGTAACCTACGTCCAGCCCTATTCACGTACTACGTAAACAATGTAAAATACGACGGCTGTGTTCCCTGGTCCATACCTTAGCATGAGTTGCGCCTCATATATGGGGCTTAACTTTACGCCGGACGTACGACTTACGCAAACTGCGTATATTATGCGCCGGGCGCAAGTACGTTTGTGAATCGGCGTATCTCCCTCATTTGCATATGCACATAGAAAATCCATGGGAGCAGCCAATGCGCCCAGCGTAAATATGCGCCTACGATACGCCGGCGTAGGAAAGTTACGTCGGTCGGATGAAGCCTATTTTCAGGTGTATCTAGTTTTGTGGGCACGGCGCATACATACGACGGCGCATATTTACACTTACGCGGCGTATCTCGAGATACGTCAGCATAAGTGCTTTGTGAATCCGGGCCAGTTTGTCTACAAAATAGGGGATACGGAGGAGAAGAGAGGGGGGACAGCAGCACGAATTGGGACATGGAAGAGAAGAGAGGGGGACAGCAGCACAAAGAGGGACATGGAAGAGAAAAGAGGGGGACAGCAGCACAAAGTGGGACATGGAAAAGAAGAGAGGGGGACAGCAGCACAAAGTGGGACACGGAGGAGAAGAGAGGGGGACAGCAGCACAAAGTGGGACACGGAAGAGAAGAGAGGGGGACAGCAGCATGAAGTGGGACACGGAGGAGAAGAAAGGGAGACAGCAGCATGAAGTGGGACACGGAGGAGAAGAAAGGGGGACAGCAGCATGAAGTGGGACACTGAGAAGAGAGGGGGACAGCAGCACGAAGTGGGACATGGAAGAGAAGAGAGGGGGACAGCAGCACAAAGTGGGACACGGAGGAGAAGAGAGGGGGACAGCAGCACAAAGTGGGATACGGAAGAGAAGAGAGGGGGACAGCAGCATGAAGTGGGACACGGAGGAGAAGAGAGGGGGACAGCAGCACAAAGTGGGATACGGAAGAGAAGAGAGGGGGACAGCAGCATGAAGTGGGACATGGAAGAGAAGAGAGGGGGACAGCAGCACAAAGTGGGACATGGAAGAGAAGAGAGGGGGACAGCAGCATGAAGTGGGACACGGAGGAGAAGAGAGGGGGACAGCAGCACAAAGTAGGAAATGGAAGAGAAAAGAGGGGGACAGCAGCACAAAGTGGGACATGGAAAAGAAGAGAGGGGGACAGCAGCACAAAGTGGGACACGGAAGAGAAGAGAGGGGGACAGCAGCATGAAGTGGGACACGGAGGAGAAGAGAGGGGGACAGCAGCATGAAGTGGGACACTGAGAAGAGAGGGGGACAGCAGCATGAAGTGGGACATGGAAGAGAAGAGAGGGGGACAGCAGCACAAAGTGGGACATGGAAGAGAAGAGAGGGGGACAGCAGCACAAAGTGGGACACGGAGGAGAAGAGAGGGGGACAGCAGCACAAAGTGGGATACGGAAGAGAAGAGAGGGGGACAGCAGCATGAAGTGGGACACTGAGAAGAGAGGGGGACAGCAGCATGAAGTGGGACATGGAAGAGAAGAGAGGGGGACAGCAGCACGAAGTGGGACATGGAAGAGAAGAGAGGGGGACAGCAGCACGAAGTGGGACATGGAAGAGAAGAGAGGGGGACAGCAGCATGAAGTGGGACACGGAGCAGAAGAGAGGGGGACAGCAGCACGAAGTGGGACACGGAGGAGAAGAGAGGGGGACAGCAGCACGAAGTGGGACATGGAAGAGCAGAGATAGGAACAGCAGCACGAAGTGGGACATGGAAGAGAAGAGAGCGGGACAGCAGCATGAAGTGGGACACGAAGCAGAAGAGAGGGGGACAGCAGCATGAAGTGGGACACGAAGCAGAAGAGAGGGGGACACGGAGCAGAAGAGAGGGGGACACGGATCAGCATGAAGGGGCACACGGATCAGCATGAAGGGGGACACGGAGCAGAAGAGAGGGGGACACGGAGCAGAAGAGAGGGGGACACGGATCAGCATGGAGGGGGACATGGAGCAGCATAGAGGGGGACACAGAGGGGGACAGCAGCAGAGCAGCAGAACGGAGGGGGACTGGAGGAGGATGCGGGGACAGTCAGGGGTGATCATGTGTGGGAGAGTTACAAGCACCGATCACTGATGATTTCACTAAAGCAGCTGAAAGCCGGACTTTACAGGGTGATCAGTGTTTGTAACTCTCCCACCGCACACATATCACCGCTGTCTGCGCAGATATCGGGTGAAGCATCGGAGCATTAGCCCTGAGTACAAGTACTTGGGCAAATGCTCGGTATCGGGACAACCCTACTGGATTTTCAAATATTGAGCAGGACATTGTTTTTACGTATGTTGATAGGACCTTTATTTTAGGTTGCACTGCTTGTTTGTTCATTTTTCTTCTTGCTGCAATACTTAAAAAAATGGCCTTTTGTTTCAGGGTGGTATTTGTGGGGTTTATTTTTTATCGCTTTGTGTAGTACCGCTGCGCAAATACGGTGTGACAAAGTATTGCAACGACCCCTTTTTTTTATTTATTTTTTTGCATTACACCTGTAAGTGGCCCAATGGTCCCCAGGGGCCCTTACAGGCCCGGCCGGCCCTCCTCCCGTTTTTTTTTTGCATTACACCTGTAAGGGGCCCTCCGGCTTATTATCTCGCGTCAGGAGAAAAGAGATTACACTTGTTCGTCAGCACCACCCCCCCCCCCCCCCCCCCCGGTTCTCTGCTCCAGGGAGGCCCTGCCTAGAGCTGTGTAAGGGGCCCCAAAATTTGTGATGGCTGCCCTGTAGTCAGGAGTTGTTCTCGAATCATCCTGGAGATAACTTTGCGCTCTCACACCTCCGTATAGTATTGTAAGGCGACAGTGGGCTAGATTCAGAGAGAATTTACGCCGGCGTATCTATTGATACGCCGCGTAAATTCAAATCTGCACCAGCGTATCTTCTTTTCTGTATTCAGAAAGCAAGATACGCCGAAATTAGGCTAAGATCCGACTGGCGTAAGTCTCTTACGCCGTCTTATCTTAGGGTGCATATTTACGCTGGCCGCTAGGTGGCGCTTCCGTCGTTTTCGACGTAGAATATGCAAATGACCTAGATACGCCGATTCACAAACGTACGTGCGCCCGACGTAATTTTTTTTTACGCCGTTTGCGTAAGTCTTTTCCAGCGTAACGTTGCTCCTGCTTCTATGAGGCGTACGCAATGTTAAGTATGGACGTCGTTCCCGCGTCGAATTTCAAATTTTTTACGTCGTTTGCGTAAGTCGTTCGCGAATAGGGCTGGACATAATTTTTACGTTCACGTCGAAACCAATACGTCCTTGCGGCGTACTTTGGAGCAATGCACACTGGGATATGTACACGGACGGCGCATGCGCCGTTCGTAAAAAAAGGCCAATCACGTCGGGTCACCACCCATTTACATAAAACACACCCCCCTCATCCTCATTTGAATTAGGCGCGCTTACGCCGGCCCCATTTACGCTACGCCGCCGTAACTTAGGAGGCAAGTGCTTTGTGAATACAGCACTTGCCTCACTTACGGCGGCGTAGCGTAAATACGATGCGCTACGCCGCCGTAACAATGCACGATTCTACCTGAATCTAGCCCAGTGTTTTTTTCCTTTTCTCTCCGGCTGAACACTTGAGATTCATGTGTAAGGCTGTCAAGCTGCCAGCAAGTTTCCTCGCCTTCTGCTTGTATCTACCCTGCAGACACCCACGGGAGGGAACAGATTAGGTTTATCTCTATCACGCCGGGCTCCCCGTCTTCTCTTCCCACATGCTGCACACAGGCGGGGACCCTGTGACGTGACGTTTTTTTTTTTTTTGCAGCCACACAGATGGATTCCTCTCCTGGCACTTTGCCGCACGTCCCCGCCAGAATCAGAACTCCTTTAATGGAGTTGTCGCCGGCTTTTTTTTTTTGCCTATCATCAGCGAGCAGCATCGCTTTTTACGCATTTGTGAATGAAGTGGAACAGACCGCGCTACTCCTGTTGTGATCTGTGACAAGGCAGCAGCCTGGAGTATTCATGATGATGTGTCATTCCCTCTGACTGCCATCATTCCAGATTTGTCTTCTGAAATGTGAGCGTCATCCTCATCCCTGCTGTGGGGTCAATGGAGTATGACGCAGTAGTAACATCGCCGACAAATCCAAGAACACCTGTCATGAAAGAAATGTGAGCAATGCCTTCTGTGAGCCTCTTCTGTAAATGCCAGTTTTCTGGCTTCGGTACCCTCTGAGTGACAGACCCAGAACAAGGAGGCGGACAGTAAAGTCAGTGAACCTGATCTCATGCCATAAGTCAAAAGGTCCATAGCCAGACAACTAGCATTTTCAGCAGTGGCCCTTACCCATGCCCCGCCGCACTCCCTATCCATGTGCCCGACCCCTTTCAGGACACCGGGCACATGAATTCCTATGGTGCGGGTGGTGTATTTTGAAGCACTGATTTGACCCAGAGGCTCTAATAGGCTTCAAAAATGGTGTGGGCTCGGGGCGCAGAGCATTGCGTCCAGAGCCCACCCAGGTGTGTTGTAACAGCGAATGAAAATTCGCTGTTGCAACACTGATCCTCCTCCCGGACAATCGGGTAGTGGGTCTGATACCCATCACCTGATTGTCTGAACGGACAGCTGCTCCTATTGGACACCTAGGAGGAGGGGAGGAGATGCATGGCCGAAGCAAGGAGGAGAAGAGCCGTTGGCCGATCCCCGATCCCCGCCAATGCTTGGTTCTACGATACTTGCCGCTCCTCGGATGCCCGATCCCTGCCGCTGCTTGGTGCCCCTGATCCCCGCCGCTGCTTGATGCCCCGATCCCCGCTGCTCCTTGGTTCCCCCGATCCCTGGTGCTGCTTGGTTCCCTGTCGCTGCTTGGTTCCCCCTATCCCTGCCGCTGCTTGGTACCTGCGATCCCCGTCGCCAGGCCCGGATTGGCCATAGGGCATTCCGGGCATATGCCTGGTGGGCCACGGCAGCCAGCGGGCCGCAGGTCACGTCTCTGTAATGTAGGGGGGTCTGTATGGGCTGTATTGTAGAGGGGGGCTGTAATGTGGGGGGTATGTATTGCAGAGGCGGTCTGTAATGTAGGGGGGTCTGTACTGTAGGGGGGTCTGCACTGTAGGGAGGGGGTCTGTACTGTAGGGAGGGGATCTGTACTGTAGGGAGGGGTCTGATATGTAGGGAGGGGGTCTGTATTGTAGGGAGGGGATCTGTACTGTAGGGAGGGGGTCTGATATGTAGGGAGGGGGTCTGTACTGTAGGGAGGTCTGTGTAACATGCAGGGGGTCCAGAACTGTTAGGGGGGTGTCTGTGTAACAAACTGTGGGGTGCTGTGTAATGTAAAGGGGTCCAGAGGTGCAGGGTGCTATGTAATGTAAAAGGGTCCAGAGGTGCAGGGTGCTGTGTAATGCAAAAGGGTCCAGAGGTGCAAGGTGCTGTGTAATGTAAAGGGGTCTGGAGGTGCAGGGTGCTGTGTAATGTAAAGGAGCCCAGAGGTGCAGGGTGCTGTGTAATGTAAAGGGGTCCAGAGGTGCAAGGTGCTGTGTAATGTAAAGGGGTCTGGAGGTGCAGGGTGCTGTGTAATGTAAAGGAGCCCAGAGGTGCAGGGTGCTGTGTAATGTAAAGGCGTCCAGAGGTGCAAGGTGCTGTGTAATGTAAAGGGGTCTGGAGGTGCAGGGTGCTGTGTAATGTAAAGGAGCCCAGAGGTGCAGGGTGCTGTGTAATGTAAAGGGGTCCAGAGGTGCAAGGTGCTGTGTAATGTAAAGGGGTCCAGAGGTGCAGGGTGCTGTGTAATGTAAAAGGGTCCAGAGGTGCCGGGTGCTGTGTAATGTAAAGGGGTCTAGAGGTGCAGGGTGCTGTGTATTGTAAAGGGGTCCAGGGGTGCAAGGTGCTGTGTAATGTAAAGGGGTCTAGAGGTGCAGGGTGCTGTGTAATGTAAAAGGGTCCAGAGGTGCCGGGTGCTGTGTAATGTAAAGGAGCCCAGAGGTGCAGGGTGCTGTGTAATGTAAAGGGGTCCAGAGGTGCAGGGTGCTGTGTAATGTAAAGGGGTCCAGAGGTGCAGGGTGCTGTGTAATGTAAAAGGGTCCAGGGTGCTGTGTAATGTGAAGGAGTCCAGTGATGCAGGGTTCTGTGTAATGTAAAGGGGTCCAGAGGTGCTGGTACAAGGTGCTGGAACCCCACATCCCATCATTAACCGCCGCCACGAAGCACCGCCGCCGCGACCACTACACTGACCTACCTGATTCCTACACTGACCTACCTAATTCCTACACTGACCTACCTGATTCCTACACTGACCTACCTAATTCCTACACTGACCTACCTGCCCAGTACACTGACCTACCTTATCCCTACACTGACTTACATGACCACTGCACTAACCTACCTATACTGATTCTTACACTAACCACTATACTGACCTACCTGATTCCTACACTGACCTACCTGATTCCTACACTGACCTACCTGATTCCTACACTGACCTACCTGATTCCTACACTGACCTACCTGATTCCTACACTGACCACTACACTGACCAACCTGATTCCTACACTGACCTACCTGATTCCTACACTGACCTACCTGATTCCTACACTGACCTACCTGATTCCTACACTGACCACTACACTGACCTACCTGATTCCTACACTGACCACTACACTGACCTACCTGATTCCTACACTGATCTACCTGATCTCTACACTGACCACTATACTGACCTACCTGATTCCTACACTGACCACTACACTGACCTACCTGATTCCTACACTGATCTACCTGATCCCTACACTGACCACTACACTGACCTACCTAATTCCTACACTGACCACTACACTGACTTACCTGACCACTACACTGATCTGATTCCTACACTGATCTACCTGATTCCTATACTCATATACCTGATCCCTACACTGACCTACCTGATTCCCATACTGACCACTACGCTGACCTACCTGATTCCTGCACTACACCCACAACCCCCCCCCCCTCCACATGAACAGTGTAGATCGGGTGATTTTGCTTTCCTCTCCATGGCCTCCATGATAATCTATTGGAGCAGGGCTCTTCCCAGCACCAGATACTGTTGCTGACACCCAGTCGCTCCTCAGTATCCTCCGCCAAGAGCTTCTCCAAAAGCCGTTGCACCGCCTTTCCCCTCCGCTGTTCTCACACACGCATCAGCCGCCCACACCAGAGGGATCATGGGGAACAGGCTGGATTACAGGAGTTCATGGGCAGAGGGGGCAACACAGCACACTTGGGGGGGGGGGGCGCAGTAATGATTTTGAGCCCGGATGTCTGGTCACCCTAGACTGAGTGGCCACCATTGCTAGCATGCGCCTGTCACCCCAGCCCCAAAATTCATCTGATTCTTGCCACTGGAATCCGGTGTGTTCAGGTAATCAGCCATGTGAAGGAGGCCTCAGAACCTGCACACCTTTTGTTTTAATGCGCCTGGAATTTATTTAGCTGAGATCCTCCTAGTGATCAGAGGGGGCCCCTTAATATTTATCAGCATTTTACCAGGTTGTTGTATAATAGGATTTAGAATGTCACCGCACCCATAAAAGCTATAATGGATATATCTGACAGTGTGACACCTATGTATCTATTGTCTTGTCAGTGACTTCTGAAAATTTGGATGATACGAGAGTGATCTCTTCTAGTTTCATTCTGCCCTATAGAATGAGTAACCCAAAGTTATTTTGGATGTTTAAAGAGGACCTCCGGTCATTTTTGTGTTTATTAACCACTTAAGCCCCCGGACCAAAATGCAGCTAAAGGCCCAGGCCAGGTTTTGCGATTGGGCACTGCGTCGCTTTAACAGACAATTGCGCGGTCGTGCGACGTGGCTCCCAAACAAAATTGACGTCCTTTTTTTCCCACAAATAGAGCTTTCTTTTGGTGGTATTTGATCACCTCTGCGGTTTTTATTTTTTGCGCTATAAACAAAAATAGAGCGACAGTTTTTTCTATAATAAATATCCCCCAAAAATATATAAAAAAACATTTTTTTTCCTCAGTTTAGGCCGATACGTATTCTTCTACATATTTTTGGTAAAAAAAAACGCAATAAGCGTTTATCGGTTGGTTTGTGCAAAATTTATAGCGTTTACAAAATAGGGGATAGTTTTATTGCATTTTAATTTTTTTAATTTTTTTTTACTACTAATGGCGGCGATCTGCGATTTTTTTCGTGACTGCGACATTATGGCGGACACTTCGGACAATTTTGACACATTTTTGGGACCATTGTCATTTTCACAGCAAAAAATGCATTTAAATTGCATTGTTTATTGTGAAAATGACAGTTGCAGTTTGGGAGTTAACCACAGGGGGCGCTGTAGGAGTTAGGGTTCACCTAGTGTGTGTTTACAACTGTAGGGGGTGTGGCTGTAGGTCTGACGTCATCGATTGTGTCTCCCTATAAAAGGGATGACACGATCGATGCAGCCACCACAGTGAAGCATGGGGAAGCCGTGTTTACATACGGCTCTCCCCGTTCTTCAGCCCCGGGGAGCGATCGCGAGGGGGCGGCTAGAAACAAATAGCCGCCCCCTCACCCCGGATCGCTCCCACGGAAAAACCGACCGCCGCATGCACCGGGGGGGGGGGGGGTCCCAATCGGACCCGCGACCCGCGGAAAGGCGGGGACATACATGTACGCCCATCTGCCTGTACGTGCCATTCTGTGGACGTATATGTACATGCGGCGGGCGTTAAGTGGTTAAAAGGCTGCAGCTACAAAAACTGTAACTGGTGACTGTTAACCACTTAAGACCCGGATCATTATGCAGGTAAAGAACCTGGCCAGTTTTTGCGATTCGGCACTGCGTCGCTTTAACTGACAAGTGCGTGGTCGTGCGACGTGGCTCCCAAACAAAATTGGCGTCCTTTTTTTCCCACAAATAGAGCTTTCTTTTGGTGGTATTTGATCACCTCTGCGGTTTTTATTTTTTGCGCTATAAACAAAAATAGAGCGACAATTTTGAAAAAGATGCAATATTTTTTACTTTTTGCTATAATAAATATCCCCCCCCCCAAAATATATATATATATATATATATATATATATATATATATATATATAAAAAATTTCCTCAGTTTAGGCCGATACGTATTCTTCTACATATTTTTGGTAAAAAAAAAATTGCAATAAGCGTTTATTGATTGGTTTGCGCAAAAGTTATAACGTTTACAAAATAGGGGATAGTTTTATGGCATTTTTATTACTAATTTTCTTTACTAGTAATGGTGGCGATCAGCGTTTTTTTTCGTGACTGCGACATTATGTCGGACACATCGGACACTTTTGACACATTTTTGGGACCATTTGGCCCAGATTCAAAGAGCAATTGCGCCTGCGTAACCATAGTTACGCAGCGCAATTGCTTACTTGCCCGGGCGTAACGAGTGTTCTGTATTCAGAAACCTTGTTACGCCGACTGCAGCCTAAGATATGCGTGGCATAAGGCTCTTATGCCCGCATATCTTAGGCTGCATTCTTGCGATGGCCGCTAGGTGGCGTTCCCGTTGTGCTCAGCATATAGTATGCAAATTGCATACTAACGCCGATTCACAACATTACGTGAGCCCTGCGTACGCAGTTTACGTTGTTTCCATACGGCGGTTTTCGCGTAAGGCTGCCCCTTCTATTAGCAGGGGCAGCCAATGCTAAAGTATACCCGTCGTTCCCGCGCCGCGAAATTCGAAATTTACGTCGTTTGCGTAAGTGAATCGTGAATGGCGCTGAATGCCATTCACGTTCACTTTGAAGCAAATGACGTCCTTGCAACGTCATTTACCGCAATGAATGTCGGGAAAGTTTCCCGACGGAGCATGCGCCCTACGCTCGGCGCGGGAACGCGCCTAATTTAAATCATTCCCGCCCCTTACGGGATCATTTAAATTGCGCGCGCTTACGCCGGGCATTTTGCCGGAGCGCACACGCAATTTACGGAGCTACTGCTCCGTGAATCGCGGGTAGCGCAGAATATTTGCGGGGGCGCAGGGCAAAAACGGTGCCCTGCGCCTGCGTAAAAAAAGCGCAAGGCTACCTGAATCTGGGCCATTGTCATTTTCACAGCGAAAAGTGCTATAAAAATGCACTGAATACTGTGAAAATGGCAATGGCAGTGATGTGGTTAACCACTAGGTGGCGCTAAGGGGTTATGTGTGCCCTAAGGGAGTGATTCTTACTGTAGGGGGGTGTGGCTGTAGGCATGATGTCACTGATCGTCGTTCCCTATGTCAGGGAACAGACGATCAGTGTCACTGCCACAGTGAAGAACGGGGAAGGTGTGTTTTACACACATCTCTCCCCGTTCTTCAGCTCCTGTGAATGATCGCGAGACACCGGCGGCGATCGGGTCCCGCAGGCGAGGTCACAGAGCCTCGGACCCGGTCACGTGCGTGCGCGACCCACGGCTGGGCTTTTAAAGGCGATGTACCTGTACGTGCCTGTGCTCAGCCTTGACATTCTGCCAACGTATATAGTCGGTAGGGGGTCCTTAAGTGGTTAATAAACAGACGCTCGCCTGTCCCAGGATCCAGCGATGTCCTCATCCAAGCCGTCCCTTCTTCTGTCCCCGGAATCTCAACTGTGGGCACCCGGCTGTGAAGACACAAGCGCATGTGTAAGCCATGCAATGATCGGGCAGTCTTCTGAGACCTGTGACGTGTCCCAAATGACTGCAGGGGGGGGGGGAGAGAGAGGTGAAATTCCACAATCTGAGCAGAAGTGGGATCCAGTACCAGGTACCCGCTCCGCCTCCCTTTGGGGAAAAGGAGAGGAGGTGGCCTTAACCACTTGCGGACCACCCACCGTCGATGTCTGCCAGCACCGGCAGACATTGGGTGAAAAGACCTGGATCACTATTGCTCTTTTAATTTCTCCCAGAGGTGATCAGTTCTGGATAAAATGAGAATTGCAATTTTTTTTCTTAGAATAAAGCTTACAAATCTCGGGGCGTAACGTCATCTTTCACATTATACATTTTTGCGTTAGTCGTCCGTGAATCGGAATGTACGTAAGTCACGTCTAAGTAAAAAAAAAAAGCCGTCCTTGCGACGTCATTTAGCGTTTCGGAACGGAGCATGCGCAGTTCGATTGGCGCGGGGACGCGCTTCATTTAAATGAAACACGCCCCTACTCGCCGATTTGAATTAGGCGCCCTTACGCCGCGAGAGATACACTACGCCGCCATAACTTACGGCGCAAATCCTTTGAGGATTCAAAGCAGCCTAAAGAAGTTACAGCGGCGTAGCGTATCTCACATACGCTGCGCCAAACTAATTGTATGTGAATCTACCCCTTAGTCTTTATCCACTTCCCGCTCACCAGCCGTCATATGACGTCCTTGACTTTGTCCGGGGATATCTGAATGATGGGTGCAGCTACAGGCATCATTTAGATATCGGCTTTTTCAGCCAGCGATTCCCTACACCACTATTCCGCCGCTTGATCGCTCTTACGGGCAGCAAGAGGGGACATCCCCCCTCCCCCTGCCTTCCAGTTCTTCTACTGACTCACCGCTTCCCCAGATGTTTACCATAGAGATTTTCGGTGCACCAGGTGTTTGCTGGAGTCTCTATAGTCGTTTGGAGGCCGGGCACGATTTTATGACGTAACACCTGGCCTCTGCATTCAAACAGTCGGCGCCGCCTCGCCTGGGAAGCCGAGATCATTTTTTTAATTTATTTTATATTTCAGGCCTCCCAGCCTAGAGGTGAGATGTGGGGTCTTATTGACCTCATATCTCACTGTAAAGAGGACCGATCATCAAAGGTGTAACTAGAATCTTTAGGGCCCTGGTGCAAAAAAACATGATATATATATATATATATATATATATATATATCGTTACATATCTGAGTGCAGATCCCCCTTACATCAGGGTCCCCAGAGCCCCCCTCATTGCATCAGGGTCCGCAGAGAGCCCATCCCTTACATCAGGGTCCCCAGAGAGCCTCTCTTACATCAGGGCCCCCCAGAGAACCCCCTCCTTACATCAGGGTCCGCAGAGAGCCCACCCCTTACATTAGGGTTCCCCGAGAGCCTCCCTTTACATCAGAGTCCTCAGAGAGCCCTCCCTTACATCAGGGCCCCCCAGAGAGCCCCCTCTTTAAATCAGGGTCCCCAGAGAGCCCCCTCTTTACATAAGGGTGCCCAGAGAGCCCCCTCTTTACACAAGGGTCCCCAGAGAGCCCCCACTTTACATAAGGGTCCCCAGAGAGCCCTCCCTTACATCAGGGCCCCCCAGAGAGCCCCCTCCTTACATCAGGGTCCCCAGAGGGCCCCCTCTTTATATCAGGGTCCCCAGAGAGCCCCCCGTACATCAGGGCCCCCAGAGAGCCCCCTTACATCAGGGTCCCCAGAGGGCCCCCCCTTCATTAGGGTCCACAAGCAGTCGCCCCCCCTTCCAGAGGTTTCCCTGTTTCCCCTGGCTGGTCTCCGCTGTCTGTGCATCTCCAACCCCTAGCACAGAGGGCGGTGGGAAGGGGCAATTGGCAGCTCTATGGTGCCTGTGGACCACACAATCTCACTGGGGCTTGTAGTTCTTCTCCCGATTGTATACAGTGGAGAGGGTAGGGTTACCGCGTTTAGACGCATTTCGTTTATAGGCGTTTTTTCATTTTTGGGCATTTTAAAAAAACGAAAACGCGGCAAAACGCTGCTAAACGTGGCATGTAGACGCAGCAAAACTGACGTTTTAAACATGGGTTACTACCTGTCAAGTTTAATCATTTAGCAGCAGTTGTAAAAATGCCCCGTGTACATGGAGCCGAAGAGTGAAACTGATAGCTGCCCGGGTCAGAGGCTCCTCCCCTCTCCAATGTATACACTCGGGAGGAGAACTACAAGCCCAGCGGGCACCATAGAACGGCCAATCGGCCCATCCCACTCCCCCCACTGCATCCCAAACTGACAGCCAGAGGTGCAGGGGAAGATGCCAGGTCTTGGGGCACCCCACAGTGGCAGAACAGCAGGGCCCAGTCGCAAGTGCGACTGCTGCGACCCTGAAAGTTCTGCCACTGTTGCTGACCATGTCTATCCCTTTATGACTACAGTGTACCCATCTTCTGATGGCTCGTTCCAGCAGAATAATGCACCATGTCACAAAGATCAAATCATCTCACCACTGGACAATGAGGTCACTGTACTCCACACTCACCAGATCTCATCCAATAGAGCACCTTTGGGATGTGGTGGAATGGGAGATATGCATCATGGATGTGCAGCCAACAAATCTGCAGCAACTGTTATCATGTTAATATGGACCAAAATCTCTGTGGTATAGATTCAACAAGGTGTTGGAAACATTCCTCAAAGGATTAAGGCAGTTCTGAAGGCAAAGGGGGGTCCAACCCGGTACTAGAAAGGTGTACCAAACAAAGTGGCTGGTGAGTGTATATTTCTGGAAGTGTTGCTATCAACAATGGCCCAGATTCAAGAAGCAATTGCGCCTGTGTAACCATAGGTTACACAGCGCAATTGCTTACTTGCTCCGGCGTTACGAATGCTCCTGATTCAGGAACATCGTAACGCCGACTGCAGCCTAAAATCTGCGTGGCATAAGGCTCTTATGCCACGCATATTTTAGGCTGCATTCTTGCGATGACCGCTAGGGGGCGCTCCCATTGTGCTCAGTGTATAGTATGCAAATTGCATACTAACACCGATTCACAATGTTGCGCGAGCCCTGCGTACGTAAGTTACGTCGTTTCCGTACGGCGTGTTTAGCGTAAGGCTGCCCCTTCTAATAGTAGGGGCAGCCAATGCTAAAGGATACCCGTCGTTCCCGCGTCACGATATTTGAAATCTACGTCGTTTGCGTAAGTGATTAGTGAATGGCGCTGGACGCCATTCACGTTCACTTTGAAGCAAATGACGTCCTTGCGACGTCATTTGCCGCAATGCAAAGGAAAGTTTCCCGACCGAGCATGCGCTCTACGCTCGGTGCAGGAGCGCGCCTAATTTAAATGATTCCCGCCCCCTACTGGATCATTTACATTAGGCGCCCTTACGCAGGGCAAGTTTACACAGCGCACACGCAATTTACGGAGCTACTGCTCCGTGAATCGCGGGTAGCGCAGTAAATTTGCGGGGGCGCAGGGCAAAAACGCTGCCCTGCGCCTCCGCAAATAAGGGGCAAATCTACCTGAATCCAGGCCAATGTAGATACCTGATTGATCAAGACTATGGGGGTTATTCTCTAAAGCTGGAGAGTGCAAAATCTGGTTCAACTCTGCATAGAAACCAATCGGCTTCCAGGTTTTGTCACGTGCCAGGTGCAAGGCCGAGGTGCTGAGTAGGCAGAGGGCTCCTCTTGCGGGCTAATAGCAGTGCACCCCTGGAAGTGGTACAGGGAGTGCAGCGCCCATAGAAGCACGGTTTTCCAGTTGCTGTGGTTTGATGGGCTGATCACTGGAAGGTTGCTGGAACAAGCAAGATGCACTGTAGGGCAGGTGTACTTGCAGAGTACCAGGTGAACTTGGCAGATGGACAATCCGGAAACAGATCCCGGAGCCAGGACGGGGGTCATGCACAGTAAATCAGTCAATGTGAGATTCAGGTAACAGAACTGGAACAAGCCGGAGTCATACAGGTAAGACAGGTGGCAGCAGAGTCGGTGAGCCAAGCCGAGATCAAACACAGTGGAGCAGACAAGAGCAGAGTCAGTAGTACAAGCCGGAGGTCAAACCAGGAGATCAGGATAACAGGTTAAGCAAGCCGGGTCGGTAACGGAGGTCAAAGTTCAGGAAACACAGGAACACAGGGGAGCTGACGATAATCCAACAATGCACAGGTCTCAGCCGCAGGTTTATATAGGCCAGGAGGCACCATCGATAATCTGCGTACGCCAATACGCACGGGAGTGCGCCTGATGCGGCCATGATGGGTGTTGGTAAGATTGCTAGTTTTTGGCCATTTCCCTGACAGAAGCTGATTGACTACTATGCACAGCTGCACCAGATTCTGAGATCACCAGTTTTAGTAAATCACCCCCTATGTCATAATGGTCATAAGGTATGAAATGACTTTGTTTTATTATATCACGCCATATAGTACCTCTGAATTCCTGATGAAGTCTTCTGTGGAACGTGTTGAATAGAGACAGTTTTTATCCTGCTATGAAAATAACTACAGTGGAACCTCGGTTTAAGAGTAACTTGGTTTGAGAGCGTTTTGATTTGTGAGCAACTTTTTTTTTTATTCTGACTCGGATTGCGAGTGTTGACTCGCAAGACGAGCAGAATTCAAGCTAAATCGGCCTGCAGTACCTCATTTGGCCTGAGGTACGGGGGCGCAGAAGCCGAGCAGAGCCGAAAATAGGCCAGCAGTACCTCATTTGGCCTGAGGTACGGGGACGCAGGAGCCGAGAAAAGCCGAACATTGGCCTGCAGTATCTCATTTGGCCTGAGGTACGAGGGCGCAGGAAACGAGCTGAGATGTCCTTGGACCTTTTCGGATGTTTTCAGCGCTCTCTGGCACCCCCCTGGCTGCATTCGGTATTGCATCCCACTGAAGTCAATGCGGAACAAATTATTTTAGTTTCCATTGACTTCAATGGGAAAACTCGCTTTGATATGCGAATACTTTGGATTACGAATATACTCCTGGAACGGACTATGCTCGTAATCCGAGGATCAACTGTATTTATTATGGAAAGAAAAGTTGTACCTATAGTGGTAATAGAGATTTTCATATGATAAATACCAGTATATTGATAGATACTGCAGATATGAAATGATCTGATATTTTATTTATCTTATGGAATAAACATGACAAATTTATACAAATACTAGTGTTTAGTGTTGCTAGTGGACCATGGCACTTAAAAAATCCCCCAATTTTCAATATTATTGGTAGGGATTTGATGCCACTTGATGCCACTTGTATGTCTAAAAATGCTTTATAAAGAATATGAACTTTAAAACTAAAGTCTTAGCACACCCCGAACCTGCCACCACCCCCTCAAAAAAAAAAAATAACGAATTGCTGTGTTTTTTTTTTTTTTTTTTAATAATGGTAAAAATTGCTAAAATACTCGCTAAATCTGCCATCATGTGATGGTCCAGGTCCTGAGATTTTTATCTCCTTTACTGCAGAGGGTCCTTCTTTGGGTGACCACCATCACTACATGGGTGCCATCAGTGCCGATCCTGACCTCCCTGGGGCCCTAAGCAAAATGACAGGTCACATTAAAGTTGAGAAGCGGAGGGGGTGTTCTGCTGTCGGAAATGACGTCTTACATTAAAGTAAGCAGGGGGTGCTGACTTCTTACCTCTTCTCCCATGCAGCCAGTGACTTCTCCCCAGGCAGGGCCTCTAGTAATTTGGGGGGCCCTCCGCAGCTTTGCGTCTTGCATAGTGAGCCTATAGGACGGATCGGCCCTGGGTGCCATAGACACATCCTATTTGTTGTCCGCGGTAGCAGAGTCCTCTTAGCATACAGAAGACAGTGTGGTGACCCCAGGAAGGGGCGACGGGTCTACTGCAAGGCTGGATCCACCGCTTATCACTACCAGAAGAGCCCATATAACCAGAGATGGGTATTTTATTTTATTTGTTCAACCAGCGGGCTGAACAAAAAGGAACGAATAGATTCCGCAACCCTTACAAGCAAGGTGGATGGAGGAATCCCCCTCACCATGACATTGTATTCTGATAGCGGGACTTGCCACTGTCAGAATACACTGATCAGAATAAAAATACTTTTCAATAAAAAATAAAATAATGTATTGAATGGATGGAAGGAGGGATGGCGGCTGGGAATGGGACAAGATTTTATAGTAGAAGACACCATAGAGAGTCTTTGGTCTGTATCCACTGGAAAGATTTCCCAATCTTCCTGTCCTGACAGGGCATTAGAAATATGACAGAGTCTCTAACCCTTTCCAGCAAGACCCACAAGAATCAAGAATTCAGGACTCCAATAAAAGGAACCTTTAGATTGTTTCAGGATGTTTGTAAGATCAGTGAATGGTTCACCCTTAGAGGGCACTTTTCCCCCTTAGATTCCTGCTCGTTATTACTAGGGGAATCGGCTATTTATTTAAAAATAGGTGCAGTACTTACCCGTTTACGAGACGCATCCTCTCCGTCGCTTCCGGGTATGGGCTTCGGGAATGGGCGTTCCTTCTTGATTGACAGGTTTCCGAGAGGCTTCCGACGGTCGCATCCATCGCGTCACGATTTTCCGAAAGAAGCCGAACGTCGGTGCGCAGGCGCAGTATAGAGCCGCACCGACGTTCGGCTTCTTTCGGCTACGAGTGACGCGATGGATGCGACCGTCGGAAGCCTCTCGGAAGACTGTCAATCAAGAAGGAACGCCCGCTCCCGAAGACCATACCCGGAAGCGACGGAAGAAGATGCAGCTCGAAAACGGGTAAGTACTGCACCTATTTTAATACAAATAGCCGATTCCCCTAGACCGAACGAGCAGGAATCTAGGGGAAGAAAAAAATTTTTTTTAGAAATGGGTGAACTCCCGCTTTAATGTGAATAATCTCATTGTGTTCATTGAGGTAAATCGAATTGTGTTCATGTTTTGATTTTATGGATAGTTTGTAAATATATACAGTATATGTAGACAGTGGGGTAGATTCAAGAAGCACTTGCGCCCGCGCAACCATAGGTTGCGCGGCGCAAGTGCTTACTTGCTCCGGTGTAACGAGTGCTCCTGATTCAGGAACCTCGTTACACCGACTGCAGCCTAGGATATGACAGACATAAGCCTCCTTATGCCTTCATATCCCAGGCTGCATTCTTGCGTTGGCCGCTAGGGGGTGCGGCCATTGTGATCGGCGTATAGTATGCAAATTGCATACTACCACCGATTCACAAAAGTTGCGCGGGCCCTGCGCACGCAAGGTACGGAGTTTCCGTACGGCGACTTTAGCGCAAGGTTGCTCCTGCTATAGCAGGGGCAACCTATGCTAAAGTATAGCTGCGCTTCCCGCTCGTGAAATTTTAATTTCACGTCGTTTACGTAAGTGATTCGTGAATGGCGCTGGACGCCATTCACGTTCACTTAGAAGCAAATGACGTCCTTGCGACGTCATTTGCCGCAATGCACGTCGGGAAAGTTTCCCGACGGAGCATGCGCTATTCGCTCGGCGCGGGAGCGCGCCTAATTTAAATTATTCCCGCCCCCGGCGGGATCATTTACATTAGGCAGCCTTACGCCCGGCTGTTTAGCATATCGCCCGCGCAATTTACGGAGCTACTGCTCCGTGAATCGCGGGCATTTCAAAATATTTGCATGGGCGCAGAGCAAAACTCGTTGCCCTGTGCCCACGCAAATATTGCACGGATCTACCTGAATCTGGGCCAATGGATTTATTTGCCAGTATCGTCTGTCTGCTCTGGTTAAAAACAATAGGCAGGGAAACTGGTCACTAAAATCGACCTGATGCCACCAGAAGTACAATACAATCATATGCCACTACACATATATTTCATTACCTGAAATGCAAAATATAAATATAGCGCCCATGGAAAATGTAAGGATTGACAGGCAACATAAGTCGATTTTTTTTCTAACATAGTGGTATTAATATTTCTGTATTTTCTCAAATGTGGTTCTGCTGGGAATTCCTGCTGGTACATTTCCACTATGGTATTGCTGGGCATTTTTCTTGTGACCTCCTCACTGTGGCATTGCTAGAGAATTTTCCTGTGGCATTGCTGGGCATTATTCATGTGCCATTGCAGGATATTCTTCCTATGACATTGTCACTATGGCATTGCTGGGCAGTATTCTTGTGCCATTGTCACTGTGGCATTGCAGGATATTCTTCTTATGATAATTGTCACTATGGCATTGTTGGGCATTATTTATGTGACATTATAACTTTGGCATTGTTGGATAGGTGTCTTGTGACATTGTAAAGTGGCAATGCTGAATATTCTCTCAATAGCATTGTCACAGTGGCATTGCTGTATATTCTTTTTGTGGCAATGTCATTGTGGCCTTTCTGGATATTCTTCCTCTCATATTGTCACAGTGGCATTACTAAACATTCTTCCTCTCATATTGTCACAGTGGCATTGCTGGATATTCTTTCTATGTCATTGCTGGATATTCTTTTTGTGGCTTTGTCATTGCTGGGTATTATTTGTGTGGCATTGTCATTGTGGCCTTGCTGGATATTCTTACACTCATATTGTCATAGTGGCATTGCTGAATATTCTTCCTCTGGCATTGCTGGATATTCTTTTTGTGGCATTGTCATTGTGGCCTAGCTGGATATTATTCCTCTGATTTTGTTACAGTGGCATTGCTGGATATTTTTCCTGTGGCATTGTCACATATATTCTTCCCCTGGTATTGCTAGATATTCTTTCTTTGTCATTGCTGGATATTCTTTTTGTGGCATTGTCATTGTGGCCTTGCTGGATATTCTTACACTCATATTGTCACAGTGGCATTTCTGGATATTGTTTCTCTGGCAGTTCAGGATATTCTTCCCCTGACATTGTCATTGTGGCTTTGCTAGATATTCTTCCTCTGGCATTTATGGATATTCTTTTTGTGGCATTGCTAGATATTCTTCCTCTGATGTTGTCACAGTGGCATTTCTGGATATTTTTCCTCTGTTGTCACAGTGGCATTTCTGGATATTCTTCCTCTGATGTTGTCACAGTGGCATTTCTGGATATTCTTTTTGTGGCATTGCTAGATATTCTTCCTCTGGCATTTCTGGACATTCTTTTTGTGGCATTTCTGGATATTCTTCCTCTGATTTTGTCACAGAGGCATTTCTGGATATTTTTCCTCTGATTTTGTCACAGTGGCATTTCTGGATATTCTTCCTCTGATTTTGTCACAGTGGCATTTCTGGATATTCTTCCTCTGATTCTGTCACAGTGGCATTTCTGGATATCCTTCTTCTGATTCTGTCACAGTGGCATTTCTGGATATTCTTCCTCTGATTTTGTCACAGTGGCATTTCTGGATATTCTTCCTCTGATGTTGTCACAGTGGCATTTCTGGATATTTTTCCTCTGATTTTGTCACAGTGGCATTTCTGGATATTCTTCTTCTGATTCTGTCACAGTGGCATTTCTGGATATTCTTCCTCTGATTCTGTCACAGTGGCATTTCTGGATATTCTTCCTGTGATTCTGTCACAGTGGCATTGCTGAATATTGTTTCTCTATTATTGTTATAGGGGCCTTACTGGATATTCTTCCTCTCACTGTGGCATTGCTGGATACTCTTCTGAGGCATTATTACTTTGAAAATTGTTGGGTTTTCTTTCTGTGGCATTGCTGAACAATTGTTCTGTGGTATAACTGGGCATTCTTCCTGTGGCATAGCTGGGTAGTCTTCCTGTGGCAGTAATGTGACAGAAGGAGTGTGACACTCCTTCTGTCACATTACTTGGCTTGCTTCATATAACATTGTCACTATGACACTGCAGAGCATTTTTCCTGGGGCATTGCTGGAGACTTTTGCTATGGCATTGTCGCTGTGTCATTATTGGGCTTTTTTCCTGTGACATAATCATTGTAGCATTGCTTGGCATTTTTACCCTGGAATTGCTGGAAAATGGTTCTATGGCATGGTCACTGTGTCATTACTAAGCTTTCTCCCTGCTGCATTACTGGATATTCTTCCTGTGGCATTGTCACTGTGGCATTACCAAGCAGTATTCCTATGCCATTAATTGGCCTTTTTTCCCCATGGCATTGCAAGCAATTCTTTATTTGGCATTGTGACTGTGGTGTAGCTGGTTAATCTTTTTGGTGGCATTAAAGCAGACCCAAAGTCAAAAAGTTAGTTAAGATCATCTGCCCCTTTCTGGCACTGCCCCCTAAATGTTAAAGCCAATAGAAGCCCCCACATGGTTCCCTGCTAGCTAGAGTGGTCTTTCTCCAAGTCCCACTGACCCGCTGATTTCCTGCTCCTTCCAGGTCTGGCTGGTTCTGTGTGAGGCAGTGACATTGATTGGCGTCATCTTCTTGAATACATATAGGCTTACTAACAGGGATTATTTCTAATTATTTGGCCTGATGAAGGGGTCTGGGACAGCCCCAAAACATTGTTATTTCCTGCTGTGATGTGTTCATCTTAATCAGGGTTCAAGTCCTAGGGAATAAAAAAAATGATACGCTCATATGCATAATTACTAAACCGCATGTTTTTTTTTTGTTTTTTTCGATCCACTGTACCTTAGTAATCCTTTATGGATTACTTTACGGAGGTCTGACGCGAGTTATCGCGGGAACTTTAAGCAACTCGCGGTAGACCTCCGCAATGTCTCCTGGGAACAATGACAAAAGCTCCCAGGAGACATTGCGGAATCCCCGCACACTACACGATGAATCCATATGAAGGAAGTGGCCAGTAACATAAAGGATTACTAAGGTTCGCCTGCCCCTGACAGTGACTCGAGCTGGGCATCGCCACTTAGCATAGGCGTGCGCACAGGGTGTGCTGGGTGTGCCCAGGCACACCCTAATCACCCTGTGCAGCACAGATTCCCCCTACTGCTCCTTCCCTCTTCAGCACTACCGGCATCCCTCCTCTCCTCTCTACTGTTGCTGCAGGGATGTTTTAGGATGAGTGAGGGAAGGGGCTGGTAAAAATGTATTTATCAGCCTCTTCCCTTTCTGAATGAACATGGTGAGCGATCGGTAGTGTGTGTTTGAGCTTTGGGGTGCACACCCTAATGCAATAGGCTGCGCACACCTATGCCACTTAGTGAAGGATTGGCTCCGGCGGCTCGGCTGCTCTCGGCTGCTCTAGTCCTGCAAAGGGAACTGCGTTCCTGCTATGAAAAAAGTGCAGGAACTCCGTTCCCACGTGTTCCCGCAGGACTTGAGCCCTGATCTTAATAAATTTTTGGGCAGTTTTGAAGATCCATGGTGTCACGTGTGTGATATGTTTTAACTTGTGTTGGTACTGGCTCCCAGCTGGTAGTTGCTAAAAGAACCAACCTGCTTCAAGCCATTCCAGAAACGTATGTGATGGTGATATTCTATTTGACTGTCCCTCCCTATATACACACTATATACAGTAGGAGGAATATTAAGGACCCTGGCACTGTATAGAAGACACCACAAAGACCATGAGCCTGTTTAGCAGGCACTGTAGTGACCCCGGCCTTGTACAGGTGGCACAGTAAAGTCTCTGATGCTGTATAGCAGACACCATTACAACCCTGACACTGTATAGCTGACACAGTAAAAAGACTACCTGGTATGGATACCCTAACATTCTGGGATGGGTGAAAGGGACGCTTTTTTAGAAAAAAGCATGTAGGTAAGGAAACGCCTCTCTAATTATGTTGAGCATAAGGAATTAATATTCAATATATTATTGGTTAAGCCAGGGATAGGCAAACTAAGGCACAGGTGTCAGGGTGGGCACAAATTGTAATTTTCAGGGGCACCAGCAAGATCATTACTTGGCAAGCATGCCTGGCCTTTCAAAGAACCAGAGCATCCTCCTGTGGATTCCTTCTTTTTGTAAACTGCCACTAATAATTACAAGCCTTGTCTGCCCTTTGTGCCCATGTCCTACCCACTTCTATGATGTTTTAAAGTCAGGCTCATATGATGTCACTGACAGTTAGGTGGCAGTTCTCCTTCCAGCTGTAGCATAGGCCTACATGCTGATGCAGACATCATTACGTAAAGACACCTGCCCGGCAGTGCCCGCCTACTCTCTTCCTCCTCTTAGTGGAACCACCAGCTGCAGCAGTTATAGATGTAAAATGCCTGCATTTCAGTTAGTGCTGGAATTGGGGCTGATCTGAGGTTTGAAGGTACATGAATTAGGGTTGATGTGAGGTTTGAAGGTACATGAATTGGGGCTGATCTGAGGTCTGTAGGTGCATGAATTGAAGCTGATGTATGGTCTAAACTTTAGCATCAGCATTGGTGCTGATATGAGGTATAAAAGTGCAAGATTTGGGACTAATACGAGATCAGAAGGTACATGAATTGGGGCTGATCTGAGGTCTGTAGGTATATGAATTGAGGCTGATTTAGGGTCTGAAGGTGCATACATTACAACTTATATGAGGTTTGAAGGTGCCAGATTTGGGGCTGATCTGATATTCAGGGGTGCCAGATTTGAGGCTAATCGGAGATATGAAAGTGTAGGATTTGGGGCTGATCTGAGGTCTGAAGGAGCATGCATTGGTGCTAATCTGAGATACGAAAGTTTAGGATTTGGGGCTGATCTGAGTTCTGAAGGTAAATACATATGGAGCTAATCTGAGATCTGAAGGTTCAGGATTTGGGGTTGATCTGAGGTCTGAAGGAGCATGCATTGGGAGTAATCTGGGATATGAAAGTTTAGGATTTGGGTTTGATCTGAAGTAGCATGCATTGGGAGTAATCTGAGATACAAAATTTTAGGGTTTGGGGCTGATCTGAGGTCTGAAATGGCATGCATTGGGTGTAATCTGGCATATGAAAGTTTAGGATTTGGGGCTGATCTGAGGTCTGAAGGAGCATGCATTGGGACTAATCTGAGATATGAAAGTTTAGGATTTGGGGCTGATCTGAGGTCTGAAGGAGCATGCATTGGGACTAATCTGGGATATGAAAGTTTAGGATTTGGGGCTGATCTGAGGTCTGAAGGAGCATGCATTGGGACTAATCTGAGATATGAAAGTTTAGGATTTGGGGCTGATCTGAGGTCTGAAGGAGCATGCATTGGGACTAATCTGGGATATGAAAGTTTAGGATTTGGGGCTGATCTGAGGTTTGAAGGTAAATGCATATGGAGCTAATCTGAGATCTGAAGGTGCAGGATTTGGGGCTGACCTGAGATCTGAAGGTGCAGGATTTGGGGCTGACCTGAGATCTGAAGGTGCAGGATTTGGGGCTGACCGGAGATCTGAAGGTGCAGGATTTGGGGCTGACCTGGGATATAAAGGTGCAGGATTTGGGGCTGACCTGAGATATAAAGGTGCAGGATTTGGGGCTGACCTGAGATCTGAAGGTGCAGGATTTGGGGCTGATCGGAGATATAAAGGTGCAGGATTTGGGGCTGACCTGAGATATAAAGGTGCAGGATTTGGGGCTGACCTGAGATATAAAGGTGCAGGATTTGGGGCTGACCTGAGATATAAAGGTGCAGGATTTGGGGCTGACCTGAGATATAAAGGTGCAGGATTTGGGGCTGACCTGAGATCTGAAGGTGCAGGATTTGGGGGCGATCCAAGATCTGAAAATGCATGCATTGGGGCTCATCCAAAGGTTTGGGGCTGAACTGATAACAAATGCAATAATCCTAAATTTCTATGAAGGGGTCTATGCAAGACCAAAAAGGGGGACAACCAAGGAGAAAAGAGGAACAGAAGGCTGAGTCCCTCCAAAAAAAGGACAGTTGGTCACTACAGTATATGTGGGTCTGCTCCCTCCTTCTCAGTGCTGCCCCCTACCTCAGTTTCCGACAGTAGCCTCTTAAATTTCCTATAAAATATGTTTTCTTTTCTACAAAAAAATAAATAAAATAAAAATCTACCCACCAAGCAAAACAGACACGGTAAGGGATAGATAGGTCCATGCCAACCTGCTTGGGTCCCATGAGCAACCTACCACTCTCCAACACCTGGTCATGTAGCAATCCCAGGAAAAGGAATACCTTTTAGCGGCACACACACCTAGGAGCCCGGAATGGACAGACACAAGGAGGACCGTGTGAGCTTCCAGCAGAGCCTTGCTGAGCCCTGCTGCCGGAGCTGGCCGGAGCTGTCACCAGCAGCAGCTGAAAGGTGATCTGATGAGACTGTGCATTGCTGCTGGCAGGGAAGGGCTGGCTCTTTAAGAACACAGGCTCTCCCTCTCCCTCTCCCTGCTCATATGTATTCTTTCCAGAGTCGGAGCCGCTTCCTAGGATGAAGAATGAGCTCCTTGTGCCTGCAGACCAGGCTGAGGATTCCATGTAGTGTGCAGGGGAGGCTGAAGAGTCAGACATGCTGATCGCTCATCCATCCTGAGCCATCCTGCTGGGGGGGGATCGCCCTGGAATTCCGAGCTGCAGCAGCAGCCAGGGCCCTCTGTCTGTGTGTGTCTTCCTCCTCCTGACCTCCTGTCACCGCGATCCTCCATGTCAGCGCTACACAAGAGTCCACCCACAGGCATGGACCGTTAAATAGGCAAGTCTCATGTGCATCTCTCAGTGAGACTGCAGAAGGCACAGGCTGAGCACCAAGCAGCAGAGCTGATGGAAGAACCAAAGGGTAAGTGCCCCTTGCTGCCAACCTAACTCAATGCTTACCCTCTACACTGCTTACCCTCTACACTGCCAACCCTTCCCTCCCCACTGCTCTACCAGCACAACTTCACATAAACTTTTCCTGGAAAGCCTCTGACAACCATTTATCACCCACTGATCACCCATTGATCACCCATTGATCACACACTGATCACCCATTGATCACCCACTGATCACCCACTGATCACCCATTGATCACACACTGATCACCCATTGATCACCCACTGATCACCCACTGATCACCCATTGATCACACACTGATCACCCATTGATCACCCACTGATCACCCACTGATCACCCATTGATCACACACTGATCACCCATTGATCACCCACTGATCACCCACTGATCACCCACTGATCACACATTGATCACCCATTGATCACCCACTGATCACTGAGACACCTGCAACAGCTGGACACACAGGTCAGCTCAGGTTGTTGGCAGTGTGTGTGTGTGTGTGCTAGACAAGTTTATGTTGCTTAACTATCACAGCAATCAGATGTTACATTGTAATATAATAGCAATGGTACTTATTGCAGGTGTCATTCACTTACAACAATCAGATGTTACAATGTAATATAATAGTAATGGTACTTATTGCAGGCTTCACACACTTACAGCAATCCAATGTTACATTGTAATATAATAGCAATGGTACTTATGGCAGGTGCATTCAGTTCCAGCAATCAGATGGTACCTTGTAATACAATAAAAGTGCTACTTATTGCAGGCTTCACTCAGTGATGTTACATTGTAATACAATAGCAATGGTACTTATTGCAGGCTTCACTCAGTGATGTTACATTGTAATACAATAGCGATGGTACTTATTGCAGACTTCACTCAGTGATGTTACATTGTAATACAATAGCAATGGTACTTATTGCAAGCTTCACTCAGTGATGTTACATTGTAATATAATAAAAGTGCTACTTATTGCAGGCTTCACTCGGTGATGTTACATTGTAATACAATAGCAATGGTACTTATTGCAGGCTTCACTCAGTGATGTTACATTGTAATACAATAGCAATGAAACGTATTGCAAGCTTCACTGAGTGTTGTTACATTGTAATACAATAGCAATGGTACTTGTTACAGGCTTCACTCAGTGTTGTTACATTGTAATACAATAGCAATGGTACTTTTTACAGGCTTCACTCACTTCCAGCAATCTGATGTTACCTTGTGATACAATAGATGTGGTACTTATTGCTGGAGTTACTCACTTACAGCAATCAGATGTTACATTGTGATCATTAATAGTGGTACTTATTGCAGGCTCCACTCAAAGCATTCAGAATTTACATTGTAATATAATAGAGGGGATACTTATTGCAAGCTTCACTCAGTGATGTTACATTGTAATACAGTAGCAGTGGTTCTTCTGGCAGGCTCAATTCACAGCCATCAGAAGTTACATTGTAATACAGTAGAAGGGGTACTTTATTGCAGGCTTCACTCAATTACATCAATCAGATGTTACATTGTAATACAATAGCAATGGTACTTTATTGCAGGCTTCACTCACTTACAGCAATCTGATGTTCCATTATCATACAATAGAAATGAAAGTTATTGCAGGCTTCACTCAGAGATGTTACATTGTAATACAGTAGAAGCAGTAATCATTGCTGGCTTCACTCACAGCAACCAGATGTTACATTGTAATACAACAGCAGTGGTACTTATTGCAGGCTTCACTCACTTACATCAATCAGATGTTACATTGTGGTCATTACCAGTGGTACTTATTGCAGGTTTCACTTAAAGCATTCAGAAGTTACATTGTCATACAATAGAAGTGATAGTTATTGCAGGCTTCACTCAGAGAGGTTACATTGTAATACAGTATCCGTGTTTCTTCTGGCAGGCTCCATTCACAGCCACCAGATGTTACATTGTAATAGAGTAGAAGTGGTACTTATTGCAGGCTTCACTCACTTACAGCAATCAGAAGTTACATTGTAATACAATAGAGGTGATACTTATTGCAAGCTTCACTCAGTGATGTTACATTGTAATACGGTAGCAGTGGTGCATGTTGCAGGCTTCACTCACTTTCAGCAATCAGATGTTACATTGTAATCATTACCAGTGGTACTTATTGAAGGCTCCACTCAAAGCAATCAGATTAGTTACATTGTAATAGCAACCACTCACTGAGTAATATTAGAGCCATCAGTTGTTACATTGTATTACCATAGAAGTGGTATGTCTTGCAGATTTAAATCACTAAGGGGTGTTAGAGCAATCAGATGTTACATTGTAATGCCATAATAGTGGTACTTCTCGCAGGTTCCACTCACAGCAATCAGATGTTACATTGTAATATAATAGCAGTAGTAGGTCTGCTGGCTCCAGCATTACAGTAAGTAGATGTTACATTGTAATATAATAGCAGTAGTAGGTCTGGCTCCAGCATTACAGTAGGTAGATGTTACATTGTAAAATAATAGCAGTAGTAGGTCTGACTGGCTCCAGCATTACAGTAAGTAGATGTTACATTGTAATATAATAGCAGTAGTAGGTCTGCTGGCTCCAGCATTACAGTAAGTAGATGTTACATTGTAATATAATAGCAGTAGTAGGTCTGGCTCCAGCATTACAGTAAGTAGATGTTACATTGTAATAACAGAACTGTAGTGCTTCTGGCAGGTTTTGCTTACTGAGGGGCATTAGAGCATCAGATGTTACATTGGGGAGATTGAATAGAGCTGGAGCACTCAGAATTTGTGCATGGTAAGTGGTAACCAATCAGCTTCTAACTTCTAACTAAGCTTTGATAATAAAACCTGGAAGCTGATTGGCTTCTATGCACAACTACACCAGATTTTGCACTCTCCAGGTTTAGTAAATGACCCCCCTCTGTATCACAGGAGTGAGAGAAGCCAGTGATCTGCCGATATGGTTCCGGCTATCGTGAACTTTCACGATAGCCGGAACCATATCGGCAGATCACCGGCTTCTCTCACTCAGGGGTATTACAGGGATCACATTTTTAGTTTGTTTTGTGTGTTACATAATACTTTTCAGTTTTAACAAAACATAATATATTGACATAAAACAATTCATAATATTTTGACAGTAGCTTATGTCTCCAGATAGTATGTATGGAATAATAACCAGATCAGTGGTTAGGGGTCTGTACAGCATTATTTTACATAGACCGCCATCTAATCATTCCTTACAAGTATTCATATTCAATGTGATGCAGTAAAACAATCCCATTGTGATCTCATATTGCAATAATATAACAGTGTTATTGCTGGCTTATTTTTATATGCGGTTAGACTGTACCTGTATACCCATCTATGTTCTGTGTACTGTCAGACCACATGTGAATGAATGAATGAATGAAAAATTTATATAGCGCGGCACATGCGAACTGAATCGCTTCTGGGCGCTAGTTGTTAGTGTCTCATGCCTTTCAGAAAAGCAGGGTTTTGATCTGCCTTCTGAAAGACAGGTGGTTTTGCTCCAACCGAATGCTGGTTGGCAAAGCATTCCAAAGCCTGGGGCCCTGGAAAGCAAACCTTCTTTCTCCTTTGGACTTGTATTTGGTTTTAGGAACCTTGACCAGATTTTGGTCGGTGGATCGCAGAATGCGGTTGCAATTGTGCGTTTTGATCTTGTCGCAAAGATATCGAGGAGCCTTCCCATGGATGCACTTATGTGTCAGGCAGAGTGCTTTGAATGCAATTCTGTCTTTCACTGGCAACCAGTGAAGGGATCTCAACGAAGGTGAGATTGATTCCCAAGATTTTTTCCCAGTCACAAGTCTAGCGGCCGTATTCTGTACGACTTGAAGACGAGCGATTTGGTACTTGGGGAGCCCGAGGTAAAGGGCATTTGCATAGTCCAGTCTGGAATTCACGATTGTTCCCACCACGACTGCTATGTCTTCTTTGGGAATAAATGGAATAAGTCTGCGTAGAAGGCGCATCAAATGGTGCGTCCCGCTGACTACTGACCCTATTTGTGCGTCCATTGTCATGAAGGTGTCAAACGTGACTCCTAGACTTTTGACTTTGGAGCTAGGGGAGATGGTCTGACCCAGGATGGGCGAAGGTGTCCAGTTAGTTGTCGGTTGTCTCTTCCGACTGGCATTGAACATAAAGAGTTCTGTTTTAGCGCTATTGAGTTTGAGATAACTCTTAGTCATCCAGTTTTCTATTGAAGAGAGACATTTCTCTAATCTGAGATGATGATCCTTTTTTTGGCAGATGCGAAAGTACAACTGCGTGTCGTCTGCATACGAGTGATAGAGTAGTTCTTGGCTACTGATAATATCAAAGAGAGGACGAAGATAGATATTAAACAGCACCGGTGACAGGGGGGATCCTTGGGGGACCCCACATGGCACCGCGCGTTTTTCTGACGTGAAAGATCCCAGTTTCACTGTTTGTGAACGGTTTCCGAGAAAAGAGGAGAACCATGGTAAGGCATCTTCTGAGACTCCGGCGACTTCTGTTAGTCGTCTCAGTAGCAATTTATGGTCTACTGTGTCAAAGGCTGCGCTTAGGTCCAGCAGAACCAGGAGACACGATTCTCCTTCGTCTGCGGCCTCGAGCGCATCATCCCATATTTTCAGTAAGGCCGTTTCTGTCCCGTGTCCGGGACGGAACCCGGATTGAAATGGATCGAGTAGGTTGTGGGTATCCAGATGCTGTTGCAGCTGATTTACCACCACTTTCTCCATTATCTTGGACAGAGCATTTAGACCTGTTATGGGACGGCGGTGAGTTGGGTCCATAGGATCCAAATTAGGTTTTTTCAAGATCGGCAGGATTGTGCCCTCTTTCAGCAGGGAAGGCACTATGCCTTCCTTAAATGACTGATTTATAAGCTGTGTGATCGGAGGCGCCAGGATGTCGGCACATTCCTTCAGTAGCTTGGTGGGAATGATGTCATTGGGTGCTGTGCTGTTGCGCAGCGCACCAATGAATTTTTTTGTGGTATCAATGGAGATGGGTTCCAAAGTGAACTTAGTTGATTGTAGAGGCGTTCCGTCGGTGTTTTGATTGAAGAGGGGGCTGAGTGGAGTATTGTTTTGCCGAATACTTACCCGAATTTTTTCAATTTTGTTGATGAAGAAATCCGATAGTTCATTGCAGAACTCTTGGGTGTCTGAAGTGGGGACTTCAAGACATCCCGGATTCATGGTCTGGGTGACCATCCTGAAGAGTTCGCGTGGGCGATTCATTGCGCTGTTAATCACCGTGGAAAAGTGAAGTTTCTTGGCTTTGAAAATTTCCTTGTGATATCGTGTAGTTACTGCTTTGTAGAAGTTGAGGCGGTCTTCTGAAGGACTTCTTATCCAGGCGGCTTCCGCCCTTCTGCGCTCTTGCGTACTGATAGACATATTCTCTGTGTACTGGTAGACCACATATGTCCTGTGTACTGGTAGACCACATATGTACTGTGTACTGGTAGACCACATATGTCCTGTGTACTGGTAGACCACATATGTACTGTGTACTGGTAGGCCACATATGTACTGTGTACTGGTAGACCACATATGTCCTGTGTACTGGTAGACCACATATGTACTGTGTACTGGTAGGCCACATATGTACTGTGTACTGGTAGACCACATATGTCCTGTGTACTGGTAGACCACATATGTACTGTGTACTGGTAGACCACATGTGTATTGTGTACTGGTAGACCACATGTGTATTGTGTTGGGGTAGACCATATATGTTCTGTGTACTGGCAGACATCATATGTTCTATGTACTAGAAGACCACATATACTCACTGGAACTGGTGGACCACATATGCTCTGTGTACTGGTAGACCATACATGTACTGGTAGACCACACATGTACTGTGTACTGCTAGACCACATGTGTATTGTGTTGGGGTAGTCCATATATGTTCTGTGTACTGGCAGACATGATATGTACTAGAAGATCACATATGCTTACTGGAACTGGTAGACCACATATGCTCTGTGTACTGGTAGACCATACATGAACTGGTAGAACATATATGTTCTATGTACTGGTAGACCACACATGTACTGTGTACTGGTAGACCACATGTGTATTGTGTTGGAGTAGACCATATATGTTCTGTGGACCACGTGTGTACTGTACACTGTTGGAGCACGTATGTTGTAGACCACGTGTGTACTGTACACTGTTGGAGCACGTATGTTCTGTGTACTGGTAGACCACGTGTGTACTGTACACTGTTGGAGCACGTATGTTCTGTGTACTGGTAGACCACGTGTGTACTGTACACTGTTGGAGCACTCATGTTCTGTGTACTGGTAGACCACGTGTGTACTGTACGCTGTTGGAGCACTCATGTTCTGTGTACTGGTAGACCACGTGTGTACTGTACACTGTTGGATCACGTATGTTCTGTGTACTGGTAGACCACGCGTGTACTGTACACTGTTAGACCGCATATGTTCTGTGTACTGGTAGACCACGTGTGTACTGTACACTGTTGGAGCACGTATGTTCTGTGTACTGGTAGACCACGTATGTTCTGTGTACTGGTAGACCACGTGTGTACTGTACACTGTTGGAGCACTCATGTTCTGTGTACTGGTAGACCACGTGTGTACTGTACACTGTTGGATCACGTATGTTCTGTGTACTGGTAGACCACGTGTGTACTGTACACTGTTGGAGCACGTATGTTCTGTGTACTGGTAGACCACGTGTGTTCTGTGTACTGGTAGACCACGTATGTTCTGTGTACTGGTAGACCACGTGTGTACTGTACACTGTTGGATCACGTATGTTCTGTGTACTGGTAGACCACGTGTGTACTGTACACTGTTGGAGCACGTATGTTCTGTGTACTGGTAGACCACGTGTGTACTGTACACTGTTGGAGCACGCATGTTCTGTGTACTGGTAGACCACGTGTGTACTGTACACTGTTGGAGCACGCATGTTCTGTGTACTGGTAGACCACGTGTGTACTGTACACTGTTGGAGCACGTATGTTCTGTGTACTGGTAGACCACGTGTGTACTGTACACTGTTGGAGCACGCATGTTCTGTGTACTGGTAGACCACGTGTGTACTGTACACTGTTGGAGCACGTATGTTCTGTGTACTGGTAGACCACGTGTGTACTGTACACTGTTGGAGCACGTGTGTTCTGTGTACTGGTAGACCACGTGTGTACTGTAAACTGTTGGAGCACGTATGTTCTGTGTACTGGTAGACCACGTGTGTACTGTACACTGTTGGAGCACGCATGTTCTGTGTACTGGTAGACCACGTGTCTACTGTACACTGTTGGAGCACGCATGTTCTGTGTACTGGTAGACCACGTGTGTACTGTACACTGTTGGAGCACGCATGTTCTGTGTACTGGTAGACCACGTGTGTACTGTACACTGTTGGAGCACGTGTGTTCTGTGTACTGGTAGACCATGTGTGTACTGTACACTGTTGGATCACGTATGTTCTGTGTACTGGTAGACCATGTGTGTACTGTACACTGTTGGATCACGTATGTTCTGTGTACTGGTAGACCACGTGTTTACTGTACACTGTTGGATCACGTATGTTCTGTGTACTGGTAGACCACGTGTGTACTGTACACTGTTGGAGCACGTATGTTCTGTGTACTGGTAGACCACGTGTGTACTGTACACTGTTGGATCATGTATGTTCTGTGTACTGGTAGACCACGTGTGTACTGTACACTGTTGGAGCACGCATGTTCTGTGTACTGGTAGACCACGTGTGTACTGTACACTGTTGGAGCACGTATGTTCTGTGTACTGGTAGACCACGTGTGTACTGTACACTGTTGGAGAATGTATGTTCTGTGTACTGGTAGACCACGTGTGTACTGTACACTGTTGGATCACGTATGTTCTGTGTACTGGTAGACCACGTGTGTACTGTACACTGTTGGAGCACGCATGTTCTGTGTACTTGTAGACCACGTGTGTACTGTACACTGTTGGAGCACGGAAGGTTCTGTGTACTGGTAGACCACGTGTGTACAGTACACTGTTGGAGCACGTATGTTCTGTGTACTGGTAGACCACGTGTGTACAGTACACTGTTGGAGCACGCATGTTCTGTGTACTGGTAGACCACGTGTGTACTGTACACTGTTGGAGCACGCATGTTCTGTGTACTGGTAGACCACTTGTGTACTGTACACTGTTGGAGCACGGAAGGTTCTGTGTACTGGTAGACCACGTGTGTACAGTACACTGTTGGAGCACGTATGTTCTGTGTACTGGTAGACCACGTGTGTACTGTACACTGTTGGAGCACGTATGTTCTGTGTACTGGTAGACCACAGTGATGATTGTTGTTAGATACAGATTTGTTATCTCTCTGACATGTGACCTTATCAGAAAATAAATAGTTCCACTTTCCGGCAAATGGCCATTCATAGCACAGCGTTTTATTGTTCATGTTCTGCCCCTGACTTTAGGAAAACATTTAAACAGAACTGTAACCTGCGATAAATGTCAGCAGCCAGACCTCCCTTTGTCTGTGGGCAGATCCTGGCATTGTGTGCCACTTGGCAGCCTCTGTGTTTCCCAGGAACTCCGCCGCCGGTAAGACCTCCAGGCCTTCTCCTAGTTCTCTCCACCCGACACATCTCACTCTTCCTACTAAACCTTTTGGGCTAGATTAACGTAGGAGAGCGTATCTTTGTGCGGGCGTAGCGTATCCTATTTACACTACGCCGCCGCAACTTAGACAGGCAAGTGCAGTATTCACAAAGCACTTGCTCCGTAAGTTGCGGCGACGTAGCGTAAATCGGCCGGCGTAAGCCCGCCTAATTCAAATGTGGAAGAGGTGGGCGTGTTTTATTAAAATGAGCCGTGACCCCACGTAAATGACGTGCCGATCGTACGGCGCATGCGCGCTCATGCTCAGCATCACGTCGAATTTACGCCCTAAGATACGCCAGGCCCAATGCCTGTGACGTGAACGTAACCTACGCACAGCCCCATTCACGTACGACTTAAGCAAACAACGTAAAAAGATACGCTTGCCGACGTCCATACTTTGCATTGGCTGCGCCTCATATAGCAGGGGTAACTTTACGCCGGACGTAAGCCTAACGTAAACGGCGTAGCGGGCGCAAGTACGTTCGTGAATCGGCGTATCTAGCTCATTTACATATTCGAGGCGTAAATCTATGGAAGCGCCCCTAGCGGCCAGCGTAAATATGCACCCAAGATACGACGGCGTACTAAGACCTACGTCGGTCAGCTGAAGCCATATTTCAGGCGTATCTTGTTCCCAGAATACCGCGCAGAGATACGACGGCGCAGCTTTTAAATTACGCGGCGTATCAATAGATACGCCACCGTAACTCGAACGTGAATCTGGCCCTATATTTGTTTCACAATCACCAGAGTGCAGCATAAAAGTCAGATAACAGGACAGGATAGAACATCAGCAGGGAGATTTCTCTAAAACGGGGGGCAAGTGGGCAATCTATGCCATCAACATCTACCCAAAAATAAAATATCAGGTAGGCCGACCTTATTAACTGCAACTGTAAATAAATCTGTAAATAGTAAGTATGAGAAAAATCATCGGGTGATTGGGAGTTAATTGTAAAAGGCGCTCTTATTTGGGTGCCAGCGCGGTTAATATAGAAATGTTTTGTGTGGTGTGTGTGGGCATGATTAGCACAGCGTGTTGTTTGACTCCTCGAGTCTCGTAAGTTTGCAGTTCAGCAGTTGCAGACAATCCATCTGTTTCTGAGCTGATATTCCTCTGATACGTTAGCAATGAAGGGGCCTACATTTATAGAGATGCCATTGAAATATCGCCAACCTTGTCATTGTATCGCGAAAGAAAAAATATATATATGTCTATAGAAGTACATATAATATTACTACTGCGCTGATCCTGTAGGTTTGTGTAAAAGATAAATATAAATATAGATACACCAGCAGTTTGCATAAATAGATACAAAAAATGCCCCGGATTCACAAAGCACTTACGCCAACGTATCTCCAGATACGCCGCGTAAGTGCAAATATGCGCCGTTGTATCTATGCGCCGGACCCACATACTAAGATACGCCTGAAAACAGGCTTCATCCCACCGACGTAACTTGCCTACGCCGTCGTAGAGTGGGCACATATTTACACTAGACGCATGTGGCGCTCCCATTGATTTTCTATTCAAGTATGCAAATGAGGGAGATACGGCGATTCACGAACGTACGTGCGCCCGACGCAGTGCGCGTAAAGTCATACGTCCGTCGTAAAGTTAAGCCCCATAAAGGAGGTGTAACTCAGCAGCATCCATGCAAAGGGCTGCACCAGGGAACACAAGCCGACGTATTTTACGTTGGACGTGAAAATTACTAGGCGTAGGTTACGTTCACGCCGTAGGCAGTGATCCGACGTATCTTAGGGAGTAGTTCCGACGTGATGCTGAGCATGCGCACTGGGATGTGTCCACGGGGCGCATGCGCAGTACGTTATTCGTATCTTTATGGCGCTCGGCCCATCATTTGCATGAGGTCACGCCTCATTTACATGGCTCACGCCCACTTCCACCTACCCCGGCTTACGCCTAGGAAACCCAGCGCAGTTTTGGCAGCACTGGCTTTGTGAATTCAGTGCTTGCCTCTCTGCGCTCCGTGTCGGCGTAGCGTACAGGAGATACGCTACGGCGGCATAAATGTGCGCCGCTGTCTGTGAATCCGGGCCAATTATATACAAGAAATAGCCCTTATGCATATATCCCTTATGATATAAAACGTGCAAATCAAGTCAAATCGCCATATAATATAGTGTAAATACCGGTGTACACCAAAAAACAAGCGCTCAAACAAATGACTTCAATAAGTGAAATAAAAGTTCAGATAAGTGAAAGTGCATAAAAAGTCCATTGCGCTTCAAAAAAAAACGTTTGCAGATTTCGTATGTTAAATGAACCAAAAACGAGTGACTCTTCCACCCATTGTGTCACCACCACCTATTTGCAAAATGAACACTCACCACAGCAAACTATAGTAGTCGCCTATATCAGGGGTGTCCAAACTTTTTTCAAAGAGGGCCAGATTTGATGAAGTCAACATGCGTGAGGGCCGACCATTCTGCATGACATTCTTTGAACCATTACAATTAAATGTAAATGAACTAATACATTGCCCAACAAGAATTCTCTTGCCTTTTTGGCTGTGTGTGGTCAAGATTCTAAGGATGAGCTCGGATTTGGATATACCGTATTGATCGTGTATAACACGCACCTTCACTGTAAGAGGAAAGTTTCAGGAAAAAAATGTAATTTTAAATAAAGAATTATGAAACAAAATAAGGGTCATTGCCCATCAATGCAGCCTAATCAGTGCCCATCTGCAGCCTCACCATTGCCATGAATGCAGCCTCACCATTGCCATGAATGCAGCTTCTGAATGCAGCCTCACCATTGCCATGAATGCAGCCTCACAAGTGCCATGAATGCAATTTCACCATTTACACGAATGCAGTCTCTGAATGCATGATGCTCGGGGAGTCGTTGGGGGCTACAAAAGAGAGATATATACAAATTACCAGTGGGGCCATGGACGTCCGCTCCATAGGGCAAGTGGGGGCAATTGACCCCCACTGGAAAATCGAGAAGGTGTTGAAGAGTCTCACGGCCACGGGCTGTCTGAGTGGTCCCGGGCCGGATGTCACACAGACACAGCGAGCAGAGTGAAGCTGCCTCCACCTCCAGTGTTTATGTGCACACAGGGGGAGGGAACCTGCTGTGACCCGGCCGTGCTGATGGCTGATCTGAGGTACTGAATGGGATGGGGGGAGGGAAGGTCCGTCTGTGCTGAAGGGGGGGTTTGTGCTGAATGGGGGTCCATCTGTGCTGAAGGGGGGGTCTGTGCTGAATGGAGGGGTCTGTGCTGAATGGAGGGGTCTGTGCTGAATGGAGGGGTCTGTGCTGAATGGAGGGGTCTGTGCTGAAGGGGGGGTCTGTACATTCTCTTGGCTATATTTATATGGGCATGGAGTGAAGCTGAACTATCTCAAGAGCTATTTCACACTGCCAACTGGATACGTTATTGGTAAAGCGCCGCTAAAAAGTGCCGCTTTACCATCGTTTTAGCTGCGCTATTCGACCGCTAGCGGGGCGACTTTAACCTCTGCTAGCGTTTGAAGACAGGGTTAAATGTGTATCGCCGCTGCGGAAATGCCCCTTCCCCTGAAAAAATTTCAGCGGACGCCCATGAGTGGGGCCGCATTTATCCGGAACGCGGGCCGCAATTGACCCCCGGGCTGGACTTTGGACATGCCTGGCCTATATGGATAACCAACACGTTGTTTCCCAGATTATGGACTTTTCCTTTCCTTGCAGCTCTCCTGCTGCATTCCTTTCTCAATGGGGTGAAATGATTCTTAAAATGGAAGGACTCAATATGGCGTAGTATGTTCAAAAATAGTATAAATTTATTAAAAATCATAAAAAGTTTACACTCATAGGGGCCAGATTCACGTAGCGCAGCGGATCTAATAGATCCGCTCGTTCTACGTGAATTAAGATCCGCTCCCGCAAGTTTAGGAGGCAAGTGGCTAATTCACAAACCACTTACCTCCAAACTTGCGACGGCGGATCCTAAATCCCCCAGCGGAATTCAAATTCCGCGGCTAGGGGAGTGTCATATTTAAATCAGGCGCGCTCCCGCGCCGATTTAAATACGCATGCGTCGTCCGGGGAATTTCCCGGCGTGCATTGCTCCCACTGACGTCAATAGGACGTCAGTGGTTGCGACGGGAGCTAGACTTGCGACGCGCGTGTTCGTGAATCGGCGTACGCAAACGACGTAGGAAATTTCAAACTCGACGCGGGAACGACGGCTATACTTAACAATACTTACCCCTGCTTTTAGCAGGGGTAAGTATACGACGGGTACCGCGCTACGGAAACGACGTAAGAACACTGCGTCGGGTCCGCGTACGGTCGTGAATTTCGCGTATCTCGCTGATTTACATATTATTCAGTGTAAATCAGCGGGAACGCCCCCGGCGCCATTTTTAAATCAAAAAAAAGATCCGACAGTGTAACACAGTGTAACACTGTCGGATCTCAGCCCTATCTATGCGTAACTGGTTCTATGAATCAGGCGCATAGATAGGACCTGAAAAAAGCTGAGATACGATGGTGTATCTGAGATACACCGTCGTATCTGCTTCGTGAATCTGGCCCATAGTGTTGTGCCTATCCGACCGGCACGAGTCTATCCAGCGTTACCGTTCTCAGCGAACGATCTGTACTTTCCGCCGGCGTGCGCTCCACGCCTCGGTTGCTAAGCGGTTCAGCATCCGGAGGTTCCACGTGACGCAATTCCACCTGTACAGTTTACCCAGAAGCCTCTACGCGTTTCGTAAGCGTCGTTGCGTCGTTGGAAAGCTTGTCATTGTATCACCTACAAAAAAAAAAAAAAAAAGTCAAAGCTGTTTGATTTCTCTATACAGTAAAACTTTGGATTGCGAGCATAATTTGTTCCCGGAAGCATGCTTGTAATCCAAAACACTTGTATATCAAAGCAAATTTCCCCATAGGAAATAATGGAAACTCAAATGATTCGTTCCACAACCATTTATTCATAAGTCCTTCAGTTTATATGTGAAGAAATAGTCCCGGACAGCTGCACTTCCAAAAATCCTTTTATTGAAGCTTTATATGACAAGTGGTTGACAGATGGAGCAGGGGACAAAGAGGTAGACGCTGTAACAAGACCCTTGCTCAGACCCCCCACTGTGTAACAGATTTCAAGTAGAAACACTTCAGCATTCCAAAGTCCATGACAGACGCGTTTCGCGCAAATATCAGTGCTTAGTCAATGACTATTGATATTTGCACGAAACGCGTCTACCTCTTTGTCCCCTGCTCCATCTGTCAACCACTTGTCATATGAAGCTTCAATAAAAGGATTTTTGGAAGTGCAGCTGTCTGGAATTATTTATTCACATTACACAGCATGTGAGCTGGGCTAGCATCTGACTAGTGTGTGTGTGTGTGTGGGTGGGCATTAACCAGAGACTCACTCATCATGTGTGTTTCTAAATGTTGTACCTTCATTGGCCCGGATTCACAGACATTGGCGCATATTTATGCCGCCGTAGTGTATCTCTTTTACGCTACGCCGGCGCAGCGCACAGAGGCAAGCACTGGATTCACAAAGCACCTGCTCCCACTCGCTCTTAAAGATACGCTGGGTTCCCTCGGCGTAAGCCAGCCTAGGTGGAAATGGGCATGAGCCATACTAATGAGGCGTGACCCCATGCAAATGATGGGCCAAGCGCCATAGAAGTACTTCAAATGAACGGCGCATGCGCCGTCCCGTGGCCGCATCCCAGTGCGCATGCTCAGAATCACGTTGAAACAACTGCCTAAGATACGTTGGATCACTGCCTACGACGTGAACGTAACCTACGCCTAGTCATATTCACGTACAACGTAAACGACAAAAGATACGACGGCTTGTGTTCCCTGGTCCATACCTTTGCATGAGTTGCACCTCCTATATGGGGAATAACTTTACGCCGGACGTACGACTTACGCAAACCGCGTATATGATGCGCCGGGCGCAACTACGTTTGTGAATCGGCGTATCTGCCTCATGTGCATAGAAAATCTATGGGAGCGGCAAATGCGCCCGGCGTAAATATGCGCCCACGATACGACGGCGTAGGCAAGTTACGTCGGTCGTAGAAAGCCTATTTTCAGGCGTATCTAGTTTTGTGGGCACGGCGCAGAGATACGACTGCGCATATTTACACTTACGCGGCGTATCTCGGTATACGTCGGCGTAAGTGCTTTGTGAATCCGGGCCATTACATGTAACTATTGTTACACTTGGAGGCGCCTCTCTTTTGTACTCAGTTGTGACATGACGCTACTCTTATATCAATACATCGCTTGTATATCAAGTCAAAATCTATTTAAAAATTTAGCTTGTCTTGCAAAACGCTCTCAAACCAAGTTACTCTCAAACCAAGGTTTTACTGTATATTGTGTCTTGTTATGGTGACATCACAGTACATTTATTCCCCCGATGGAAGGACTTTTCGTCTGTTTAGACCTTGGAAATGTCACTTTTCCTCCAATCCTGGCTGGATATAATCCATATTATCGTCTCTCTTCGCTTTGCTTGTCACTTTGAATTTTATCAACATTTCATTTTCCCGTTTTGGCATTTCACACTTCCTTAAATTGAGAAAGCCGGTGGAGAAAAACGCTGGAAAAAATAGGTTGTAGACACTTTCTGTGTCTGGTGTCCCCCTGGATGGGGAGGTATGTTCCCTTTACTTCTGTGCTCTGCAAAACCAGCATGGTCCCCCCCCCCCCCCTTCCCTTCCCGAGGGCTGACTACTCATCTGAATAGTGGCGGGGAAGGCCCTGGCCTTGAGTCCTGGGGTGTTGCTAAAAGTTGTGTTTATCATTTGAAAGAACAGAATGACCTTGCTGTTCTGGGAGATAGCATGGGGCTGCTCACATCGTATTGCTATGGATCAGCACTTCTCCTCTCTGCCTATTCTTGTGTATATTGGCGTGTAGAGGAGTCGTGTTTTGAACACACCTTTTCCTACAAAGAAAAATATCTTGTGTAAACTTTTGGGGAAGCTCACAAACTGCAAATGTTGTGATATATTTCTTATGAAATATTTAATTTGTCGCGTCTTATGTCATGACTCCCAATAATAGTGCAGCTTACATAACCTGGGAAGCCTGGGACTGCCAGAACTATTTATTAAGATGGGCAGAACGTATCTATTAGAAGTTAGTCACATTTTACTGGACTTGTTCTGCAATGTTGACGACATTTTGTAGCTTCAACATTCTTCAACCTTTAACCACTTAAAGCGGGGGTTCACCCTTAGAGGGCACTTTTCCCCCTTAGATTCCTGCTCGTTATTACTAGGGGAATCGGCTATTTATTTTAAAATATGTGCAGTACTTACCCGTTTACGAGACGCATCCTCTCCGTCGCTTCCGGGTATGGGCTTCGGGAATGGGCGTTCCTTCTTGATTGACAGTCTTCCGAGAGGCTTCCGACGGTCGCATCCATCGCGTCACGATTTTCCGAAAGAAGCCGAACGTCGGTGCGCAGGCGCAGTATAGAGCCGCACCGACGTTCGGCTTCTTTCGGCTACGAGTGACGCGATGGATGCGACCGTCGGAAGCCTCTCGGAAGAATGTCAATCAAGAAGGAACGCCCGCTCCCGAAGACCCATACCCGGAAGCGACGGAAGAAGATGCAGCTCGAAAACGGGTAAGTACTGCACATATTTTAATATAAATAGCCGATTCCCCTAGACCGAACGAGCAGGAAGCTAAGGGGAGATTTTTTTTTTTTTTTAAATGGGTGAACTCCCACTTTAAGGACCGTCTCCTGCAGATATACGTCGGCAGAATGGCCCGGCCGGGCACAGGCACGTACAGGTACGGCGCCTTTAAGAGCCCAGCCGTGGGTCGCGCGCGCGCGCCGCCTGCACGCGACCCGGTCCGAAGCTCTGTGACCGTGGCCGCTGGACCCGATCGCCGCCGGTGTCCCACGATCGGTCCCCGGAGCTGAAGAACGGGGGAGCTCTGTGTAAACACACCTTCCCCGTTCTTCACAGTGGCGCTGTCATTGATCGTCTGTTCCCTGATATAGGGAAAGACGATCAATGACGTCACACGTCCAGCCACGCCACCCTACAGTTAGAAACACATATGAGGTCACACTTAACCCCTACAGCGCCCCCTAGTGGTTTACTCCTAAAATGCAATTGTCATTTTCACAGTAAACAATGCATTTTTATAGCACTTATTGCTGTGAAAATGACAACGGTCCCAAAAATGTGTCAAAATTGTCCGAAGTGTCCGCCATAATGTCGCAGTCACAAAAAAATCACTCATCGCCCTCATTATTGGTAAAAAAAAAAAAAATATTATTAAAAAAAATGCCATAAAACCATCCCCTATTTTGTAAACGCTATACATTTTGCGCAAAACAATCGTTAAACCCTTATTGCGATTTTTTTTTACCAAAAATAGGTAGAAGAATACGTATCGGCCTAAACTGAGGAAAAAAAAAATTTTATATATTTTTTGGGGATATTTATTATAGCAAAAAGTAAAAAATATTGGTTTTTTTTCAAAATTTACGCTCTATTTCTATTGTCGCAATTGTCAGTTAAAGCGATGCAGTGCCGAATCTCAAAAAGGGGCAAGGTCCTTAACCTGCATATTGGTCCGGGTCTTAAGTGGTTAAAGAGCTTTAATGACTTTGTTCTGTCATATTATCCAACTTGTCCGAAACTCCAACCACTGTACTTCCGGTTTCTTTAAACCATAAGTACAGTGGAACCTCGGATTGTGAGTAATGCGGTTAACGAGCGCTTTGCAATTCGAGCACTGTGTTTAAAAAAATCATGACTTGGTTTACGAGTGTTGTCTTGCAAAACGAGCAGGATTCAAGCCAAAGCAGTGTGCAGTACCGCTTTTGGCCTGAGGTGGGAGCCAGAGCCGAGCAAAGCCGAACTTCGCCGATCACAGCCGATCGGCGCCTTTGAAAATGCACAGAAAGGCCCGAGGACAGGAAGTCTTTCCTAGGTTTGCCGAGTTCAGCCGAAGTGTCCTTGGGCCTTTTCGGCTGTTTTCAAGGCTCTCCCGTGCCCCCCACCTCTAGCCGCATGCGGTATTGTATCCCATTGAAGTCAATGCAGAACAAATTATTTTCCTTTCCATTGACTTCAATGGAGAAAATCGCTTTTATATGCGAGTACTTTGGATTATGAGCATTCTCCTGGAATGGATTATGCTTGTAATCCAAGGTTCTACTGTAATTCGAGTTTTTGACTAGTTCCTGTTTGGACGTGTCAATCACGAAACGTACGTCAAGGCGCCTGGTTACGTACGTACAAACGACGCACTTCCGGTTCCCGCTGGTTCTCTGGCTTGGAACGCACGCCAGCTCCCCAGCGAGGAACTTTCTTCACAACTCCATCTGCTACGCTGACTAGCCTCAGTGCCAGGTCTAAGGCACTACCCAAGTAAGAAGCCAAGAGGGAATCGCGCTGTAAAAACGCTTCAGTGTGAAAGGGGTCATATATAGCCGATCTGAACCAGGAAAAAAAAAAAAAAACGTTGGTTCAATGGGGGGCTTGGCTAACTCGGCTTGATTAAAATAAACCAACGGTGACTTGAAAAATGCCAAATGAACTTTGCTGCAGAATAACAGGCACCAGGTCACCCCTTCGCCTTGGCCTTGTTTGACATGATGAGCACTTGGTATTGGTAGTATTGGCACACTTCCTTCTCAGGTGGAGTGCCTATTATCCAACTTTAATGCCGCGTACACACGATCGGAAATTCCGACAAGAAAAGTCCGATCAGAGCTTTTGGTCGGAAATGTGTATGCTCCATGGGATTTTTGCTGTCGGAATTTCCGCTAACAAAAGATTGAGAGCAGGTTCTTTATTTTTCCAGAAAAAAATCGGCTCGTCTGTATGCAATTCCGACGCGCAAAAAACACGCATGCTCAGACGCAAGCAGAAGAGCCGAACTGCCTATTGAACTTCATTGATTTTGGCTCATCGTACGTCTTGTATGTCACCACGTTCTTGACGGTTGGAATTTCAGACAAGATTTGTGTGACCGTGTGTATGCAACACAAGTTTGAGCCAACATTACGCCAGAAAAAATCCACGGTTTTCTTGTCAGAATTTCCGATCGTGTGTATGCGGCATAAGACATTTATTATTTGTGTAGACCACTGGTCTCCAAACTGTGGCCCAGGGGCCAGATGTGCCCATTTGCTTGCTATTTCTCCCACTGACACCAACAATGAGTCACTATTCCTCCCACTGACAGCAATGATGAGACACTACTCCTCCCCTAATGCTAAACATGGGGCACTATTCCTCCCACTAATGCCGGGACATTTTCTACTCCCACTGGCCACAGTTCGGTCCCCCGAAGGTCTAAAGGAGAGTAAAGTGGCCCTTTGTTTAGAAAGTTTGGAGACCCCTGGTGTAGACACTTTAGACGTTCTCTGGCCTCTGGAGGATTGTGAGAACTGGCTCGGCAGCTTTTTCCCCCTACATGCGGCCGGTTTTCCTGGCAGGAAAACTGCCATGAGAGCTTTGGCCGGGAAACCCGGCCGTGTGTATGCTCCGCCGCAGTGTTTCCCATAGGAAAACTGGCGGGAAAAAGACCGCCAGTAATCACGGCAGGAAAAAAGAAAACATGTTCTCATTTTTCCCACCGGGATTCTCGTTGGTTTTACCTGTCGGGAAAACTGCTATGGAGCAAACACACGGCTAGTAAGGATGAGCTCCGGCGTGTTTGCATAGAACACGTGCAGAGCCCGCCAGGAAGTGAGCACGGCGCTGTGCTAATCACAGCCAGGGAGACATTGTCCCGATGCTCGGCTGCAGGGATCGTGAAATGTCTCCCTGCCTGTTATTAGCGCAGCGCCGTGCACACCTCCTGGTGGGCTCTGCACGTGTTCTATGCGAACACGCCAGAGCTCCTTAATGGCCAGTTTTCCCGACCAAAAGCTGTCGAGGCAGTTTTCCCGACGGGAAAACTGGTCGTGTGTACGAGGCATAAGACCTACAAATTGATGGGAAATTTAAGATCTTGCTACGTTCTACCTAGAATTATACAGGAAACTGGATATGTTATAATAACGATACTGTAAAACCGGGCTATTGGGGTTCAGCCTAGAAAATTAGGCCCTGTACACACGATTGGACAAAACCGATGAAAACGGACTGAAGTTCAGTTTCATCGGTCCAAACCGACCGTGTGTGGGCCCCATCGGTCAGTTATCCTTCGGTCCAAAAATTTAGAACTTGCTTTAAAATTCAACCGATGGACGCCTAACCGATAGGTCAAAACCGACGGTTAGTACGCAAAAGCATCGGTTCCAAACCCGCGCATGCTCAGAATCAAGTCGACGCATGCTTGGAAGCATTGAACTTCACTTTTCTCTGCACGTCGTTGTGTTTTACGTCACCGCGTTGACTCGATCGTTTTTTGAACTGATGGTGTGTAGGCACATCAGACCATCAGTCAGCTTCATCGGTTCGGACCGTTCTCATCGGATGGACCGACCGTGTGTACGCGGCCTTAGACCGTGTAATAATGAACTTGTGTTTTAGGTGTGAACTGGACTTGGATTTTGTCATTTTCTCACGTCTCGGTAGCTGTGATAACACATGGCAGGTTGCTAGCTCTTAATTTTCCCTCCAGAGGCTGTAGGCACAAACACAGGACTCCAGGGACCGCTCTGTCTTCTGATAAACACGATAACCATGTCCTTGTACAGCCTTCAGGCGATATGTAGACAGGGTATGGTCCTTATAGGAGCTACTGTATGTGTGTCACCTTTACATAAACAACCTTTACTTTTCTGTATCCCCGTCTGAGATTTACTCCTAACATTGTGGGTTATTCATTGAAACTGGAGTGTGCAAAATCTGGCGCAGCTCTGCATTGAAACCAATCAGGTTTTATTGGAAAAGCGTAATTGAACAAGCTGAAGTTAAAAGCTATCCTCGCCCAGCTGCTCCAGATCCCGAGTGCTCTAGTTTTTGTAAATCGACCTCATTGTGCCTTGGTTGGGATCTCTTAGATGAGCGCTGTGTTGTTTCTATGGTTGAACTCTAAAGCCCTGTACACACGATCAGTGCTTTAAGTGGGCCAAAAGAGGTGCCGGTACTCTATTAGGCGCCGGTGGGCCCCCCCCGCGCCCCCCCCACCATCATTAAAAAAATAGCAGGTCCCCTCACCATTGCAAGCCAGCACCCCCCCCCCCCCCTATCAAAAAAAAATAGCAGGTCCCCTCACCATTGCAAGCCAGACCCCCCCCCCCCCCCCCATCATCAAAAAAATAGCAGGTTCCTGCACCATCGCAAGCCAGCCCCCCCCCCACCATCATTATCATCAAAAAAACATCAGGTCCCCCTCACTCAGCCTGTGCTGTGACTCACGCTCACGGCGGTCATCTGTCACGATGCTCCCCCACTGGGTTAGGGCGCTCTGATACATGTCCCGCCCTCCTCCTCTAGACCAGCTAGTGTGACAGACAGCACACTGGCTCTATCACACGTCACGAGCTAATCTTCTCTAGGAGGAGGAGGGCGGGACATGTATCACAGCGCGGCGCGCTCTTTTTTAAGGTACAAAAGAGCCGCATGCAGGCTCCGGAGCCGCGGTTTGCCGATACCCGCACTAGACACTCGGCGGCGGCGAGAAAGAAAAAAAAAACCTCGGTCATCCTGGGGCTGCGTTCCGGTACGGGAAACCCACGTACTGGGCGCAGGGAGAGGTGCTGGTACTCCAGGGCCATTTTTGGAAGTGGCGGTACTGAGTACCGCCGCGTTCTGGCCCAGTTAAAGCACTGCACACGATCGGATATCTGATGGAATCTAATCCGATGGATTTTTTCGTCGGATATCCGATGAAGCTGACTTTCATCAGTCTTGCCTACACACCATGGCCCAGGTTCACAAAGCACTTACGCCGACGTATAACAAGATACGCCAACGTAATTGCAAATGTGCGCCGTTGTATCTGTGCGCCGGACCCACAAACTAAGATGCGCCTAAAAACAGGCTTCATCCCGCCGACGTAACTTGCCTACGCCGGCGTAGGGTGGGCGCACATTTAGGCTGGACGCATGGTGGCGCTCCCATTGATTAGCCATTCAAATATGCAAATGAGTTAAATACGGCGATTCACAAACATACATGCGCCCGACGCAGTGCGCGTAAGTTGTACGTCCGGCGTAAAGTTATTCCCCATAAAGGAGGTGCAACCCAGCAGCAGACATGCACAGGTCTGCACCAGGGAACACAAGCCAGGGTATTTTACGTTGGACGTGTCTGGCTGGGCGTAGGTTATGTTCCCGCCGCACGCAGTGATCCAGCGTAGTTTAGGCAGTTGTTCCGACGTGGTTGTGAGCATGCGCAGGGGGATGCGTCCACGTCTCGGCACATGCGCAGTTCGTGATACGTATCTGTCTGGCGCTCGGCCTATCATTTGCATGGGGTCACGCCTCATTTGCATGGCTCACGCCCACTTCCACCTACGCCAGCGTACACCTTCGAAACCCAGCGCAGCGTACATTGTTTGCGCTGCAGCGGCGTAATCTGTGAATCTGGGCCTATCAGTCAAAAATCCGACCGTGTTCAAACGCGGTGACGTACAACACTACGACGTGCTGAGAAAAATGACGTTCAATGCTTCCGAGCATGCCTCGACTTGATTCTGAGCATGCATGGATTTTTGACTGATTGACTTCCACACAGACGATCGTTTTTTTCTATCGTTTTTTTATCCATAGGAAAATTTTAAAACATGTTCTATTTTTTTTCACCGATGGAAAACAAAACAATGGGGCCCACACACGATCGGTTTGACCGATGAAAACGGTCCATCGGTTTGTTTTCATCGGACAAACCGATCGCGTGCACAGGGCTTAACAGTTCCTATATTCAGAACATGCAAAGAAGTTTCATACATTCCAGTCAATAGGCATCAAGGTGAAAGACATTGTATACGTAAACATCAACTATATTCAAATTGTATGTAAACTCTACATCTATTTTTGGCATCATGCCCAAGGCCTCTTGCACACGATACTCCTGTTTCAGCATCTACTTTTCGGGACTTTTTTTTGGATGTGTTTGCACGTATTTTTGCGCAAGTGCGCGAAAAATTATTCTTACGTTCTTGTTCTGCACAATATGGAAATTTTAGTGCATTTGCACGCATGAGGCGTAAATTACTGACCAAAAATGCAGATTTTTCTATTTTGTTTTTCTGGAGAATGCACATCGTTTTTTTTTACGCGCCTGTGTGAATAGGCATGTTGCAATTAATGGGCTGTATTTTAGCTCAGTAAAAAAAATAAAAAGCTGTACTGAGCATTTTCAAATTGCAGCGTGCAAGAGGCCTTAGGGCCCTTTCACACGGGGCGGATCAGTAATGATCCGCCTCCGTGTGTCCGTAAGCTCAGCGGGGATCCTCCGTAAAATCCCCGCTGAGCCGTGGGCTGACAGGGCGGTCCCCGCACACTGTGCAGGGACCGCCCTGTCTTTTCTCCGCTCTCCCCTATGAGGGATCGGATGAACACGGACCGGGGCGTGGGCGTGGGCGGGGCGGGGATGTTTTTTCCTGTGCAAAAAATAAGACAACATTTTAAGGAAGTGTAGTGCAAATATCTTTATATAATTATACTTCCATAACTTTTTATGGAAAACAATAGCACATAAAATAACATAACACATAAAAAAAACAGCTAATAAAGAAAATATAAAATATTGCACTCAAATACTGCATTCAAGCAATACAAACACCCGTATGTATGCACATGGAAAATATCGCAGAAACAGATTAAGCACATTGTGCCGCTATTTTTTCCATGTGCACTTTTTTTTATTTCTTGCAGCAGCGAGTAGTTGTTTGTCCTGTAGAGCTGCACTGTAGAACTCTGTACAAGACATCTCATAATTCAGAGTGATGATCAGCTTTTCTCTGCTCTCCTTCCCTTTGCTCTCCTCCCTCTGCCCCTCTTTCCCTTTTTTCTGCTCTCCGTCCCATTTTGTTGTCTCTTCTTCCCATTTTATTTGCTCTCCTGATGCTCTCCATCCTCTTATCTGCTGCTTTGCCTAATATCCCTTTTCTTTGCTCAACCTTCCCCTTTCCTCTGCTCTTCTCCCCTTTTCTCTATTCTGCTTACCTTTTTTTTTCCTCTTGTGCTCTGCTCGCTTTCTTGCAGCAGCAGCTAGTTTTCTTTCTTCTTCGTTTTCTTTCTTCTTCTCTTCTTCTTCTCTTCTTCTTCTTCTCGGTACCGCGAGCGCCGGGCGGGGAATGCAGGGAGGGGTTACGTCGTGACGTCACAACGTCATCGGCACGGCATTGCGGAATTGGTCAGAAGGCGGAGGGGAGGGGACGCCGACGCACAGACAGTCACTACATGATGAAAGTGACGAACAACAATAAGGTACCGCGGAATACGGAACAAAGTGCGTTCCGTATCAGTTTGATACGGAACAGCACTTGTCTGTTTAAAATACGGGACGATTCCGTATTTTACGGAACGGTTGGCAACCCTACTTGTGACTACTGTCAAGATAATAATTAGTTACCAGTTTGTAACTTGTGGACACGGCTGATGATCTGTACAGAATAGATGGATATTAGCAGAGTAAACAGAGCAGGAATGTTTGTCAGGATATAAATGGAAGAATAGCAGGTGTGTAATGGAGCGGAGCTCTCCTGGACCGTCCTGTCCTTATGTATGGATAAACAGCCTGTTGTGATTTGTAAATGGGACAAAATACAGGTTCACTTCTAATTGTTTTCACAGAGTGCCATTTCCTGGAACAATGGAAACAAATGAAGGACGAGGTTGGATTCGTCTCGGCATGCCATGAAAGCTGGGAGGGAGCGTGTGCAATTCTTTATTTTATAGGAACGGTTTAACTAGGGATACACCGATGCCATTTTTTTTAACAGAGTACGGATCCTTTAAGTACTCGCTGATACTAATTACCGATACTCAGGAAGAGTAGGGAGAGCATAGGTGTGCGCACAGGGTGTGCCAGGTGTACCTGGCCACACCCCAATGACCCTGTGCTGGGCAGATTCCCCCTGCTACTTGGCTACAGAGAAAGGACCTGGGGAATCTTTGTCCTCAGTCCTTTTCTATGTCTCAAAAGTGAGACATCAGGGGTCTGTTTAGACCCCTGATATTTCACCTAGGCCCCCATGGAGCTCCTAAAAAAATAATAAAACAATAATAATAATAATATTGTAATAAAACAGAATATATTTAAAAAATAATAAAATTGTAAAAAAGTAATAATCTAAAAATATAAAAAATAAAATGACACCAGTCTCTTCCCTTTTGACATCGTCCACTGCTCTATCAACACTGTACATTGCCCTATTACTTTGGGGTGCACACCCTAATGCAATAGGCTGTGCACACCTATGAGGGAGAGGGATGGTTTGGGAGGTGGGGGGGGGGAGTAGGAGGGTAAGTGAGGGCAGGGTGGAAGGGGAGTAGGAGGGTAAGTGAGAGCAGAGGGGGGGGGGGGAGTAGGATAGTAAGTGAGGGAAGGGTGGGGGGTGTAGGAGGGTAAATGAGGGCAGAGGGGGGAGTAGGAGGGTAAGTGAGGGCAGGCTAGAGGGGGGCATTAGGAGGGTAAGTAAGGGCAGAGGGTGGGGGGGAGTAGGAGGCTAAGTGAGGGTGGGGGGGAGTAGGAGGCTAAGTGAGGGCATGGTGGAGGGGGAGTAGGATGGTAAGTGAGGGCAGAGGTGGGGAGTAGGATGGTAAGTGAGGGCAGGGTGGGGGGGGAGTAGGAGGGTAAGTGAGGGCAGAGGGGGGAGTAGGAGGGTAAGTAATGTATAAAAGGTAAGAAAGACACTCACAAAGTTAAAACAATTCCAGCATAAATGATGAATGTGGTGTTCATCCGCTCTACTCTCAGGTGGTAGCCGCTGGTGTGTCAGTGGCCAGAGGTCCGGGGCGCTGGTGGCTCCCAGTACTTCCTTGTAAACTCAGAGACACTCGGGTGCGTCGGCCCCGATCTTTAACAACCAAAAATTGCCGGCATTCTTTTCTCGACATTTCAGCTGTTAGAGGGGGAAATCCCGCTGGCAGCTGAAAGAACCGAGCCAGAAGGTATCGGTTTCGGATATCGGTGCATTTGCATTAGTACTGATATACATGCAAATGCCTAGTATCGGCACAGATACAGATACAGATACCGATATTGGTGCCCAGAGGCGATTCAGTTCGCATGTGCCGCGCTATATAAGTTTTTCATTCATTCAACCCTAATTTTGACCCTTTTTATGGTGGGTCAGTTTTGGATGGTAATTGATGGTGCAGACTGCGGAATAGAAGAGGTCACATGTTCATGGGGTCTGATCAGTAGAACTCCCCACTACTTGTCTCCCCCATCTCCTATCCTAAACACTTACCTGCCTCATCTCATAATCCAGCGTTGTCCCGGCTGCAGCACAGGTGACACAGTTAGCAATAGTAACCATAGGCTCCTGCTGCTGCCAGTCAAACTCCTTTGAGAACTGAGAGGGGGTGGTGCTTACTGGTGCTGTGTCTGTCTATGTACGCACACAGGCCAGATCAGAAGCATGCCCACATGGGTGCCCCCATAGCAAACAGCTTGCTGAGGGGGCACCCACAGGAAGGAGAAACGGAAAGTGCTGGCATGGGACTCCAGAAGAGGAAGTAAAGTAACGCTTTGTGCAATACCATGGCACAGAGCAGGTAAATTAAACCTCTTTTTTATTGTAATGAGCAAAAAAAATGACTTCATAATTATTTAAACTCACTTACTTTTTACTTTGGGTTAAATTCAAAATACATATTCACCTGCCCAGCATATCCATCATTGCCCTGTTCAGCTTTTGTATCTGCATCCATGCCGCCATCTTGGTTCTCTTCTCTTCGACTGGCTGCCTCCTCCAGGGTAGCCTGGCCCCCAATATTGTGGCACCTCTGACCTCTAGCTCCTCTGTGAATGGGCTTCCTGGTATACGTAATGGAAGTTACCTGGGGGGCGGGGGAGCAGGACGCGTTATTCTGACCTAGGCAGATTGTCGGTGGGTTGCCAAAAAAAAAAAAGATGAAAGGCCAGGAACAAAAAAAAAATCCTATCATTATTATTATTATTGCAGAATTGTGAGACAAACTTTATTGTTGGATTAAAGTCCCACTATAAGGTCTAGTTGTTCTCATATTCCGTTGTTCCTTCAGTTATGGTTCCCATGATACAGTTCTGTTATTCTACACGCTCATTGGCCCGGGTGGCCCAGACATTTCAGTTTCTTAATTTCCAAAGGATATCAGAGGCCCGACCACAGTGTATACCATTATCAGATTAGAAGAGTATGGTCACCATAATTACATTAGAATAGTATGGTTGACCCCCATCTAATAACATTAAATTGGTTAAAAAAACACATCCTTTAAATTTAACCACAGTAAAACAACAAAAAACAATATTTAGCCCCTAGCTGATTCAGAGATAAGCAAATAAAAATAGTTATTGTGACGAGATCCTTTCTCGCCCGGTTCTGCTCTCCCGACACTCCTCTGCTACCAGTGAGTCAGCTTGCAGATTGCAGCGTCTGATGGTCCAGTCATCCAAGGTTCCGGGGTCCGAACTACAGCTATGTGCCGTTCAGACCCATTAAGAACAAACACCAGGCAGGCTGTATGTAAGTTCAAACAGGACTCTTTATTTTCAAGTACACAGCACACTTTTATACAGAATTTGGTACATCCCACCCCCAACAACCGCTTTCCCATTGGTCAATTGTAAAGTATGCAGTCTTCACTCAGGTCCTCCTTGACCATGCAAATGAGGACTTAAAATAGTCAACAGGGATTGGTCCAATAGCTTGGATTGAAAGACTTGTGTATTGAGACAGAAGCCCCAGGGGGTAATCAATGTACACAATAACCCGGTCTACTTAAAGCGGTGGTTCCCCTAAAAATAAAATGTTGACATCGCATTTAGCAAATAAATTACAGTTAGAATCGGGTTGTTTTATTTAAAAAATACCTCCGTACGTATCGTTTCCATTATTCGGTCCCACCGCCACTTCCGGGTACGATGCAGGTGGTGGGCGTTCCTAATTGATTGACAGGCATCCGAACGACGCATCCATCGCATCACGAGATGCCGAAAAAAGCCGAACGTCGGTGCGGCTCTATACGGCGCATGCGCACCGACGTTCGGCTTTTTCCGGCATCTCGTGACGCGATGGATGCGTCGTTCGGATGCCTGCCAATCAATTAGGAACGCCCACCGCCTGCATCGTACCCGGAAGTGGCGGTGGGAACGAATAATGGAAACGATACGTACGGAGGTATTTTTTAAATAAAACAACCCGATTCTAACTGTAATTTATTTGCTAAATGCGATGTCAACATTTTATTTTTAGGGGAACCACCGCTTTAATTACTACCTCTGAGAGGTTACATTGCTTTAGACAATAGAATGCTAATTCAATGCTCCTGACAGGAGGCTTCTGACCTTTAGAACAATACAAAAACACATACATCTTCAGACGGGCTGTCTCCGACAGAAGACACCCACACCTGATAATCACAAAGGCTTTAAACAGGCTTATCACATAATGGAAATGTCTCAATATAGCTCAGTAACCACTCCATTACTCCAAGGTCCATGACAGTTATCAAGTGTCATCTAAATGGTTTACTGATTCTCAGAAGCAATTTAATGGATCAGTATTATACAGTTACTGTATATCCTAATATATCAATAGTCATTTATATTTAGTACTGCTTGAAACATGGCCTTTGCATTTTTCAGCAATCCAGTCTGTGAGAATCAACTCCTGTAGGAAGACTATTACACATGTTCACAGCTCCTACTGTAAAGAAGCCTTACTTTAACATTGAGTGCTCTTATGCCTTTTGTGGAAGCACTCCTAGTCTGTGTTCAAGAAACACGTTGGTTGGAAATCTGCATGTGTAAGATTTTGTGTGATGCATATAATTATAATATGCATCAGGTATGAAAGGAATGGTGCCCCATCGCTGGCATCAGTGGAAGCAACAATGCCCCATTTTTGGTGTTAGTGGAAGGAACAGTGCCCTATCTTCGGTGTTAGCGGGAGTAATAATGTTCCATCACTTATATCAGTACGAGGAATAGTGCCCCATCTTTGGTGTCAGTGTGGGGAATAGTGTCCCATCTAGTGTCATAATATTGTTATAAATCCATGTATGGTCGGAACTAAACTACTTATAATTAACTTTTCCAAGTTTAGGCCAGGACTCTGTGCAGATAATTGTTTTTGGCACTGTGCATGTGGTCATATTAAAAGTATACAAAATCTAACTAGCAGACATATTTTGCATATTAAGTAGTCTGTACTTTATCTCAACTGATATGGACTTACATGAACTTTTGCACTTTTGTCTGTATGAGTTGAGATGTGTGCCATGTAAAGTCATTCTGCACCTCTGCTGCCCACACATAGTTGATATTTACATCTCGCCTCGAATAAGTCATTCATAAAGTGGTGGTGCACATTCTGAACATTGAAGGTGTGAACAAGTTCTTACAATAAACAATATATATAATATCCAAAGCCACTGGCTTTGGACATCAAAATATTTGTAAGAAACAGTAAATGAGCCTTAAAACATGCCCTCACTCATCTCTGTAGCTGCATGCATTGTGACGCAATCCATCCTCAAATTTCACAGAAATTGTGACTTTGTGAAATTGTTGTCCCTCCATTTCTGAACAATTTTGAGCACCCAATGTCTGTTTTCTATTAGAAGCCAGGCCGACTGCCAAGTCTCTTTGCCAGAAAAAAAATAAACCCTCCTTCACATGGACTTTGGTGTCGCAGGCGGGTTCTGGTGTAAAAATCGTAGTATTTTCCAGCAACCTGGGAGCCGTAGAGGTGAATGGCTGTACATAATTTTATTTGCGAGGCTTTGGGCATCAAGCAGTATATGAGCTTTACAACAAGTCCTCGATGATCTCTGTAGCTGCAGGCATTGTGGGGTAATTCATCCTCAAATTTCACATACAAAATCGTGACTTTGTGAGACTGTTGTCACTCAATTTCTGAACAAATTTTGAGCACCTATCGTTTCCATTAGAATCCAGACTGACTGCCAAGTCTCCTGTGCCAGGAAAAAAAAACCCCTCCTTCACGTGGACTTTACAGGTGCAGGTGGGCTCTGGTGTAAAAATCCTGCACTTCTGGAAGAATGGTCAAACATTCCAAAAGACACTCCTAAACCTTGTGGACGGCCTTCCCAGAAGAGTTGAAGCTGTTATAGCTGCAAAGGGTGGGCCAACTCAGTATTAAACCCTACGGACTAAGACTGGGGGGGGGGGACCTGTCGGTGTTACCTAACTGCAATCAGGTCTTCCCCCTGCCAGACAGGACTGTGTGATATGGCAGAGCTGTGTAAATCTAAGGACTGTGGTCCAGATCCAGAGAGAGAGTACGCCAGCGTATCTACTGATACGCCGGCGTACTTTCAAATTTCCCGCGTTGTATCTTTAGTTTGAATCCTCAAACCAAGATACGACAGCATCTGGGTTCGATCCGACAGGCGTACGGCTTCGTACGCCTTCGGATCTTAGATGCAATACTTTGGCGTCCGCTGGGTGGAGTTTGCGTCGTTTTCCGCGTTGGGTATGCAAATGAGCTTTTTCCGACGATCCACGAACGTACGCGCGGCCGTCGCATTCTCTTACGTCGTCTCTAGTCGGCTTTTTCCGGCGTATGGTTAAAGCTGCTATTTTGCGGCGTATAGTTAGACTTGCCATGTTAAAGTATGGCCGTCGTTACCGCGTCGAAATTTGAATTTTTTTTATTTTTGCGTAAGTCGTCTGTGAATAGGGATGGACGTAAGTCACGTCTAAGTTCAAATAATGACGTTGTTGCGACGTCATTTCGCGCAAAGCACGGCGGGAAATTTTGAAACGTAGCAATTGGCGTGGGGACGCGCTTCATTTAAATGATTCACGCCCCCTTATCGCCGATTTGAATTCCGCCGCCAGAAATACACTACGCCGCCGTAACTTACAGCGTAAAATCTTCCTGGATTCAACTTAAAGCCAGGTAAGATACGGCGGCGTAGCGTATCTCTGATACGCTGCGCCTATCCAATTCTATGTGGATCTGGCCCTGTATGTACAGAAATACACATTCCTTGGAAAGGACAGCGGTTCCTTTCTATGTATTTGATCGTTGTATTTAGCATTTTGCCTGGAGCTGGTCTTTAAATTCCTTATGGAATCCCTGCTGATAGATGAGACCTGTCTGTCTCTGTGATGTTTCCTCCATGCGGTATACAGTATACATCAAGGTGTGTATATGTGACACCGGACTGAGTCATTCATGGAAATCCGTGTCAGATCTCCCCGATGGCATCCTGTATAATAAACAACAGCTGGCCTGCTGCCTGATGTATTATACAGATTGCCGGTGGTCACGTCCGTGGTATGACGGTTATGATAGAATAAGGAACTATGACAGTAAGAAGTACAGATGGGGCCACAATTGTCACTCTCCTGTCCTTCCCCTTTCTTCCTCTGCACTCCGATTGGGTGATTCTTCTCATTTCAATGTCAACATGGACTTTCAACAGACTTCATGCAAGAGCTCAGAATGTTTGTGACACTCCGTTATGTGTTCACCATTCGTATGCATGGCGTCTGGTCTGATAAATATAAACAAAAAAAAATGATTTAGGTAGTTGGCCAATCACTATTAGATTTTGCTGAGACCATTGTATTCTATCTACTGATGCCCGCAAGTATTAGAATACAGGGGGCGCTGCAAAATAGTAACTGCGAAAAAAGGCTGTGGTCACTGTTCGGTCAAAAATTATCTTGCAGGGATCTATTCAATCCGGGAGCCATTGCGCAAAGCTGTCCTTTGTAAACACCGAAAGTTTCTGGGTTTACAAGTGACAGCTGGGAGTGGGAGCGGAGGGTGAGAGCCGGAGGTGGTGGAACGGCGTTCCACCATGTTCTTGCCACAAAACTGATTGCGAGGCCCACATGACAAGGCTTGGAGGGCCGCATTTGGACTGCGGGCCTTGTGCTTGACATATCTAAAAGGTTACAAACGTTTTTTTTTTTTTGTTGTGTGAATGGAACAAACAGAGTGGGGTCTTCCCAAATTTGGATATATACTTTAAAATGACACTAAGCTCTAAAAATAAAATACTATATAAATACTGTGGGGCAGATCCACGTACCTTTGCGCCGGGCGCAGCGTATCTAAGATACGCTACGCCGCCGTAACTTGTCTTTTTTTTTTGAATCCTCAAAGAAATCGCCTTGTAAGTTACGGTGGCATAGTGTATCTCTGGCGGCGTAAGGGCGCGGAATTCAAATGGAAGTAATGGGGGCGTGTTTTATGTAAATACGTCGTGACCCGACGTAAACAACGTTTTTTTTTAACTGCGCATGCGCCGTCCGTGGGGTTATCCCAGTGCGCATGCTCGAAATTAAACGGGAACCAGCCAATGCTTACGACGGTGACGTCATTCTACGCAAATTCCTATTTGCGAACGACTTACGAAAACAACGTAAAAATTTCAAAATGATACGCGGGAAGGACGGCCATACTTAACATTGAGTACGCCTCAGTATAGCAGCTTTAACTATACGCCGGAAAAAGCCGAACGCAAACAACGGAAAAAAATGCGCCGGATGGACGTACGTTCGTGGATCGCCGTAACTAGCTAATTTGCATACTCGACGCAGAATTTGACGGAAACGCCACCTAGCGGCCGCCGAATAATTGCAGCTTAGATCCGACAGCTTACTAAGACGTACGCCTGTCGGATCGAGCCGAGATGCTGTCGTATCTTGTTTTGAGGATACTAAAACAAAGATATGACGCGCAAAATTTTAAATTACGCGGCGTATCAAGAGATACGCCGGTGTAATATCTTTGTGGATCTGCCCCTGTATTCTTAACGCAGGAAAGTACCTTCTATTGCTCTCAGCCTCCTCCAAGCAGCGGGCACGGCTCTTCCAAACAAATGGAAGTAACAGAGGTTCCAGGGCTCATGGAGGACATTCCAAGGAGGAAGAAACTAGTCATGAAAAATGAGGGCCATTAAATTGTGGATGTGTGCGTATTGTGTGGAGTATTTTTAGGACGTTGTTTAGTGTCACTTCAGCTCTGGAGGTGTTGAATTTAGCGGCTGCACATTGAGCTCTGTGGCTCCTCGTCACGTTTCCTGGAAGGAACGCAGCGTTTCCCTCGCCGTGTGTGAAATGCGCCTCGGGTTATACAGGTTTCACGGATGACGTCTTGTGGATCTCCTCACATGAGATGACACACAGTGACTGTTCCTGGAGAATAAAAGAACAGGAAGTGCTCACATTCCGGCATCTCATTATCCGGGGTGACCAATTCCCCGAGACAATCTGTTTATTAATGTCACAGCAGCTTGTTGTCACCCGTCATACATTGCAGGAGATTTACTTACAAATCTGCTGCTTTGTTTCCACTTTTCAAGGAAAGTGTAGTCAATTTTCATTTTTTATTGTAGTCTAAAGTCGGCCGTATATGGATCCAAATTTGAAGGGTTCAGTGGGGATCGGCCGAATTGTGCTCCTTGTATAGGCCGCCGCTAGCTCATTGCACACAAGTTACCGTATATACTCGAGTATAAGCCGACCCGAATATAAGCAAAGGCACCTAATTTTACCACAAAAAAATGGGAAAACGTATCCGGGACAGTTGGCAAGTATGATGTAATTTAAAGCGGATCTCCCACGCCAAAAACGTTTTTTTTTTCAATGGCTCTTTAAAAGTTAAATGACCCTAATTAGCGCTACTCACGTGTCCTGTCTCCCCCGGCCGCTCCGCTGCTATACAGTGGCAAATAAAAACGTATATTCCTCCATCCGGTTCCTGCTCCATTTTAACTGTGGGCATAAGCCCACAGCTCGGCACTTCCTTGTTCCGGTGTATCTGCAGATTGGAGAGTGTTCAAAACGCCCGCCCTCCTTGCTTTGTTTACATCGCGTCACTTCCTGCTACACGCGATGTTTGCTTTCGCAGGGCCAACTATGATAATTAGGCAGGCTCAGAGACAAGCTCCCAGAAGACACAGCGCGGGACAGGAAGCCAGAGAAAACCCGATGGACAGGGCCGATCCTAGGCAGGGTGCACAGGGTGCATTGCACCCAGGCGCCTGCAGAGGTGGGGGCACCAAAGTGGCAGAGTTCTCCCCTCTCTTCTCTCCTTGTTTGTGTCCGTCCATAACTAGTGTTCTGAGCATAGGTGTGTGTCCGTCCAAAACTGATGTGTCTCTGACCATCTCTTTTACTATGTCTGCAGTCTCTGATCATCTCATGTTCTGTGTCTGCAGTCTCTGATCATCTCCTGTATTATGTCTGCAGTCTCTGACCATCTCCTGTACTATGTCTGCAGTCTCTGACCATTTCCTGTATTATGTCTGCAGTCTCTGACCATCTCCTGTACTATGTCTGCTAGGGTTGTCCAGATACCGATACCAGTATCGGTATCGGGACCGATACCGAGTATTTGCGGGAGTACTCGTACTCGCGCAAATACCCCCGATACCTAAATAGAATACTTCCCCCCCTTTCCCCCCCGCCGCTGCCGCCGCATCGCGCCGCCGCATCGAGGGACATGGCTAGAGGGACATTGCTGCATATGTGAGGGACATGGCTAGAGGGACATTGCTGCATATGTGAGGGACATGGCTAGAGGGACATTGCTGCATATGTGAGGGACATGGCTGCATATGTGAGGGACATGGCTAGAGGGACATGGCTGCATATGTGACAGATAAGAGGTACTGCTATGGGGGCCAGGTTTGCTCCCAGTTACGCAAACCTATTTATGGGATACTGGGAGTCCAAATACATATGGGCCAACAACCCATTTGCAAAGAATCTGATATTATACTCCCGCTACATAGATGACATCCTAATTATATGGAATGGCAGCGACAAAGAGTTGGATGGTTTCCTGACACATTGTGACAACAACCCATTCGGAATCTCATTCACATATGTAGTGGACCAAGAGTCACTGATATTTTTAGATCTAGAGCTAAGGGCAGATGAGAACGGGAAGATACTTTCTAAGACCCATTTCAAACCAAGTGCAGGAAACTCATATTTACACGCCTCAAGTCAGCACCATCCAAGATGGATCAAAAATGTACCATTTGGACAGTTCTGTCGTCTTAAACGAACTTGCACTCAGAAGGAAGATTACGAAGCACAAAGCATCACTCTAAGAGAAAAATTCAGGGAAAAAGGGTACGGTGAATCACATATTGAGGAAGCATTTCAAAAATATTTCCAGCTCTATGAGAAAGATGGGACAACAGGTGAAAAAACCGTAAAATACACGGAGAATGAAACCCAGACGGTACGTTTTTGCACTAGATACAATAACAGAGCCCCAACCATTCAGAAAATCTTCAAAAGAAACTGGAAAATTCTGGCAGCTGATCCATTTCTAAAGACTTGTATCCCTTCCCATCCCAATCTGGTATTCAGAAGACCGAAGGATCTAAGAAGTATGGTTGCCCCAAGCAGGGTGAAGAAAAACATCAACAAAAACAAAGGATTGGAAAGTCCATGGACCACAATCTTTGATCAAAAAGGAAGCTACAAATGTGGTGTAAACACATGTGGCAATTGCTCACATATGCAACACAGGAAAAAAGATGTCATCGGGGTGGATGGAAGACGCCACACGATTAAACAGTTCATCAATTGCGGAATTGCCTTTGTGATATACGGCATTATATGCCCATGTGGCCTACTATATGTGGGACGTACATCACGCCAATTGAGAACTAGGATGAACGAGCACAGGAGTAGTATTCTAACTAAAAAAGACAAAGGCTCTATACCAAAACACTTTAAAGAAGCCCATGGTAGTGAAGTGGAGGGCCTAAAAGTGTTTGGCATAGAAGCCATTCAAAACGGTCTAGACAGTGGAAAGAAACACCAGATCCTCTGTAAAAGAGAGGCCTACTGGATCTTCACCCTGGGCAGTATGGTCCCGAATGGGTTAAATGAAGAGATCGAACTGCACACTGTAACATGAGGATCTGTACACCAGTGGGACAACAATGAAAGAGGTCGACCTGATTCAAGTTTACCCACTATCACAATACATCCTTCATGCACTTCTTGTTCCCCACCACTAGGGCTTCTTCCCCCTTTTGTTTCTGATGCATATGTTTATGCATCACAAACCCTATTAAACACTAATATATTAGTATGAGTAGATAGATTTAGCAAGTTAATTAACACCATATTATGTAAACTAATTCTAATTATAGTAGCTATAGATACAAAACAGCAAACACCATGTTGGGCACTAATGTAACATCATTGAGGGATTTTTTGTCATTATTTATTTGTATGTTGCATCTTGTTATTATGTAGGGTCTGCAGTCCCCCCTATGCCAACCACCTTGTGAGATGTGTGTGTCTGTGCATAAGCATAGACATGCACATTACTATTGATACAGTGCTTCAACTGTATTTTCCTTATGTACGCAGCCCCATGTAAACTCCTGTGGAGTTTGGCTAAAAGCACCTATCTGGAAAACTAATGTGTTTTTAATATTGCCTTTCCACCCTCCAACCACTAGAGGGTGGCCATCTAGATAATGTCCCCTTAGGATCTCAGAGGTATGGAGTACAAGTGTTCTCTGCACCCTCCACCACTAGAGGGCAGACATCAAGGTCCTCCATCTATACTCCTTGCCACCATAGAGCCGCAGTGACGTCACAGCCCCTATGTTGCAGAGCCTGGAGCAGGTTGTCTCCCGTCTGCACATAGGGAGATGACTCACCGATAGGTTGCGCAGCGCGCACTACGTCGCGAATGCGGGGCGCGCGCGGCGCGCGTATTACGGCGCGCGCCGCGAACAGTACGGCGCGCGCACGCGCACCAATCGCTGGAACGCACTGCTGCCCTAATTGGCTGGCGTGCGTTCCAACGGACTTGCATGGAGCTTCAACACCTATCCAGTGGGGATCAGCGCAAAGGGGCAGTCAGGTAAGCCCCCATTGTCTCTCCATATGGGGACATCACATAGGAGCACTCCTTCACATACCCGTCCTATAATCAATCTACTAACTATAAAAATAAAAATAATTAAGTAAATAAACAGTTTAGCCAAAGATGGGAGGCAGTGCACATTTGAAATGACAGTTCCAAAAAATACAACACACACTGCACTACTGTTTTGTGATCACCCTCATTTAAGGGACTGGTGCTCTGAGGATGTAGAGGTGTGGCCCTTGATAAAACGGCCCCCCCCCCCCCCTATCTGGGAGGAGTATAACCTGACAGGGACCTATCATCATAGGTCTACCTGCCCACTTGTGGGCGTGTGGCTATGGGCACTTGTTGGTGTGTATGTATATTTAGTCCCACAATCACCACGGCGAGGGAGCACTGCAGACCACGTCAGCTCTGAGGAAAGGGGTACGCCCCCGAAACGCGTCAGCTTTTATTTCTACTGATTGGTTCAAACGATTATTCGTGTTCCACTGACGATGCTGGATATCTGCTGTATTCATTTTTAAAGCCTGTTTTTAACTCCAAATTTGTGAGTATAACCATTGATTTTACTATTGGAATAAATACATTTTTTATCAGTATCACACGAGGTCGGTGCGCCTTCCGCTCTTTTTCTTCTCTTGCATATGTGAGGGACATGGCTAGAGGGACATGGCTGCATATGTGAGGGACATGGCTAGAGGGACATGGCTGCATATGTGAGGGACATGGCTAGAGGGACATGGCTGCATATGTGGGGGACATGGCTGCATATGGGGGGGACATGGCTGCATTTGGGGACACATTTAAAAAAAGTATCTACTTGAAAAAAAGTATCGGTACTTGTACTCGGTCCTAAAAAAGTGGTATCGGGACAACCCTAATGTCTGCAGTCTCTGACCATTTCCTGTACTATGTCTGCAGTCTCTGACCGTCTCCTGTACTATGTCTGCAGTCTCTGACCATCTCCTGTTCTGTGTCTGCAGTCTCTGATCATCTCCTGTATTATGTCTGCAGTCTCTGACCGTCTCCTGTACTATGTCTGCAGTCTCTGACCATCTCCTGTATCATGTCTGTAGTATGTCTGGGGGCTCTTTCTAACAGACTCTCTAACAGAAGCCCTCTCTGTGTCCATCAGAGAAGCCCAACTCCAGGTCCCAATAAAGTACTCTGCTTCTCTTCCTGTATTTTGTTTATTGTTAAGAGATCACGTAAGGATCACAGGGTAATGAAGACTTCGTGGGGGAGCATCTCTGTGGTTGAGTCATTGCCATAGAAACATTTGTAAAGGGGAGGAGTTAGTATAATGACCACGCCCATGTGGGGGTGCCAGAAATATTTCTGCACCCAGGCGCCTGTGACCCTAGGATCGGCCCTGCCGATGGAAACCCAAGGGGATGCAGACCGGAAGACATACCAGTGCAGATGGTACAGTAATTTTTTTTTATATAAAACTATCGGATGTAGCATTGATTTGTACCGTTAGTTATATTAACATTAAGTTAAATTGAGGGTGGAGCTCCGCTTTAAGATTATCATGGGGCCCCCATGCACCTGGGGCCCCTGGGCAGTGCCCATGCATTAAGACAGCCCTGGGTGACACCGCCCTCCATCTGGTCACTGACACCAGTGAGGGAGGAAGGGGTGGCGAGGGAGCACAGGCAAGGTGAGTAGAAAAGGAGGAGGGGCTTTGCAGAGATGCCCCTCTGTAGAGGAAAGGTAACGGTGTCCCTGTAAATGAGAACTGCTCTGAATGACAGCAGAACATCAACAAATAAAGACATTTTCCATTGACCAGAATGACCTTTTCTGCTTCCTGGCGAGGACAGAGTCCTGCAATGTCACTTCTCTTTATTGGATATAATTAGAGAAGTGCGTCTGTCTAAAAAGAACCTTTGTGGATTGCATAAAGTATATATGAAACCAGTTATTAAAATCTTATGTAAGCTCAACATGTTAATGTTATTTTAGGCACTTCAACACCAGGGCAATTCTCACACTTATCACATATATGTAAAAAGAAAATTTTTGCTAGAAAATTACTTAGAACCCCCAAACTTTTTTGATTTTTTAAAGCAGAGGCCCTGGAGAATAGAATGGTGGGTGTTACAATTTACTACAGTATTTCACGCGATATTTCTGCAGCGGATTTTTAAATGCTATTTTTTTTTTTCTTAAATAAACTATAATGAATTTTAACGCACAAAACACAATACATAACACATTTTTTTTTTTTATTTAAAAATGTAAAGGATGATGTTACGCCATGTAAATAGGTACCTAACATGTCACACTTTAAATTTGCGCATCCTCGTGGAACAGCGCCAAACTCCATAGGCGATTATTTATAAGCCTTTACAGATTATGGCCCGGATTCACATACAGCGGCGCATATTTATGCCGCCGTAGCGTATCTCCTTTACGCTACGCCGACGCAGCGCAGAGAGGCAAGCACTGGATTCACAAAGCCAGTGCTGCCAAATCTGCGCTGGGTTTCCTAGGCGTAAGCCGGCGTATGTGGAAGTGGGCGTGAGCCATGCAAATGAGGCGTGACCCCATGCAAATGATGGGCCGAGCGCCAGACAGATACGTATAACGAACGGTGCATGCGCCGTCCCGTGGACACATCCCAGTGCGTATGCTCACAATCACGTCGGAACTACTCCCTTAGATACGCCGGATCACTGCCTACGGCGTGAACGTAACCTACGCTCAGCCATATTCACGTCCTACGTAAAATACGTCGGCTTATGTTCCCTTTGCATGGATGCTGCTGAGTTACACCTCCTTTATGGGGCATAACTTTGCGCCGGACGTATGACTTTACGCGCACTGCGTCGGACGGACGTACCTTTGTGAATTGGCGTATCTCCCTCATTTGCATATGTGAATAGAAAATCAATGGGAGCGCCAAATACGACCAGTGTAAATATGCGCCCACTCTACGCCGGCGTAGGCAAGTTACGTTGGTCGGATGAAGCCTATTTTCAGGCGTATGTTAGTTTCTGAGTCAGGCGCACAGATACGACGGCGCATATTTGCACTGACGGGGCGTATCTCGAGATACGTCGGCGCAAGTGCTTTGTGAATCCGGGCCTATATATTTACAGTTACACAGGAGATCTGGTGCTAGAATTATCGCTCTTGCTATAACGTTTGTGGCGATACCTCACATGTGTGGTGCGAACATTGTATACATACGTGTACGGGACCTACGTATGCATTCACCTTTGCGCACAAGCACTGGGGGTCAGGAGCGCTTAATTATTATAATTTTTTACTGAATTCTATTATTTATTTATTTTTATGTTATTTTTACACTGTCTCATTAGTTTGTTTGTTTGCAAAAAATATGTAGAAGAATATATATCGGCCTAAACTGATGAATAAATGTGTTTTTTTATATATTTTTGGGGGATATGTACCTCATATACTCGAGTATAAGCCGAGTATTTCAACACATTTTTTATGCTGAAAAATCCCCCTCTCGGCTTATACTCGAGTTAACGCTGTGTGAACTAGTCGGCAGCTGTTGCCGGGTGTACTGCACATGTGCGAGCATGTCCACGAGAACTTCTTTCTTGCTGTGTGTGATGGGGGATTATCGTGCGGTGAACGAAGGACGCGCTCGCCGCCGTCTACAGTAAGCACATCAGGAGAAGGCGGGAGAAGGTGGTAAAACATAGAACAACATGGAACGAGGTACGTGAGGCTGCAGATGGGCACAGTAAGGGCGTAAATGGGCACAGTAAGGGCTGCAAATGGGCACAGTGAGGGCTGCAAATGGGCACAGTAAGGGATGCAAATGGGCACAGTGAGGGCTGCAAATGGGCACAGTAAGGGCTGCAAATGGGTACAGTAAGGGCGTAAATGGGCACAGTGAGAATGCAAATGGGCACAGCAAGGCTGCAAATGGGCACAGCAAGGGCGTAAATGGGCACAGTGAGGATGCAAATGGACACAACAAGGCTGCAAATGGGCACAGCAAAGCTGTAAATGGGCACAGTAAGGGATACAAATGTACACAGTGAGGATGCAAATGGGCACAGTAAGGGCTGCAAATGGGCACAGTAAGGGCTTAAATGGGCACAGTGAGGATGCAAATGGGCACAGTAAGGGCGTAAATGGGCACAGTGAGGATGCAAATGGGCACAGCAAGGCTGCAAATGGGCACAGCAAGGCTGCAAATGGGCACAGTAAGGGATGCAAATGGGCACAGTGAGGGCTGCAAATGGGCACAGTAAGGGCATAAATGGGCACAGTGAGGATGCAAATGGGCACAGCAAGGCTGCAAATGGGCACAGTAAGGGATGCAAATGGGCACAGTGAGGAAGCAAATGGGCACAGTAAGGGCTGCAAATGGGCACAGTAAGGGCTTAAATGGGCACAGTGAGGATGCAAATGGGCACAGTAAGGGCGTAAATGGGCACAGTGAGGATGCAAATGGGCACAGCAAGGCTGCAAATGGGCACAGTAAGGGATGCAAATGGGCACAGTGAGGATGCAAATGGGCACAGTAAGGGCTTAAATGGGCACAGTGAGGATGCAAATGGGCACAGTGAGGATGCAAATGGGCACAGTAAGGGCGTAAATGGGCACAGGGAGGATGCAAATGGGCACAACAAGGCCGCAAATGGGCACAGCAAGGCTGTAAATGGGCACAGTAAGGGATGCAAATGGACACAGTGAGGATGCAAATGGGCACAGTAAGGGCTGCAAATGGGCACAGTAAGGGCTGCAAATGGGCACAGTAAGGGCTTAAATGGGCACAGTGAGGATGCAAATGGGCACAGTAAGGGCGTAAATGGGCACAGCAAGCTGCAAATGGACATTGTTGACTCTCTTTCCTCTTAAAGTAGCTTTAGCATTTCCCACCCTAGGCTTATTCTCGAGTCAATAAGCTTTCCCAGTTTTTTGTGGTAAAATTAGGTGCCTCGGCTTATATTTGGGTCAGCTTATACTCGAGTATATAAGGTTTTATAGCAGGAAATGAAAAAAAAATATTTTTATTTTAAATTGTTGGTCTTTTTTTGTTTATAGCACAAAGTTCTATTTGAACCAGGGACAACTTCCTCCCTATATATAGACTCCTCTTCTTCCTTCCTCCTGCACAAACTTGGTTCCCTTTTTGTACAGCTTCTGTTGACTCACTCCTGGGGAACTTACAGGCTCTTGTTAGCTTAGCAACAGCCTATTACAGTCTAGGAACTCGCAGTCCCTAGAGTGTACAACTAATGTGCGCTGCTCATTCAGACAAACAAAAGTAATGGGAGAAAAGGAGAGGTACAGGAGCTCACAGGGGACGTTACGTGGAGGCAGGAAAACACAGCAAGAAATGTTTTTGTAAAAAATTGATTACAGGCCTATAAAGTAATAGTAGTTGTAAATTTTATTTATTCTTTTGGAGAATAAGGAGGATACAGGCAGTCCCCGAGTTACAAATGCGTTAGGGACTGTAGGTTTGTTCTTAGGTCGAATATGTTCGTAAGTCGGAACAGCATGCGCAGAACGGCAGATATGTCGTTTTCTGATGTTCCATCGAATGTGGCCGCCGTCAAAATGGTCCCGTCGAATGTGCCCGCCGTTGAAAATGTTCAGTCGAATGTGCCCGCCGTCGGAAAGTGGCCACGCAGCCCCTCGTTCGCAAGTCGGATGTTCATAACGTGGGGACTCCCTGTATTGTTTAGTGTCCCTTTAAGGGCTTATTTACACCACAGTCCCCACGTTCAGTGCGCAGTTCCACATGTGCATTTATATGTATTTGTGGTGCTTTTTTTTTGCTCATTTCTTTTTATTATTTATGCATAGCACACAAAAAAACAAGTAATCAAATTCATTGCCACGCAGGGCGTAACACGACAGTAGAAAAATACAATTGAAAACCATCCATAAACACCAGCCCCACCCTCCATGCCTCACTGTGCCCATGCCTCACTGTGCCCCACTGTGTCCATGCCTCACTGTGCCCATGCCTCACTGTGCCCATGCCTCCCTGTGCCCATGCCTCACTGTGCCCATTCCTCACTGTGCCCATGCCTCACTGTGCCCATGCCTCACTGTGCCCATGCCTCACTGTGCCCATGCCTCACTGGATTGCATTAAGGTAAAAAAACACCTTGCAGTGTCCGACCCCCCACCCCCCCCTTTTTTACTTTCCTGAGCCCCGAATTTCCATGGACACGATCCTGCGTCGCTCTCTCCGTGGCTTCTCGGCTCTTCATTGGATAGATTGATAGCAGCGTAGCCATTGGCTCCCGCTGCTGTCAATCAAATCCAATGACGTGGGCACCGGGGGGCGGGGCCAAGTCATACACTCAGCGGCTATGGACGCCAGGTGTATGACATGAAAGTGCGCCCGCAAGGTAACCCCCTCGGGACAGAGCTTCCCAGAGGAGTTAACATTTGTGGGGAGGAGCAGCAAGAGCCGCCGTGGGACCCCAGAATAGGAGGATCGGGGGCCACTCAAAACGACTGCACAGTGGAGGTAAGTATGAGTACCTTTTTTTTTTAAACGGGAACCTTTGCAACCACCTTTGCTTAATAATACACTCTTTTTAATCATTTTATGCAATAAAAAAAAGAATGCTGTACTTTTTTAAACAATGCAAACTAGGCTCATTGAAATGCATATGCATTCATACTACATTTAAAGTGGAGTTCCACCCATAAATATAACATTACATCAGTAGTTTTAAAAAAATTTCATTAGTCCTTTACAAATTTTTTTTTTTTTTTTAGATTGTTGTTGCTAGGCAGAATAGTTAATCTTCCCACTTCCTGCACCTAGGTGCTTAATGCTTCCTAACCTTCACCGCACAGACTCCTGGGAATGTAGTGGGTATAACTTTCCAGGAGTCTGTGTACTCCCCAGTCTCAAAGAATCATGTGACTTGGACAGCACAGGTGCTGAAACCTGATCTGACACTACTTGTGCAGCACTGAGCATGTGCGAGATCTGCAAGGCTGAAATCCAGGAAGTCATACAGTCTGGCTTCATGATGCCCACACTTAAGATGGCCCCAGCCAATTTCTATTTTATAAAGTGTCTGTGACGGTATCGGTATGATATCCCCGTCAAGCATTCCCTCCTCTCCATACAAGAACATCACAGGATTCCCCACACATGAGTCAAGACTGGATGCTGGAACCAAGACTCTTTATTGACACAAAAACTCAGCTTATATGTGGTTACAGCCTGTTAGGAACGCCCCCCTCACACAGTGGGGTTTCCCATACAGATTATAGGAGACAAGTCGGAGCCGACCATGCAGACACATTTCTTTAGATAAAGACATCAGGGGAGTTAATTAATACACTGAAGCAATCAGAATAATTAACATACTACTTCTCTAATCATTTAGCCTGATGATACAATACACATCTTTTAAGGGTAAACACAGATCTTCTTTACACAACAATTAACCTTTAGAATAGTGAGGGGACATTAGCACTTCAATAACCTGTCAGAGGAATGAATCACACATGAAATTCCTTTCTACCTCTACAGACATGGCTAGCAGGGAGCAGTAAACTGAGACATATAGGCAAATGTATCACAATGGCCCCCCTTTTGCTCCCTGCTCCGGCAAATCCGGTTGGACCTTCCCTGGTCCAGTAGGGTTGACGGGTTCAGAGCTTTTAGTCCGAGGTTAACTCCGTTTGGCGTTACTGACCTCCCTTGGCAACTGCTTCAGACTCAGGTATGTCACCGGGTCGTCAGATCACACGCCGGTCAGTCCCCAAGTCTTTGTGCGATCTGCAAAGTCACCAGAAGTCAGTGTGAAGACAGCGAATGGGTCTGTGCGCCGCCGTCTAGGTGTCCCGCTATGGGAGGGGGCAGGTTATGGCTCTGAAGTGACAATCACAGGAGATTCATAAAAAGAAAAAGTTATATTTGTTGAAGTGCTGTAGCACTGGTGCTCAGAGTCCGGGGGGGGGGGGGGGGGAGAGGGGACTCAGAGCCCCATAAGGTCAGCCACCCCCTGCTCCCTCCGCAGCCGCCGGTTCTCCTCTTTGAGCTTCTCCAGCTCCATCTCCAGTTCATGGAGCCTGGGGGGGTCAGCCCGCTGTGACCTCAGGTGGTTGTTCTCCTCCTCCATGCGGCTTATGCACTCCTCCAGCTCTATGTACTCACGGATCAGATCCTGCTTGCTCATGTCCTGCAGGCTTTCCACGTGGTCCTTCATCATCAGGAACTGGGTGGTGGTGTAAGGGGCCACCGGTGGGCCCTTGGCGAACATCTCGGCCCGCATCTGGGGCGCCCGCTGCGATTCCATCTCCAGTCGCTTCTTCTCCTCCCAGGTCCGCTGGTTATATGACTTCCAGGACCTCTTCTTCTTGGAGGGTAGCTGGCGGTGCCTCTTTCTGCCCAGCTCCCTCCAAGGCCCCTCCGGCTCATGGCTGTCGCCCATGACCAGCTGACAATGGTGTTCCCTGTTGTCCGTAATAACAGATTGTACCATGAGGGCTTCGTAAGGGGTGCCCAATGGTTCTTCCTGACCCAGCTCCTGGGGATCCCAAGCCGAGTCTACACAATGGGCTGCTGCTGGTGGGCGGTACCCAGGTTGAGACCAATTTGACCTGGTGTTGTCATTCATGGGGCAATTCTGCTTGAAGTGACCCAACTGTTTGCACCGGAAGCAGCGTTGTTCGTTGTCCTCCTGGCGTGGGTAGCGAGGGCTATATGTCATCGGTCTGTTAGGCGGTTGGTATCTAGCGGCTGGTGGGTGTGAGGGCGCCGTTGGTTGTGGGGGTTGTACCCGTGGTGTGACCTGGTTTGTCTTGCGAGTATCCGCATATTCATCCGCCAACTTTGCGGCCTCTGGTAGAGTCATGGGCCTGCGATCTCTCACCCAATCCTTGACGTCCGTCTGGATGTGATTGTAAAATTGCTCCAGGAGCATTAGTTGCAAAATGTCCTCTGCGGTGGTGGCCTGGCTGCTGTTAGCCCAGTTAGAGGCCGACAGGGACAACTGGCATGCCCATTCCGCATAAGAGTCTTTCGTGGTTTTGCGTGAGTCCCTGAACTTCTGTCGGTGGGACTCTGGGGTTACTGCATAACGAGCCAGGAGCGCTTCTTTAACCCGGGCGTAGCTATGGATATCCTGATCTGGCACGGTCCGGAAAGCATCAGAAGCTTTGCCTGACAGTTTGCCTGACAATATTGCAACCCACTCTCCTCTAGCTATTCGGTGTAGGTTACATTGTCGCTCAAAATCCGCCAGGAAGTTATCAATCTCACAGTCCTTTTCATCAAAAGCTTTAAAAGCGCTAAACGGAATCTTCCTTGCGTCTGCTGTGCTGTACTCACTGTTTGGAGAATGTGCGGCTGCTGGTTGGACTGCTGCCAGTTTTAACTGTAGCTCTGCGTCTCTTATTTGTTTATCCTTCTGTAGTTCTGCGTCTCTTATTTCTTTATCCTTCTGTAGCTCTGCGTCTCTTATTTGTTTAGCCTTCTGTAGCTCTGCGTTTACTAACAGGTCCATCACTTTCAGCACCACATCCGGCGTTGGGTTCGGGCCGAACCACGCTAGATTCTCTCTCATTAGCTTGTTGGCTGGCGATTCCTCCTCCTGAATCCCTGGTGTCTCCATCTCTTGTACTGCTGGCGTTGCTGCAATCCCGTCCTCCTGGTCTAGCTCCATTGATTCTGCTATGATGACCCGCTTGGTTTTGTTGCTAGCAATCCTTCCACGAACTTCCAGTAGTTCTTCCAGTGTCTGCTTGGAATCCGGGTGTAAAGGAGAGTAGAAGGGAAAATCCCACTGCTACCAACCAATTGTGACGGTATCGGTATGATATCCCCGTCAAGCATTCCCTCCTCTCCATACAAGAACATCACAGGATTCCCCACACATGAGTCAAGACTGGATGCTGGAACCAAGACTCTTTATTGACACAAAAACTCAGCTTATATGTGGTTACAGCCTGTTAGGAACGCCCCCCTCACACAGTGGGGGTTTCCCATACAGATTATAGGAGACAAGTCGGAGCCGACCATGCAGACACATTTCTTTAGATAAAGACATCAGGGGAGTTAATTAATACACTGAAGCAATCAGAATAATTAACATACTACTTCTCTAATCATTTAGCCTGATGATACAATACACATCTTTTAAGGGTAAACACAGATCTTCTTTACACAACAATTAACCTTTAGAATAGTGAGGGGACATTAGCACTTCAATAACCTGTCAGAGGAATGAATCACACATGAAATTCCTTTCTACCTCTACAGACATGGCTAGCAGGGAGCAGTAAACTGAGACATATAGGCAAATGTATCACAGTGTCTAAATGCTGTAACAACCTAACAAAACGGACCTTAGTTTACAGACTAACTTTACTAGAATACATGAAGCTTGTGTAGTACAGGGGTATTTATATTTAAAAAGTGAAATTGTGGCCGGAACTCCGCTTTAAAAACATGTTCACGCCGGTATTGATATTGCAAGGGTGGACTAAGTGGTTATGGAGTAAAGTTGTGGTTGTTTAGCGGTTTACATGTAACGCTTTGCGGTGTACGGTGATTACTTTGGACGCCTTCTATGTTTACATGTACAATAATGCCACTTGTAGGCATTGCGTTTTGCTCCTTTGATAGGATAATAGTTCATCTCTTCCTCTATTCTGCTTCCAGTATAATAATATTTGTATAGGTGGTGATCTCCTCCGGCTTGTTCTGTTACAGAGCCAGGCACACACAACTCCATGTACAATTCCAAAGCAAACAAATCTACTGCTATCCCAGGTCCACATCTATGCGTGTCAGGAACACGCAGTTTGCCGACATGCAGAGAAACATGCTGCATTTTAGCAAAAACGTGGGGGTGCCACTAAGTGTTATTGGAATCCTTACACATCTGTGAACATCATGTGATTCGGAGCATTTTACATCATTAAAATGAGTGAGCTGCCCTACAGACAATGTGCAGGGGCGCACATAAAACGCACCGACGCACGCAGTAGTGTGAACCAAGTCTTAATTGAAAACCTTAATAATGAACTCCTCTTATTTGCTGCCTTTTGATATTTTAAATATACAGTGGAACCTCGGATTGTGAATAACGCAGTTAACGATAATTAAACACTAAGGGCCAGATCCACAAAAACGGGCGTATATTTAGGCGGGCGTAGCGCATCTGATATGCGATACGCCGCCGTAAATCAGAGTGGCTCCTAGGGTATCCACAAAGAACTTGCTCCCATATGCGGGCCGGCGTAACGTAAATCTGCCGGCGTAAGCCCGCGTAATTCAAAGTAGGCTTGGAGTGGGCGTGCTGTATGGTAATCTGGTATGACCCCACGTAATTGACGCTTTTTACGAACGGCGCATGCGCCGTCCGTGGACGTATCCCAGTGCGCATGCGCGAAATCCCATCGCAAATAGTCAATGCTTTCGACGTGAACGTAACTTACGCAAAGCCCTATTCGCGAACGATTTACGCAAACGACGGAAAATTCGACGCTGTCCTGACGTCCATACTTAACATTGCGTACGCCTCATAGAGCAGGGGTAACTATACGCCGGAAAAAGCCTTATGCAAATGATGTAAAAAAAAGCACCGGGCGGACGTACGTTTGAGAATCGGCGTATCTAGTTAATTTGCATACTTGCATACTCCCCCAACGAAATCAACGGAAGCGCCACCTAGCGGCCAGCGTAAATATGCACCTAAGATCCGACGGCGTACTAAGACGTACGTCAGTCGGATCTAGCCTACATTCTGGTGTATCAATAGATACGGCGCCGTAAGTTCTTTGTGGATCTGGGCCACAGTGTAGTGTGAAACGCGTCAGCTTTCAAAAAATGCTTGGAAAGACACAGAAATACTCAGTTTCCGAGGTTTTCCGAGGATAGCCGAGCTGTCACCGGGCCTCTGGCCGCATGTGGTATTGCATGCCATTAAAGTCAATGCGGGAACAAATTATTTTTGTTTCCATTGACTTCAATGGGGAAACTCACTTTGATATGCGAGTACTTTGGATTACGAGCATTCTCCTGGTAAGGATTATGGGCCAGATTCACAGTGGAGATACGACGGCGTATCTGCTGATACGCCGTCATATCCCTGTTTCTATCTATGTGACTGATTCATAGAATCAGTTACGCATAGATAGCCATAAGATCCGACAGGTGTAATTGTTTTACACTGTCGGATCTTAAGATGCAATACCTCGGCCGCTGCTGGGGGGAGTTTGCGTCGTAAACCAGCATCGGGTATGCAAATTAGGAGTTACGGCGATTCCCGGCGGTTTTTCGCGTTCGCTACGTCGCCGCTAGTCTAGTTTCCCGTCGCAAAGTTAGTCATTTTTTTTGGTGCCTTAACTTTACACAGCAATCGTATTGCTGTATAAAGTATGGCCATCGTTCCCGCATCGAAATTTTAAAAATAACGGTGTTTGCGTAAGCCGTCCGGGAATACGGAATTACGCTACGCGCGTCGCCGTTCGATAAAAATGACGTCACGGCGCGCAATGCACGGCGGGAGTTCGGAAACGGAGCATGCGCTGTAGGCCCGGGCGGGAGCGCGCCTAATTTAAATGGCACACGCCCATTTAAATTGGCCCGCCGGTGTAGGTTTTCATCGCAAGTGCTTGGTGAATCAGGCACTTGCGATGAAAAATTGAAAAATGAAAAATTGCGGCGGTGTAACGTATCTACGATACGTTACGCCGCCGCTGCCCTACGTGAATCTGGCCCTATGCTCGTAATCCGAGGCTCCACTCTACCACTGTTTATCTGTTCAATAAGTACCTGTTGGTTCCATCATAAATCCAGTCCTGCGTCCTGTGTACCCCGCAGTGTGCCTGTTGGAGGATTTCCCCTCTTTTCCTATTTTTGGAACCACTCAGAGTACATCAACACATACTTAAATACAAGCTGTGTAAGCACCTGTATTTTACCTGGTATCAGCCTCTCGTGGTCCTTGTACAGCAGGGCTGGAGTGTGAAAGGAAAAAGCATTACAAGGAACCAATCAGTTCAGCTCATGCGCTTTATAGGAGGTGAGAGCAAAGTGATAGAGAGATGTGCACATTGCTGAGCTACTTCTCTTTTCTATGTCCATTCACAGGCTGGGGGCTTGTCCGGGATGACCTGGCCTGCAGAGGACATGGGTTAAATAAAGCTGGCCATCAGACTGAGGACATCTAGTTACAGAAAAATAACTGTGGGGGAGATCTCTTGAAGTTTTATCTTTAGGCTGGGTTCACACTATTGCGAATTGGATGTAGTTTCCCCGCATCCAATTCGCATAGCAGAGGATTGTGACCGGCTCTCTATGGAGCTGGTTCACACATCTCTGCAGCGGCTCCGTTGTGAATTGCATAGGAGACCTGTGCGTCTTTTGGTCCATTTCAGGTCCCAATTCAGGCTAAAATTGGACCTAAAATGGTGAATGGAGACGCACCGGACCCCTGCTGTGAGCCACTGCGTTCTCCAATGTGAACGCAGCCTTAAAGGGGTTGTAAACCCTGTATTTTTTCACCTTAATGCATTCTATTTTTTACTTACCCGAGCCCCAAATTTCCGTGGGCGTGATCCCGTGTGACTCCCCCCACGGCTTCTCTGCTCTTCATTGGATAGATTGATAGCAGTGCAGCCATTGGCTCCCGCTGCTGTCAATGAAATTCAGTAACGTGGCCCGCCGGGGGGCGGGGTCTGTGTCATACACTCGGCGGCTATGGACGCCAAGTATATGGAATGGGAACACGCCCGCAAGGTAACCCCCTCGGAATAGAGCTTCCCAGAGGGGGTTATCTAATGCGGGGAGGAGCCGTGAGAGCCGCCGTGGGACCACAGAAGAGGAGGATCAGGGCCACTCTGTGCAAAACGAACTGCACAGTGGAGTTGAGTATGATACCTGCATGTTTGTTTGTTTTTTTTGTTTTTTAAACGGGAACCTTAAGAGCCGGTTTACACAGGGGCAACCCGACTTACAGCGCGACTTTGCAAGGCAACTTCAGCGTGACTTCAGAGCGACTTTGAGCAACTTACAATGCGACTTAAAGTTGCCTCCAGGACAGGCGACTTTGGCTGTGGCCAATCACAGAATAATCAGCTCTGTGGGAGGGAAAAAAAAACTGAACCCATAGGGCCAGATTCTCGTAGATCAGCGTATCTACGAGCGGGGCGTAGCGTATGCCATTAACACTACGCCGCCGCAACTTACTGGAGCAAGTGCCGTATTCTCCAAGCACTTGCTCCGTAATTTGCGGCGGCGTAGTCTAAATGGCCCGGCGTATCCCCGCGTAAATCAAAGGGGGCGGCTTGTATTTAAATTAAGCGCGCCCCCGTGCCAAACGAACTGCGCATGGGCCGGCCTTAAACGTAGGCCACTGCGCATGCTCCGTAGTACGCCGCAAATACATTGGTTGCGACGTGAACGTAATTAACGCACAGCCCTATTCGCGACGAGTTACGTAAACGATGTAAACGACGGAAAAACCCGAAGCTGTCCCGACGGCCACACTTAACATGGCATACGGCGGACCGACGTAAGGTTACCCCTCATATAGCAGGGGTAACCTTACGCTTACGGGAAACGACGTAAACTATGGCGAAGCGGCGCAAAACTTTCGGCAATCAGCGTATTCGGCTCATTTGCATATGTGACGCTGAAATCGACGTAAAAGCCACCTAGCTGCCAGTGTAGTATTGCATTTAGGATCCGACGGTGTAAGTGACTTACACCAGTCGGATCCTAGCCTAATTCTGGCGTATCTTGTTTTGAGAATACAAAACAATGATACGCCGGCGGGATTTTCGAATTACGCCGGTGTATCTACAGAATTATTTTGAGAATCTGGCCCATAGTATCACTTTAATGAGCTATTCATTGTTAGATTTGGCTGTAGGTCTGCTTTGGAGGAAATCCATGCAAACAGGAGAAGAGCATACATACTCCATGCAGGTAGTCTGAGCCGTAGGGTGTGAGCCTATTTTCTTCTATTGTTTAGAAGCGCAGCATGGGGTTTGTTTGTTCAAAGTTAGTGATGGAAATGAACTGTCCATAGACATGAAATCAGTCCAGGAGGGATTGTGCGTTGCTTTTATGTTCCATAATGTTTATTTGACTTTCCTGTCATTTGCTTTGCACTGTTAGAATTTCTGAATACATTCTCCTAGAAAGCCTGCAGATGTGAAAGTCATCTGGACACCATACTCCCTGAATAAGGTGGACAGTGTTTGCTGGATGTGATCATGGAAACTTGCCTCCCCCGGAGATATGAGAATGTTCAGTGAGAGTCGCCCATCGGGGGAGCAGGATTGTCAGGGACCCGTCTCTGGGGTCACCGACCTCAATCTGCCATCAGAAAACTCTGATTGAAGCAGCCTGATCCCTAAAGAAGGGGCAGGTCGGAGCTTAGATTGGCTGAGCTGCAGCAGAGATTTTATGACTGACCAATAGATAGTTCATAGGATCAGTACTGTGCCCATCAATGCAGCCCCACTGTGCTCATCAATGCAGCATCACTGTGCTCATCAATGCAGCCCCACTGTGCCCATCAATGCAGCCCCACTGTGCCTATCAATGCAGCCTCACTGTGCCCATCAATGCAGCCCCACTGTGCCCATCAATGCAGCCCCACTGTGCCCATCAAATGCAGCTTTACTGTGCCCGTAAATTCAGCCTCACTGTGCCCATGAATTCAGTCTCACTGTCTCAGTGAATTCAGCCTCACTGTGCCCGTGAATTCAGTCTCACTGTGCCCATGAATTCAGCCTCACTGTGCCCGTGAATTCAGCCTCACTGTGCCCGTGAATTCAGCCTCACTGTGCCCGTGAATTCAGCCTCACTGTGCCCCTGAATTCAGCCTCACTGTGCCCTTGAATTCAGTCTTGTGTGATAGGCGGCACACTGACTCAATCTACTATCACACGAGCCGCTGCAGGGGGGGCGGGACCTTGTTACAGCGCAGCTGCCAAACACAGACCCAGCCAGCTCTGTGATATACCAGAGGAGAGAGAAAGAGGGAGGGATAGAGGGGAGCGCTGCAGCCGCAGCTCAAAGCTGCCGGGACCCACTCGGCTGCGGGACCCATAGCACCCGCGTCAGTCGCTATGGCGGTAGTTCCACCCCTGACATTGTGCCACCCTGCAAACCAGCTTAGTAACACCCCACTGAGTACCGTCTGAGTCTGTTGTCTCGCTTGGCCTCATTGGCCGCACTCCCCTGACCATTCATTTTGAATATTACCCCAGTGCACCACAAAGTGCTCTACAATGCAGAGATATGAACCATTGCTAACTCAAAGCATAGTCCATCTGTGTGTGTGTTCCCAGAACATGTGGGGGGGGAATATGAGGTGGGGGGGGGGGGAATGGCATTATCCCGTTCCCATACAGCTGTGGCGTTCCTTTAACTGGGCATTTACACCTGGGGAGGTGGGAAGGACTGCCTGATCATGTGACCACTCTGATTGGCTGTCACAGTGGTCACACAATTGGAAGCCGCGAGTGAGCAATGAGCACGCTCTCAACACAGAGGAGTTACTACCATGTTTCCCCCGAAAATAAGACCTACCCTGAAAATAAGACCTACCCTGAAAATAAGACCTACCCTGAAAATAAGACCTACCCTGAAAATAAGACCTAGCATTATTTTCCAGGAGGGCTGCAATATAAGCCCTCCCCCCGAAAATAATTCCCTAGTTTAAAATGCTTGTAAAATTCTATAATTCACTCTATTACAGGAGTATATAATGTACAATGTGTGTTTCTGTAATATAAGTGTGGGAAAGAGAGCTCCGGCGGGTCACAGAAGCGCAGAGCGGCGCTATAACAAAGGTATTTGGCACAATTTATATTACAAAAACACACACATTGTACATTATATAATACTGTAATAGAGTGGATTGTAGGTTTTTACAAGCATTTTAACTCAGTTCACACTGGGGATTCCTGCCAGGCAGGGAGGGGAAGAGGAGACATTACATTACATGGTAAGACCTACCCTGAAAATAAGCCCTACTGTGTCTTTTGTAGCCAAAATTAATATAAGACCCGGGCTTATTTTTGGGGGAACACAGGGCCGGATTCATAAAGAAGATACGACGGCGTATCTCCTGATACGCCGTCGTATCTCTGAGTCCGGCCGGTCGTATCTATGCGCCTGATTCATAGAATCAGTTACGCATAGATATGCCTAAGATCCGACGGGTGTAAGTGACTTACACCGTCGGATCTTAGGCTGCAATTCTAGGCCCGGCCGCTAGGTGGCGATTCCATTGCGGTCGGCGTAGAATATGCAAATGAGTCGTTACGCCGATTCACGAACGTACGCTTGCCCGTCGCAGTAAATTGACGCCGTTTCCGTAAGAGATATGCGGCGTAAAGATAAAGCTGCCCCCTAGGTGGCCTAGCCAATGTTTAGTATGGCCATCGTTCCCGCGTCGAAATTTGAAATTTAATGTCGTTTGCGTAAGTCGTCCGTGAATGGCGCTGGACGGCATTTACGTTAACGTCGAAACCAATGACGTCCTTGCGACGTCATTTAGCGCAATGCACGTCGGGAAATTTTAGGGACGGCGCATGCGCACTACGATCGGCGCGGGAACGCGCCTAATTTAAATGATCCACGCCCCCTACCCGGATCATTTGAATTAGGCGGGCGGATTTACGCTACGCCGCCGCAACTTTACAGGCAAGTGCTTTGTGAATCAAGCACTTGCCCGTAAAACTTGCGGCGGTGTAACGTAAATGTGATACGTTACGCCGCCGCAGATTTACGCAATTATACGTGAATCTGGCCTACAGTGTTTATCAAAGAACAGCATTTATATACTGAAGCTAATAACATACTGTAGGTATATAGCGCTCTGTACTTTCAAAAACAGCATGTGGGTAGGAGGAGAGAGCAGAGATGTGACCTCCTCTGTTTGCTGATCCTTCGGTGTCCAATCACAGGCTGAGGGCGGGGAGGTGTCAGCAGTGTATTTCTTGGGACAGATCATGTGGAGTCATTCTCCTGGCTGAGCTGTGTGACAGAGCGATCTCATTACTCAATGGAGAGAAATGCAAATCCTATGGCAGGTAAAACCGCTCACATGTCTATCTCACCTGTGTATTCAGATGTTTCCCTTCAGCCAGGCTTTAGCTATCTTATTATAATAAGTCTTTATAGTAAAGAGACAAATTTATATTTGTTATGCTACTTGTGTGTGTTTGTATACACTTTTATACCTTTTGGCTAAGTTGACACTTGTGGCAGACTTTGCTGCCCCTTGGATCACTTTTCAGAGGCGTTTGGCAGATGATGAGGAGGTGATATGTTGCTTCCTCGCATCCTGTGTTAAAGCGGTATTAAACCCAAAACCAAAAATGTAACACAGGGGTTGACAAATTTGCTTGGAATCTAGGAGCTAAAAAAGTTAGGAGCCAGAAAACGCACCCCGTCCCGACGAGCTTGCGCGCAGAAGCGAACACGTACGTGAGCAGCGCCCGCATATGTAAACGGTGTTCAAACCACACATGTGAGGTATCGCCGCGATTGGTAGAGCGAGAGCAATAATTCTAGCCCTAGTCCTCCTCTGTAACTCAAACCATGCAACCTGTAGAGTTTTTAAAATGTCGCCTATGGAGATTTTAAAGGGTAAAAGTTTGTCGGCATTCCACGAGCGGACATAATTTTGAAGCGTGACATGTTGGGTATCAATTTACTCGGCGTAACATTATCTTTCATGATATAAAAAAAAATGGGATAATTTTACTGTTGTCTTATTTTTTTATTAAAGCGGATGTGCCATGGGAACAAAATATTAAAAGCCAGCAGATACAAATACTGCAGCTGCTGACTTTTAATATTAGGACACTTACCTGTCCTGGAGTCCAGCGCCGATCGCAGCAGAGCACGAGCGATCGCTCGTCACTCTGCTGCTCCCCCCGCCATCCACGCTGAGGGAACCAGGAAGTGAAGCGCTGCGGCTTCACTGCCCGGTTCCCTACGGCGCATGCGCGAGTCGCGCTGCGCCCGCCGATTGGCTCACACGTTGTGTGCTGGGAGCCGAGTGTTCCCAGCACACAACGGGCGACAGACGGGATGTGACGGAATGCCCGTCTTTCGCCCGTAGCGTGTGGCCGGAAGTGGGTGCAAATACCTGTCTTTAGACAGGTATCTGCACCCCCCTCCCCCCTGAAAGGTGTCAAATGTGACACCGGAGGGGGGGAGGGTTCCGATCAGCGGGACTCCACTTTAGGGTGGAGGACCGCTTTAAAAAAAGTAATTTTTTCCCAAAAAAAGTGCGCTTGTAAGACCGCTGCGCAAATACGGCGTGACAGAAAGTATTGCAATGATCGCCATTTTATTCTCTAGGGTGTTAGGATAAAAAATATATATAATGTTTGGGGGTTCTAATTAGAGGGAAGAAGATGGCAGTGAAAATAGTGAAAAATTACATTAGAATTGCTGTTTAACTTGTAATACCAACGGCTCACCACCAGATGGCGCCAGCTAACCCCTTCCAAGCCAAGTCGCCAGGACCCTATTTCTAGTCGCCATGGCGACCTGGCGACCGGGATTTGTCGAGCCTTGATGTAACATATTACAAATCATTAGATGTGGCGGCTGCATTAGCTTTCTTTTATTAGACTTTTTTCCCTGGTGATCTGGCCCCTAACACACCTCTTGTGTTAAAGTGCTCCCACTCTGGAGGAAGGAGCACAGGGGGCCTATAATAAGGCTTACCTGTAAGTATAAAGAATATCTCCTAAACCTGTACGGTTTAGGAGATATTCCCCTCGCAATGCGCCGCTGACTGCAACGGCGCATGGGCAGCGGGGATCTTCGGCTAAAGGGCCGGCAGCTGCCGGACAGAAGTCTCCCACGCGCATGCGCGGGAGTGACGTCATCGCTGCTCCAGCCAATCACAGCGCTGGAGCGCCGATACCCGGAAGACACGCCGAGGCAAGATGACATCTCCCTCGGCATGGACCAGGTAAGTTCCCCTAACCTTGTTTCAAGGTAAGTATTTCATAATGAGCTAGTATGTGGTGCATATTAGCTCATTATGGCCTTTGCTTTTCAGGGATGGGGGGGGAACAGCAGCGACTTTACTACCGCTTTAATAAAAGCTGATCATTGTAAGCACCCCAGCTAGTGTTAAATAGTTTGACTCATCCCTGATACATCCGGAAGAGAGCTTGTTCTGTTCAGGATCAACAGACTTACTGGCAGGATCGCCAGATGAAAATAGAGGAATGAAAGCCTAAATAAGAAAAGGAATGCAGCCGTCACATCTAAGAATTGGTAAGCTGCTTTTGGGTTTATTATCGCTTTAGCCCTGTAAAGCCCGCACCACTGCATGATTGCATGGTGGGTTTTTTACAGTGCCACTCACTTGAATGGGTTTGATTTTGGCAGCTCTACTGCCCACCAAATGCAGTATGGGGATATAAAAAGCATCATGGCCATGGCATGTGTACAACCCCATCCTGGGGGTCAGGGAGGGGGGAGGAGGGTGATAGCAAAAACATGGCTTAACCACCTTTTCCTACTTACCCCCCTAAGCAGCTTGGGCCCCCTGCGTCCCATCCCAGCAGTCACTCAGCAGCTCAGTTCTCCCTGCTTCTCCTCCCAGAAGTGACTCTGCAGCTCAGATCTCCCTGCTTCTCCTCCCAGCAGTCACTCAGCAGCTCAGTTCTCCCTGCTTCTCCTCCCAGAAGTGACTCTGCAGCTCAGATCTCCCTGCTTCTCCTCCCAGCAGTCACTCAGCAGCACAGTTCTCCCTACTTCTCCTCCCAGCAAAGACTCCACAGCTCAGATCTCCCTGCTTCTCCTCCCAGCAGTGACTCCACAGCACAGTTCTCCCTGCTTCTCCTCTCAGCAGTGACTCCCCAGCTCAGTTCCTCCTACTTCTCCTCCCAGCAAAGACTCCACAGCTCAGATCTCCCTGCTTCTCCTCCCAGCAGTGACTCCACAGCACAGTTCTCCCTGCTTCTCCTCCTAGAAGTGACGCTGCAGCTCAGATCTCCCTGCTTCCCCTCCCAGCAGTGGCTCCGCAGCCCAGTTCCCCCTGCTTCTCCTCCCAGCAATCACTCAGCAGCTCAATTCTCCCTGCTTCTTCTCCCAGCAGTGGCTCCGCAGCTCAGTTCTCCCTGCTTCTCCTCACAGCAGTGACTCCCCAGCCCAGTTCTCCCTGCTTCTCCTCCCAGCAGTCACTCAGCAGCACAATTCTCCCTGTTTCTTCTCCCAGCAGTGGCTCCGCAGCTCAGTTCTCCCTGCTTCTTCTCCCAGCAGTGGCTCCGCAGCTCAGTTCCCCCTACTTCTCCTCACAGCAGTGACCCTGCAGCTCAGATCTTCCTGCGTCTCCTTCCAGAAGTGACTCTGCAGCACAGTTCTCCCTGCTTCTTCTCCCAGCAGTGACCCTGCAGCTCAGATCTCCCTGCATCTCTTTCCAGAAGTGACTCTGCAGCACAGTTCTCCCTGCTTCTTCTCCCAGCAGTGACCCTGCAGCTCAGATCTCCCTGCATCTCTTTCCAGAAGTGACTCTGCAGCTCAGCTCTCCCTGCTCTCCCTTCCAGCAGTGACTTGGTAGCTGAGCTCTACCTCCCAGTTACAGCTCAGCAGCTCAGCTCTCCCTGCTCTCCCTTCCAGCAGTGACTTGGTAGCTGAGCTCTACCTCCCAGTTACAGCTCAGCAGCTCAGCTCTCCCTTACTCTGCATCTCTCAGCAGTAATTCAGCAGATCAGGCCCCCTGCGCCCACTCCCTGCAGTGACTCAGCAGCTCAGCACCCCAAATATTGTATATACCTCTGTATATTGTACTTTAAATTGACCTTATTGTTGGCAGAAGTATCCCACAACAAATCTTTACATTTCCTGAGTCTTTACTGCATGATAAGAGATTATTTAATGATGTCTTAGCGATTGTCACGTTACAGTGGGTTATGATCTGCTTATTATCAGATGAGGTCATCTTTGAGAAGGAAATATAAATGTGATGAGTAAGTAGTAAGATCATCTTTGGCATTGACTATTAAACACAGAAGTGGAATGCGGCAGAGGTGTCCAATCCCCCCCCCCCCCTGGATTTTTATATCATGTTGCAGAGACACGTGCAATAAATTAATGCTTCATGCTTGTTAAAACACCTGGCAACATCGTACGCTCATGAATAAACACGGTGACATCATGACTGCTCCAAACATACCGCAGAGAGACAATCCATTCATTAAAATGAGTACCCGGGCCAATGCTTATCTAGATACCTCCCATTTACACGTATATCAATCTAATATGTCCCATGCAACCCAAAAGGGACAAGTAATAAGGAAAACTAAAGCTAGAGTTCAATGGATACTCCCACTAGATCAGGGTCTCCAAACCATGGCTTGCGGGCCACATCCGGCCCACTATGAGATTCTGTCCGGCTATCAGCTTGGTGTGTCCCCAGACTCAGACTGAGTATCCAGATCAGTTGTTCTTTGCTTCTGATGGGGACCCTGATGTAAAGGGTACTCTGATTTGTAAGGAACTACTAACAGATAGGGGGCTTCTGATGTGAAATAGGAACTCTGATATGAATGGGGAGGGCTCTGATATGATGGGGAGGCTTTGATAAGGACCCTGATGTATGGGCAGGCCCGGATTTCCCACAAGGCCACTGAGGCCAGGCCTTGGGGCGCCAAGGGGCGGCAGTGGCATGGATTCATACAGTTAAGGGGATTAGTTATGGGGGAATCCGCTCGCCGAAATCACTTGTAAAATGTGTGCTCCCATCCGTCGTCCCCTCCCCCCCACCCCACATACCTCTCTCTGCTGGCTCTGTCTTCGGGACTCCGTCCTTTCCCCGGTCACAGAGTCTGTCTCCTGTTCCTGCTGCCAATGTACACCGTGAGCGGGGAGAGCTGTGCTTATCCCATCTCAACTGTGACAGGAGTTCTAGCACAGTGCTAGGATTCCTGTTTTAGAGGTGACATGGTCAATAAAGAGAACCTGTCACCTCCAATTGCTATCATACAGGGAATTGTTTTATCCTGTATGATAGCAAAAAAAGTTAAAGCGGGAGTTCACCCATTTCTAAAAAATTTTTTTTTCTTCCCCTAGATTCCTGCTCGTTCGGTCTAGGGGAATCGGCTATTTGTATTAAAATAGGTGCAGTACTTACCCGTTTTCGAGCTGCATCTTCTTCCGTCGCTTCCGGGTATGGTCTTCGGGAGCGGGCGTTCCTTCTTGATTGACAGTCTTCTGAGAGGCTTCCGACGGTCGCATCCATCGCGTCACTCGTAGCCGAAAGAAGCCGAACGTCGGTGCGGCTCTATACTGCGCCTGCGCACCGACGTTCGGCTTCTTTCGGAAAATCGTGACGCGATGGATGCGACCGTCGGAAGCCTCTCGGAAACCTGTCAATCAAGAAGGAACGCCCGTTCCCGCAGCCCATACCCGGAAGCGACGGAGAGGATGCATCTCGTAAACGGGTAAGTACTGCACCTATTTTTAAATAAATAGCCGATTCCCCTAGTAATAACGAGCAGGAATCTAAGGGGGAAAAGTGCCCTCTAAGGGTGAACCCCCGCTTTAAGTGAAAAGAAATTGATAAAAATAATAAGAAATAATAATTAAATTAATAAAATAAAAAAGTAATTAAAAAGTAAAGAATAAGAAAAATAATAAGAAAATTATACAAAAAAAAAAGGTAAGCGACAAGCTACAAATAAATAAAAATAAAAAAAGTGATAAAAAAGTAAAAAAATATTTCAGCTAACCGTGCCGCCCCTGCCAACCGGTTGCCATTCTCCGTTGATTTGGGGGGGGGGGGGGTATTTCGGTTGGCGGGGAGGAGGTGCATTGCAGAACCTGGCCTTGGGGCCGCAAATATTTATTATACTATACAATGTGGCCCTCCTTTGAGGAACCTTGCACTAGATAATCAATGACACAACACTGTTTCCTGGGTATCAGTGAGACAGGAAGTGAGGAGAAAGTCTCTATTATAGGGTTACAGATAGCAATAAATATACAACAGGAGGATGTAACCAGGGAATTGTCTCCAAAATTTGGCTGAAGGAACAAATACAACCAAGTTGACTCTTCCATGATAGGTAGAAATTCACATCTTCCAGCATCAGATTCTGTTGCGGTTCTTGGCATTTGGTTGCCTCTCACAGCTGCAAAGGAATATGGCAATGGAAGACTTCCTATTGGCAAGCATTGTGATCACAGTTCTAATGATATAATACCCACTACATGTCAATGAATCGCTTTAAATAATGTCCAAATAGTGAATTATCTCCAGTTAGGGCCACCAGCCCAACATATCTCAGGGGGCAAATGCTCCCTTTCTCCCAGTTCCTTCCTCGCCTGAATCAAGCCTGTCGAAAAACAGAATAGTTTTGGCTGGGTTTTCACTTCATGTTCCTCAATCTCTCAGTTGATTTAAAGTGAACCTGGGCCTTTCTCATGGTGGACAATGCAACAGGTTTTTGAAACAGAATTTGGAAAGCTACAAAAACAACATATGACTGGTCTATACAGTAAGAAGCACTGGAAAATGCGCGTATACATACAAAAACAACATAGAATATCTAAGCTCAAACTTACCGACCAATCAGCAACCAACCAAATTCACCTGTCTACCAGTATGCGTTAAAAACAGAGGTTTAGTTACACGCATTTGCAAATGCATGTGTAAGCTGCAGGCCCCGTCAAGGCTCTCTGTGTACTGCAGTCCTAACTCTAAAATGTTTGCAAATGCATATGTAAGCTGCAAGCCCCGTCAAGGCTCTCTGTGTACTGCAGTCCTAACTCTAAAATTTTTGCAAATGCATGTGTAAGCTGCAAGCCCCGTCAAGGCTCTCTGTGTACTGCAGTGCTAACTCTAAAATTTTTGCAAATGCATGTGTAAGCTGCCAGCCCCGTCAAGGCTCTCTGTGTACTGCAGTCCTAACTCTAAAATGTTTGCAAATGCATGTGTAAGCTGCAAGCCCCGTCAAGGCTCTCTGTGTACTGCAGTCCTAACTCTAAAATTTTTGCAAATGCATGTGTAAGCTGCAAGCCCCGTCAAGGCTCTCTGTGTACTGCAGTCCTAACTCTAAAATGTTTGCAAATGCATATGTAAGCTGCAAGCCCCGTCAAAGCTCTCTGTGTACTGCAGTCCTAACTCTAAAATTTTTGCAAATGCATGTGTAAGCTGCAAGCCCCGTCAAGGCTCTCTGTGTACTGCAATCTTAACTCTAAAATGTTTGCAAATGCATGTGTAAGCTGCAAGCCCCGTCAAGGCTCTCTGTGTACTGCAGTCCTAACTCTAAAATTGTAATTTTAGAGTTAGGACTGCAGTACACAGAGAGCCTTGACGGGGCCTGCAGCTTACACATGCATTTGCAAATGCGTGCAACTAAACCTCTGTTTTTAACGCATACTGTTAGACAGGTGAATTTGGTTGGTTGCTGATTGGTCGGTAAGTTTGAGATTAGATATTCTATGTTGTTTTTGTATGTATACGCACATTTTCCAGTGCTCCTTACTGTATAGACCAGTCATAGGTAGGGGCAGTGACATTTGTTTTTTGAATTTGGAAAGCTACAAATATTACAATGGTTTTTGAACGATTTTTGAAATGACATTAATATAAAAAATATGAGATCTAGGGATTGGGTTTGTATAATCTTTAATCCTTTATACACTTATGCCACGTACACACGATCGGAAATTCCGACAAGAAAAACGTTGGATTTTGTTTCGCCGGAATTTGGGCTCACAGTCACACACATTCACACAAGAACACTGTGACGTACAACACTACGACGAGCCGAGAAAACGGAAAATTGTATACTTACCTTTCCGTAATTTTCCTTTCCTGACGGATCTTCATGGCAGCACACACTGGGTTGTGGCTCCGCCCCCACAACCTGACAGGATTGGTTAGCTATAAATTTGAAGGGGAGACACCCGGCATTATTCTCCGTAAATATCATCATTGAACAGTAGGGTGGGCAGCTGTGTGCTGCCATGAAGATGCGTCAGGAAAGGAAAATTATGGAAAGGCAAGTATACAATTTTCCGTTTTCCTGACGCATTCATGGCAGCACACACTGGGAAATAACTCGCCAGTCGGAAGGGTTCAATGCAAAAGATTTTTATTCCCTAGAGAGCAGAGGAATTGGCCCTGATGACAGATCTGCCAAATTCGGCTGTAGCCAAGAGGGCGGCGTCCACCCTGTAGTGGGAGATGAAGGTATGCCTGGAAGACCAGGTTGCTGCTCTGCATATAGTTTCCGAAGAAATGCCGCAATATGCTGCCCAAGAGGTTGCCACTGCCCTGGTCGAGTGAGCCCTGATGCCTTCCGGAATCTCCAGTTGCTGAATGGAATATGCTTTCCCGATAGCCTTGACAAGCCAAGAGGCGATGGTGCGGAAAGTGGCCGCCTGGCCTCGCCTGGCCCCGTGAGGTATAATCAAGAGGGCGTCTGTTGACCGGAGATGAGTAGTAGCCGACAGATACTTAGAAATTGTAGACTTGATGTCCAAGGCATGAGGTTCGCCATTCTCGTTAGAGAGGCATGGAAGGACGATGTCCTGGCCGTAGTGGAAGGCCGAGGTGACTTTGGGAAGGAAATGATCTGAAGGTCTCAGTATCACCCTGTCGGGCTGAAAAACCAGGTATGGCTCCTTAGACATGAGAGCTTGTAGCTCCGACACCCTCCTTGCCGAGGTGATGGCAATGAGGAAGGATAACTTCAAGGTCAGATCCCATAGAGAAATCGAGTCAAATGGGAAGAAGGGTGGGTTGGAAAACGCTTCAAGGACCACCGAAAGATCCCAGGCCGGGAAGGACGGTTTTCTGGGCGGTCTGATCTTTATGCATGCCTTTATGAATTGGATGATCAGAGGATGCAAGGCCCATCTGGTGCCAGTTTTGGCGGACAGAGCGGAGATCTGTACCTTTATGGTGCTTGAATTTAGGCCTTTGTCGACTCCTGTTTGCAGGAACTCAAGGATCTGGCAAGGATCGGGAGAGATGGGATTCCAGCCTTTAAGTTGCGCCAACTGGGCGAATCTTTCCCACACCCTGGTGTAAATGGTGTTTGTGGAGGCTTTCCTGGCTTGCATTAAAGTTGTTATAACCGCCTGGGAACATCCCTGTTCTCTTAGCCTAGCCCTTTCAACCTCCAGGCTGTCAGGTGGAGCCTGTCTGGGGCTGGATGGAGAACCCGACCTTGGAGTAGGAGATCTGCTGCGACCGGTAGGCGGATTGGAGGTCGGGTATTGAGCTGTAGGAGCGTGGTGAACCACGGCCTCCTCGGCCAGAATGGAACTACTGTGATCACTGTGGCCGACGACCTTCGGAGACGAGATAGAAACCTCGCTATAAGAGGAGTCGGGGGAAAGATGTAACCCAGCTTGAAGTTCCATGGGTGAAGAAGGCAATCTGTCCCCTCTGCTGTCGGGAAGGGTACTCTGGAAAGGAACCTTGAGCATTTGGCATTTGCTGGTGTTGCTGCCAGATCTATCTCCGGAACCCCCCATGCCTCCGTCAGAACGGAGAACTCCCGGGGGTTCAGAGACCATTCGTTGTTGGACAGGAGCTCCCTGCTCAGGAAGTCGGCTAGCGTGTTCTGTGCCGCTGGAACATAGACTGCTTTCAGGTCCAGAAGATATACCTGGGACCATTCCATTATGGGGTGAACTTCTTCTAGAAGAGTGTGGCTCCGGGTACCGCCCTGCCTCTGGATGTATGCCACCGCTACCCTGTTGTCCATCCGAATTAGGACGCTCTTCCCTCGTAGTAGAGGTGCGAAGGCTAAGAGGGCCTGGAATGCCGCTCGGAGCTCCAGTATATTCGAGACTATCCCCCGAGCCGGGAAGTGCCAGTGACCCTGGGCTGTCTGATCCAGGTAATGAGCCCCCCAACCTCTCTCGCTGGCATCTGATGTCACTATTTCTGGTTTTGGAGGGGCTATGGGCCTGAATCTTCTGAGGTTGGGAGGGCGAGTCCACCACAAAAGAGAGAGTCCTACATGGCTGGGGATGCTGATGAGTTGGTGCATCGAGGTTCCATCCCACTGTCTGAGAAAGGTGTTTTGCAAGGTTCTCATGTGCCATTGGGACCATTGTACCATGGGTATGGTTGATGACATCGAGCCCAGCATACTGAGGCAGGCTCTGGACGACGTGAAATTTGAGGACAATAGATTCCGAACCTTCCGTACTAACGGCTGCACCTTTTCTAAGGGTAGTTGTACTCTGTTCCGCTTGGTATCCAATTCTGCCCCCAGGAATACCATGGATTGCGATGGCTGAAGGCTGCTCTTCTGCCAATTGATTAGCCAGCCAAACTTCTGGAGGGACGAGATTAGGATCTCCCGCTGGAGGAGTAGAGTCTCCCGATTTGCTGCTAAGAGCAGGATATCGTCCAGGTAATGATGTACCCGCAGCCCCTTTTCCCTGAGGAATGCTATGAGGGGGAGAAGGACCTTTGTGAATGTCCGGGGAGCTGAAGAGATCCCGAATGGTAGACATCGGAACTGGTAGTGATGTTGGCCGATGGAAAAGCGCAGAAACCTCTGGAATGCGGGGTGGATTGGCACATGAAGGTAGGCGTCTGATAAGTCTATCGACAGCATCCAATCTCCGAGATTCACTGCCATGAGAATTGACTGGAGACTCTCCATCTTGAACGCTTCTATTTGAATCCTTCTGTTGAGCCTTTTGAGGTCCAGCACGGGCCGTAGATCCCCTGATTTCTTCCGCACCAAAAAGAGAGGGGTATAAAATCCCCTGCCTCTTTGGTGCAAAGGAACCTCCACGATAGCCTTCTTCTGGAGTAGTTCTGAGATGTATTGAATGAGTAGCTTCCTTTTGTCTAGGGAAGACGGTATCTTGGTGGGTTGGAAAGTAGCGCGAGGCAATGCCCCCATAAAGTTCCATTTGTGGCCATGTCTTATTGTGGAAAGAGTCCATGGGTCCTCTATGTGTTCTGACCATATTTGTGCGAAACTGCTGAGCCTGGCGCCCACCTGAGCTGGGTGGGCAGGCAATACTTCAAAAGGACTTCTGCTGATCCCCTGCAGTATTGGCCCTGGGCTTCTGACCCCTCGCAAAGGGAGGGCGAGTAGGTCTCCAATCCCTTCTGAACTCCTTGCCGGGGCGATAGGACCTGGCCTCCCTGTATCTCTCGGGCAGATTACGCCTGAAGGTAGGACCTTTCTGAGGCTTGGGCCTCCTGTCGGAGGGAATAAGTCCCGACTTTCCTCCAGTGACTTTGGAGATTGCCGAGTCCAATTTCGTACCGAACAGGCTTGTGCCATCATACGGAATCTTGCACCAGTTGGATTTTGAAGATGTGTCAGCGACCCAAGGTTTCAGCCATAAGGCTCTGCGGGCCATCACTGAGGCTAACATGGACCTGGCCGAAGAACGAATGACGTCCACCGAGGCCCCTGCCACAAAGTCACCGGCTAGCCTGATCTCCTGCAAGGAAGATATTATGTCCCCCCGGTCGGCACCTTCTAGGAGAGCCTTCTCAGCGCTGGCTGCCCATACGGAAATGGCCTTGGCGACAGCCGCTGTGGCAATAGCTGGTCTACATGCTCCCCCCGCCGTGGAGTATGCTTTTTTCAACTCTAGGTCGATCTTGCGGTCGAGAACGTCCTTGAATGAGACCGCGTCTTCTATTGGCAGAGTGACGTGCCTGGCGAGCCGCATAAGGGATGAATCCACAACAGGAGCATTGATGAGGGAAGCGATCTTAGATTCCTTCAGAGGATACAATTTAGCAAGTTTGTTGGACAGACCGGGCCGCTTGTCCGGTTTTTCCCACTCTTCCTTAATGAGGTCCTCCAATTCCTCAATGAAAGGGAACAGTTCTGGATCCCTCCTTAATTCGGGGAAGTATTTCCCAACCTTTGGTGGTTCCGACGCGGGTTCTTCCCAACCTATTGTCTCCTTAACCGAGCGAGCAAAGGGTTCGACCAGGCTAAAGTCAAATCCGGACACGAGCTCTCGATCCTCCTGATCGGAATGAGCCTCTATTAGCTGGGCATATGGGCCCGAAGCGGATGAAGTGCCTGGGATGGGTTCATCACGGGCCAGAGGATGTGCCGTCCAGATTGATTCCTGTGCTGGCTCCTCTATGTGGTATCGGGAAGAGAGATCCGTAGCCATCCTGGCGTCCGTCTCCTTTTCTTTAGTTGCTTCGTTGAAGCAAGTGCGACATGCTAGCTTTCCTGGCAAAGCAGTAGCACCGCAGACCCAGCAGGCATTTGCTGCAGGACGGGTATGGTAGCGCTGGCGGTGGCATGAGGGAGACCGTCCGTGATGAGACCGGCTGTGACGGGAGCGGCTGCGGCGTGATCGGCTATGCCTTGATCGATGGTGTCGGGAGGAAGATCTTGACCGACTTTTACGGGACCTCCTGCTTGATGCATGCCTGGACCTCTCCCTGCGCCGTGGGCTTGCGTCTCTTGGCCTAATGGGACTGCAACAGAAGGCAGTGTTAGCGGCCGGCTCTCTTTTTTGTCTCTTCTCTACTTACCTAATAATAAGGCGGTCTCCATACCTTGTTTGCTGGTAGTGGTCTGCGAGGGCAGTGGGCTCCATGAGGAATACAGGAAGCAGCAGAAGTGGAAGCTGAACGGGAAGCCAACAGATGGTTAAAAAAAAAAAAAAAAAAAAATAGCTATAAGCCATTTGACTGGGAAGGTTAGAAGGGGAAGATGATCTGCATACCCAGGGAGAAATCCCTGTAGATTTCGGGCAAAGCAGCAGCCTTAGGGAGCAAAAAGAAATTTTTGTCTTTTTAAATTTGGCGCCGGCGTCGCGGCGCTGATGACGCGTACGCGCATGCGCAGTAGCGTCTCGCGCGTCCCGGCGCCATCTTGGATGAGGGCGAGGGAGCTCTCTGGCGTCATTACACTGCTGCGCGCCTGCGCAGGACGTCCGGGAGACGCGGCGGCTGAGGAACTACATGGCTCAGAGAGCCTGCTTTGAGGAAGCAGTGTGTAAGGTACAAAAAATGAAAAAGGTTACTAAGTGCAAAGTATCAGAACTTCAGTGGGCACAGTAGAGATTCGTTTTTGTGGTAATAGTAAAGATAAAAAAAAAAACGAAGGGGAACCTCAAGAGAGAAAGAGAGAGAGAGGGAGAACCCACTGCCTATTTAAGCTTATTTAAAGCTTGTCTATATGCCAGGAAATTAGCCGGGATTAACCCCTGAGACCACCAGAGCGGGGTTCCCCCTATAAAGCTCTATTAGAGACTGTACAAGGGGGACTTCCAAACAGGAGAGGCTGAACCTGCTGGGGCGATAGCGGTAGGAGACAAGCTGTACGTCCACGTCCTGTCAGGTGAGGATAAAAAAAGAGAATAATGTCTCCCCTTCAAATTTATAGCTAACCAATCCTGTCAGGTTGTGGGGGCGGAGCCACAACCCAGTGTGTGCTGCCATGAATGCGTCAGGAAAAATTAATTTCAATGCTTCTGAGCATGCGTCGACTTGATTCCGAGCATGCATGGTTTTTGGGGAGTCGGAATTGCATACAGAGGATCGGAATTTCCTCCAAGAACTTTTCTTGTCGAAAAATTTGAGAACCAGCTCTCAATTTTTTCTTGGCAGAAATTCCGACAGAAAAATTCTAAAGGAGCCCACACACGGTCGGAATTTCTGACCAAAAGCTCACATCGGACTTTTCTTGTTGGAATTTGCGATCGGGTGTATGCGCCATTAGGGTCAAACCTAGGCAAGAATGTCAAGTTCTTTGACTGTGTCTAGAAGCACAAGCTTGAGGCAGAAGTTGTGATGTAATACCTTGCTTGGCTTTGCCATGGTCAGAAACAGCAGTATTTCTCACTGGAGACCAATTAGAAGGAGCTTCCCTGTCCCTGTTGGTGTGCAGGACCCCTGCAGACTTCTGAGAAAAACAAGAAGCTACAAACAAGGAAACAAACTGAGTTGGACTACACCAATCTAAAAATGCAAATACTGTTCAAACAATTGTAATTTTATTAGCTACAAAAGTTAAAACCTATTATACAATACCATACATTATATGCATAAATTATTCAGCATGGACCCAAAAAAAGGTATCGAACTCATATATAAAGGTCAGTAAGTACAGTGTTGTTCTTGAATTAAAGGGATGTCAAACTGTAATGTCCCCAAAGCTGCGTGGTGGGGTCTGGTTAGTACTTGAATAGGAGACTACCTGTGAATTCCAGGCGCTGTAGGGTTGAGCATGGTTAAGACTTGGATGGGAGACCACCTGGGATCACTAGGTGCTGTAGGCTAGGGCATTGTTAGATATGGTTAATACTTGGATGGGCAACTGAAAGAAGAGAAGAAAAAAGGCACACCAGCCTAGTGTGTTACCGTAGACGATTTAATGAATAAAAAAGTGATAAAAAACTACCGTATTTATCGGCGTATACCGCGCACTTTTTTGCCCTGAAAATCAGGGCAAAATCGTGGGTGCGCGGTATACGCCGATACCCGCTTTCCCGCGCCGAGTTTGAATACTGCGCCTACATATACCGAGCGCAGTACACTCAGGTATAGTCGGGCAGTCTCGGCTCCTTCTGCGCTCACGTCCTGGATGTACAGGACGTCAGCGCGAGAGTTGCCGAGCATTGCCGACAATACACGAGTGTACTGCGCTCTGTATATGTCGGCGCAGTATTCACACTTGCCGCGGGAAACGAGCGGAGAGGACGCCGCAGAAGGACGCCGGACCCGACGAAGAGGACACCTGAAGCCGCAGACGGACGCCGGACCCGACGAAGAGGACACCTGAAGCCGCAGAAGGACGCTGGACCCGACGAAGAGGACACTCGAAGCCGCAGACGGACGCCGGACCCGACTAGGCCGCCGATGGACGCCGCGCAAGACACCAAAACTGTAAGTACAAAAAAAACTTTTTTTCCACAGGATTCGGGGGAACTTTAGGGGTGCGCAGTATACGCGGGAGCGCGCTATACTGCGATAAATACGGTACTCACAAAGGAAGCAGCATAATAGGCTTGTCGACAACACTTTGGTAGATGTCCCTCGAACCACACTCCAAATAGGGGGAATAGAGGTGTGTCACTGCCGGCTGACGCATTTCGAGGCTACAAAGACCTCTTCATCAGAGCCCAGCAGTGACTGAAGAGGTCTTTGTAGAGCCTCGAAAAGCGCCACCCGGCAGTGACACACCAAATAGGCTATTCCCCCTATTTGGAGTGTGGTTCGAGGGACATCTACCAAAGTGTTGTCGACAAGCCTATTATGCTGCTTCCTTAGTTTTTTATCACTTCTTTTTTATTCATTAAATTGTCTACGGTAACACACTAGGCTGCTGCGCGTTTTCTTCTCTTCTTTCTGCTAGTAGGATATTCCCCGTCCATGAAGGGCAGCAAGGCCTTTGTTACCGGTTTTGGTATTTTCTCTATGGAACATTGACCATTGGACAATACACTTGTGCGCAGGAGTTTTTGTTTTTTGGATGGGAAACTGCCTGGGATTACCAGGTTCTGAAGGCTAGGGCAGGGTTGGATATGATTAATACTTGGATGGGAAACCACCTGGGATTACCAGGTTCTGAAGGCTAGGGGAAGATTAGACATGGTTAATACTTGAATGGGAGATTGCCTGGGATTACCAGGTTCTGTAGGCTAGGGCAGGGTAGGACATGGTTAATACTTGGATCGAAGACTGCCTGGGATTACCAGGTTTTGTAGTCTAGGGCGGGATTGGACATGGTTAATACATGGATGGGAGACTTCCTGGGAATATCAGGTACTGTAGGCAAAGGCTCGGTGAGGGCTGTTAATTAAAATGTTCTAGGCAAGAGGGGAAGTGCTTGAAGATAGAAAAAAAGTGCTGCTTGTCAAATCAGCCAGCTCCTTGCTATCTGTGTTGTCGGACGGCCTTGGAGGGAGTAGGGGTGTCTTGTCCGACCTACTACATTCAACACTTCTACAATTGGATATTGTAAACATTTTAGAGGGGGGTTTGTTTTCTTGCTTTTTCTTCTATTGATCTCCGAAGATTGCATCTCATTCATTTCACATATCCACTATTGAGGGGTCAGTCGTTTTTTGCCAATTTCAAGCTATAACTGTTCGTTCCGCTGTAAGCATATGGCGTAGAATGTCTCTTTTAATGGATTTTTATGATTTTGGAATAATTGATAAGACAGAGGTACAGCTATTTAATTGTATACCAGATTTCGTAATCTTCTGATAAATATGAAATATATTTTGCCTAAAATCAAAGACCGGTGACTTGTCCTTAAGGTTCCCCTAACGGGGAAGTTCCTTCAAGGACTGCCGACGGAAAACTTGCCGACGGAAATCTCCATCGCCCGGCGTCCAGGCTCATTCTTTAACATCCCCGTGGATTGGAGGATGTTAAAAAAAGAGCCAGGAGGCCGAGCGAGCGGAGCGAGTCGTCCGAGCGAAGTGAGGACGTGAGGCCGACTGGCCACTTTCCTCGAAATCCACGTCGACCTGGATGCCGGCCGAGGTTCGGAGATTTCCGTCGGCAAGTTTGCGCCTGCGCAGTCCTTGAAGGAACTTTCCCGTTAGCCGGAACCATCTCGGCAGAGCACATTGCGCCTGCGCAGGAACTTTCACGATAGCCGGAACCAGCTCGGCAGATCACCGGCAGGCACTGGTACCATATATGTAATATTGTGCCTCCTTCTTTACACCTCCAACAAGTCTTCTGGTTATCGCCATTTATTTTATGCAAAGCTACTGGACATGCAATGAGGGTTTTTTTTTTTAAAGACTTGTTCCAATTTGACTGTTTTGTATATAGTATATATATATATAAAAAAAAAAAAATCATAAATTTTGTTCAGCAATATTTCCCGTGTGTGATGTCATTGCGTGCTATAAAGAAATGTTGCATTGATGTTTATATTATTTTTATATATATGTTTACAGCTTCAAAGCAGTTAGCGCTAAAGCTTATAAAGACAAGGAGTCTTCTATAAATGTGGCTACTCTGCCCTTTATTCTGTGTTGTAGGACGGCGGAATGAGAGACCTCGCTAGTTTCATCTTTTATTGTGTGTGTGAGCTTTTGTTGGTGATTGAAGGTCATCCGAGAATCTGTGTGAAGCCGGTAACAAGCGGCGGATGACAGATATATGAAGACTGTGACTGTACTAATCTTTTCTATTCAAGTCAATGCTTCTTTTTGTACAGCGTAGTCTCTGTTCTTTATTTATTTTTTTACCAACGCATTCCAACTTAGTGTACTAAAAATGGAAATTTGCTTGGTTTCCCTTGTATTTTTGGCCTGATACATGCTGCCAGTGAAGAAACCGCTTAGGTCATCTGGGTTAGGATTAGGTAGAGTTACAACAAGGAAATACATTGTTCTTAATCACTCCCGAAAGCTTGCCAGCAGAGGACATGCGAGAATGACTATGCCTACTGCATTGAAACTATATTGTCATAGGAGTGATGATTGTTTCCTTTTCCAAGAGAAAAGAGTGCAAGATTTCCAGGAGAACTACATTTTATATAGAACAAAATATCCAGAATTAATGCAAATTTCCATCCAAAAATAACAAAGTAGAAATGAATAGCCCATTTAAAGCGGAGTTCCGGCCACAATTTCACTTTTTATATATAAATACCCCTGTAATACACAAGCTTAATGTATTCTAGTAAAGTTAGTCTGTAAACTAAGGTCCGTTTTGTTAGGTTGTTACAGCATTTAGACACTTTATAAAATAGAAATTGACTGGGGCCATCTTAAGTGTGGGCATCATGAAGCCAGACTGTATGACTTCCTGGATTTCAGCCTTGCAAATCTCGCACATGCTCAGTGCTGCACAAGCAGTGTCAGATCAGGTTTCAGCACCTGTGCTGTCCAAGTCACATGATTCTTTGAGACTGGGGAATGCACAGACTCCTGGAAAGTTACACCCACTACATTCCCAGGAGTCTGTGCGGTGTAGGTTAGGAAGCATTAAGCACCTAGGTGCAGGAAGTGGGAAGATTAACTATTCTGCCTAGCAACAACACTTTGAAGGCATCTAAAAAAAAAAAAAATTTTCGTAAAGGACTAATGACATTTTTTTTAAAACTACTGATGTAATGTTATCTTTATGGGTGGAACTCCACTTTAAGGGGAAAAATAACAAAATTAAATGTGCTGTGTAGCACCCTAAGACCCCTTTCACACTGGGGCGGTTTGCAGGCGATATTGCGCTAAAAATAGCGAATGCAAACTGACCTGAAACAGCGGCTGCTGTTTCTCCAGTGTGAAAGCCTGAGGGCTTTCACACTGGAGCGGTGCGCTAGCAGTCCTGCTAGTCGCATCTTTGGAGCGGTATGTTTACCACTCCTCCACCGCTCCTTCCCATTGAAAGCAATGGGACACCGCGGCTATACCGTCGGCAATGCGCCTCTGCAGAGGCGCATTGCCGGCGGTATTAACTATTTTGCGGCCACTAGCAGGGGGTAAAACCGCACCACTAAATTCCGACGGGAAAAGCGCCACTAAAAATAGCGGCGCTTTACTGCCACCGCACCTCCCGCCCCAGTGTGAGGCCTCTTACCCATGACCGGTTTCCTCGGCAGGAAACCGGTTGTGTGTACATTTTTCATCGAGGTAACTGTCGAGGAACTCGACGAGCAAAAAAGAGAGCAAGTTCTCTTTTTCCTCGACGGGAGTCTCAATTTCCTCGTCGTGTTCCTCGTCGGGCTGGTTTTCGACGAGAAACTCGAGCGTGTGTATGCTAAGAAACCCGCGCATGCTCAGAATAAAGTATGAGACGGGAGTAAAAGTAGCATTTGTAATGGCGAAAACACATTTTTCAAGCTGTAACAGACTGAAAAGTGCAAATTGTCTCTTACCAAACTTTTACTTAACACGCAAACTCATGAGATTAGCAAAAGCAGCCCCAAGAGTTGTGCCAGTGGAATCGAACTTCCCCTGCAGTTGTATGTGTTGTACTTCACCGCGTTTGAGAACGAGGAGATTTGGTCTGTAAACAGGGGCGTAACTAGAAATCACAGGGCCCCATAGCAAAATGCTCTATGGGGCCCCCCAGAGCCGCCCTAGTGTCAATGCAGCGTGACCTGTGCCCCATACAGCTTGACCGGTTCCCCATACAGCGTGACCTGTGCCCAATGCAGCATGACCTGTGCCCCATACAGCGTGACCTGTGCCCCATGCAGCGTGACCTGTGCCCCATGCAGCGTGACCTGTGCCCCATGCAGCGTGACCTGTGCCCAATGCAGCGTGACCTGTGCCCCATACAGCGTTGCCCGTGCCCAATACAGCCTGGCCTGCCTGTGCCCAATACAGCCTGGCCTGCCTGTGCCCCATACAGCATTGCCTGTGCCCAATGCGGCATGACCTGTGCCCAATACAGTGTTGCCTGTGCCCAATACAGCCTGGCCTGCCTGTGCCCAATACAGTCTGAACTGCCTGTGCCCCATACAGCGTGACCTGTGCCCAATACAGCATTGCCTGTGCCCAATACAGCCTGGCCTGCCTGTGCCCAATACAGCCTCACCTGTGCAGAGGAAGAGGCAAGCCGGCCGGATCAGCAGAGAGCGGGATTGCCCACTGTAATAGCTTTCATTTGAATTTCCCGTCTTCCCGGGGCTCATCGTCACATAGCCCCACCTCTTAGCCCAGCGCCTTTGATGACGTCACATGTCCGACACTGGACCGGCGTTCTGTCGATCAAAGGTGCCGGACCAAGAGGTGGAGCCATGTGACATGAGCCCCGGGAACACTGGAAGTTCTAATGAAAGCTATTACAATTCCGCTCTCTGCTGATACGGACAGCTCGCCTCTTCCTCTCCTCTCTCTTTCCCTGGCTGGGAGACCATGCCGGCGATGCTCTTATCCTCACCGGGCCCCCCTGATCCTCACTCAGCTGCGGGCCCCATATCGCCCGCGTGGGTCGCTATGGTGGTAGTTCCGCCACTGTCTGTAAAGTGTGTACGCAAAGCAAGCTTGTCGAGTTCCTCGACAAGCCTAACAAGGAACTCGACGAGGAAAACTATGTGTTTCGCCCGACGATTTCCTCGGTCGTGTGTACGAGGCCTGAAATAGGTTTAATAGAATTGTTGCTAGAGAGGTCCAGGTAAATTTTGTCTTGTTGGCACCTCTGTAAACAGTGGAGCAGTGTGTAGTTAGTGTTGTTGGCTGCTCTTGGTTTCACAGACTGCAGGCTCGACTACTTCTAGTAGGTTCTGGAATGTAGTGGTCTGGAAGAGGCAGACCCTAGTCCTGAATATTTATGTGGTCTTAGCCAATCCCTGGAGGAAGTACCCAGTAGGTGGCTGAGAAGTAGATAAATAGTATGTGGCCTAGAGCAGCAGGGTTCTTGTTCTGGGGAAGAGGAGATCCCAGCCTTAATAAAGGCTGCTGCCCTTCTGGGCAGACTAGCTGAAGTCTCTAAAGAGTTCATCGAGGTCTCAACTCAGTGGGCAATGGGGGGCCTATTGCAGATAATTCATCAAGGTCCCAGCTCAGTGGGAGCTGGCGGGGGGGGGGGCTAATTTTCCTGGAAGTAGTTTTGAGCCAAGTCAAGGGGGCACACTGAGGATCCAGACTGTAGATTTGTGATACAGTGGGGTAGATTCAGTAAGCAATTGCGTCTGCGTAACCATAGTTACGCAGCGCAATTGCTTAGTTGCGCCGGCGTAACGACTTTTCTGTATTCAGAAAGCTCGTTATGCCGACTGCAGCCTAAGATATGACTGGCATAAGGCTCTTATGCCGTCGTATCTTAGGCTGCATTCTTACGATGGCCGCTAGGTGGCGTTCCCGTAGTGGTCAGCGTAGAGTATGCAAATTGCATACTAACGCCGATTCACAACCGTACGCGCGCCCTACATACGCATTTTACGTCGTTTGCGTTCGTCGGGTTCCGCGTAAGGCTGCTCCTGCTATTAGCAGGGGCATCCAATGCTAAGTATACCCGTCGTTCCCGCGTCGCGAAATTTGAAAATTACGTTGTTTGCGTAAGTGAATCGTGAATGGCGCTGGACGCCATTCACGTTCACTTTGAAGCAAATGACGTCCTTGCGACGTCATTTACCGCAATGCACGTCGGGAAAGTTTCCAGACGGAGCATGCGCACTACGCTCGGCGCGGGAACGCACCGAATTTAAATGATCCACGCCCCCTACGGGATCATTTAAATTACGCGCCCTTACGCCGGGCTGTTTTAAGGAGCGCCCGCGCAAATTACGTAGCTACTGCTTCATGAATGAAGCGTAGCGCAGGTAATTTACGGAGGCGCATCGTTAAAACGGTACGCTGCCCCTCCGTAAGAGGGCGCAAATCGTACCTGAATCCGGGCCAGTGTCTTGCTAACATTAGGCAGGAGGTATCCAAGTATCTGGAGACACAGTAAAGACCTGGAAGGGGGATCCTAGTGGCTGTCTGCTGTTTACGCCTAGATGCGATGGCATCAATGTTGCTAAATAATTTAGGTGACATCATGGAACGCTAGGCAGCATTAATTTATGCTTTGCAAGCAAAAGGTACTTTTTTATTCAATATAATAATAATGTGATTTAGTAATGTTAACATGTACCCTCCTCGATAATCTTCATATTGAACGTACTGAATTTTCCAGTGTATTTTATGTCATTTGGTAGGCAGTGAACCTCTTATCAGGCTGCTTCTGAAATATCTCGTCCTAGTAGCTCTGATCTAATATTGGGAAACAGCAATTAGTTAGTGTGTGAATATTACCATTTGATCAGGTGTTTCTAAATAGCGATATGAAGGTGGGAGAGATAATGGGCTCTTTCACACGTCAGCTCAGTTTTTTAGATCAGTTTTTTTTTCATCGGTTGATCCGTTTTTCCATCAGTTTTTCGTCCGTTTTTCGTCAGTTTTTCCATCCGTTTTTTCATCCGTTTTTTTTTTTTTGGGGGGGCTTTTTACATACAGTGCCTGCCACCGAGAATGTGTTTTTAGCACGACGGCATCGCGCTGATTCTCGGCGACAGGGTGCCGACACCTCGCACTCGCTGGAATATCCCAGATTCCGATAAGCCTCCCGCCTGCATACCCCGACAACCAACGGCCAGGGTTGTCGAGAAGGGGCCCTGTCCTCATCAACACCCAACCCCCCCCCATGTTGAGGGCATGCAGCCCGGTACGGCTCAGGAGGGGGGGGGGGGCGCTCGCTCGTCCCCACTCCTTTCCTGGCCGGCCGGGTAGCGTGCTTTGGATACGGGTCTGGTATGGATTGTAGGGGGACCCCCTACGCCGTTTTTTCGGCGTAGGGGGGGTCTCCTTACAACCCATACCAGACCTAAGGGCTCGGTATGCTCCTGAGGGGGGAACCCATGCCGGATTTTTATTTAAAATCCGGCGGGGACTTCCCCCTCAGGATTCATACCAAACGCCGCACACGGCATTAGCGGATCGGATGGTAAACGGATCATCCGCTAACGTCCGTTTTTCGTCCGTTCCGTTTTTTTGACGGAAGAAAAATAGGGTTTTCTTCCGTCCAAAAAAACAGAACTTAACGCAGACGGATGCTAACGGACGTTAGCGGATGCTCATCCGCTAACGGACGTTAACCCATAGGGAAGCATTGCGGTCCGTTAACGGATGTCCAAAAAACGGACGAACGGAACGGACGTGTGAAAGAGCCCTAAAGCTGAACCTTGAGGGCAAGCAATCCAAATGTTTCTTTAATTGCTCATTTACAAGGAGTCAGGTGTTCCATTTCCATGGTTTGGTTGGCTGATTTTCAAGTAGGTAGGCTATTTTAGTAAAGCCTCGTACACACACTTAGGGCCAGATTCACGTAGGGAGCGCGTATTTCTGAGCGGGCGTAACGTATCCTATTTACGCTATGCCTCCGCAACTTTGACAGGCAAGTGCAGTATTCTCAAAGTTGCGGCGGCGTAGCGTAAATAGGCCGGCGTAAGCCCGCCTAATTCAAATATGGAACATGTGGGCGTGTTTTATGTTAATGTATTGTGACCCCACGTAAATGACGCTTTTTACGAACGGTGCATGCGCCGTCCGTGAAAGTATCCCAGTGCGCATGCTCCAAATTAACCCGCAAAAAGCCAATGCTTTCGACGTGAACGTAAATGACGCACAGCCCTATTCGCGAACGACTTACGCAAACGACGTAATCGACGGAAAAGTTGTCCGGCCGCCATGGGAGAGACCTGTCAAAGTGGGCCAGTCTGGATGAAGTCCAGGGCCAAATTTTTGTCCCAGTCCAGCCCTGCCTATGGGTAGAATTTAGTCTGATGGAGTTTAGAACTTTCTTGGTAAGAAAGTGATATTTTTTTTACTGAAACTAGTAATGTGATTTGGAATGGCTGACCCATACCCTACAGATTCATGTGCCGTGTGCATTTAAATGATAGGTCCACTTTAATGGGATTAGAAGTATGGATGGATTTTCACTCCACTTGAAGCAGATTAGAGTCAGTCCCAAATGCCCAGCAGTGTACATTTTCCATATGACACTAATTACACACTGAAATTATTATGTGATTCTCTATGACATTGAGTGACATTTACAAAGCCAGCACAGTTCATTGAATGGCTTAAGTTTTGTTGATAATAAAGCAAAGAACGCCTAAAGTGTAAAAAAAAATGTAAGGATATGTAATGTAAAATATAAATGTGGTGAATAGAATACAAATGTAAATATGATCTGAACGGAATTAGAAAGTGTGAGATGCTTCTAATTACAGTAAAACCTTGGTTTGAGAGTACCTTGGTTTGAGAGCGTTTTGCAAGACGAGCAACATTTTTTTTAATACATTTTGACTTGATATACAAGCGATGTCTTGATATGCAAGTAGCATCATGTCACAACTGAATACAGTAAAACCTTGGTTTGCGAGCATAATTCGTTCCAGAAACATGCTTGTAATCCAAAGCACTTGTATATCAAAGCATTTTTTTTTACAGGGTATAAAAGATAGGCGCCTCTAAAGCCCTGTACACACGATCGGTTTGTCCGCTAAAAACCGACCTATGGACTGTTTTCATCGGACAAACCGATCGTGTGTGGGCCCCATCGGTTTTATTTCCATCGGTGTAAAAAAATAGAACATGTTTTAAATTTTTCCTATGGATAAAAAAACGATCGAAAAATCTGATCGTCTGTATGGAACTCCATCGGTCAAAAATCCATGCATGCTCAGAATCAAGTCGACGCATGCTTGGAAGCATTGAACTTAATTTTTTGCGGGTCGTCGTAGTGTTGTACATCACCGCGTTTGGACACGATCGGATTTTTGACCGATGGTGTGTAGGCAAGACTGATGAAAGTCAGCTTAATCGGATATCCGACGAAAAAATCCATCGGATTAGATTCCATCAGATATCCGATCGTGTGTACAGGGCTTAAAGTGTAGCAATAAGTTGCTAAATGTTGTACCTTCATTAACCACTTGAGATCCGCGATATGGTCGAAAGACGTCCACAGCGAGGCTCTCAAGTGCCGAGTGGACGTCTTTAGACGTCCTGTTGTTGTTGTTCCCTGTGCGCGCCGCTGGGGGCGCGCGGCGGGGAAACAACGTGCCCGGCGCATCGCTCGGGAGCCGATGCGTGTGCCTGACGGCCGTGATGTCCGCCAGACACCCGCGATCGTCGGTGACAGCAGGGACGTGGAGCTCTGTGTGTAAACACAGAGCTCCACGTCCTGTCAGGGAGAGAGGAGACCGATCTGTGTCCCTTTACATAGGAACACAGCATCGGTCACCTCCCCCAGTCAGTCCCCTCCCCCCACACAGTAAGAACACACCCAGGGAATACATTTAACCCCTTCCTCACCCCCTAGTGTTAACCCCTTCACTGCCAGTCACATTTATACAGTAATTAGTGCATTTTTATAGCACTGATCGCTGTATAAATGTGAATGGTCCCAAAATTGTGTCAAAAGTGTCCGATACGTCCGCCGCAATATCGCAGCCCCCGACAAAAAAAAACGCAAATCGCCGCCATTACAAGTAAAAAAAAAAAAAAAAATCATAAATCTATCCCCCATTTTGTAGGCGCTATAACTTTTGCGCAAACCAGTCGCTTATTGCGATTTATTTATTTTTTTTACAAAAATACGTAAAAAAATATATATATATTTTTTTAAATTGTCGCTCTTTTTTTGTTTATAGCGCAAAAAATAAAAACCGCAGAGGTGATCAAATACCATCAAAATAAAGCTCTATTTCTGGGGAAAAAAGGACGTCAATTTTGTTTGGGAGCCACGTTGCACGACCGCGCAATTGTCAGTTAAATCGACGCAGTGCCGGAAGCTGAAATTTCGCCTGGGCACGGAGGGGGTTTATGTGCCCAGTAAGCAAGTGGTTAAATGTAACAATATTTACACTTAGAGGCACCTCTCTTCTTTTTTATACTCGGTTGTGACATGACGCTACTCTTATATCAAGACATTGCTTGTATATCAAGGCAAAATTTATTAAAACATTTTGCTTGTCTTGCAAAACGCTCTCAAACCAAGTTACTCTCAAACCAAGGTTTTTCCTGTATAAAAGAGTGTAGCAATATGGTTATATTTCATGAAGGTACAACATTTAGCAACATTTTGCTACACTCTTCTCTTTTATACTCTGTAGCTCCTGCTTACTTTTGCTTCTTGTGGAAGCTTCCATTTGTGGATGAACATTTTATGGTTACAAAATCTATCACATTGCTGTAATCTTTTTATATGGACTATAAACTGAAGGACCTATGAATAAATGATTGTGGAGCGAATCATTTGAGTTTCCATTATTTCCTATGGGGAAATTCGCTTTGATATACAAGTGCTTTGGATTACAAGCATGATTCTGGAACAAATTATGCTCCCAATCCAAAGTTTTACTCGTTTGGTAGTCACCGGTATTATTATATCCAGATGCAACACAAGGAACGTGCATCCCCTCTCTATAGTTTGCCTAATTTCTGGTCTGTTTATTTGAAGTTCTCATCCACTTGTACATAAATCATTTGTGTTTGTAGAACGGCACATTCTGTTTATATGACCTTTTTTATTTTCCAGATGTTTAGCTGTTTAAGGGGGTAAATTGGATTAGCCTCTCTTGGCCCTGTCGTCCACGCTCTCCCTGCAGTAAGCCCCTCATTTACCTTCGGAGGGGGGGGGGGGGTGATTTACTAAAAATGCAAAGTGCAGAATCTGGTGCAGCTCTGCAGAGAAACCAATCAGCTTCCAGGTTTTGTTGTCAAAGCTTAATTGAACAAGCTGAAGTTAGAAGCTGATTGGCTACCCTGCGCAGTATTAGTAAATCAACCCCATAGCGTAAGTGTAGCTGGTTGATTTCGAGTTTTTTTGTGGTACAAGAGCACACGTTTGGCCCCATTACACTTTTAACCACTTCACTCCCATGCTATAGCCGAAAGATGGTCTTTCTTTGCCGGAGGGAGTACACCCCGTGTTCATGCTGCCTGCGCAGTCCTTCGGACTCAGCTGATCACAGATTGGGGTGAAGGCCCAATTACAGGAGCCCTTTACCACGTGATCAGCTGACAGCTGACCACAGGATGTAAACACAAGCCGGTTATCAGCTTTTCTTTCCTCACACCGACAATATGAGGAGAGGAGAAGAAAGTCGATAACCAGCTTCTGTTATAGGGGCATCGGCACTGATTATCAGGGCATTCCCAATAGTGCCCACCAGTGCTGCCAATCAGTGCCCACCAGTGCTGCTAATTAGTGCCCACTACTAGTGCCGCCAATCAGTGCCCATCAGTGCTGCCAATCAGTGTCTCATTATCAATGTCTCCTAGCAGTGCTGCCTATCGATGCCCATGAATGAATGAAAACTTATATAGCGCAACACATGCGAACTTAATCGCCTCTGGGCGCTTGTTGTTCTTGTCTCCTTTGGTATCAAAAGAGATGAGTCTTGATCTTTCTCCTGAACGCCAAGTGGTTCTCCTTCAACCGATCAGTGCCACCTCTCAGTACCCTCCAGTGCCGCCTCATCAGTGCTGCCTATCAGCGCCTAATCAGTGCCACCTCATCAGTGCCACCACTCAGTACCCTTTAGTGCCGCCTATCAGTGCCGCTTATAAGTGCTGCCTCATCAGTGCTGCCTATCAGCGCCTAATCAGTGCCACCTCATCAGTGCCGCCCATCAGTGAAGGAAAAAAATTACCGGTTTTCAAAATGTTTAAACAAACTATGAAAAATGTTTTGTTTTCAAAATGTTCAGTCTTTTTTTGTTCGTTTAGCAAAAATCAAAAACCGCAGTGGTGATTAAATAGCACCAAAAGAAAGCTCTATCTGTGTAAAAAAAATGATGAAAATATAATTTGGGTACCGTGTTGTATGACCGCGCAATTGTCATTCAAAGTGCGACAGCGCTGAAAGCTGAAAATTGGCCTGGGCAGGAAGGAGTAAAAGTGGTTAATTGGGTGCGCCTAAAAAGCGCGTGCGTAAACACACATTTTTTTTACGCATTTTTCGGGCACTTCCACAAAAAATCTGTCCGGCCAAAAATGTGTGACTCTTTGTACTTTTATTCAAGTTTCACGTGATGGATGACAAGAGTCACAATGCTCGGGTGTATATAATGGGATTCTTCATCTTGCGCTTGGTCATGCTTTGGGAATTGTGTGACGAAATGCCCAGAAGTTCTGTTTTTGCCCCAATGAAAGATTATTTTCCGACCATATTTAAAAAAGTAACACAATTGGGGGCTAGCACACAATAAGGCTTCATTTCCACTGACGTTTTTACAGCCACTTTTCTGAGCGTTTTTTACAGCTTAAAAACGCCTGTCCATGTTATTCTATGGCATCATGCCCACATAGGCGTTTTTGAGCTGCAAATGGCATAGGCGTTTTTGAGCTGTAAAAAAAACGCAGGACCAGGGCGTTCTGAAGCTCCAGAGTAGAGCTGTAAAAACGCCAGACGTTAAAAAACGCTCAAAAATGCGCAAAAACGCTCAAAAAAGCTACCGCTCACCAAATATTTTTTTTTTTTACAAAATAAACATGGACAGGCGTTTTTAAGCTGTAAAAACAATTTGCAAATTTCCCCTAATACAGATTCCTGTGTTTTTTATTTGTTTTGAGTCTCTTTGAAGCGTCTATTCTTCTGTTCCAAGCCCTGATGAAGCAGGAGTTTTGTTGCCCCAAAACGTGTATGGTCAAATTGTGAACAATTTAAAGCTTTTGGGGGTTCATTCCCCTTTATGGCCTGGCACCCATTTGTGTATGTTACATTGATAGAGTGCTAGTCATTTTATAAGGCAAAAACCTTGCCTCTCTTTTCACATTTTCCTATAATGTTCGTGATGAAACTGCGATGCGTCTGGCAGCGTTGGCCATGTTGCATGGTCCTGAGTAACCACTTCTCTTTTACGGTGTTGCAGTTCTCTTCTCCTTTCTAAAATTGAAATTGGTAACAGGGGCAACTGTCACACACATAAACAAATGTGACAAACGGAAGTAATTGCGTAATTTTTTGTTATCCTCTTAGACCGTCATGTGGTAAGGAATGCCCTCTTTGGAAGACTCTGCTCTGACAGCAAATTTAAATTGTGATTATGTTGTGTAACTCAAGGTGTCCCTTAAAGCGGGGGTTCACTCTAAAAACAAATTTTCTAATATTAAATTGAGCTCAGTCTCGACATTGACAGTATGCCGATTTTTTTTTTTTGCTGTACATACCTCGTATAGCTATTTTCTTAGCCGGCTTCCGGGTAGTGCCTCCCGCGGGAGTGGGCGTTCCTATGCAGCAGTTAGTGATTGACTTGATGACAAATACTACCCCCCCCCATCGCATAAGGAGCGTCACGAGTTGCCGAAAGAAGCCGAACATCAAATCAGCGCTATACGGCGCCTGCGCACCGACGTTCGGCTTCTTTCGGCAACTCGTGACGCGCTGTATGCGACGGTCGGAAGGCTGTCAATCAAATAGGAATGCCCAGTCCCGCAGCCCATACCCGGAAGCGGCGGAGAACATCCATCTCTAAAACGGTAAGTACTGCATTGATTTAAAAAAAAACACCCGACTGTGTTTCCCACAATTAGCCTCAATCTAATGTTAAAAATGTGTTTTTCGGGTGAACTCCCACTTTAACCACTTGCTTACTGGGCACATATACCCCCCTCCTGCCCAGGTGAAATTTCAGCTTCCGGCACTGCGTCGCTTTAACTGACAATTGCGCGGTCGTGCAACGTGGCTCCCAAACAAAATTGACGTCCTTTTTTCCCCACAAGTAGAGCTTTCTTTTGGTGGTATTTGATCGCCTGTGTGGTTTTTATTTTTTGCGCTATAAACAAAAAAGAGCGACAATTTTGAAAAAAAAATAAAATATTTTTTACTTGTTGCTATAATAAATATGCCAATTTAAAAAAAAAACACATTTGTTTTCTCAGTTTAGGCCGATACGTAGTCTTCTACATATTTTTGGTAAAAAAAAAAAAAAATCGCAATAAGCGCAAAAGTTATAGCGCCTACAAAATAGGGGACAGAATTATTATTTTTTATTTCTTTTTTTTTACTAGAAATGGCGGCGATCTGCGATTTTTATTGGGACTGCAACGTTATGGCGGACACATCGGACACTTTTGACACATTTTTGGCACCATTCACATTTATACTGCGATCAGTGCTATAAATATGCACTAATTACTGTATAAATGTGACTGGCATTGAAGGGGTTAACACTAGGGGGTGAGGAAGGGGTTAAATGTATTCCCTGCATTGTGTTCTAACTGTAGGTGGAGGGGGGGGGGGGGTGACTGGGGGAGGTGACCGATCTGTGTCCCTATGTACAAGGGACACAGATCGGTCTCCTCTCCAGAGACAGCACCGCTGTCTCTGTGTGAGCTGGCAATGATAGATGATCTCATATGTTTACATATGAGATCATCTCTCATTGGCCGCACAGATCGCATCGCAAACGGCCACTCTGATTGGCCGTTCGCGGCGATCTGTAATTGGCTTTGTCCAAGGGACACGGCCAAAACAGAGTTTCCCCGCTGCGCGCTCTGGAGCGCGCACGGGGAAACGCCCAAAGGGGGGGATGTCAATTGACGTCCAGTTGGATATTCAGATCCGCGCTGTAGCCGTCATTTGGCTATAGCGCGGGTCTCAAGAAGTTAATGTCTGTTTACCTGCACTGTCATCATTGTAGGGGCCCCAGAGCATTACTTTGCCCAGGGGCCCATGATGCTATTTAAGACGGCCCTGAGAAGCTGAAACCTCATTGCTATGGGAAGCAGCAATGTTTTCCCTTTTAAGATACAGAAAGGAGCACCAGACCGAAACCAGATAAAGAGTCCAAGATAGTTTAAAAGTGGTTGTAAAGTTAGAAGTTTTTTTATCCTAATGCGTTTTATTTCTATGCATTAAGATGAAAAAGTGTGTGTGCAGAAGCCTCCCTAATACTTACCCGAGTTCTTTCTCTGTCCACGAGTGCCTCAGCCATCCAGGACTCTCTCCTGATTGGCTGAGACGCAGCAGCGGCACCATTGGCTCCCGCTGCTGTCAATCAAACTCAGTTAGCCAATCAGGAGAGGGAAAGGGGCGGGGCTGAAGGCCAGCTCTGTGTCTGAAGGGATACATGGAGCTGCAGCTCAGCGCTGGTGCCCCCACAGCAAGCTGCTTGCTCTGGTGGCACACACCAGGAGGGAGGGGCCAGGAGCATCAGCCAGGGTCCCAAGAAGAGCAGGATCAGGGCTGCTCTGTGCCAAACCATTACACAGAGCAGATAAGTATAATATGTTTGTTATTTTAATAGAAAAAAAAAACAAGACTTTATAATTTAATTTAAAAAGTCATATAAAAACACCCAATGTGTTTCAGGGGAAACAGCACTTGCATGTGCAGTCAGGTAATAGCTGTGATGAGGCAGATCCTGCACAGTAAGGTTTGCCTTGAATGGGCACCCAACAGAAGCTCAAACCATAGAAATACAGAAAGGAGTGCAAGACCAAAACCCGATAAAAGAGTCCAAGATAACTTTAATTGTTAGTAATAAAGGCATATAAAAACAACCACCGAGTTTCAGGGGCAACAACACTCCCCTTTTATCAGGGCTCAACCCAAGATTAAAGTGATTGCAAAGTCTAATTTTTTCTAATAAAATAACAAACATGTTATAATTCCCTGCTCTGTACAGTGGTTTTTAACAAGGCAGCCTCTATCATCTTCTCGGGTCCCTAGCTGGCGCTCCTGGCCCCTCCCTCCTGTCGAGTGCCCCCACAGCAAGCAGCTTGCTACGGAGGCACCCGAGCTGAGCCGCAGCTCTGTGTTTCCATTCAGACACGGAGACGCGTTTCGGCCCTGTCCCCTCTCTCTCTCCTCATTGGCTAGCTGTGTTTGACAGCAGTGGGAGACAATGGCACCACTGCTATGTCTCAGCCAATCAGGGGGGGAGAGTCCTGGATGGCCGAGGCACTCATGGACATCGCTGGATGAAGATTGGGCTCAGGTAAGTATTAGGGGGGCTGCACACACAAAACGGAAACGTCACTTCCGTAACCAATTCTGACGGGTCGCCAAATCTGACGAAACACCAGCCTATATGGCTGAGCTGTAATGTAGTCTTTTAAAGTCCCGGAGAGGGCAGGACCTGGTCACGATGTCTGGCAGGAATGTCTGAATCACACGACTGGCTGAAAAGAATTAGAAATCCTTTGAGTAAACTAGTAGTACCCATGTATACATTTCAGTTGCTTGCCTACAGTTCAGCTTAAAGTATTCTTTCAGTGTCCTTGTCCTGGACTTATTGTAAAAGAATGAGACCCGAGGGAGTTTGTCCCCCTTCCACCCCTCCCTCCAATGTCAATGGAGTCAATGGCCCAGATTCTCGTATCTGGGCGTAAAACTGCAGCGGCGTAACGTATGTCATTTAGTTTACGCCGCCGCAAGTTTTACAGGCAAGTGCTTTATTCACAAAGAACTTGCCTGTAAAGTTGCGGCGGCGTAGCGTAAATCCCCCGGCGCAAGCCCGCCTAATTCAAATGAGCCGGGGTAGGGGGCGTGGATCATTTAAATTAGGCGCGTTCCCGCGCCGAACGTACTGCGCATGCGTCCCTAAAATTTCCCAACGTGCATTGCGCTAAATGACGTCGCAAGGACGTCATTGGTTTCGACGTGAACGTAAATGGCGTCCAGCCCCATTCACGGACGACTTACGCAAACAACGTAAATTTTTAAATTTGGACGCGGGAACGACGGCCATACTTAACATTGGTTGCCCCTCATATAGCAGGGGCAACTTTACGCGTCGCAAATCTAACGTAAACGTCGTAACCTCACTGCGTAGACCGCGCGTACGTTCGGGAATTCGCGTTTTTTGCTAATTTGCATACCCGACGGGGAAAACGACGGAGGCGATACCTAGCGGCGAAGAAAAAAATTGCATTTAACCACTTGCCGACCTCCTCATGTACATATACGTCAGCAGAATGGCACAGACAGGCACATGTACGTACCTGTACGTGCTCTGCTTGACGTGGGTCGGGGGTCCGATCGGGACCCCCCCCCCGGTACATGCGGCGGTCGGGTTCCCTCGGGGAGCGATCCGGGACGACGGCGCGGCTATTCGTTTATAGCCGCCCCGTCGCGATCGCTCCCCGGAGCTGAAGAACGGGGAGAGCCGTGTGTAAACATGGCTTCCCCGTGCTTCACTGTGGCGGCGCATCGATCGAGTGATCCCTTTTATTAGGGAGACTCGATCGATGACGTCAGACCTACAGCCACACCCCCCTACAGTTGTAAACACACACTAGGTGAACCCTAAATGTTACAGCGCCCCCTGTGTTTAACTCCCAAACTGCAACTGTCATTTTCACAATAAACAATGCAATTTAAATGCATTTTTTGCTGTGAAAATGACAATGGTCCCAAAAATGTGTCAAAATTGTCCGAAGTGTCCGCCATAATGTCGCAGTCACGAAAAAAATCGCTGATCGCCGCCATTAGTAGTAAAAAAAATAAAAAAAATAAAAATGCAATAAAACTATCCCCTATTTTGTAAACGCTATAAATTTTGCGCAAACCAACTGATAAACGATTATTGCGATTTTTTTTACCAAAAATAGGTAGAAGAATACATATCGGCCTAAACTGAGGAAAAAAAAAATTATATATGTTTTTGGGGGATATTTATTATAGCAAAAAGTAAAAAATATTGCATTTTTTTCAAAATTGTCGCTCTATTTTTGTTTATAGCGCAAAAACTAAAAACCGCAGATGTGATCAAATACCACCAAAAGAAAGCTCTATTTGTGGGGAAAAAAGGACGCCAATTTTGTTTGGGAGCCATGTCGCACGACCGCGCAATTGTCTGTTAAAGCGACGCAGTCCCGAACTGTAAAAACACCTTGGATCTTTAGGCAGCATATTGGTCCGGTCCTTAAGTGGTTAAGATCCGACAGCGTAAGAGCCTTACGCCTGTCGGATCTAATGGTTATCTATGCGTAACTGATTCTGAGAATCAGTCGCATAGATACGACGGCCCAGATTGGGACTTACGACGGCGCACATTGCGTTGCGCCGTCGTAAGCCCTTTGAGAATCTGGGCCAATGATCTCCCTCTGTCCAGGTTTAGCTCTGCTGATGTTAGCAGATTGGAGGGTCTGTAAAGTAAATTCTACCACCAGCATCTTTGCAAAAGTATCCTTACTGTTTTTATTTCCAATATAAAACACAAAAAATGATGATGTCTATTATAAAACAATGACCTGTGAGTAATGCAGCGTGGCCTCCCGTGGCTTGTGCAGGATGTGTTCATATTCAGTGGGCTTTGTCAGCATGTAGCGGTGGTGAGAATTCAGCACTCCTCCGTTCCCCTTTATCTGCTGTGCATTCCTGAGGTTTCCAGATAATGTGTGTGAGATGACTCTATGGAATGATTCACCGGGAGCTCCGGGGTAAGAACTGCTCTTTTCCTACTGCAAAAATGAAAATAGCAAGAGTTGGGGCTTATTATACTTTTGTATCTTTCAGCGGATTGCAATGGGAAATGTTTGCATCGTTTGTGTAGCAAACATTTTATGACTTGCAGTTGAAGTGAACCTGTCAATTTTATTACTAAGAAGCGTATTTATATATATAATAAAAAAGTTGCAGAGCGATTCCTCCTGTGAAATTGCATGCACTTTTGTTCTTTGGGAGTACTAACAAAAGACGAACGTTACTGGGCTATTTGCATGTCATTGCTGAGCCTGTCATCTACTAGAACCCCCAGGTCCTTTTCCACCCTAGATTCCCCCAGAGGTTCTCCCCCTAGCGAGTACCGTAAACTGCATTCATATTTTTGGCACCCAAATGCATTACTTTTAATTTTTCAACATTTAGGCCCCTTTCACACCTGCGGACCGCGGGCCGGATTCAGATAGGTTAGCGGATCTTTAGATCAGCGTAACCTATCTGATTTACAATCCGCCGCCGCAAGTTTTTGAGGCGAGTGCTTAATTCAGAAAGCACTTACCTCAAAACTTGCGGCGGCGTATCGTAAATCCCCGGGCGGAATTCAAATTCCGCGGCTAGGGGGAGTGTACTATTCAAATCAGGCGCGTCCCTGCGCCGATGGAACAGCGCATGCGCCGTCCGGAAATTTTCCCAGAGTGCATTGCTCCAAATGACGTCGCAAGGACGTCATTGGTTTCGACGTTTACGTAAATTACGTCCGGCCGTATTCGCGAACGACTTACGCCAACGACGTAAAAAATTCAAAACCCGGCGCGGGAACGACGGCCATACTTAACATAGGATACGCTGCACTTTCTGCCGGAAAAAGCCGAAATTTTAAAAAGTTACGTCGTTTGCGTAAGTCGTCCGTGAATGGGGCTGGACGTCATTTATGTTCACGTCGAAACCAATGACGTCCTTGCGGCGTACTTTGGAGCAATGCACACTGGGAAATTCCACGGATGGCACATGCGCCGTTCCGAAAAAACGTCAATCACGTCGGGTCACAGTAGTTTTGCATAAAACACGCCCCCCTGATCCAAATTTGAATTAGGCGGGCTTACGCCGGCCGAATTACGCTACGCCGCCGCAACTTACGGAGCAAGTGCTTTGAGAATACTGGGCCAGATTCACCAAAGAGATACGCCGTCGTATCTCTGTTTCTATCTATGCTACTGATTCAGTTACGCATAGATATCCATAAGATCCGACAGGTGTAATTGTTTTACACTGTCGGATCTTAGGATGCAGTACTGCGGCCGCCGCTGGGGGGAGTTTGTGTCGTAAACCAGCGTCGGGTATGCAAATTAGGAGTTACAGCGGATCCACGACGGATTTTCGCGTTTGCTACGTCGCCGCTAGTCTAGTTTCCCGTCGCAAAGTTAGTCATCGTTTTTGGTGCCCTAACTTTAGTCAGCAAACGTATTGCTGTCTAAAGTATGGCCGTCGTTCCCGCGTCGAAATTTTAAAAATAACGTCGTCTGCGTAAGCAGTCCGGGAATACGGAATTACGCTACGCGCGTCGCTGTTCAAAAAAATTACGTCACGGCGCGCAAAGCACGGCGGGAGTTAAGAAATGGAGCATTTGCAGTAGGTCCGGCGCGGGAGCGCGCCTAATTTAAATGGCACACGCCCATTTAAATGGGCCCGCCTTGCGCCGAAGGCCGCTGGCGTAGTTTTCATCGCAAGTGCTTTGTGAATCAGGCACTTGCGATGAAAACTTGCGGCGGTGTAACGTATCTATGATACATTACGCCGCCGCACTTCTACGTGAATCTGGCCCACTGCACTTGCCCGTGTAAGTTGCGGAGGCGTAACGTAAATCGGATACGTTACGCCGCCGCAAGGATACGCCGTTCTACAAGAAGATGGCCCTTGGTATACCGACGCCTTAAGAGTTCCTTTCACTGGAACTAAGGGGTCAAGCCCAACCCCTATAAAACAACCCCACACCATAATCCCCCCTCCACTAAAGAGTTGAGGTCAGGACTCTGAGCAGGCCAGTCATATTCCTCCACCCCAAACTCACTCATTCGTGTCTTTATGGACATTGCTTTCCAACATCTTTGCCTCAAAGGAGTTAAATGTAAAAATGTAAGAACTGACAATATTGTTAGAATTATTATTTCTCCCAGGAGGTGTTGGTCTATTTTTCAATCTTCTCTTTATACTGTTTGGGTTGTAAGAACTAAAGTACACTACTGTGGGGTGGAGGAGTAAGATTTCTGAGCACATGCCAAGAAAAGTTTCACACTAAAGCTGACTTCCCACCTTCAAAAGCATGGGAGAGTCTGTTAGTCTTCTTGAGTAAAATACCAGGAAAGTCAGGCAGTAAGAGTTGTCAAGTGGCAAAAATGCTGGAGAAGCCAACATGTGAAATCTTTTTTATGAGCTTTTAGTGGGAGAAAACTGAGATAACCCTCACTAAGTTTGAGCCTCACACCTTTGTAAACTGATTTCTTATAGCTAGATTCAGATAGCTGTGTGTATCTTTGCGGCGGTTTAGCGTATCGTATTTACGCTACGCCGCCGTAAGTAAGTGAGGCAAGTGCTGTATTCACAAAGCACTTGCCTCCTAAGTTACGGCGGCGTAGCGTGAATGGGCCGGCGTAAGCGCACCTAATTCAAATGAGGATAAGGGGGCGTGTTTTATGTAAATGACTCGTGACGTGATTGACGTTTTTTACGAACGGCGCATGCGCCGTCCGTGGACATTTCCCAGTGTGCATTGCTCCAAAGTACGCCGCAAGGACGTATTGGTTTCGACGTGAAAGTAAATGACGTCCAGCCCCGTTCACGGAAGACTTACGCAAACGACGTATTTTTCAAATTTCGACGCGGGAACGACGGCCATACTTAACATTGACTAGGCCAACTATTTGTTCGACTAACTTTACGCCTTACGTAAACGGCGTATCTTTACTGCGACGGGCAAGCGTACGTTCGTGAATCGGCGTATCTAGTCATTTGCATATTCTACGCCAAACTCAACGGAAGCGCCACCTAGCGGCCAGAGGAAATATTGCACCCTAAGATACGACGGCGCAGGCTGTCGTATCTTAGCTAGGTTTAAGTGTATCTCAGTTTGAGAATACACTTAAACTTACGACGGCTTAGATTCCGAGTTACGACGGCGTATCTACTGATACGCTGGCGTAACTCTTTGTGAATCTGGCTATTAAAGCGTAGGCAAGGCCAGCTTCCCTACTCTCCTCTCCCTCTGGCTGTTGCTGCAGGGATGTTTTAGGATGAGTTGGGGAAGGGCCCGATAAAAATGTAACTTACTGGCCCCTTCCCTTTCATCCTGAGTGATCGGTGGTGTGTGCAGGGCCGCCATCAGGGGTGTACAGGCATTAACTATGCCTGACCAGTACAGAGTCCTGACCTCAACCCGATAGAGCACCTTTGGGATGGATCAAAACGGAGACTGCAAGCCAGGCTTTCTCATCCATATCAGTGCCTGACTTTATAAATGCGCTTCTGGAAGACACACTCCTAAACCTTATGGACAGCTTTCCACAAGAGTTGAAGCTGTTATAGCTGCAAAGGGTGGGTCAACTCAATATTGAACCCTACGGATTAAGACTTAACCATTAAAGTTCATGTGCATGTAAAGGCAGGTGTTCCAATACTTTTGGCAATATAGTGTATGTGCCTGTGGGACAGCACAGTGGTGCAGTGGTTAGCACTTCTTGTCTTGCAGCACTATTATTATTATTATTATTATTATACAGGATTTATATAGTGCCAACAGTTTGCGCATCGCTTTACAACATCAGGGAAGACAGTACAGTCACAATACAATTCAATACAGGAGGGATCAAAGGGCCCTGCTCGGTAGAGCTTACAATCTAGAAGGGAGGGTCAAGTGGAACAAAGGGTAGTAGATGTGGGGGGTGATCAGATGGACAGAATTAAAGTACAGTTGTTAGATGTGGGTAGGATAGGCTTCTTTGAAAAGGAGGGTTTTCAGGGATCCTCTAAAAGCTAATAGAGAAGGAGATAGACGGACAGATTGGGGTAAGGAGTTCCATAGGCTTGGAGAGGCTCTGGAAAAGTCCTGGAGATGAGCATGAGAGGAGGTGATGAGAGAGCTAGAGAGCAGGAGGTCTTGAGAAGAACGAAGAGAACGATTAGGTTGGTATTTAGAGACTATAGTGACTATGGTCTCCAGTGTGGACCCTGACCAGAACACTACCTGCATGGAGTTTGCATGTTCTCCCTGTGCTTGCGTGGTTTTCCTCTTACTCTGGTTTTCTACCCACCCGTCAAAGACATGCAGGTAGGTTACATTGCCACTATCTAAACTTGCCACAGTTGACATAGGAACCTTAGATTGCAAAGGCTTTAAGGGCAGGGACTGATGTCAGTGTTGAATCGTTAGGCCCCATGCACACGCGAAGCAAATGCAAACTCAAGTTTTCAAAGGCAAAAAACGGCGTTTAAACGCCCGTTTTTGCCGCGAATTTCGTGGCGTTTTGCCGCGTTTGCGGCTATCAGCGTTCATAACAAAGACATTGTAGACCCTACCAAAGATTTGAAATGCAAAAATGTTTGCGTCTGAACCCAAAATTTTGCGTCTGAAAAAACGAGCCTAAACCCAACTGCTTTAAAACGCAAAAAAACGTGAATGTGTGCATGGACGAGTTCCTTGTTAGGCTTGTCGAGAACACGTAGAACGGCACTATAAAGGGAAAGTTCCATTCCACTGGCGCCACCCTTGGGGCTGCTTTTGCTAATTTCATGTTACCGCGTGTTAAGTAAAAGTTTGGTGAGAGACGATTCGCGCTTTTCAGTCTGTTACAGCGTGACGAATGTGCCATCTCCATTACGAACGCTACTTTTACCGAAGGTGCGCTCCCGTCTCATACTTTATTCTGAGCATGCGCGGGTTTCTAAGCATACACACAAACGTGTTTCTCGTCGTAAACCAGCCCGACGAGAAACACGACGAGGAAATTGAGACTCCCGTCGAGAAAAAAGAGAACTTGTTCTCTTTTTTTATTCTCGACGAAAAACATACACACGACCGTTTTCCTCTGCAATAAAGCTCTGCCAGCATTTTTCTTGATGGATTCTGTCGAGGAAAACGGTTGTGTGTACGAGGCCTCAGGCTCTAATCATGTGCTTAAAAAAAAAAAAAACATTAAAATCCATGCGTCCGGCGCCCTGCATGTAGATTAGGGGGGTGGTGCCCCCGAGGACCCCTAATGGAGTGGGCACCACTGGTCAGTGATGTCCTTTCAGTTGGTATAGTTGAGCCGTCAGTACATTATACCAGCAGAGTTACGAGTACCGAGCCATTCCACCTGCTCTGAATCTAGTGTAAATATTTGCATTTCTAGCCATTTCCTTGCAGAGCTGAATCCCTTATTATCGCTGTTTATTGAACCACGGCTTTTAGTCTTGCGGCTTATCTTTTAATTAATGCATGTATATTTTAAGCTAGACTTTCAGGACATACCCTGTTCTCAGCTCTCATACAGTGAAACCTCAGGCAAAGGTAAAAGTATGTGTAAACCTCATAAAGGAGGTTTTATGAGATGTTTTAAGATCTCCACTGCGCATTTGCTCCTACCTCCCTATTGATGTAGTCAGGGCTGCTGATAAGGGGAGACCACCATGGGTGTCCGCTCCATAGGGCAAGGGGGGTCGTTTGCCCCCCCCTGGAATCGCCAGGGAGAGCCAGGAGCAGGGCCGAACTGGCCCTGAGGCCGATTTAAGCGGTGACTGCAGCGCTCCCCTCCCCTCCCCTAGTTGTGCCTTATTAAGAGTGCCTGTCCCTCTTCTGGAATCAAATCCATTTGTCCCTCATTCCAAAAGGTTCCTCTTTTAGACCTGCAATAAATATACTGTCAATATAGTGTAGTGTTTCAGTCAAGGGAAAGGGGTGCTGTGTAATGTGTAATGTAAAGGGGTCCAGTGGTGCAGGGTGCTGTGTAATGTAAAGGGGGCCAGTAATGCAGGGTGCTGTGTAATGTAAAGGAGGCCAGTGATGCAGGGTGCTGTGTAATGTAAAGGAGGCCAGTGATGCAGGGTGCTGTGTTATGTAAAGGGGTCCAGAGCTGTGAGGTGCCGTGTAATGTAAAGGGGTCCAGAGGTACAGTTTTGGAGAGGGGGTACACAGTAGTGACAAAGAGATATTGAAAGATGCAGGGGGCACAGTGGGGTGTTTTTACATTTTAATGTGGGGTTGCGCTTTTAACCCCTGCTAGCAGTCGAAGAAAGGGTAAAATGCGACTGTGTATCGCCGCTGCCGAAGCGCCCCCCTCTGAAAAAATTTCAGCGGACGCCCATGGAGACCACCAGTCCACTTGTAGGGGGCCCGAGCACACAGGGGGGCCCACACAAGGAGGAGAATTAGTGATGGACAACAATTTCAGAACTCTTTCTCTCTGAAAGCTGGTCTTTCCCTGTCTCCCTGCTGCCAGCTTTTATCTGCTGAGAAAGAGACACTCGTCCCTGTCTAATCCCCCTCCCTGTCTAATCCCCCTCCCCTCTCAGCACTGGCTCTAAGGTTAGCTCTGCTCTTGAGTTTGTTACCTCTGTAACTTTGTTTCTCTCCCTCCCTCTCCATTGTCTCTCTGGTGCCGGAACTCCAACAGCCCAGCCTGTATATTTATTTCATCTCATCTTCATTTTTATTTATTAACTTAGTTTTATCTTTTAGATTTAGCAGGGATTCTTTGAGTTATGTTGTATTTGTGTCTGCTAATAAGTATTTTTTAATGTATTTTTAGCGAAATATAGCTTTAATATATTCTTGGGGGGGCGGGGCCTTGTCAGGTAGTGTGTATGGGGCCCCACAATCAGCAGCCCTGGATGTAGGTTCTGCAGCATTTTGGCTAGAAATGGAGGGACACCTACTGTAATGTGAAACATATTTGTTGCACAATAGAGGGACACCTAATGTGAGAGGTATTTTTTTTTTCACATCGGTAATTTTGCAGCTGGAGCGGTGATACATGGCTTTTAAGAGAGAAAAAAAAAATTATCTAAACAAACTCATCCTGAAAATCAAAGAGTCTTCAAAACTAGTATCACGTTCTGGAGAAACACCAATCAAATTCGCGGTATATAAAGAGGTCCTAAATTCTGAATATGCCCCAAAACACTGATAATTATTTAAAAAAATTAAAAGAATATGAAAAAAGTTTCAGAATGAACATGTGGTCTGGTAATTATTATCTCTGGTATAGAAACATGTAAAAGACTACAGCCGGGATTCAGAAAGGACTTACGGCGGCGTATCTCCAGATACGCCGTCGTAAGTCCAAATGATCGTTGTCGTATCTATGCGCTTATTCAGAAAGGCAGTTACGCCTGAATTTGGCCAAGGTACGACTGACGTAAGTCTCTTACGCCGTTGTATCTTGGGTGCATATTTACGCTGGCCGCAAGGAGCGCTTCCGTAGATTTACGCGTTGAATATGCAAATGACCTAGATACGCCGATTCACGAACGTACGGATTTAGCTACGCCGTTTACGTAAGGCTTACGTCCGGCGTAACTTTACCCCTCATAAAGCAGGGGTAAGTCATGTTAAGGTATGGACGTCGGAAACGTCGGAACATTGTCGTATTTAACATCGTTTGCGTAAGTCGTACGTGAATGGGGCTGGGCGTAAGTTACGTTCACGTCTAAAGCATTGAGCCGACATATCTTAGGGAGTATTTGCGCTGTGACTCTGAGCATGCGCGTGCATGCGCTGTTCAATCGGCCATGCATTTACATGGGGTCACAGTTAATTTAAATACAACACGCCCACGGCCTTGCTACTTTGAATTAGGCGGGTTTACGCCGGCCATTTTATGTTACACCGGCGTAAGAAAGGGAGCAAGTCCTTTCTAAATACAGTACGAGCCACTCTAAGTTACGTTGGCGTATCGCATATCAGATGCGCTACGCCGCACTAAAGATAAGACAATCTTTCTGAATCCCGGCCTACATGTTTGCATTATCACAGCAATAGAGGAGAAATCTTCCAATTAGACATGTGCAGACTGGAATATTTCGTTTTGTTTTTTCGTTTGGAAAATAAATTTATTTAGTTACTCCCGAAAATCGTTTTGATTTATTTCGTTTTTCGTTGGGGAATAGCTTTCGTCCGAAAATCCAATAATACTTGGTTTCTGGTCAAAAGAATATTCGCTGGAACGTCGAATCTTTGTTGGTTTCTGTCTAATGGTCAAAAAATAATCGACGGAACGTAGAATCTTTACGTCGAATCGTACATTTCTGTTCGAATATTCCGCCTACAAGAATTCTAATGTTGTATGACTAGTAATAATGTTGAATCTATTCTCTATAATGTCGAATCTATTTTCTCATAAATCGAAATCTATTCTCTGTAATGTCGAATCTATTATTTCTATAGTGTCGAATCTTTTCTCTATAATGTTGAATCTTTTCTCTATGATGTTGAATCTTTTCCCTATAATGTCGAATCTCTCTATATCGAATTTTTACCGCAACGAAAACGAAAATAAAGCATTTTTTATGTCGGATCTTTCGGTTTTCGTTTCTTGCACTTTCGTTATCGTTTGTTAAAACGATAACGAAAAAAACTGATTTTCGGACGAAAATGCATTCTAACGAAAACGAATGGGGAAACCTGTTTTGGTAATCACCATATACTGTAGATCTACTTACTATTGTGTCTTTAGGACAGGAAGAGATTGGAAATTCCCTACTCTATCCAAAACTTAAAGGAACACTAAAGGCAAACATTTTTTTTTTTTTTAAATAACAAACATGTTATACTTACCTCCACTGTGCAGCTTGTTTTGCACAGAGTGTCCCCGAATCCTGTCTTCTGGGGTCCCTCGGCGGCTGTCTCGGCTCCTCCTCGCAAAAGCTCTCCACCTTCATGCGAGCAAGCTCGCATGGTGAAAAGCTTTTGCGGGCGCGCTCCCATGATACAGCGGCGGGCATAGCCGCCGACTGTATCACTCGGCCCCGCCCCCGTCGCGTCATCAGACAACACATATGACGGCACTTTAAAGGGGAAGTTCCATTCGAATGGCGCCACCCTTTGGGCTGCTTTTGCTGATTTTGTGTTACCGCGTGTTAGTAAAAGTTTGGTGAGAGACGATTCGCGCTTTTCAGTCTTCATGAGTCTTCAGTCTTCACGAGAAAAAATAGAGCATGTTCTACATTTTTAATGGCCATTTTTTGCGTCGGAAAAATGCACTGGAGCCTACACATGATCGTTTTTCACGACCAATTTAAAAATTAAAAAAAAAAATTGTCATGAAAAACGGTCGTGTGTACGCCGCATAATAGACTCCTTTCCTCCTTGCAGCAGAGTTTTGGCAGAAAAACACTTGACGTTTGCTAACTTTTCCAATGAAATTAATTACCGTTGAAACGCTAACTGCACCTAGGCCTTAGGCACGTTAGGTGCATCAAGTGTTTTTTCTGCCAACACTCTGTTGCTCCTGGATGCACTGGCTGTGTTTTTTTTCTGCCTCTAAACTCCTCTAGATGCCTAATTGTGCATGGACACATAGGCTAACATGCAGGGGCATTTAGAGGCAGAAAAAAAAATGCCAAACGGCCGTAGGAGAAGCAGAAAATTGTCCAGTGTGCATGAGGCCTAAAGTTGAACTTTGGCCAGAGTCTTTGGAATGAGTGCACTTAAAGGCTAAGGGGGTTATCCTCAAAAGGGATACGCCAGCGTATCTACTGATACGCCGTCGTATCCCTGTTTCTATCTATGGAACTGATCCACTGAATCAGTTTACCATAGATAGGCAGAAGATCCGACATGTGTAATTGAATTACACTGTCGGATCTTAAGGATGCAATTCTAGGCCGGCCGCTAGGTGGCGAGGCCATTGCGGCCGGCCTAGAATATGCAAATGAACACTTACGGCGATCCACGAACGTTCCGACGGGCCCGTTGCGCTGAATCTACGTCGTTTACGTCGAGTTACGCAGTGTAAAAATAGGGCTAAGTCCTATTTGACTAAGCCCTATTAAGTATGGCCGTCGTTCCCGCGTCAAAATTTTAAACTCTACGTCGTTTGCGTAAGACGTCCGTGAATGGCGCTGGACGCCATTTACGTTAACGTCTAAGCAAATGACGTCAGAGCGACGTCTGTTAGCGCAATGCACGTCGGGTAATATGCCCGACGGAGCATGCGCAGTACGTCCGGCGCGGGAGCGCGCCTAATTTAAATGGGACTCGTCCCATTAGATTCGGCACGCCTTGCGCCGGACACATTTAAGTTACACCGCCGCAAAATTCAAGGTAAGTGCTTTGTGGATCGGGCACTTAGGTAGAAATTTTGCGGCGGTGTAACTTAAATCGGAAGATTTAAGTTACGCCGGATATTTGTGGATCTGGCCCTGTGTTCACCTTTTCTGGAAAATAACCTGTGGCCCTAGAAGGTATTTAAAAAACTGTGCAGCTTTGTAAAATGATTATTCTTCTTATTTGTCATGCATATAGCCCATTTTTGCTCCACCAAAAGCCTGGCCAAATAAACTCCCAGTTAGGAACCCCTACGCTCCCAGTTTGTTAACATCTGCATAGGCTATTTTCTGGAAAAGGTGAATTTAGCTTTGTCCATGCAACAGGTTGACTTTATTGCCCCTCTCTTCAGCAGGACATACTCAACTTTGCTTCTCTCCTCTGCCACTGTTTGGCTGCCCACAGTGGGAGAAGTGTCCCTGTGTAAGCTATGGGTTGCTCTAGTTGTAGATTACCCAAAGCTATAGATTCTCTGTATGTTGAAAGCTATAGACACTCCATGTGCTGAAGGCAATAGCCTCTCCATATACAGATACTGTAGATCAGTGATTCTCAACTCGGGGGTCAAATGACGATTTGCCAGGGGTCACGGAATCCTGGGCTGTTCTTGAAGCCTGCAGCACTCGCAGCCGTCCAGCAGGGCTGTCCCTGGAGCCTGTGGCCGCCCATTCAGTTCAAGGAATGGCTGTGGGGCAGACACTAGAGGTCAGCTGACTGGTGAGGAATGTGAAGTGGGAGGGGCTGGAGGAGACCCTACCTCCTGATTTCGGCATAGGTGTCACTGTGGCGAGACACCACAGAGCTGGCGACACAGTGAGTAACACAACCTGTGATTAGAGTTGCCATTTAAAGTCCCCACTACAGTTCTTAGATCAGAAGATGATCTTGATCAAGAGCACCTAAGTTGGCTGATCAGAACTCCCCCCCAGCACTGCCACTGATCCCAACTTTCTCTTCCCCCAAGGAGTAAGAGAAGGAATAAAAATAGAGAATACATGGAAGGGAGAGGAAAAAAGGAAGAGAAAAAATAAGAGAAGGGACAGGGAGGGGGGGGAAAAGAAAAGAAATTAAGATAGAGAGATAAAAGGGAAATACGAAGAACATCGTGGTACATCCTAAAATGTACCAGAAGGGTTTTTATACTGTACGAGTGAAAGGGACTCAGGGAGTCCTAAATGTCAGTGGGTTAAGGGCGCAAATTACTTGTCTTGCCTTGGGTGCCGACAACCAATACTACGAAAATTCTACTGTTGGGGATCCCCACAACTTGGGAAATTTTATCAAGGGGTCATGACACTAGAGGTTGAGAACCACTGCTGTAGGTGATTGGCCCAGCACTGTAACTGTTGAACCAACATCTGGAGATACTTTAGATTACCTGTTATCCACCAAGTGGTATCTGGCAGATGTTGGGTATTAAGGGGTACATCATTTAGTAAAACTTGAAGCTCGGATAAAATTTCAGACCTAGAATTACTCCTATCAAAGCCAGACAAGCCAGTGAGATGTCAAGAATGAGTTTGGTATCATGAGTCATGAAATCACGTGTGCTTCTGATGACACGCAAAAGTGAGCATGAATGTACGCTAGCCGATTACGTAGGACTGTACCCTGACTGAATAGGAGTAATTAGCACGTCTCCAAAGAAGTGATTGGCCATTGTGTTTTATGGAGCAGAGAGGCTGCCAGTTTATTTGTAAGCAGACGTAGAGCTGAGAGCTCCTTTCAGAACATCCTCTTACGTGGGATCTCTGATTTGGTAAAAAAAAAAAGGAGTCATTGCGTCTAAATTGTCAACAGGTGCCTGATCCTCTCTGCCTACGTATTACGCAGCCTTGTGAGACTCTAATTGCCATCTTGGGTAACAGATAGTAATTTCCATATTAAAAACTGTGGCAACAAACATTTTGTATTTTGCCTTGTGACGCACTGTGCCCATATGTAGAGCCTGATAAATTCTCCAACTTGTGTCATGAATCCCGCTGGAACTGGACAGATTTGTCAGATGGATTGTGTGTAGGAATAAACGGTCATTTTTTTATAGAGGATAAAAATAGCTTGGAATACGTCTTCATTCTGCATCAGTAGTGGAACTGTAGTCTTTTTAATTTACATGAAACAGAACTGTTTTAACGTGGAACTCCAGGATTTGAAAAGGAATATATAGCATGTTGGAAAAAAGAAAATATTCACTTTGGGCCAGATTCTCCAAGATCCCGCGTTGGCGTAGTGTAAGCCATTTACACTACGCCACCTCAACTTACTGGAGCAAGTGCCGTATTCTCCAAGCACTTGCTCCGTAATTTGCGGCGAAGTAGTGTAAATGGCCCGGCGTATGGCCGCGTAATTCAAAGGGGGCGGCTTGTATTCAAATTAAGCGCGCCCCCGTGCCGATTGAACTGCGCATGCGCCGGGCTGAAAAATAGCCCAGTGCGCATGCTCCAGCTCACGATGGAAAACGTCAATGACGCCGACGTGAGCGTCATTAACGTAAAGTCGTATTCAAGAACGACGTAGGAAAACAACGTAACCGACGGAAAAAGCCGACGCGGACCCGACGCCATACTTAACATGGCATACGGCAGACTGGTGTAAGGTTACCCCTCATATAGCAGGGGTAACCTTACGCTTACGGAAACAACGTACGTGACGACTACGCAGCGCAAATTCGTTCGGGAATCGGCGTATCAGGCTCATTTGCATAGTCAAATGAGACCTGAACGTAAACGCCACCTAGCGGTCAGCGTTGTATTGCATTTAGGATCCGACGGTGTAAGTGACTTACACCAGTCGGATCCTAGCCTAATTCCGGCGTATCTTGTTTTGTGAGTACAAAACAATGATACGCCGGCGGGAATTTCGAATTACGCCGATGTATCAGTAGATACACCGGCGTAACTCTTTTGAGAATCTGGCCCTTTGACCCCAGCACTGTCCCCTAAAGAAGGTCCATTCCACTGCTGGCTGCTTGTCCAGTTTTTGAGTTTTAACGCTCAGTTGCCCACATAGATGATGACAATTGAAGGACAGAATGGCTTTCTTCCAGAGAGTGCAGTCCCCTTAAACCCAGCACTCCAGACTCAAGCCTCCTACACGCGACCGAGAATCTTGTCAGGAAAAAACAGTCGTTTTCCCTGACCAGATTCTTGGCAAGAAACTCTTGCCACCCGAGCGCACAGACTTTCGTTTAAAAAGAACCGCTGTTCTCTTAAAAGGAAAGAACGTGATGACGTCACCGTGTACGACGAGCATGCGCTCGTCACATTCAATGCCATCGACGCCCTCTTGCTTCACCCTTCCTATGCCGTGGAAGCTACCGCGCAAGCGTCAAAGTCATTTCGAGCATGCGTGGGTTTCCACGGCGACAGGTAAGTATACACACCGTCGGGAAACAGGCCGGCAAGAATCTCGACAAGATTCTGTGTGCACCACTTTTAGTAAATCTCCCACAATATTTGGTAAAGAGGATCTTCAGCCAGCTAAAGGGAAATTAAAAGTCAGCAACCACAAGTGCCTTAGGGATAGACATATCGAGAGAGGGGATGGCTAGACATATCGCGAGAGCGGTAGGATAGACAGATTGACTAGAGAGGGGAAGGATAGACAGATTGGCTAGAGAGGGGAACGATAGACAGATTGAGAGAGAGGGGAACGATAGACAGATTGAGAGAGAGGGGAACGATAGACAGATTGAGAGAGAGGGGAACGATAGACAGATTGAGAGAGAGGGGAACGATAGACAGATTGAGAGAGAGAGGGGAAGGATGGACAGATTGAGAGAGAGGGGAACGATAGACAGATTGAGAGAGAGAGGGGAACGATAGACAGATTGGCTAGAGAGGGGAACGATAGACAGATTGAGAGAGAGGGGAACGATAGACAGATTGAGAGAGAGGGGAAGGATGGACAGATTGAGAGAGAGGGGAACGATAGACAGATTGAGATAGAGAGGGGAAGGATAGACAGATTGTCTAGAGAGGGGAAGGATAGACAGATTGGCTAGAGAGGGGAAGGATAGACAGATTGACTAGAGAGGGGAAGGATAGACAGATTGGCTAGAGAGGGAAAGGATAGACAGTTTGGCTAGAGAGGGAAAGGATAGACAGATTGAGAGAGAGGGGAACGATAGACAGATTGGCTAGAGAGGGAAAGGATAGACCGTTTGGCTAGAGAGGGAAAGGATAGACAGATTGGCTAGAGAGGGAAAGGATAGACAGATTGGCTAGAGAGGGAAAGGATAGACAGATTGGCTAGAGAGGGAAAGGATAGACAGATTGAGAGAGAGGGGAAGGATAGACAGATTGAGAGAGAGGAAGGATAGACAGATTGAGAGAGAGGAAGGATAGACAGATTGAGAGAGAGGGGAACGATAGACAGATTGACAGAGGAGAACGATAGACAGATTGAGATAGAGGGGAAGGATAGACAGATTGAGAGAGAGGAAAGATAGACAGATTGAGAGAGAGGAAGGATAGACAGATTGAGAGAGAGGAAGGATAGACAGATTGAGAGAGAGGAAGGATAGACAGATTAAGAGAGAGGGGAAGGATAGACAGATTGAGAGAGAGGGGAACGATGGACAGATTGAGATAGAGAGGAAGGATAGACAGATTAAGAGAGAGGGGGAGGATAGAGAGATTGGCTATAGAGGGGAAGGCTAGACAGACTAATAGAGAGAGGGGAACGAGACAGATTGAGAGAGCGAAAGGATAGACAGATTAAGAGAGGGGAAGGATAGACAGAGAGGGGAAGGATAGACAGATTGGCTAGAGAGGGGAAGGATAGACAGATTGAAAGAGAGGGGAAGGATATACAGATTGAGAGAGAGGGGAAGGATAGACAGATTGAGAGAGAGGGGAAGGATAGACAGATTGAGAGAGAGGGGAAGGATAGACAGATTGAGAGAGAGGGGAAGGATAGACAGATTGAGAGAGAGGGGAAGGATAGACAGATTGAGAGAGAGGGGAAGGATAGGCAGATTGAGAGCGAGGAAGGATAGACAAGCTGCCACCGCACCTCCCGCTCCAGTGTGAAAGGCGCCTAAGACACCTTAATGAAAAGCACACCCTGTATAATCAAGCAGGGAACCTGGCAGCAAATATTGTATGTACCTACATTTTTTTTAAGTAAAAACGATATATAAAAACGAAGGAAGTGAGGGGTTATGTCCATTAAGCTGTACTTCATATTCCCATCGCACACTTTCCTGGATCCGCTCTTGGGTTTGGGTGCTTGTAGCAACAACCAGCTGGATACTGGTACACGTTACAGTAGAAATATTTGCCAGCACACCATGGAACAACGTAAATAGCGTCCAAACGGATGTTTTATTGCATGATCATAACACAAAGAGAGTGCAGCGTTTCGGAGCCGCGCAGGGCCCCTTCTTCTTACATGCCTGACGAAGGGGCCCTGTGCGGCTCCGAAAATATGTCCATTAAGCTGATCACATTGACATGTATCTCTAAAGAACAATAAGCAGAATATATCTTCATATCCATTGCCTGGATCCTGAGATCTGTCTTCCATTACCCTGAAATAAAATGAGAAATGGATCTTGGCAGGAAACTACCAGTATGGGTTCATGAATGAGGTGGAGAGCTGGTGGGAATGACACGTATCTCATGAAAGTGACACTTGTGCCGTCGGCACTCCAACCTCGGCACAATGTGAGTGGAGGAGATCGTATTTATTACCCCCGGCTTGTAGAGACAGGTGAAGGGCACACTGAGGATGTGGCACATATTGCTGCCAGTCACAGCCATCATCCACATTGTCATGAAATCTATGATGACTTCTGTTATTCTTACCATTTCTCGTATTATATGAAGAGTGGATCTGTCACCTACCCTTGTGATGTGTGAATAAACTACTTCTATAAGTGATACTAAAATACTTTTATATTCACAGCTGTTTTCATTTTAGTGTATGAATAGACTAAAATTATTTTATGTTGCATTGAGTTTTTAAAGAGCAACTGTCATTTCTGTCCTGTAGTGACTCCTCCTCTGACCCGTTGCTGACTCCACGACAGTCCCATTCACTTTAATGGGACGGCTGGTGATGTGGCAGTGACACAACAAGGTGAGGGACGTGGCGGCAGCTAACCCGCGAACAGGCGCTGCCATGATGGATCTGAAATGACAGGTGCTCTTTGTATGTAAGGACTTATCCTTGCCGGTAGTTAGAATCTTTAATATTTACAAACAAAATTAAGGTTTTCTATTTAGAATAATAAGCTGTCAGGTTAGTAAAACAGCGATATCAGAACCGATTCAATCATACATTCTTAGCTGGATTCAGGTAGGGCGCCGCATCTTTAAGGCGGCGTAGCGTATCGTATTTACGCTACGCCGCCTTAAGTCAGAGAGGCAAGTATTGTATTCACAAAGCACTTGCCTCCTAACTTACGGCGGTGTAGCGTAAATGGGGCCGGCGTAAGCGCGCCTAATTCAAATGAGGATGGGGGGGCGTGTTTTATGGAAATGATTGGAGACCCGACGTGATTGACGTATTTGACGAACGGCACATTCGCCGTCCGTGTACATATCCCAGTGTGCATTGCTCCAAAGTACGCCGCAAGGACGTATTGGTTTCTACATGAACGTAAATTACGTCCAGCCCCATTCACGGACGACTTACGCAAATGACGTAAAAATGTTCACATTTCGACGTGGGAACGACGGCCATACTTAACATTGGCTACGCCACCTAGGGGGCAGCTTTATCTTTATGCGGCGTATCTCTTAGGGAAACGGCGTATCTTTACTGCGACGGGCGCACGTACGTTCGTGAATCGGCGTATCTAGGCATTTGCATATTCTACGCCAAGCTCAACGGAAGCGCCACCTAGCGGCCAGCGTAAATATTGCACCCTAAGATACGACGTAGGAGACTTACGCCGCTCGTATCTTAGCCTAATTTAAGCGTATCTGGTTTCCAGAATGCGCTTAAATTTACGACGGCGCAGATTCAGAGTTACGCCGGCGTATCTCTCTCTGAATCCAGCTATCTAAATGAACACTGAAATAGCTGCGACTCATGTCCAGTGTTGCCAACCTACCAGATTGAAATTTACTAGGATGACACCCGAAATTTACTGGCGCAGCCAAGTTTTTACTGGCATTTCACAAAAGTTACTAAATTGCATTTTTAGGTGCAAATTTCAGTATTTAGGCTACAAACAAGTACACCGGGCAAATAGCAATGTGATTTAAGCTAGATATTAAAGGGGTTGTAAAGGTTCGTCTTTTATTTTCTAAATAGGTTCCTTTAAGCTAGTGCATTGTTGGTTCACTTACCTTTTCCTTCTAAATACTTTTTTTCTTTGTTTGAATTTCTCACTTACTGTTTCTCCTCAGTAAGCTTTCCACCATCATCCGAGCGGTGGAAAGTCATTTAGAACAGCTTACTGAACACCTTACTGAGAAGGAACAGGAAGTGAGAAATTCAGACAAAGAAAACAAAGAAAAAAAAACATTTAGAAGGGAAATGGAAGGAAAAGGTAAGTGAACCAACAATGCACTAGCTTAAAGCAACATATTTAGAAAATAAAAACGAACCTTTACAACCCCTTTAAGGTAGAAAAATATATTTTTGTTATTTTCAATATAATAAGAGCAAATTATTTAGTCCTGTTACCCCATGCCTCCACCCCCCTCTGCTACCAACACCCCCTGCCTTCACCCCCCTCTGCGATGCCACAATCTCCCCCTGCCTCCAATCTCCCCCAGGCCCCCTGCCTCCAATCACCCTCTGCCTCCATCGTCCCCTGCCTCCATCCCCCTTTGCGGTGCCACCAACAACCCCTGTCTCCATCCCCCACCCTCTGCGGTGCCACCATCCCCCTCTGTGGTGCCACTAACACCCCCTGCCTCCAATCACCCTCTGCCTCCAATCTCCCCCTGCCTCCAATCTCCCCCAGGCCCCCTGCCTCCAATCACCCCCTGCCACCATCGTCCCCTGCCTCCATCCCCCTTTGCGGTGCCACCAACAACCCCTGTCTCCATCCCCCACCCTCTGCGGTGCCACCATCCCCCTCTGTGGTGCCACTAACACCCCCTGCCTCCAATCACCCTCTGCCTCCAATCTCCCCCTGCCTCCAATCTCCCCCAGGCCCCCTGCCTCCAATCACCCCTTGCCTCCATCGTCCCCTGCCTTCATCCCCCTCTGCGGTGCCACCAACAACCCCTGTCTCCATCCCCCACCCTCTGCGGTGCCACCATCCCCCTCTGCGGTGCCACCATCACCCACTGCCTCCAATCACCCCCTGCCTCCAATCTCCCCCTCCCTCCATTGCCCCCTGCCTCCATTCCCCTCTGCGGTGCCACCACAGCCACCATCACCCCATGCCTCCAAACACCCCCTGCCTCCAATCTCCATGCGCAGTTCCAAGCCGAACCGATCTTGGCTATTTTTACTGGCACATTCCCGCAACCACGGACATTTACGAACGGGGGAAAAAGGTGCCCGTTTTTACGAACTGTCCGTAAAAATACGTACGGCTGACAACACTGCTCATGTCACAGTGACTCTGAAAAGGTTCCTGCACTCTTTTTTGCCGATTTTCATTGCAACTTGCATAGACTTCTTTTGTATGAAGTCGCAAGGCGCACTGAAATCAGACTGATATGCAGCTTTGAAATCACAATGAAGTAGCGCGATTTCAAAGCTGCACTGGTGTGAACGGGGGCTTAAAGTTCAAAGACTGAACCTCCTTGGACACTACAGGAACCAGGGGCAGTAGAGGACATGTAGATTTCAGATTAGAATTTGTTTATTTGTCTTCCCCTCTTCTCTACCACATTGCATAACACAGCATAAAAACAAATTCATTTCTAGCATAATATTTAGAAATAGGAGGTCATGCAGAAAGTTATTTACAAACCAATTGTACAAATATAAATAGTCGTAAAATAAAAGCGTAATTAACTCATAAACCAGTTCATGTCAAATGTTCGGATTTTGTACTGCTTTGATCCACTATAGGTCTACAAAAAAAGGATCAAATGTATGCAAAGCTCCCAAATGTCCCTGATTTCGAGGGACTGTCCCTGATTTGGAACAAAGTCCCTCTTTTCTCTTTATTTGTCCCTCTTTCGGTCTGATCTATATAGTTGTATATATAATGCACTAAAATTAAAATTATGCTGTAAAACTACAAAAAGCACCACTCAGCGCTCAGGACCAAGCAACCAAGAAATTAAAATGAAACGGTAAGATGTTGTATCTAAAACATGCAGCAGCTGCTTAAAACTAGATAAACATAAGAAAAACAGTATTATTCAAAAAACTATAAAAAGTCCAAAAATAGTGCTGTAGCAGCGCTCCAATCAAACCCTTGTTTGAAAGTCTTCTATATGTGTTGGATATAGGTAGTAGTAGTGATGGAAATGGAAATGCGGGCGGTATTACCGCGGTTTCCCATTGCTTTAACCACTTGTCTACTGGGCACATATACCCCCCTCCTGCCCAGATGAAATTTCAGCTTTCGGCACTGCGTCGCTTTAACTAACAATTGCGCGGTCGTGCGACGTGGCTCCCAAAACAAAATTGACGTCCTTTTTTCCCCACAAGTAGAGCTTTCTTTTGGTGGTATTTGATCGCCTGTGCGGTTTTTATTTTTTGCGCTATAAACAAAAAAGAGTGACAATTTTAAATAAAAAAAATACAATATTTTTTACCTGTTGCTATAATAAATATCCCAATTTAAAAAAAAAAAACACATTTTATTTCTCAGTTTAGGCCGATACATATTCTTCTACATATTTTTGGTAAAAAAAAAAAAATCGCAATAAGCCACTGGTTTGCGCAAAAGTTATAGCGCCTACAAAATAGGGGACAGAATTATTATTATTTTTTTTTTAATAGAAATGGCGGCGATCTGCGATTTTTATTGGGACTGCGACGTTATGGCGGACACATCGGACACTTTTGACACATTTTTGGCACCATTCACATTTATACTGCGATCAGTGCTATAAATATGCACTAATTACTGTATAAATGTGACTGGCATTGAAGGGGTTAACAGTAGGGGGTGAGGAAGGGGTTAAATGTATTACCTGCATTGTGTTCTAACTGTAGGTGGGGGGGGGGTGACCGATCTATGTCCCTATGTACAAGGGACACAGATCGGTCTCCTCTCCAGAGACAGGACGCTGTCTCTGCGTAAAACGGCAATGAGAGATGATCTTATATGTTAACATATGAGATCATCTCTCATTGGCCGCACAGATCGCATCGCAAACGGCCACTCTGATTGGCCGTTTGCGGCGATCTGTAATTGGCTGTGTCCAAGGGACACGGCCAACAGAGAGTTTCCCCGTTGCACGCTCTGGAGCGCGCGCGGGGAACGCGCAAAGGGGCGGATGTCAATTGACGTCCAGTTGGATTTTCAGGTCCGCGCTGTAGCCGTCATTCGGCTATAGCGCGGGTCTGAAGCGGTTAAATGGGAAGGAGCCGTGAAGGAGCGGTATACATACATACCGCTCCTTCTCCTGCCAGCGCCCTCTGGCTTTCACATTGAGAAGGCTGGGCAGGAGTTTTTCAGGCGGTATTTAGGCGCTATTTTTAGCGATGTAACGGCTGAAAAACTCCTCAGTGTGAAAGGGGTCTTAGTTATGAAATCCACACGATCGGGAGTGTCAATTACCTAGCAAGTTTAGGGGTGCAAATCAATAATAAATGTTTATGGATAGGGATGAACAGCGCACGTAAACCTTTAAAATACTTGCTTTTACCTGCATTTTTTTTAAATTGGTGACAGGGGGCCATATTCTCAAACAAATAACGCCGGTGTATCTACTGATACACCGGCGTAAATCGAATTTCCCGCCGGCGTATCATTATTTTGTATTCACAAAACAAGATACGCCGGATTTAGGCTAGGATCCGACTAGTGTAAGTCACTTACACTGTCGGATCCTAAATGTAATTCGCCGCCGGCCGCTAGGTGGTGTTTACGTTCAGGTCTCATTTGTTTATGCAAATGAGCCTGATACGCCAATTCCCGAACGAAATCGCGTCGCGTAACCGTCGCTAACGTCGTTTGTGTAAGCGTAAGGTTACCCCTGCTATATGAGGGGTAACCTTACGCCAGTCCCACGTATGCCATGTTAAGTATGGCGTCGGGTCCGCGTCGTCTTTTCCCGTGGGGTACGTTGTTTTACTAAGTCGTTCTTGAATACGACTTTACGTCAATGACGCACACGTTGGCGTCATTGACGTGTTCCGTCGAGAACTGGAGCATGCGCACTGGGCTATTTTAAGCCCGGCGCATGCGCAGTTCAAACGGCACGGGGGCACGCTTAATTTAAATACAAGCCGCCCCCTTGAAATTACGCGGGGATATGCCGGGCCAATTACACTACGCCGCCCCAAACTACGGAGCAAGTGTTTGAGGAATACAGCACTTGCTCCCGTAAGTTGGGGCGGCGTAGTGTAAATAGCTTATGCGACGCAGCCGCAGGATCTTAGAGAATCTGGCCCAGGGTCTCTTAAAGGTTTTCCATTCAAGACTTTTAGGCCCAGATTCACAAAGCACTTACACCGACGTATAACAAGTTACGCCGACCTAAGTGCAAATGTGCGCCGTCGTACCTGTGCGCCAGACCCACAAAACAGGCTACACCCCGCCGACGTATCTTGCTTATGCCGGCGTAGAGTGGGCGCACATTTAGGCTGGGAGCATGGTGCCACTCCCATTGATTAGCCATTCAAACATGCAAATGATTTACGGCGATTCACAAACGTAATGTGCGCCCTGCTCTCTGTGAATCTGGGCCTTAGTCTTCTCTTTATCGCAAGATCGTATTTTCAGGGAATCTTTTTATATTTCCAACGTCATATAGAATTTCTTAGTAATCTCACAAGCATCCAACAGCCCTGTGTTGTAAATTCCTGTAACAAAACCATATACAGTCATTTGGTCGTCTTCTACACAGCCTTATTGTTCAGTTCCAACACACTGGACACCTCACAATGCTTAGCGCTGTCATAACATATCAAGAACAAAGTGCTTAAATGTCCATAGACAGCTCTGTAGACTTATCAACCAGCCACATCTGTAGTCTGGAAGATGGATAGTAAAGATATACCAAGGTTAAACTTGAAACTTTGCTATTTAAAGTGAACCGTACAGCAAAATGGAAGGGTGAATTGCAGGGTCTGGGCATTTCCCCTTGTAAAAATCATTGGCTAAGGGTGTATCTAAAAGGTACCCAAACAGAAAAAATATATATTTCCCTTTTCCTCATCTTCTGTGTTGCTGAGTGTGATGTCACTATCCTTGCAAGGAGATTCCTGGGGAACTCTGGTACCCCAAATGTCACAAGAAGACACTCCAGCCCAGTGCAAGAGAGTCTAACCTTAAAGGGGTTGTAAAGGTTTTTTTTTTTTTTTTATGTGTTCCTTTAACCCCCCCCCCCCCGGCGGTATTCCCGAGTCTGGCTCGAGGTGGAATTTCAGAACCAAAAGCGGTAACCCCGATCCAGACTCAGGATCGCCTCGCAGTGTCCACAGGCATGGTTTACTTACCTTGTCCCTGGATCCTGCGATGCCTCCCCACTGTGTGATCGAGCTGTGTCCCCCTCGCCCGATTTACAGTGTGCCGCTGAGCTCCGTTCCCTGCGACATTATGACGCACGGGGGCGGAGAATGGCGCCAAATTCAAAAAAGTAAATAAACACAATACATACAGTATACTGTAATCTTATAGATTACAGTACTGTATGTAAAAAATACACCCCCCCCCCCCCCCTTGTCCCTAGTGGTCTGCCCAGTGCCCTACATGTACTTTTATATAATAAAAACGGTTCTTTCTCCCTGCAAACTGTAGATTGTCCATAGCAACCAAAAGTGTCCCTTTATGTCAAAAATGGTTTTAGAGCAGCTAGAAAAGAGCGATAATAAATTATAATCACTTGCAGAATTGTGCGATAGCGATTTGTGGGGAAATTCGTCATAAAAAAAAAAAAAGTAATGACAGCGACAATTCTGCAACTGAGCAAATTTCAGTGATTTTGAGTTGATTACATTATTGAATAATCTTTATTTTAATTATATTATTACTTGCTATAATTATTTATAATTATTTATTATATTATAATTTAAAATTTTGATTTTAAAAAAATGTCATACCCGGGATTCTTGTTTGGTCAGATTTAAGTGAGTTATTCCTAAAAATTACAGGCCTACAGTATAAAACACCAAATTTCCTTGCAAATAATTGTACCGCGTTCAGCATCTTTTTTCAGACAGAATCATACCGCCAGGGAGGTTAAAGCTATTGCAAAAATGCTAAAAAACGTTGAAAGGCTCCCTGCAAAGCTACTGGCGTTTTTTTATAGCTTCAGTGTGCATGGAGCCTAATAGAGGAAGAGTGAGGCTATATGTGTGCCAAGTTTAGGGTCCAGGCCGACCTACAGCCGGCCGGTACCGGGTCCCCAAAGTTTGGGAGATCAGGCGCAAAAAGGTGATTCGAGTATACCGTAAGCTGTGGGGGTACTTAAAAATTGAATATTCGTCATAGACTAAGGCCGTGTACACACCAGCAAACATGTACGATGAAACCGGTCCGCCGGACCGTTTTCACCGTACATGTCTGCCCGGGGATTTCTGTACGATGGCTGTACTAACCATCGTACAGAAATCCGCACGTAAACAATACGCGGGGCGTGTCTGCGGTGTCGATGACGCGGCGACGTGGGCGGGCCTGCCAGTTAAATGCTTCCACGCATGCGTCAAAGTCATTCGACGCATGCGAGGGATGGCGGGCACTCGGACATGTACGGTAGGTCTGTACAGACGACCATACATGTCCGAGCGGGCAGGATTCCAGCAGACTGTTTTAAAACAAGTCCAGGAATATTTGTCCGCTGGAAAAAGGCCCGGCGGGCAAATGTTTGCTGGAATCCTGTCCGCTCGGGCCTACACACGACCGAACATGTCTGCTGAAACTGGCCCGCAGACCAGTTTCAGCAGACATGTTTGGTCGTCTGTACTGGGCCTTATAGATGCTTCCAGCCAAAGGCAAAGTAGTTAATATGGCAGAAGAAGAGGTTAGCAGTTTACTTTGATGGCCAGGGTTGTCCTTGAATATCTCCATGTAGCCGCCGATTACAATTATGAGTGAGTGAGTGAAAAACTTATATAGCGCATCACATGAACTGAATCGCCTCTGGGCGCTGAACCGATTCCATGCGTAGAGCCCCTTTGACCTCAGAAGAGATGGGTTTTCATCATTCTCCTGAAGGCCAAGTGGTTCACCTCCAACCGAATGGTGGTTGGTAGATCGTTCCACAGACGAGGTCCCTGGACTGCAAATCTTCGATCTCCTTTGGACTTGTATCTGGCTTTGGGTATCTGGAATAGATTTTGATTGGTGGATATGATGGGAATAAATGATCCGGGGGGGAGAGATTGGCTTCAGTGTCTAAGATGCTTCCCTTAAATGCCCCCTGTAGACTTCCTGTCTCTTGGCTCCTGTTGGTGAATGGTTTACTGGCTCTTTCCTACAGAACAGGTCCTGCATAGTTCTGAGCACACAAACGTCTAGTTGATTACAGTCAGTCTTACTGTCAGGCAATGGCAGCTGGACAGTGGCCTGGCCCTTTCTCCTGCTTATTATGCAAATAGCTCTGGAAGAGACAGAGGCCGTTCAGCCGCTATCTTGGCCTCTGCTTGTTCTTCACTTGCAGTGTTTGGCTGAGTGCGAACGTATCCAGATGGAAAGAATGTGCTTTGTAAGAGGCAGTGAATGGCACAGATTGTTAGTATGTGCAACGCCATGCCGCAGGGAATCCCAGCTTACACTCTAGTGACATAATTCCACCGGACAGCAGGGTATTGCCCCCTCTGCTTCCAGCCAGACACTCCACTTCTTCACAGTTGGCTGTGGTAATATGCAGGGACCAAGCTCAACAGCGCTTGGTTATTTAGCACGCCTTTGTAGATCTGCCGTTTAGTCCCACCGCTGCTTATTTTTACATGTGTATGAAAACCAGGAAACTTACTGGGGGACTTTCTGATCGCTTACAGGACCATGCAAAGTGCCGCAATCTGTGACGACCCACATTCTTAAATTTTAATGCAGCCGTTTTTTTTATCAGGAACATGGCAGTATGCAGGTCTGCGCCTCTAATACTGAATGTATGTACTGGAATTGGGTGGGTTTAGGCAGAAAAGCACCCCAACATTTCTCCTAGCACCTTCAAAGAACAGCTTCTGTATATCATATTAACCTCCCTGGCGGTATGATTATTTCAGATTTTAGGTGCTGAAAGCGGTACCATTTTTTTGCAAGGAAATTTGGCGTTTTATACTGTAGGCTTGTAATTCTTAGGCCGGGTACACACGGGCAAACATGTACGATGAAACCGGTCCGTCGGACCGTTTTCACCGTACATGTCTGCCCGGGGACTTCTGTACGATGGCTGTACTAACCATCGTACAGAAGTCCGCGCGAAAACAATACGCGGGGCGTGTCCGCGCCGTCGCCGCGACGATGACGCGGCGATGAAGCGGCGACGTGGGCGGGCCTGCCTTTTAAATGCTTCCACGCATGCGTCGAAGTCATTCGAAGCATGCGAGGGACGGCGGGTGCTCGGACATGTACGGTAGGTCTGTACTGACGACCGTACATGTCCGAGCGGGCAGGATTCCAGCGGACGGTTTTAAAACAAGTCCAGGAATATTTGCCCGCTGGGAAAAGGCCCGGCGGGCAAATGTTTGCTGGAATTCTGCCCGCTCGCGCCTACACATGACCGAACATGTATGCTGAAACTGGCCCGCGGACCAGTTTCAGCATACATGTTTGGTCGTGTGTACGGGGCCTAAGGAATAACTCACTTAAATCTGTCAGAACAAGAGTCTAGTAGACATTCCGGGTATGATAAAGGTTGAAAAACAAAACCATAAATTATAATATAATAAATAATTATAAATAATTATAACAAATAATAATATAATTATAATAAAAATTATTCAATAATGTACCGTATTTATCGTCGTATACGCGCACTATTTTGCCCTGAAAATCAGGGCAAAATCGTGGGTGCGCGATATACGCCGATACCCGCTTTCCCGCGCCGAGTTTGAATACTGCGCCGACATATACCGAGCGCAGTACACTCGTGTATAGTCGGGCAGTCTCGGCTACACTCGCGCTCACGTCCTGTACGTCCAGGACGTCAGCGCGAGCATTGCCGACTATACGCGAGTGTACTGCGCTCGGTATATGCCGGCGCAGTATTCAAACTCGGCGCGGGAAACGAGCGAGGAGGACGCCGCAGAAGAATGCCGGACCCGACGAAGAGGACACCCGAAGCCGCAGACGGACGCCGGACCCGACGAGGCCGCCGATGGACGACGTGCAAGACACCATACTGTAAGTACAAAAATCTTTTTTTCAGAGGAATTTCTGGGCAGATTTAGGGGTGCGCGCTATATGCGGGAGCGTGCTATACCCCAATAGATACGGTAATCAACTCAAAATCACTGAAATTTGCTCAGTTGCAGAATTGTCGCTGTCATTACTTTTATTTTTTTATGACGAATTTCCCCACAAATCGCTATCGCTCAATTCTGCAAGTGATTATAATTTATTATCGCTGTTTTCTAGCTGGTTTAAAACCATTTTTGACATAAAGGGACACTTTTGGTTGCTATGGACAATCTCCAGTTTGCAGGCAGAAAGAACAGTTTTTATTATATAAAAGTACATGTAGGGCACTGGGCAGACCACTAGGGACAAGGGGGGGGTGTATTTTTTACATACAGTACTGTAGTCTATAAGATTACAGTATACTGTATGTATTGTGTTTATTTACTTTTTTGAAATTGGCGCCATTCTCCGCCCCCGTGCGTCGTAAAGTTGCAGGGAACGGAGCTCGGCGGCACACAGGGACACTGTGAATCGAGCGAGAAGACACCGCTCGATCACACAGTGCGGCGGCATCGCAGAATTCAGGGACAAGGTAAGTAAGCCATGCCTGTGGCTGCTGTGAGGCGATTCCGAGTCTGGCTCGGGGTTACCGCTTTTGGTAATAAAATACCACCCCGAGATAGACTCGGGAATACCGCCATGGGAGTTAAGCTAGTGCATTGTTGGTTCACTTACCCTTTCCTTAGATTTCCCTTCTAAATGTTTTTTTTCTTTGTCTGAATTTCTCACTTCCTGTTTCTCCTCAGTAAGCTTGTCCCCATCATCCATGGGGGTTAGTCAGCCAGAACAGCTTACTGAGGAAGAACAGGAAGTGAGAAATTCAGACAAAGAAAACAAAGAAAAAAAAAATTTAGATGGGAAATCGAAGGAAAAGGTAAGTGAACCAACAATGCACTAGCTTAAAGGAACCTATTTAGAAAATAAAAAACAAACCTTTACAACCCCTTTAATTACATCCCTTGCCAGCACTGGGCTGTTGTCAGCATTAGCAGATGCCAGGCAATGGGACTACTTAAAGCGGATCTCCACTCTAAAGTGGAGTCCCGCTGATCGGCACCCTCCCCCCCTCCGGTGTCACATTTGACACCTTTCAGGGGGGAGGGGGGTGCAGATACCTGTCTACAGACAGGTATCTGCACCCACTTCCGGCTCTACGATGCGGGAAAAAGACGGGTTTTTCCCTTGCTTCCCGTCCGTCCCCCGTTGTATGCTGGGAACACTCGGCTCCCAGCACACAGCGGGAGCCAATCGGCGGGCGCAGCGCGACTCGCGCATGCGCCGTAGGGAACCGGGCAGTGAAGCCGGAGCGCTTCACTTCCTGGTTCCCTCACCGTGGATGGAGGGGGGAGCAGCAGGGTGACGAGCGATCGGCTCGTCATCTGCTGCAATCGGCGCTGGACTCCTGGACAGGTAAGTGTCCTTATATTAAAAGTCAGCAGCTGCAGTATTTGTAGCTGCTGGCTTTTAATATATTGTTTTAGTGGCACATCCGCTTTAAGTGCAGTCAGACCGCAGATTTATTCTGGCCAAAGTTGCCGAACACTTGTTTCCAGGTCAGCTCAGTTAGTTCCAGGCCATCTCAGTTAGTTCCAGGCCATCTCAGTTAGTTCCAGGCCATCTCAGTTAGTTCCAGGCCATCTCAGTTAGTTCCAGGCCATCTCAGTTAGTTCCAGGCCATCTCAGTTAGTTCCAGGTCAGCTCAGTTAGTTCCTGGAGGAATGACATACCCTTCAACTACAAAGGGGAATCGGCTGTGCAGTGTGGATGGATGAATTTTCTGCTGCGGCTATTGTATTTTGACAGCTGGACAACTAACAGTGACTGCATTTGCTTGGATAAGGCCACTGTTATGCCGCGTCCACACAATCGGACATTCTGACAACAAAACCGTGGATTTTTTTTTCCGACGGAATGTTGGCTACACACGATCGGAATTTCCGACAAGAACTTTTGTTGTCGGAGATTCCAACGAGATTTTGTCTTGATGGTGTGTACGCAAAGAAAGCTTGACAAGATTCTCGACAAGCCTGACAAGGAACTCGCCGAGGAAAACGATGTTTCTTTTACGACGAGTTTCTCGGTCGTGTGTACGAGGCCTGAGACTTAGGCCCCGTACACACGACCGAGATTCTCGGCAGAATTGAGCCAGAAACTCGATGGGAGCCGTATTCTGCCGAGGAAACCGGTCGTGTGTACACTTTTGGCCGAGGAAACCGACGAGGAACTCGTCGAGCCAAATAGAGAACATGTTCTCTATTTCCTTGTTAGTCAATGGGGAAACTTGGCTCGCCGAGATCCTCGGCGGCTTCACACGGAACTCGACGAGCAAAACGATGTTTTGCTCGTCGAGTTTCTCGGACGTGTATACGGGGCCTCAGAAATTCCTATTGTTGAGGCTTGAACTGTTTCTGTATATTATGTGGTTTTCCAGTGACATGGACTGCTAGGTTATCAATAATTAGTAAAATTTTCAATAAAGTCAAAGAAATGTTGTATTATTTTTCATGGAAGTGACCTGGAGTTGGCCTCAAAGAGGCATAGTTTACATCCTTTATCTGGGAGTGTTCTAACAGCTAACTCGAGTAAGGAGTTGGTGGTGATTTGGTGTCAGTGGGCCTATCAGTGCAGCAATAGGGCAGGTTATACGGCTACACTCTCTAGGATATCTGGGCTACTGTTTCCAATGCTCAGTTATTGGGCAGGGCTCATCCAGGGACCAGATCTGTAACCCTCGATATAGCGAGACCTCTCAACTTGCCAGATGAAGTTTGCTCTTGATCAGGCCTTTGGGCCGGAGAAGTGCTGGAATCTGTATATGAATTAGAGCTGGTGGGAAAGATCGAGGCCATGCCACTCTGTTCCTGCAAATTCTAGGCACCTGGGTGTGGAACTGGCTAAATAACCAGACTCCTGGAGGGCCCGTCCTTCATGCCCATTGCACATAATGGTTACACTGGGGCTGATTTACTAAAACTGGAGAATGCAAAATCTGGTTCAGCGCTGCATAAAAACCAATCAGCTTCCAAGGCTCTTAGTTAGAAGCTGATTGGCTACCATGCACAGCTGCACCAGATTTTACACTCCACAAGTTTTAGTAAATCAACCCCAGTGTCCTTCTAAATGTCATCTCTCCCACAAATGGATGTTTTAGTTTGGCCTGGGCTCACATAAATCAAATTCTATTTACATCCTAACTTTAAAGACAAGGGCCCGGATTCACGTAGAGCGGCGTACATTTGTGCGGGCGTAGCGCATCTCATATGCGCTACGCCGACGTAACATAGAGAGGCAAGAACAGTATTCACAAAGCACTTGCTCCCTACATTGCGTTGGCGTAGCGTAAATTGGTCGGCGTAAGCCCGCTTAATTCAAAGTAGGAAGGAAGTGGGCGTGATACATTAAAATGAAGCGTGACCCCATGCAAATGAGGGGCCGAACTAACGGCGCATGCGCCGTCCCGTGGACGCTTTCCAGTGCGCATGCTCAGAATCACGGAACGAACGCCTAAGATACGTCGAATCACTTAACGTAACCTATGCCCAGCCCTATTCACGTAGTACTACGTAAATGACGTAAAATACAATGGCTGTTCCGACGTCCATACCTTTGCATGGGTTGCGCCTCCTATATGTGGAATAACTTAACGCCGGACGTACGCCTTACGTAAACGGCGTAGATTACAGCGACGGGCGCGAGTACATTCGTGAATCGGCATATCTAGGTCATTTACATATTCGACGCGTAAATCAATGGAAGCGCCCCTTGCGGCCAGCGTAAATATGCGCCCAAGATACGACGGTGTAGGAAACTTACATCAGTTGTATGAAGCCAAAATTCAGGCGTATCTTACTTGCAGAATCAGGCGCATAGATACGATGGCGCATCCGTGCACTTACGCGGCGTATCAGTAGATACGTCGGCGTAAGTGCTTTAAGAATCCGGGCCAAGTAGTTTGCTACAGCACAATGTATCATTAATATTTGCCATGTTTTTATTAATAAAATACCAATTCCACAATCCTTGGGCAATAATCATATGGAGTCGGTCTGTCATTTCCTTTTACTACAGCCCCGATCTTCTGGGAATGCTTCGCCCAAGATTTTGGAGATTATCTGCGGAATTATTACACCTATATCAGCTTGTGAGCATCCCATTCCAAAACCATGGCCATTATTATAGAGTTGTTCCCTCCTTTGCTGTTATTACAGTCTCCACTTTTCTAGAAAGACTCCTCCCACAAGAATTTGGAGTGCGTCTGGGAATTTGGGCCCATTAGGTAACAATGTTGGATAAGAGAATTTGATTCACAATCTACTTTTCAGTTCATCCCAAATGTTAAGGTCATGGCTTTTGCATTCCTTCACACCATCATCAAACCATGTCTTTATGGAGCTGACTTTGTACACAACGGTGCGGTCATGCTGGAACAGAAAAGAGCTTTCCCCAAACTGTTATCATAGTTTGCTCACAATTACCTAAAGTGTGTTTGGATGGCATTTACATTACCCTTCAATGGAAAACCCTGAACTTTGGAGGGGTGTCCACATATTTTGGCCTTAGGGTTGTGTGATGATGAAGTGTCTACAAAAGTCTTGTCATATGGTATAATCTTAATGGTATTAAGTGCTGTATAAAGCTGACCCAAGGTCATTATTTTTATTATTTAGGTACGTACCGTATTTATCGGGGTATACCGCGTGCCGTCGTATAACGCGCAGCCCAAGTTTAGAAGGGAAGTTTAAGGTTTAAGGAAAAAACTTACATTTTGGATGTCTTGCCCGGCGTCCGTCTGCTGTCTTGCCCGGTGTCCATCGGCGGCCTTGTCCGGTTTAAGTTTGGCTCTTCGGTCGAGCTGTGCAGAGCTGGATTTCCGGTGTGTTTGGCTCCTCTCGGCTTCTCTTGGCTCCTCTCGGCTCCTCTCGTGTGGCTGCGGGCGTGGCCGAGCCTAGCCGAGTGCCCAGTACAGTCGGCTCGGCTCGGTCTTTGTCGGTCTTTGTCGGCGGCACTCTGAGACAACCGACAAAGACAGTATAACGCGCACCCATGATTTTGCCCTGATTGTAAGGGGAAAAAAGTGCGCGTTATACGCCGATAAATACGGTATATAGCGTCGTTAATTTACGCAGCGCTTTACATATACAATGTACATTCACATCAGTCCCTACCCTCAAGGAGCTTACAATCTAAGGTCCCTAACTCACATTCACATACTAGGGCCAATTTAGATTTAGGCAGAAGCCAATTAACCTACCAGCATGTCTTTGGAGTGCCATTGTAATAAAGGGGCAAAAAGAGGATTTAGCACGTGCCTACTAAGTAGGGAAGCCTGCTCACAGCCTAGTCAAGTGTGTCATGTGTCCAGATTTAATGTCAATCCCTACGAGGATGGAAAATCCAGCTGCCCAGTGACTGAACCTGATTTTATTTTTTTTATGAATTACTATTTGCACCTTTCTGTGTTTGTTGCATCTCATGCAGCCCCTTTGTAGCCTGTTCCTGTCTACATGCACTCTAGTGATGATTTCATGGTACTTTGCAGGGTTTCTGATGATGACAACACTGGGCCATGCCTGTGTAATGTGCGTTAAACCAACCACTTGTAGTCTCCGTCAGAAGCCACTATGAGTGACAACGCAGAAGCACAGTTGGAAGACAAAGATAGAACGTTGTCACCCTGTTACAGAAAGTACCAGAACAAGGATCTTTATAGCAGGATCACCTGATACTGTTTTATGAAAGCTTCAGATTTTCATGTATTGACCATAACTTTTGAAATTATGTAGACATAAAATAAAAATTTGATTTTAATGACTGGGTTTACATCTACTTTAAATGACCTACCATCTTCTAATATTTCCTAGTGACTGAAAGGGTGAGATTTTCAGTACTGGTTTGCAGTTACTACCATTTTCACAGGGCCCTAGGGGCCATGACATACTAGTGATCCTGCCCCGTGAAAGACCAAGGATGGAGGGACACCCAAGTTGTTTGACCATAGAGCAGTGGTTCTCAACCTTTCTAGTGCTGTGACCCCTTGATAAAAGTTGTGGGGACCCTTAACAGTAAAATTATTTTCCTGTCGTGGGTTGTCGGCACAAGTAATTTGCGCCCCTAACCCATGGACATTTAGCGCTCCCTGAGTCCTTTCCACTCGTACAATATTAAAACCCCTTATAGTACATTTTAGGATGTACCACTCTTTCTCTTTGTTCTCCTTTCTTTTCATTTTATCTCTCTCTATCCTAATTTCTTGTTTGTTTTCACCATCCCTCTCTAGCCGTCCCTCTTGTTCTTTCTCTTATTCTTTCTGTCCCTTTTTTGGTTCTTCCCCCCCTCTTTTCCTCTCCCTTTCATGTATTCTCTATTTGTTATTCCTTCTCTAACTCCCTAGTGGGCAGTATGGGATCAGTGGCAGTGCTGGCAGGGAGTTGGGATCAGCCAACTTAGGTGCTCTTGATCAAGGTCATCTGCTGATCTGAGAACTGTAGTGAGGACTTTTAACCACTTAAGGACCGGACCAATATGCTGCTAAATGACCCAAGGGGTTTTTACAATTCGGCACTGCGTCGCTTTAACAGACAATTGCGCGGTCGTGCGACGTGGCTCCCAAACAAAATTGGCGTCCTTTTTTCCCACAAATAGAGCTTTCTTTTGGTGGTATTTGATCACTTCTGCGGCTTTTATTTTTTGCGCTATAAACAAAAATAGAGCGACAATTTTGAAAAAAATGCAATATTTTTTACTTTTTCCTATAATAAATATCCCCCAAAAACATATATAAAAAAATGTTTTCCTCAGTTTAGGCCGATACGTATTCTTCTACCTATTTTTGGTAAAAAAAAAATCGCAATAAGCGTTTATCGATTGGTTTGCGCAAAATTTATAGCGTTTACAAAATAGGGGATAGTTTTATTTTTTTTTATTTTTTTTACTACTAATGGCGGCGATCAGCGATTTTTTTTGTGACTGCGACATTATGGCGGACACTTCGGACAATTTTGACACATTTTTGGGACCATTGTCATTTTCACAGCAAAAAATGCATTTAAATTGCATTGTTTATTGTGAAAATTACAGTTGCAGTTTGGGAGTTAACCACAGGGGGCGCTGTAGGAGTTAGGGTTCACCTAGTGTGTGTTTACAACTGTAGGGGGGTGTGGCTGTAGGTCTGACGTCATCGATCGAGTCTCCCTATAAAAGGGATCACTCGATCGATGCGCCGCCATAGTGAAGCACGGGGAAGCCGTGTTTACATATGGCTCTCCCCGTTCTTCAGCTCCGGGGAGCGATCGCGAGGGGGCGGCTAGAAACGAAAAGCCGCGCCCTCGTCCCGGATCGCTCCTGAAGCCACGGGAACCGCTGCATGTACTGGGGGGGTCCCGATCGGACCCCCGACCCACGTCTAGGCAGGGACGTACAGGTACGCCAATGTGCCTGTCCGTGCCATTCTGCCGACGTAAATGTACATGCGGCGGTCTGGAAGTGGTTAAAGGTAGTGTTACTCACTGTGTCTCCGACTTTGTGGTTTCTCGTAGCAGTGACACCTATGCTGAAATCAGCAGATAGGGTCTCCTCCAGCCCCTCCCACTTCACATTCCTCACCAGTCAGCTGACCTCTAGTCCCTGCCCCCCCCCCCCCCCCAGCTATGCCGTGAACTGAATGAATGAACTGTGTAGAGGTTGAGTGGGTGGCCACTGGCTTCAGGAACAGCCCAGGTTTTGGTGACCCCTGGCAAAACCTCATTTGTCCCCCAAGGGGGTCCCGACCCCCAAGTTCAGAACCACTGCCATAGAGCAAGCATCACTGTCGGAAAAGGTGAGTGTCTTCTCTACATCCTTAGTGATCCTGACACTGGGGAATTATTTCCAGCGACAGGATAATGTGGGTCTATTTATTAGTACTTGGCCAGACAACTACACTGTGAAGCCTCGTACACACAAACGAGAAACTCGACGGGCGAAACACATCGTTTTCCTCGTTGAGTTCCTTGTTAGGCTGTCGAGGAACTCGACAAGCCAATTTTCTCCATTCCCGTCAAGGAAATAGAGAACATGCTCTCTTTTTGGCTCGTCGAGTTTCTCGACAGTTTCATCGACGAAAATGTACACACGACCAGTTTCCTCGGCAAAAAAAATTCTCCCAGCAAGTTTCTTGCTGGTTTTTGCCGAAAAAATTGGTCGTGTGTACGAGGCCTTACAGCAAAATTTAACAAAAAGTTCATGCATTGTAAATTTTCTCTCTACATCCTTAGTCTAAGTCACCACTAATATGCAGATCGGAAATTCTGACTTCATTCAGATGCCACTATACTACATACTTCAGAGACGGCCAGACAGACAGTCCCATATTTCTCTCTGTACAGTTTTTAGTTCATGCTCTGTGAAAACCGCTAACACATACAGTGGGACAAGTGTGTGAGCAGAAAAATAGGAATTCTGAGAAATTCCTTGAACAAATTGAGTACTGTTGCCATGGCTTGAAGGAAGAGACATTCTTTTTGGCTCTATTCGGAAACCATGGCTGAAATGGAAATATTTTATGTTTTGTTTTGTCTTTTTTTTTTTTTTTTTTAACAAAACTTGAATTTTCCTTTTAAGTTGTGAACATTTATATTAGTTTTTACAATTCTTGTTGATTGCTTTCTGAATATAACTCAAAAAATGAACATAATTCTTTTTTTGTCCTGCCAGAAACTTGTGAACAAATAAAATAAACACTCTAAAAATAGGAATGAATTCAGCGCCTAAAAACACAATATACTTGATGGGAAAAAGTATTCAAAAAGAAACTTATCTTATCACTGGAAAGGATTATTTTTCTTGTGCCGATGAACGTGCCTGGCGGCCGCGATGTCCGTCGGGTGCCCGCGATCGGCAGTTACAGAGCCAGGGATGTGGATCTCTGTGTGTAAACACAGAGATCCACGTCCTGTCAGGGAGAGGAGACCGATGGTGTGTTCCTTGTACATAGGGACACCAATCAGTCACCTCCCCCCCACAGTTAGAATCACTCCCTAGGAAACACATTTAATCCCTTGATCGCCCCCTAGTGTTCACCCCTTGCCTGCCAGTCACATTTATTCAGTAATCAGTGCATATTTATAGCACTGTTCGCTGTATAAATGTGAATGGTCGCAAAAGTGTCAAAAGTGTCCGAACTGTCCGCCGCAATATCGCAGTCCTGACAAAAATTACAGACAACCGCCATTATTAGAAAAAAAAAATAATAATAATAAAAAATGCCATAAAACTATCCCCTATTTTGTAGGCGCTATAACTTTTGTGCAAACCAATCACTACACGCATATTGCGATTTATTTACCAAAAATATGTAGAAGAATACATATCGGCCTAAACTGAGAAAAAAAAAACGTTTTTTTTTTTTTAAATTGGGATATTTATTATAGCAAAAATTAAAAACTACTGGGGGTTATTTACGGAAGGCAAATCCACTTTACACTACACTGTTACTTCCACTGACACTAAAGATGGAACACTATTCCCCACACTGGCCCAGATTCAAGTAGAATTGCGCGATATTTGCGGGGGAGCAGGGCAACGATTTTGCCCTGCGCCCCCGCAAATATTTTGCGCTGCCCTCGATTCATGGAGCAGTAGCTCCGTGAATTGCGAGGGCGCGCCGGCAAATTTGCCCGGCGTAAGCGCGCGCAAGTTAAATGATCCCGCCGGGGGCGGGAATCATTTAAATTAGGCGCGCTCCCGCGCCGAGCGTACAGCGCATGCTCCGTCGGGAAACTTTCCTGACGTGCATTGCGGCAAATGACGTCGCAAGGACGTCATTTGCTTCTAAGTGAACGTGAATGGCGTCCAGCGCCATTCACGTTTCACTTACGCAAACGCCGTGAAATTCAAATTTCACGGCGCGGGAAGGCCGGCTATACTTTAGCATTGGCTGCCCCTACTATTAGAAGGGGCAGCCTTGCGCTAAACGTAGCCGTACGGAAACTCTGTACCTGGCTTGCGCGGGGCCCGCGCAAGCTTGTGAGTCAGTGGTAGTATGCAATTTGCATACTACACGCTGATACACAATGGGAGCGCCCCCTAGCGGCCCCCGCAAGAATGCAGCCTAAAATCTGCGAGGCATAAGAGCCTTATGCCGCGCAGATTTTAGCCTGCAGTCGGTGTAACGAGGTTCCTGAATCAGGAGCACTCGTTACACCGGAGCAAGTAAGCACTTGCGCTGCGTAACCTATGGTTGCGCGGGCGCAAGTGCTTCTTGAATCTGGGCCACTGACACTAAAGATGGAACACTATTCCCCACACTGACACTAAAGATAGGGCACTATTCCCCACACTGATATAAATGATGGAACATTATTACTTCCACTAACACCGAAGATGTGGCACCATTCCTTCCACTGACATAAATGATGGAACACTGTTACTCCCACTGACACTGAAGATGGATCACTATTCCCCACACTGACACCAAAGATAGGGCACTATTCCCCACACTGATATAAATGATGGAACATTATTACTTCCACTAACACCGAAGATGGGGCCCTGTTCCTTCCACTGACACCAAAAATGGGGCATTGTTTCTTCCACTGACGCCAGCGACGTGGCACCATTTCTTCCACTAGCACCAAAGATGGGGCACTATTCCTCCCACTGATATCAATGATGAACCATTACTCCTCCTCCTACTGACCTCAGGCGCTATATACATTTTCTGTTCCCACTGTCCACCAAGCCTGTGGCATTGTTTACTCCCACTGACGCTGTGGCATTTTCTACTCCCACTGGCCACAGTTCGGCCCCCTAAAGTTTGAAAAACAGTAGACTGGTCCTTTGTTTAGAAAGTTTTGGGACCCCTGCTATAGACACTTGTTAGGCTTAGTGGGGTTCTATGGTCTCTAAACCTCTGTTCTGTCACCATCTGAGTTAGTTAATGTTCATTTCATATCTTACTCACAATTTCTGTTTTCTTTTGGTTGGTTACAGTTGCAAAACAGAAGACATGGAACAAGAAGGTCCTTTTCATCCTTGGAGTTTTCTTTGTCTTGGGGATCGCTGCTTTAGCTGTTGTAGCAGTGCTGCAGAATAAACCTCTTCCCGAGAATCTTAAGGTAATGGAAGTCCCATCACATAACTCTGCAAATGTTTAGGCAAAAGGCTAGTACATGATCCTTAGATGTAAACCTCTAGTACTTGATCCTTAGATGTAAACCTCTAGTACATGATCCTTAGATGTAAACTTCTAGTACTTGATCCTTAGATGTAAACCTCTAGTACTTGATCCTTAGATGCAAACCTCTAGTACATGATCCTTAGATGTAAACCTCTAGTACTTGATCCTTAGATGCAAACCTCTAGTACATGATCCTTAGATGTACACCTCTAGTACATGATCCTTAGATGTAAACCTCTAGTACATGATCCTTAGATGTAAACCTCTAGTACATGATCCTTAGATGTAAACCTCTAGTACATGATCCTTAGATGTAAACCTCTAGTACATGATCCTTAGATGTAAAACCTCTAGTACTTGATCCTTAGATGTAAACCTCTAGTACACGATCCTTAGATGTAAAACCTCTAGTACATGATCCTTAGATGTAAACCTCTAGTACACGATCCTTAGATGTAAAACCTCTAGTACATGATCCTTAGATGTAAAACCTCTAGTACATGATCCTTAGATGTAAACCTCTAGTACATGATCCTTAGATGTAAACCTCTAGTACATGATCCTTAGATGTAAAACCTCTAGTACATGATCCTTAGATGTAAACCTCTAGTACTTGATCCTTAGATGTAAACCTCTAGTACATGATCCTTAGATGTAAACCTCTAGTACATGATCCTTAGATGTAAACCTCTAGTACATGATCCTTAGATGTAAAACCTCTAGTACTTGATCCTTAGCTGTAAACCTCTAGTACATGATCCTTAGATGTAAACCTCTAGTACATGATCCTTAGATGTAAAACCTCTAGTACATGATCCTTAGATGTAAACCTCTAGTACTTGATCCTTAGATGTAAACCTCTAGTACATGATCCTTAGATGTAAACCTCTAGTACATGATCCTTAGATGTAAACCTCTAGTACTTGATCCTTAGCTGTAAACCTCTAGTACATGATCCTTAGATGTAAAACCTCTAGTACTTGATCCTTAGCTGTAAACCTCTAGTACATGATCCTTAGATGTAAACCTCTAGTACATGATCCTTAGATGTAAAACCTCTAGTACATGATCCTTAGATGTAAACCTCTAGTACTTGATCCTTAGATGTAAACCTCTAGTACATGATCCTTAGATGTAAACCTCTAGTACATGATCCTTAGATGTAAACCTCTAGTACTTGATCCTTAGATGTAAAACCTCTAGTACTTGATCCTTAGCTGTAAACCTCTAGTACATGATCCTTAGATGTAAAACCTCTAGTACATGATCCTTAGATGTAAACCTCTAGTACATGATCCTTAGATGTAAAACCTCTAGTACATGATCCTTAGATGTAAAACCTCTAGTACATGATCCTTAGATGTAAAACCTCTAGTACATGATCCTTAGATGTAAACCTCTAGTACATGATCCTTAGATGTAAACCTCTAGTACTTGATCCTTAGATGTAAACCTCTAGTACATGATCCTTAGATGTAAACCTCCAGTACATGATCCTTAGATGTAAACCTCTAGTACATGGTCCTTAGATGTAAACCTCTAGTACTTGATCCTTAGATGCAAACCTCTAGTACTTGATCCTTAGATGTAAACCTCCAGTACTTGATCCTTAGATGTAAACCTCTAGTACATGATCCTTAGATGTAAACCTCTAGTACTTGATCCTTAGATGTAAACCTCTAGTACTTGATCCTTAGATGTGCACCTCTAGTACATGATCCTTAGATGTAAACCTCTAGTACTTGATCCTTAGATGTAAACCTCTAGTACATGATCCTTAGATGTAAACCTCTAGTACTTGATCCTTAGATGTAAACCTCTAGTACATGATCCTTAGATGTAAACCTCTAGTACTTGATCCTTAGATGCAAACCTCTAGTACTTGATCCTTAGATGTAAACCTCTAGTACATGATCCTTGGATGTAAAACCTCTAGTACATGATCCTTAGATGTAAACCTCTAGTACTTGATCCTTAGATGTAAACCTCCAGTACTTGATCCTTAGATGTAAACCTCTAGTACATGATCCTTAGATGTAAACCTCTAGTACATGATCCTTAGATGTAAACCTCTAGTACTTGATCCTTAGATATAAACCTCTAGTACAGGGGTCTCCAAACTTTTCAAACAAAGGGCCACTTTATTGCCCTTCAGACTTTAGGAGGGCCGGATTGGGGCCAGCAAGGGAAGAAAATGTCACGGACCCGGCATCAGTGAGAACAAATATGGCCTCAGGGTTGGTGGTCAATAGGAAGAGGATTATTCCCCCTATTAGTAGGAGGAATAGTATCCCATCATTGGTATCAGTGAATAATATAGTGCCCTATTGTTGGTGTCAATGGGAGGAATAGTGCCTCATGTCAGTAGAAGGAATTGTGCCCCAAGGGCCGGATAAAGGCTAACAAAGGGCCACATCTGGCTCTCGGGCCGCAGTTTGGAGACCCCTGCTCTAGTACATGATCCTTAGATGTAAACCTCTAGTACTTGATCCTTAGATGTAAACCTCTAGTACTTAAACCTCTAGTACATGATCCTTAGATGTAAACCTCTAGTACATGATCCTTAGATGTAAACCTCTAGTACATGATCCTTAGATGTAAACCTCTAGTACATGATCCTTAGATGTAAACCTCTAGTACATGGTCCTTAGATGTAAACCTCTAGTACTTGATCCTTATATGTAAACCTCTAGTTTTTTTTTTTTTTTAAAAGCCTATGGCGTGTGAACACACCCAAAAAACTCCACCCGTTGCAGAAAAAATGTGAACACACATAAAGAGTTTTCACAAAAACGTGCTGACGGGTGCAACGTCAAGTGGTCCTTCTGTGAAGAGGGACCCAAACCCTGATCCCCGGGGCGTTAGGCTCCAGACGTGGACTGAGGTACTGTGGTCCGAGCAACCGAAGCCGACACGGACCCAACTTCCTCGGAGGGACTGCCGAAACAGAACCCTCCCAGTACTAGGTGGGGCTCCCCCGAAGGGAGACCCCATGAGAGCAAGTGAACTAAGCCAGAAGGCCATGTCCACCTACTCCCAAGACGTTCAGGGCTGGCCCGACGACCCGCACCCTACTAATCACACAGTGACACAAAACGTGCACAACAAAAAAAGACAAAAAAGTGACAAACACAGGCTTAAATTAAATAAAGTGGGGGAAAGGGATAGTGAAGAGAAGTGGTCATTGTGTTCAACAATGACCAGGCCCTCCGGCCAGGAATAAAAAATTCCTCCGGTCCTAGCCAACAGGCCCGGCCCAGGAGGCAGGTGCTAAAAAAAGCGTGTATCTGGTGTGGTATCTTAAATCAATGTGTCCCTCACACACAGTGATCTTCAGATACCCCTGGACTGCCACTCCAGGGGCACATGCACCATAGGCTTTTCGTTCCATATCCGACCCCCCGACCGGCCAGTGCAGCCCTCCACCCCTGCCAGCCAACCCGGTGGATTTGCATGGTCCTACCCCGTTCCACCATACAGGGCATTACCAGCTCCTCCAACCGGATCGCTGACAGAGATAGCACTTACACCAGCCAGCCAGAAGGCCAGACTAGAACTCGGCAAAAAGACCAAGACCAAGCGCAGCACCCATCCTCACCAGGAGCACCCTTCCAGATGGCTCAGACGCAACCATGGGCCGGCCCCCAGTATCTGTCGGGCAGCACAGCGTAGTCCCTGCTGAAACCATCCTTCCAGGTGCAATGACGTCATTGGATTGCATCCACCCTCCCCATGTAGGAGGTGCTTCAGCGCTCCGCTGACAACTGATAAGGACAGATACCACACCTAGTCCTAGCCAAAAGGCCGAGAAGCGGCAGGGAAGACAACCACGATCAGCACGGCCTAGAGTGTGCAATAGCCGTGCCTCGCCCTGGGAGAACCACCTTCATGATCATGGTGTCTCCCCTGCCAGGCAAGAAACTTGCTGGGAGATATTTTTTTGCCGAGGAAACAGGTTGTGTGTACATTTTCGTCGAGGAAACTGTCGAGAAACTCGACGAGCCAAAAAGAGAGCAAGTTCTCTATTTCCTTGACGGGAATGGAGAAAATTGGCTTGTGGAGTTCCTCGACAGCCTAACAAGGAACTCGACGAGCAAAACGATGTGTTTCGCCCGTCGAGTTCCTCGGTCGTGTGTACGAGGCCTCAGAGCTGCCACCTAAGAGACACTTTATAGTATTCCCCTATGCTCCTCCCCCTGGTAGCTATATAAAAGGGTATGTAAGGAAATGAGGCAAGTCAGAGGAGACCGGCCAGCACATACAGTAGTTAGACAGCCACAAAAAAGGAGAGGGCTATGACATGCAAAAAGGGAGAGGGCTGTGCTAGGAATTTGACTGTTCCTGAAGCAGTCACATTTTTTAGCAAGTTCAAAGGCCTATTGCGAGTGAATGAATAAAATTTATGGAAAGGAAAAACACTCCAAAGTAAGCATTTAAAATACTTGATCTTTTTGCTTTTCTTTCACCTGCTTTTTTTTTTTTTTACGTTGGTGACAGAGTGTCTTCAAGATGGAAACTGGGAGCCAGGTGCCCTGTAATTGTGTTGTTGGACCGTATCCTCTATAGTTACCCCGTGACTTTATAGATGTAACATTAATAACAATGTTAGCTGGAGAATGCCAGGTCATACAACATCCTTCAAGAAAGCTTGGTGTTTGAGAATGGTAACACATAATTAAAATGGCAGAGCCTACTCGATAACATCCCTTATCTGCGCCTGCCGTCTTTATTTTCATTGTGCGCCTCTTCTACAAGAGAGAAGATCATTAGTGTCAGCTTCAGACTGTAACGTACCATTTACCAAGTCTGGGAGAGATTCCAGGGCTAAACATGCTGACAAATGTAGAAGATTATATACACCATTACCCCATTAGACAGCTTTAACTCGTCTCACAGTACCAGCCTATACTTAGCCTATATTAGCCATGTGCCGATGTGTGATGGAAGCCCAGGCACTCTGTGGATTTATATAAACAAAGTTAAAGCTGAACATACTCTATATTGCTAAGCATTTGTGGGACCCCTGACCATTATAAGTATCTAATTATGTTATGTCTTCTATAGTATGGTATTGTGCTAGACGCTGGATCCTCACACACAAGTCTGTACATCTATCGATGGCCAGCGGAGAAGGAAAACGACACGGGTGTTGTTCACCAAGTAAAAGAATGTAAAGTAGAAGGTTAGTGAATCTGGACAATTTGTATTTCTACCACTCTACAGAGTACCTTTAAAGTGAACCGGTCACATCCTGCTCACAGTGGCCTTGTGTGTTGGCCATGCATCACCTAACTAGGTTGGCTGGATTTCCTGGCCTAAGGACGATTATGGTGTGTCTTGATATATGTGGGCAGTTTAATGGGGGATTTATAAAGCAGATGTACAGCCTCGTACACACGACCGAGGAACTCGACAGGCGAAACACATCGTTTTCCTCGTCGAGTTCCTTGTTAGGCTGTCGAGGAACTCGTCAAGGCAAGTTTCTCCATTCCCGTCGAGGAAAAAGAAGACATGCTCTCTTTTTGGCTCGATGGGATCCTCGACAGTTTCCTCGTCAAAAAATGTACACACGACCGGTTTCCTCTGCAAAAAAAATACTACTCACTTCTAAATCTCAAGCCTTGTACACACATCCGAGAATACCTTCGTAAAAAAAAGCGTAGTTTTTCTCAACGTGATTCTTGTCAAGCTTTCCTTGCATACACACTATCAAGCCAAAATCTCGTTGTTCTAAAACACGGTGACGTACAACATGTACGACGGCACTATAAAAGGGAAGTTCGATTCCACTGGCGCCACCCTTGGGGCTGCTTTTGCTAATCTTGTGTTACCGCACGTTAGTAAAAGTTTGGAGAGAGACGATTCGCGATTTTCAGTCTTTGTGCTTTTCGGTTTGTTACAGCATGACAAATGTGCTATCTCCATTACGAACGCTAGTTTTACCGAAGGTGCGCTCCCGTCTCATACTTGATTCTGACCATGCGCCATTTTTTAAGACTCGGAAAAGCATACACACAAACGATTTTCTCGTCGTAAACCAGCCCGATAAGAATCATGACGAGAAAATTGAGACTCCCAACAAGAAAATAGAGAGCAGGTTCTCTTATTTTCTCGTCAAGATTCTCAACAGTTTTCTCAACGAGAAACCATACACACAAACGGTTTTCTCGGAAAAAAGCTCTGCCAGCAGTTTTTTTGCTAAGGTGCTCAACGGCTTAGGCCCCGTACACACGACCGAGGAACTCGACGTGCCAAACACATCGAGTTCCTCGTCGAGTTCAGTGTGGAAGCCGACTTTTGCCATTGAACAACGAGGAAATAGAGAACATGTTCTCTATTTCCTCGCCGAGGTCCTCGTCGGCTTCCTCGGCCGAAAGTGTACACACGGCCGGGTTTCTCGGCAGAATTCAGCTCCGATCGAGTTTCTGACTGAATTCTGCCGAGAAACTCGGTCGTGTGTACGGGGCCTTAGAGCCGGTTCACACTGGGGCGGCACGACTTCGGGGGCGACTCGGCAAGTCGTCCTGAAGACGACTTCAGAGGCGATTAGCAAAATGACTTCTATATAGAAGTCAATGCAAATCGCCCCGAGTCTCCCCCGAAGTCGTACAAGAACCTTTTTCTAAGTCGGAGCGACTTGCGTCGCTCCTATTAGAACGGTTCTGGTGAAAAGAATGGGACGCGACTTGTCAGGCGGCTGAGTCGCCTGACGAGTCGCCCCAGTGTGAACCGGCTCTTAGGGACTCTGAAACCAGAGGACCATTTTTAGGATGAACTGAGTTTTAAGAAAAAACAACAGTAAAGGGCGTGACCTGTCAAAGTCATGTGATCAGTTCTGCTCCAATCACTGTGTATTCTATGTTGCGTTAAGACTCAATACCACAACCTGCATTTTTTTTGAATGGGCCACAAAATTACCATAAAACTGCACACATTCTTATTCTGCCCTGTCCTTTAGAAACAATAATATGTAAATGGCAGCAGTTTTATTGTTTGTGTTTGTGGTATTTTATTCAACATTACAATTTCATTGTGTCCATTTATGTTTTTATGTTTTTTTATGAAATAAGAAACTTTTTCTAATATCCTATTTATTCATTCTTATTCACGTATACATATGGACACAAGGGCCCGGATTCACAAAGCACTTGCGCCAACGTATCTCGAGATATGCCGCGTAAGTGCAAATTTGCGCCATCTTATCTATGCGCCGGATTTAGAAACTAAGATACGCCTGAAAATTGGCTTCATCCGACCGACGTAACTTGCCTACGCCGGCGTAGAGTGGGCGCATATTTACGCTGGACATATTTGGCGCTCCCATTGATTTTCTATTCACATATGCAAATGAGGGAGATATGCCGATTCACGAACGTACGTCCGTCCGACGCAGTGTGCGTAAAGTCATACGTCCAGCGTAAAGTTATGCCCCATAAAGGAGGTGTAACTCAGCAGCATCCATGCAAAGGGCTGCACCAGGGAACACAAGCCGACGTATTTTACGTAGGACGTGAATATGACTAGGTGTAGGTTACGTTCACGCCGTAGGCAGTGATCCGACATATGTTAGGCAGTTGTTCCGACGTGATTGTGAGCATGTGCACTGAGATACGCCCACGGGACGGCGCATGCGCAGTTGGCGATACGTATCAGTCTGGCGCTCGGCCCATCATTTGCATGGGGTCACGCCTCATTAGCATGGCTCACGCCCACTTCCACTTACGCCGACTTACGCCTGAGAAACCCAGCGCAGATTTGGGAGGAAGTGCTCTGTGAATTCAGTGCTTGCCCCTCTGCGCTGCATCGGTGTAGCGTAAAGGAGATACGCTACGGCGGCATAAATATGCGCCAGTGTCTGTGAATCTGGGCCATGGGGTTTATTTATTAGTGACAAATAGGCTGTTTGCTTCGCAAGGAACTTACCCCCGAAAGTGTATTGAATGTGGTAAAATTTCAGTTTGCAAAGGACATACATGTGTAAGGCAAATTTTCAATTTTAAATTTTTGTGCTGAAACCTCAAAAGCAGCAGCAGCAGCAGCTTTGCCTCATTCCAGCAAAATTTCTTGCAAAAAGAAACTTCCCTTGCAAAATGAATGGTCTATTTGCCTTTAGTAAACCAACCCCAATCAGCCTCATCTTTTGTATGGTTTATGTCTGTTTTGTAGCCCTGATGAAGAGGGTAGTTTATTGCTCCCCGAAACCAGATAGATTTTTTTTTTTTTATGGCCAAATTGAGAATTATTAAAACTTTAGACTGCTCGCTTTATGATCTGGCTGGTTTAGATTTTTCTTGGTGATTGTGTCTCTTCTAAGGTGACCAATTTCTCTATTTGTCCTGGTGATCATTGTCAGGACTGGAAGTAAAAAAAACAAAAACAAA